>NC_056744.1:390714326-391384326 GCF_019279795.1 Protopterus annectens
ATGCCTTATTTGCTTATTCATTTGACATGAATCTTACTGTTTTTTTGGGTTTTTTTGTGGGGGGGGGGGGTTCAAACATAAGGTCAGCCCTGCTTTCCACAGCCTAACTACACTCAGCTGTGCTTCACCCTCGCCCTACCCTAATCCAACCCAGCCATACCTCATTTCCTTTATAGCATCTCTTCTCCCAGTGTCACTATCCACTAATTGCCACAACCCCTGTCTTTTAGTTAGTAGGTGTGCTTACTTTATTTGGCCATTATAAATATAGCTAGTGATAAGGTTTGACAAGACTTTCTAATTTGTGCTGATATATATCCCACATTCAATATCTGAAACCTCCCTTTTTGCACCAGTAATTGCTTGTAAAGTACTTCCCAAATCACTTGCAACTATTTTAATTTTGAAGACAACCTTCTCTAACAATAATGAAAACCTTACCTTCAATATCATACATGCTAACCCCTCTTACTATCTCTACTTGGTTGTTGCTAATAAATAAACAACCAAGTACTTGTCCAACAAACCTTTTCTGTCTGTTTCACCCATCAGTAAATGGACAAAGCTGGTTGTTCAGGTCCGTCTCATTATTCCTTCCTTACACCCGGAAAACATACATAATAAACTGCAAAATAAAAGATGCCACTACAATCAATGTTAAAACCCGGTAATTTACTGTTATTTTCTTAGGCCTGTTTCTTCCGCTTTCTGGTTACTATCCGTGTAAATCGTGACAACCCATGCTACTCTTCTAACTAATGGATCCCCCAAAAACCTCTTTGTAGGGTATATGAATGTCTGTAACATGAATAACAAATGTCCTCAACTTGAACCGTAGCTAAACCTGCACGATCTGAAAGTACTCCAATTATTGCTTTTTTTTGTCTCATGTATCTTACAGTACTACTTGAAAATTTCCGGCAACTGAACAAGAGATAAAAGAGGAATAAGGCCTTCTAACACTTATAGAGAAAACTGAAGAGCTTTCACCAACAGTAAAAGCATAAAGTAGCTCTGTTCTATAGCAGTGTCCCAGCGGGATTCTTTCACAAATACTGTTAGGAGAACATACGAAAAACACATTAAGTGCTTATTGCATCAGTATACCTTCCTCATATCTCTGCTCATGTATCATCATCATCAGCCCCCTTTTTATCATTTTTGTAAATGGGGTCGGAGTATTGTGTTAACTGTCACCATCTCTCACTCTCTTGATTCATTGCCACAATTCTGCCTTCTTTAACACTCATGCCTGACTGTTGCAGATCTCTCACACAATCCATCCACCTCTTTGCTGGACATCCTCGCTTCCTCTTACCTTCTTCCTGTCTGTTCCAAATCTTCCTCACCAGATTGTCTTCTGCTTTTCTGCACGTGTCCGAACCACCATAATCTGTTCTCTTTGATCTTTTCTGCATTTGGAGCTACTTTGGCTTCTGCTTTCATGTCCTCATTTCGTCATCTGTCCCACAGTGTGCATCCTACCACCTTTCTCAGACACTTAATTTCCATCACTCTGCCTTTACTGCCCAGGTTTCTGTACCATACAGTAATACTGGTCACACCACTGTCTTGTACACCCTTACTTTTCAGCTTCTTTGGCATTCTTCTGTCATAGACTACACCTGACACTCTATGCTAGTTGGCTGCAGCCCCTCTGATTCTAGCTTTGACCCCTTCATTCAGACTTTCCTTCTCCTCAACCACCCCTCCCAGATACCTGAAGCTGTTTACCTGTTCCACTCTCTTCCCTTCTATCTCTGTTCTCAGCTTCTTCTGATTTCTTCACTCTGCTGCCATTTCCACTGTTTTATCTGTGCTTAGTTTCACCCCATGTGACTTCAGTTTTGCATTCCATTTACCTATCCTTTACTGAAGTTCTAGCGCAGAGTCTGCCTGCATTGCCACATCATCTACATACAGCAGCTTTGTTGATCTGTCCTCTCCAACCTGTTTGCTAATGTAGTCCATCACCAGTATGTACAGCAGAGCTGAACCCTGATGTACACCCACACTGACTGGGAACCCCCCTGTGAGGCCAAACACTGTTCGTACTTGAGTCATTGGGTCCTTGTACATAGCCTGCACTAATTCTACTGATGTTTCTGGGACTTTGAACCACCGCAGTAATGCCCAGATCAGCTTTCTTGTGACCATGTCATATGCTTTCTCCAAGTCTAGGAATGCCCAGTTGGCTCTTTCTTCATCTCTAGCTTCTTCTCAACCATCTTACTGCAAACATCGGGTCAGTTATGCTGCATCCTAATCTGAATCCAAACTGGTCATTTCCCATCTTACTTTCTACTGCCCTGCATATCCATTTATCTGGTCATGGTACAGGACACTGTAAGTACAATTCTTGAATTAAAAGGATTTTCACCAGAGTACCACAGAGGTTAGTACTGGACCCTTTGTGATTTTCTCTGTGTATTAATAACCTGCCTTGGAAGTTATGGTCATTACATTATGTATGCACATTACATTATTACAACCAAGGGAAATAGAGCCACACTATTTTAAATAAAAACTTTCAGAATGACTGTTGTACTGTATGAAAGTAGCTTACCAACCACAAACCAGCTATAAATGCACAAAAATCAATTGTGATGCTACTAGTTAACTTATCAACAACACAATGATGCTAGTCGTTAACTTACCAACAACCAGCTACTAACACACAAAAATCAATTGTGATGCTACTAGTTACGCTGCAAAAAATATCATCTGTACATCCTGTCAGTTGATGACCTCACTGCTACTGTGTTCCCTAACACTACCCAGTAAAGGTATAAAGGCATCATTCTCAACCAACACTGATCAGTAGGTAGAAAAAGAATTAAAACTGCTAAAATTCTTTCAGAAAATTGCTTATTGACTTGCACACGAAGCCAGATGTGCAGTAACAGTTAGTACGCTACTGACTTGGGTGTCCCTTGCCAATAATCTCTTTGCTGTCACTATGCAGTACCTAACTCTTACAGTCATCAGATAATGACATACTGAGATTTGCACACTTACCTAACTTAGCACCACTGAAAAGGCTAATTGCCTGTTGCAGCTACTTTTCTGCTTAATACCTCACGATACAAGCTACTGAGTGAAAAAAACAAACAAAAAAAAACGAACTCAAACTATTTAACACTGGCTACTGTTTGAGAAACCAGGAAGGTGTTCTACTGCAAAGGCCCCAGTCAGTATTCGCTATTTGCAAAAAAAAAAGCCTTCTCCAAATGGTCCTTGTGTACTGGAATAGTAAGTCATTCCATTAAATAAGTATTCTTTATTCAGGGAAAAAAAAAAGTTACTGGCATGTGTTAAAAAAGAATAAAAGTGTCACTGCTTAAAGGATGCAGGATAAAACAATGTGAGGCTCAAAGATTATCTGCCTGTCCAGGTGATGGCCTGTCAAATCTGTTTATTTGTAAACCCATGCCAGCTATCTCAGAACAGTGTGTCCCTTTACTCTGGAAAATATCACATGTAATCACCCTACATAAAGGTGCTCCCTCTCCTGACTTCTCCAACTACCGACCCATTACCATTCTCTCCCCATTAGCCAAGATCCTAGAAAAATGCATTAAACAACTCTTTGACCACTTCCTTAGGAACAACCTTCTATCCAACTCACAACATGGCTTCCGTCCAAACACAGTACTAATGATGCTCTACTTAATTTCACTACTAGTATAAACCTCATCAAAAACAAAGGTCAGATAATCTCATCTGTCTTCCTTGATAGTCCAAAACTTTCAATACAGTTCATACCAAATTCTTCTAAACAAGCTTGCTGACTACAACCTCAGCCCAACATCCTTGAACTGGTTTCATAGCTACCTTTCCAATCAGCAGCAGTCTACCAAATGGGAAAACAAACTCTCCCCCCTACTACCAGTCTTGAGTACCCCCAATGATCCATCCTTGGATCCCTACTCTTCACCTTATTTTACCAATAAACTCACTTCCTCTACTCAACTAGCCTGCATCATTCTATACATTGATGACACCTCTCATCTGCTCTGCCCTTACAGTTCATGAACTTCAAGATAAAACACAAAAATCTCTACAAGACATAGACCACTATCCCTCCAACTACCACCTAATACTCAACCCAAGCAAAACTAAGTTGATGATTTTTGGTTACAATAAAACTAGTCCCCACCCCCTTTCTCCATCTACTGCTCCAGTGGCAGAAAAATTTAACTAGTCAGTCAAACTAAACTCCTAGAAGTAACATTAGATGATTGTCTCAAATTTGATAAACACATATCCCTGACGACTAAAAAAGTTCACTGCAAACTAGGCTCATTCTACGGGGCAAAACCTTTTCTAACCAACAATGCCAGACTAGCCACAGCCAGATCCCACCTACTGTCTACCCTCCTTTACTGCTCCCAAATGTTTACCAACCTGCGCAAAACCGATTTAAACAACCTATAAAGCTACTGTAACAAAATAGCTGTTTGCCATTAACCTACCCCATAAATCTCACCAGTGTTATGCCCTTCACCAACTCAACTGGATTGCACTACCCAGCTTATTATCTCTCAACCAACTAACCACTGCTTACAGCATAATCTACAAACCCAACAACAGCCCCACTCTCATTGACCTAGTCCAACAAAATACCAACACTAGATTCCTTAGATTGTCTGAGAAATTAATTCTAAAGGCAACTAAATCCAGTAACTTCTACAGAGATTTCCTCTATTCAAATAAAATAGTCAAAAACTGGAATTCACTCCCGCAACATATCCTAAAAAACCCAGACAATCTCAAGTTCAAACTGCTCCTAAAAGAACACCTTATTAAACACTGGCTATACTAAGTTGTACAGTCCCAGGATAATTCTCCATGTAAAAGTTTTTTTTTTGTTTTTTTTTTATAAGTACACCCTGTTAGTTCATCTGGCACATCACAATATTAATTGGGTAAATTCTCATTAAACTGCATATCCCCGTTTGTGTTCAGAGTTGATGTTACTTCTTACAAAAAGAACAAGAAAGTTGATTTTTCCTGTAAACATATCTATTATGTATAATAATATAAAAAATCTGTCTGGTCTATACAGAATATTACTCTGCAGTGTAAAATGTACTACATTAAGTCTAATAATTGATTTTTTACTGAATTGATTTTTTTTTATTTTTTTTTTTATTTTTCAAACCCAGTCAAACTTCTTTAATAAGGTGCAGCATTGTAAATGTGAAATGTTATTAAAAGTCTACCTACATTTTTTCTGTTCTATTGTTTTCTTTGAATAATAAGATATCGACAAGGATTCAGAAACACACAGATTGTACAAATCATGTTTCTAGCAAGATTGTTGAGTGTATTACGAGGTAGAGATTCAAGGATCTCTGTAGCAGTACAACAGTAAGACGGCTCCAGCAGGGAGTGCTACAGCAGTATCACTGGAGAAAACACAGTATGGGGGTGCAGTTAATGCAGATTAGCCATGGGTGCTTCCCTGAACCTTGTATCTGTATCTCTACTGAGCTATTGAGGGAGCTAAGAGATAAAAATGTAAAATGGTATATGTTCACTGATATCTATTGGAGGAAAAGGGCTGTTAGTCCTTCAGCAGCTGAGTACTGTTTTGGTGTGTGTGTGTGTGTGTGTGTGTGTGTGTGTGTGTGTGTGTGTGTGTGTGTGTGTGTGTGTGTGTGTGTTTTCCTTTACAGCAGTGATGTTCATCGTGTTTCACTGTTGCAGTCATTACTCTTGGGTTATCCTGCTGGCAGGCTACCCGCACTTGGCCAGAATTCCAAAGTCTAGGTCCGGTGTCGGTTGCTCTCACCTCTTCCCTGACGTCAGTGCACCAGGGGTATAAAAGATGCAGCCAGCGCCATTTTCTTTAGTCTTTCTTGCCGCACGGTGCCCGAAGCAAAAGCAGTTCGCAAGTGCCGGTCGGCCGACTCCTGAGATTTTCAAATCTGAATTTCAGAACCGAAGTCTTCATTAAAGCTAAGTACCCCGTTGGGGAAACTTTTTTCTTGCTCCAGTCCGATGTCAGAAAAAGTTAACAATTGTATTTCTTGTGAGAAGCAAATACCTCATAAGGATTTTCACTCTTACTGTATTCCTTGCCTAGGCCCTGATCACAACGTTGCTAGCTGTCGGTTTTGTGCTAGATTTAACCAACGCATTATCAAGCGTCTGTTCGATTTTGCATTTCATTACTTTGGCCGAAGATTTAATTATATAATGCCGGCGGAACAGCCGACAACCGGAGTTTACAAAAAAATGCAAGGACAAGGATAGGCATCCGAAGTCCAAAACCGACGACGAAGCCTCTTCTAGGCCAGTCGCCGGTTCTCAGTGAGGCGCTTTCGCAGCCCCTGGCGCCCGCTACCTCAGAGCCACAGGCCGCTACCGACTCCCATGTGGAGCCGACTGGGCCTCTGGAAACTCAAGGTATTGGACACTCGGAAATCAATCCCTCAGATGGGTCCGGAGCCGCTGAGCAGGCATCGGCTTCTGAGGGTGTCTTCAGACCTACACAACTATATGTTAAGCCATCCTCAGCTTCAAAGACAAAGACTAAAGCAGCTCTAAAGACAAAGACACAAGTACAGCATTCTCCTATTCAGACTTCCATGCCTAAAAAACAGATGCTCAAAATGGCCGAAGACCTAATTACCTTGATCAGGGTCTCCCATCCCCCTCCTGATAAGAGGCCTAGGCAAGAGACAGAGTATGATTCTTCTGATCAGGTTTCTGTTTCCTCTGATTCCTCTTCTGAACAGGATTACTCCATGCTTCCCTATGAGGATTCTGATGCTGAAGAATCCATTCCTTCAGCCTCTCCTCCTGAGGACTATTCTTTTGGGGAAACACTGCATACTATGAGGGAGCATTTCCACTGGGAGAGCCAAGATTATTCTGAATCTAAGAAAAGGCTCAGAGACTTTCTGCTTCTTCCTCAGCATAGACCCCTTGCTATTCCACTTGTTCTAGACATTGTAGATGGTGTATTTTCAGAGTCCGGACTGTTCCCTGACTCTTTACCCCCTGCACCTGCTAAGCCAGACAGATACTATAGGGTCCTGGATTCTCATAAATTTCTATATAAAAACCCCGCTGCTGACTCAGAAACTATATCTCAGGGTCCCAAGGGGGTTAAAGCTTCCACTGCAAAAAACCCTGTCCCCTCTGATAGGGATTTTAGGGCTCTAGACAGATGGGGGAAAAAAGTTTACACTTCTGCTACCCTGGCTGTATGGGCTTTAAATTGTCAGTTTCATATGCTTAAATATCAGCAATATTTAATGTCACTACTTAAACAGAAAATGTTGACAAATACTGAATGTTCAGAGAACAAGGAATTGAAAGATTTATTCCATGCAACTGAACAAGTGGGAAAGCATACTTTGCAATGTGGTTATGATTCACTGGAGGCCTCTTGCAGGGCCGTTGTTACAGGTTCTGTTATTAGAAGGCATGCTTGGTTAAAGGAACAAAATCTGCCTGATCATGTTAAAGCAAAATTATTAGATGCACCATTACAGCATGATACTTTGTTTGGTACTAAAGCAGAAGAGGTGTTGAAAAAAATGGAGGATAAAGCAAAATCCATGCAGACAGTCAAGGATTTCTTACAGGTACAGCCACCCAGGTTCAGCAAGAACTGGCCTTCTAAAAATTGGTCCTTTCCAGTCTCAGACAGACCACAAAGAGGCAGATACAGGCATCCCAGAGGCAGATCTCAGCCCCAAGGCTCATACAGGCCTAAACAATGGGGTGCTCCTACCTCCAAAAGCGGAGAAGACAAATCACAGCCTTACAGGAAACAGTCCCAATGACTTTCCTCTACCAGTTCCAAACAGTTTTCTTTTGACAGCCCCTTAGGGGGAAAACTAGCACTTTTTTCATCAAATTGGCAAATTGTTACCCAAAACAAATGGGTCTTGAACATAGTGTCCCAAGGCTACAGGTTCCATTTTCATACTCTACCAAGGTCAAAGGGCATGCCAGACCTGCCACACAATCAATGGGCAGAGGCACAAAAACAAATTACAGCCCTCATGGACATGAGGGCCATTCAGCAAGTACCACAACAAGAGCAGGGGCAAGGATTTTACTCCAGACTTTTCCTAGTACCGAGGAAGGACAAAATCTGGAGACCAATTCAGGACCTGTCTATACTAAATACGTTTCTGGAAGTTCCAAAATTCAAGATGTTGACTCTTCAGCAGCTAATGCCCATGCTGGGCAAGAGGGCTTGGCTTGTAACTTTGGACCTAAAAGAGGCATACCTGCATGTCCCAATCAGACAATCTTGCAGAAGATACCTCAGATTCATAGCTGGCTCAATGCATTACCAATTCTCTGCACTGCCCTTTGGCTTATCTACTGCGGCCAGGGTCTTTACAAAATGCCTGGCACCAGTAATTGCATTTTGCAGACAAAAAGGAATTCAAATATATCCCTACTTGGACGACTGCCTAATTCAAGCAGAGAACAAAGACACTCTTTTAAAGCATCTGGCGTTTGTAAAAACGTTACTAATTGGCTTAGGGTACATAGTAAACGAAAAGAAATAAAAACTAGTGCCCTCTCAAGAGATAATATTCCTGGGTGCAAGCTTAAATACAACTGCCCAGATGGCTTATCTCACGCCACACAAACAAAAACAACTGACTGCTTACTTCAAGAAATTGACAACAAAAACACACCTATCTGCAAGGAAAATCCTGCAGGCTTTGGGTTTTATGGCATCCTGCATTCTACTAATTCCATATGCCAGACAGGAAACTACAATGGTATCTGAAAAGTGTTTGGACTCAGCATTGCCACAGCCTGGAGACAGTAATTGCACTCATTCTCTGCCTACAACAGGAGTTTCGATGGTGGGCAGAAGCCTGTCACCACAACAAGGGTCTGCCATTCAGTTTACCCACAGCCAGACAGACACTGACAACGGATGCATCAGATTATGCCTGGGGGGCCCATATGGCAGGAAAATGTATTCAGGGCACATGGCCTGCAAACCAGAGGCATCTTCACATCAATCAAAAAGAGATGCTAGCTGTTCAAAATGCCCTGACAGCTTTCAAGGACCTGCTTCATCCAGGACAGTTACTGATAAAGACAGACAACACTACGGTCATGTGGTACATAAACAACTAGGGAGGTACACATTCCTACCCCCTCTGCAGACAAGCAATGACTTTATGGGACACAGCATTGGCTTTTCAAGTTCACCTGCAAGCACAATTCCTGCCAGGAAAAACAAATACTCTGGCAGACGAACTAAGCTGAAACCTCATGGGTCCCCACGAATGGAAACTGGATCCAGAAGTCTTCAGGATGATAATAAGGAAATGGGGATGCCCAGACATAGATCTATTTGCCTCCCCTCACAACTGTCAGTTGCAGAGATTTTGCACAAGGATTTACCACAAGCAAGCATGGAAAGTGGACGTCCTGTCATTCAGCTGGAACAATCTAACAGTATATGCTTTTCCCCACTGCCTCTCCTTCCCAGAGTACTCCTAAAGGTCAGACAAGAGAAGCCAAAAATTATTCTGATTGCACCAGACTGGCCATGCCAGCACTGGTACCCAATCCGAAAGAGCTTGTCTCAAGGTCCAGCATGGATATTGCCTCAAACTTCTCACTTGCTGACCCAACAAAACAATCAGATCCTGCACAGCCAACTCAGGACCTTAAATTTGGCAGCATGGCAGATAATGTAGCCATTCAGAACACTCCTCTTTCAAAAGCTGTTATGGATGTTATCTTGGAGGCCAGGAGGCCCAGTACCAGAAAATTTTATGCATAAAAATGGAAGAGATTCTGTGCTTGGAACCAGGAAAAAGGCATTGACACGTCTGTACCAAATATTCCTCAGATTTTACAATACCTAACTGAGATGCTGAACAAAGGCCTTTCTTTCTCATCAATTAAGATTCATGCCTCTGCCATTTCTGCACATTACAATACGGAACCAACCTATCTTTTCTCATCCTTTAATAAAGCAGTACCTCAGAGGGGCCAAAAACATTAGGCCTCCAAGGAGAGCACCAATTCCAGCCTGGGACCTCAATTACGTTTTGGAAAAACTCACATTGCCTCCTTTCGAGCCAGCATCAACAGCAGATATAAAATTCTTACCCTGGAAAACAGCTCTGCTCCTAGCCATAACCTCTGCAAGGCGAGTCTCGGAGTTACAACCACTCATGGCTGTGGAACCTTTCATCATTTTTCATCCAGACAGGGTTTCTCTGAGGACAAACCCTACATTTATGCCTAAGGTGGTGTCCAGTCTGGCCCTCAACCAAACCATTCACTTGCTTACCGTTTACCCAAATCCACAGAACAAGGGTGAGAAAATTCTGCATTCTTTGGACATACACAGGCAGTTATGCTTCTACTTGGACAGAACTAAAGCTTTCAGAAAGACTGAGCAAATTTTAGTGTCATATGCTGCAGGATCACAAGGAAAGGCTATCTCAAAACAGACTAATTTCTAAATGGATAGGCCATTGCATCCGTTTCTGCTATTTTCAACATGGCAAATCAGTGCCTAAGGGCATTAGGCCTCATTCCACCAGAGCAGCAGCCACTTCAGCAGCCTTCCTCAGAGGAGTACCAACCAAAGAAATCTTAGAGGCTGCAACTTGGAGTTCAGTGCACACTTTTACAAAGCACTACCACTTGCCTCTCTACTCTAAGGCCAGCTTCAAGAGAAAAATTGCACAGGACACTAAGGATAATCACAAGGCTTTCTTTAGTTATGTTAGGAACCTGGGTGGGAATTCCCAGATATGCTCAGAATTAGTCCAAAATGATAAAAAATACACCGAACCCACAGACATTGCCAACATCCTAGCTGACAGGTTCAGCGCAAACTTCTCCCCCCTCCCCACCAAAAGGGCAAATATCTATCCCAGCAGAGTGCTGCCCCCCTGACATCTCAGATGCTCAGGTAAGAGCTGCCCTCTCCAAAGCAAAAAACACAGCATCAATGGGACCAGACGATGTCCCGGGCTGCGTCCTATATGAACTCCAAGAAGAACTATACCCAAACATAAAACTACTGTTCAGTCTCAGCCTTACTACAGGATATGTACCCAAAGAGTGGCGTACAGCAACAGTGGTCCCTCTCCACAAAGGTGGTGCCTCAACGGATCCTGGAAACTACCGCCCCATAAGCCTGACTAGCTTGGTCTGCAAAGCTATGGAAAGGATCATCATGGACCTCATAAATAAAGATATTGGGGACCTACCCAGTTCGGCTTTAAGGGCAGATCCTGCCTCTTAAACCTGGTCGATTTCTTTGAAACAGTCACCAAGGCCATTGACGAGGGGAAGGTGGTCCACACAGCCTACCTGGATCTCGCAAAAGCCTTCGATACAATACCCCACTCAGGCATTATAGATGAGCTCACCAGCTTAAACATAAACCCCTATGTCACTAGATGGGTTGCAAACTGGCTCAAGGACAGAACCCACATGGTTAGAATTGCTGGAGCCATGTCAGACTCCAAACCAGTTACAAGTGGCGTCCCACAAGGCTCAGTCCTGGGACCTCTCTTGTTCGGTATATATTTCTCGGAGGTACAGGCCAACACGGAAGGACTGTGGCTGACCAAGTTCGCAGATGACTGCAAAGTGGGCGCCATAATCGACTCTCCAGCCGACACAAGCATCCTACAAAAGGGCCTCATAGAAACAGACAACTGGTGCCAGAGCCATGGCCTCAAGCTAAACGCCAAAAAGTGTATAGTCATCCCCTTCGGCAAAAACAAAGTGCCCACAAATTACCACATAGATGGTAATCCATTAAGTATGGAAGAAGTAATTAGGGACCTGGGGACCCAAGTTGATAGCAATCTCTCATTCGACAACCACGTGGCCAAAGTGGTTAGAAAATCATTTTATATAGCCCACCTAATCATGAAGGAATTCACATCTAGATCAGGGGAGGTCATCGTGCCTCTTTACTCATCCCTCATCAGGCCCATAATTGAGTACAATGCCCCTTTTGGGATGTACCTTACCAGACACCTGCAGCAACTGGAAAGACCCCAAAAGTACCTCACCAAGAGGATCAAAGGGCTCAAACAGATGCCATATGCTGCCGGTTAAAGAAACTCCAGCTCTACTCAGTGGCATACCGCCTGCTCAGAGGCGATCTGTGCCTGACGTATAAAGCCATGTCCAACCTGGAATTAATGGACATGCTGCACCTCAGAAAATCCAAATCCCATTGAGCTACACGCTCGAGAGACTTGAACCTCAGCACTGAAATAAATAGGACATGCTGGAGGGACAGATTCATAACCCAGAGGCTCCCTTCACTCTGGAATAAAATCCCAGTCCAGGTTAGGCAGATTCCCTCATTGACTCTCTTCAAAAGGAATCTTGATGAGTGGGTGGGAGATCGTAGATTTACTCTGGGTATCACTTCTGTGTCACTGTTAGACAGAGGCACAATATACTAACCTCGAAAAAGGGCATAGCAAAATTCATTTTAAAATGGGTGGCGAAAGCCAAACACACTCTGGCTAGGCTTGTAAATGCCCTAGGGCAGATAGCCTAGTATGAACCTATGAATCATTAAGGACCTTTTCCCTAGTGATAGTAGGGGAGTTATATTTGATGATATTTCCTGAGGGAAGGTTGAGGGGCAGAGAGGGGTAAAGTTGGAGCTGTATTTATCAGCCAATGAGATTTGCTATATCTTATGGCTCAGTGTAGGTGGCTCCAATTACAACATTATGCTCTGACATTACCAGGGCTGTATTTTCTACACTAAATCCTTCACTTTGCAGGTAATCCATAACTTCAGTTTCTGTTTCTTTAACCTCTGCATTACTAATCCTCTTTTCTACCTCCCCCTTTGTTTTCTTATTTTTTGTATTGTTAAATGTCCAATATCCCTATGCCTTCGCCTGTGTTTCTCTTCAAATATCTTTAGTACTGCTCTTTTTGTATTGATTAGTTTTGCTTTCTCCTTTGCATAGATATTGCACCATATTAAATCTCGTCTTCTTCCCAATGTCCATATTTCTTCTTCACATGTCTCTTGCTGCACGTTTCTCCCTCCTTTGTGGACTAATTGTTCCATCATGCTGTGATATAACCTGTTAGACTTTCCATGCTAAATCTTTCACTTTGCAGGTATTTTTTACATTCAACTTCTGTCTGTTTAACTTCTTTACTAACTTCTGTTCTATGTTCCTCCTTTGTGATCGTATGATTTTGTTTTCTGAAATTTTCCATATCTGGGTGCCTTTGATTATATTGCTCTTCAAATATCTCTGGAGCTGCTTTTTTTGTATTGATTAGTTTAGCTTTCACCTTTGTAAAAATATTGCATCATTTCAGATCTCACTTTTTTTCCCATGTCCATACTTCTTTTTTATACCTTTCAAAAATCTCTTAAGTTTTGTTCTTTATATTTTCACACTTCCTGTATGTCTTCTTTTTCCAAATAGCCCAAAGTTTCTTTGTCTACATAATGTTTTTCATGGAACTGTTGTATTAATGAACACAAATTTGCATTTGAAGCTTTTCACACAATGTATTTTTCTTTCCTTTAATTTCTGTCCTACTTTGTTGAATATCTTCTATCTGGAAATTCTGGGCTTCTTGCATAATAGTAACAATACATATTAGGTTCATAGGTTCATAGGTAGGTACTAGGCTATCTGTCCAAGGGCATTTATAAGCCTAGCCAGAGTGTGTCGGCTTTCGCCACCCCATTGATTAATTAACTGATCCTCTGTCAAGCAGAGCCAATGAAGTGATGCCAAGGATGTATTTTCTGTTACCCATCCACTCGTCAAGGTTTCTCTTGAAGAGTGTTAGTGAGGGGCTCTGCCTGATGTAATTTGGAATTTTGTTCCAAAGCATGGGGAGCCTCGGTGACAGGAATCTATCCCTCCAGCATGTTCTATTTATTGTTGTGACGAGGTTTAGCTCACTAGAGCGAGTGGCTCGCAGTGACTTGGATTTCTTTAGGTGGAGCATGTCCATCAGTTCTGAGTTGAACATGGCTTTGTAAGTCAGGCAGAGATCACTTCTGAGTAAGCGATATGCCACTGAGTACAGCCGGAGTTTTTTCAGTCGGGCTGCATAGGACATATGTTTGAGGCCAGTAATCCTCTTGGTGAGGTACTTTTGTGGTCTTTCCAGCTGTTGGAAGTGTCTTGTGAGGTACATCCAAATAGGGCATTGACCTCTATGATGGGTCTAATGAGTGACGAGTAGAGGGGCACTATAACCTCTTTATTTCCAGATGCGAACCCTTTAGTAATTAGATGGGCCACATAGAAGGAATTCCTAACTACTTTGGCAATATGATTGTCAAAGGAGAGATTACTATCTTCCTGGGTCCTCAGATCTCTTATTACCTCTTCTGTATTAAGGGGGCTGCCACCTATGTGGTAATTCGTGGGTGTTTTGTTTTTCCCAAACGAGATGACTATGCATTTTTTGGCATTTAGCTTGAGGCCATGACTTTGACACCAGGTGTCAGTCTCAGTAAGGCTCTTTTGGAGGATGTCCTTGTCAGCCGGAGAGTCAGTTATGGCTCCCAGTTTGCAGTCATCGGCAAACTTGGTTAGCCATAGTCCTCCTGTGTTTGCCTGTACTTCTGAGAAGTATATGCTGAACAGTAGGGGTCCAGGACCGAGCCTTGCGGGACACCACTTGTGATTGGTTTAGAGTCGGACCTGGAGCCCACTATTTTTACCATGTGTGTTCTGTCTGTAAGCCTGTTGGCAACCCATCTCTTGACGTAGGGGTTTATGTTCAGCCTGGTGAGTTTTTCTGTAATACCTGAGTGGGGAATGATGTCGAAAGCCTTGGCGAGGTGAAGGTAGGCTGTGTGAACCACCTTTCCCTCATCTATTGCCTTGGTGACTGCCTCAAAGAAGTCAACCAGGTTTAGTAGGCATGATCTGCCCTTAACAAAGCAGAACTGGGTCGGGTCAAGTGTTTGGAGGTTCCCAATGTCTTTGTTAATAAGTTCCATGATGATGCGCTCCATAGCCTTGCAGACCAGGCTAGTCAGGCTTATGGGGCGATAGTTACCAGGGTCAGTTGTGGCCCCTCCTTTGTGGAGAGGAATAACTGTTGCTGTTGCGCCATTCTATGGGCACGTAGCCTGTGGAGAGGCTGAGGTTGAACAGCGTGTTTAGGTGGGGGGTTAGTTCGTTCTGTAGTTCGTGCAAGATGCAGCCTGGGACACCATCTGGTCCCATTGACGCTGTGTTTTTGGCTTTTGAAAGGGCTGTTTTCAATTCTGCTTCTGTGATTTTTGGACACTACACTTTTCTGATATTGTTGTGGGCTCTTTTGGAGGTGAGAGGGGGGTGAAGTTTGCACTGAATCTATCTGCCAGGATGTTGGCAATATCAGTAGGTTCAGTATATTTTGCGCTATTTTGCAGTACTTTAGTGCATATCTGCGAGTTGCCACTTAGATTTTTAACATAGCTAAAGAAGGCTTTGTGGTTATCTTTTGAATTCTTGGCTATTTTTCTTTCGAAGTTAGCCTTGGATGATTTCATGAGGGACCTTAGTTTCTTACTGATACTGATCAGGGATGACTTTCCTTCTTGGGATTTGATTTTTTTCTGAACTAGATGTTCATCGTGCATACAGCTGCAGTCATAACAGATGGGTTCTCCTGCCGTCAGGCGGGTCCTCGGTCGGCCGAATTCCAAAGTCTAGGTCCGGCGTCGGTTGTTGCCGCTTTCTTTCCTGACGTCAGTGCGACAGGGGTATATAAGACACAGCCAACGCCATTTTCTTCAGTCTTTTTTGCCGCGTGGTGCCCGAAGCAGAAGCAGTTCGCAAGTGCCGGTCGGCCAGCTCCTGAAATTACGAAAATTTGGAAACCGAAGTCTTCTTTAAAGCTAAGTACCCGTTGGAAACTTTTCTTGCCTCAGACCGATGTCAGACAAAGTTAACAATTGTATTTCTTGTGGGAAGCAAATACCGCATAAGGATTTCCATTCCCTCTGTATACCTTGTTTAGGCCCAGACCATGACGTCTCGGGCTGTCGCTTTTGTGCTACTTTCAATAAACGCACTATTAAGCTTTGGGCGGAGTTCGCCCAGCACTTTTTTGGTAGAGCTTTTAATTATAAAATGTCGTCGGAGACTCCGACTACTGTTTTGTCCAAAAAACGCAAGGACAAAGACCGACACGCGAGGTCTGCGGTCTCCACTGACACCACGCCAAAACTGACTACACGTGCTCCGGTTCTCAGCGAGGCGCCTACGCAGCCCCTGACTACCGACGACACTTCTCTGGCGGTGTCTTCTGTAACCGAGACCGCAGGTTCCTCGGCCCATACCCTGACTACAGCTACCGAAGCCACTGTGAGTGTTGAGCCTCTTAATGTGGACAGGTCCACTTCCACCCATGGTGTATTCAGACCTTCTTCTTCCTTTTCCATAAAGGCCTTTACTAAGTCTAAATCAGCCATGCATTCCAAGAGGCCTGTTGCACAGGGCCCATCTCCAGGCCCCATGCCTAAAAAGCAGATGCTCAAAATGGCTGAGGATTTAATTACTCTTATCAGGGGTTCCCAACCCCCACCGGACAAGAGACCCAGAGTGGAGGAAGATTCTCCCTCTTCTGACCAGGGTTCCATTATTTCAGAACATTCTGATGAAGAGGAACATTCGTACTCCCCTTTTGAAGATTCTGATGCAGAGCAGTCCATCCCTTCTGTATCCCCCCCAGAGGACTTTTCTTTTGGGGAAACCTTGCATTCCTTGAGGGAACACTTCCATTGGGAAGGCCAAGATTTTTCAGATTCCAAGAAAAGACTTAGGGAATTTCTTTTTCTACCTCAGCACAGACCTCTGGCAATACCTCCTGAGTTGGACATTCTTGATGATGTTTACTCGGACTCGCCTTAATCCGGATTCCCTGCCTCCTGCCCCAGTCAAGCCTGATAGGTACTACAGAGTTCCTAACTCACACCAATTTCTTTACAAAAGCCATAATGCTGACCCAGAAACCATTTCTCAAGGCCCCAAGGGAATGAAGGCCTCTACTGCTAAGAATCCATTACCTTCCGAGAGAGAGTCTAGATCCTTAGAAAGGTGGGGGATAAAGGTATATACCTCGGCCACCCTAGCCATGAGGGCCTTAAATTGTCAGTTCCATATGCTTAAATATCAGCAGTTTCTGTTATCACAATTAAAGAATAAAATGTCACAACCTGAACAACCAGATTTGAAGGAGTTGCAGGATGTGATTCATAGTGCAGAACAAGTGGGTAAACACACCTTACAATGTGGCTATGATGCTCTAGAGGCCTCAAGTAGAGCTGCTGTTACATGATCAGTCATTCGTAGACATGCCTGGCTTAGGGAACAAACCTTGCCTGATCATGTTAAGGCTAAACTACTAGATGCTCCTTTACAAAAGGATGTATTATTTGGTACTAATGCTGAGGAGATACTACGGAAAATGGAAGAAAAAGCTAAATCTATGCAAACTGTCAAAGCTTTTCTACAGGTACAACTACCACGTTTTAGCAGAAATTGGCCTTCAAAAAACTGGTCCTTTCCAGCCACAGACAAGCCCCAAAGAGGTAGATACAGGCGCACAAGGGGCAGAGGACAATCTCAAGGATCATATAGAGGCAGACAGTGGCAATCTCCAGCACCAAGAGGTGGCGAAGACAGTGCACAACAATACAGGAAACAAACCCAATGACTTTCCCCTTTGCAGGAGAAGCAAGGCTCAGGTGGCAGCACCCTTGGGAGGAAAGCTGGCATTATTTTCAAAAAATTGGCATATTGTCACAAAAGACAAATGGATCCTGGACATTATAAACAGAGGCTACAGATTTCATTTTCATGCTCTTCCAAAAATGAGAGGCATGCCGAACCTGCCACACAATCAAAGAGCAGAGGCTCAAATACAAATTTCAAAGCTCATGGACATGAAAGCTATTCAAGAGGTACCTACTCACGAACAAGGTCAAGGTTTTTATTCCAGACTATTCCTGGTACCAAGGAAGGGAACCGACTGGAGACCCATTTTGGACTTATCCATCCTAAACACATTCCTACTCGTACCAAAACTCAAGATGCTCACCTTACAGCAGCTTCTTCCCATGCTGGGCAAGGAGTCTTGGCTGGTAACATTGGACCTCAAGGAGGCATACCTGCATGTCCCAATCAGACAAAGCTGCAGAAGATACCTCAGATTTCTTGCAGGTTCAATCCACTATCAATTCTCTGCATTGCCCTTTGACTTATCTACTGTACCCAGAGTATTCACGAAATGCCTGGCATCAGTAATTGCCTACTGCAGACTTCAAGGGATACAAATTTACCCTTATTTGGACGATTGCCTGATCCAAGCGGACAGCAAACACATACTTCTGGAACATCTGGCTTATGTAACATGGTTATTGCATTCTCTGGGATACACAGTCAACAAAGAGAAATCCAGGCTAACACCATCTCAGAAAATAATTTTCCTGGGTGCCAACCTGGACACAAACACCCAGATGGCCTATCTTACGCCAGAAAAACAGAGGCAACTAACTCAGTACTTCAAGATGCTAGCAATTTGTACCAGGCTAACTGCAAGGAAAATCCTGCAGGCTCTGGGCTTCATGGCATCTTGCATTCTTCTAATCCCATGTGCAAAGTTGCATATGAGGAAACTTCAGTGGTACCTAAAAAACCTATGGTCTCAACACAGCCACAGTGTGGAAACAATATTACCACTAATTCCATGCTTGCAAAAGGAATTTCTATGGTTGGCCCAAGCGTGCCAAACAAACACAGGTCTACCATTCTGCAAGCCTCAAGCAAATCAAGTCATCACAACAGATGCCTCAGACTACGCCTGGGGGGCACACATGACAGACAGGTGCATTCAGGGCAAATGGTCCCAAAAGGAAAAGCACCTTCACATCAATCAAAAGGAAATGCTAGCAGTAATAAATGCTATTACAGCTTTCAAGGACCTCCTGCATCCAGGGCAATTATTGATAAGAACAGACAACACCACAGTAATGTGGTACATAAACAAACAAGGAGGAACACATTCATACCCCCTGTGCAGGCTGGCCATGCCACTTTGGAACATGGTTCTGGAATGGCAAATCGACCTTCAAGCACAGTACCTGCCAGGTTTGGAAAACACGCTGGCAGACAATCTAAGCAGAAATATGACAGACCCACATGAATGGAAGTTGCATCCTCAAGTGTTTACAAAGATAATCCAAGCGTGGGGAAGGCCAGACATAGATCTCTTTGCCTCCCACAAGAATCATCAATTGGCAAAATTCTGCTCAAGGACATTTCATCCAAAGGCCTGGAGAGTGGACGCCCTTTCTTTCAGTTGGGCAGCAAGGACAGTTTACGCCTTCCCACCTTTGCCTCTACTGCGCAAGGTGCTCTTGAAAGCAAGAGCAGACAGACCAAAGATGATACTGATTGCTCCAGACTGGCCAAGACAACACTGGTACCCACTCCTGAGGAGCCTAACACATTCTCCTCCCTGGACCCTACCTCTAATGCCTCTTCTCCTGACTCAGCACAGCTACAAAACTCTTCACAGTCAGCTGAAAACACTCAATCTGGCTGCATGGAAAATTCCTTAACACCACAACAGACCCTACTCTCCAAGGAGGTGCAGGATGTCATTTTGGAGGCCAGAAGGCCATCTACTAGAAAAGCTTACTCCGCAAAATGGAAACGGTTTTGCGCTTGGAATGAGAAAAAGGGCCAGGATCCTAGAAAACTAAATTTGCCTCAGATATTACAGTATCTAGCTGAGCTGTTGAACAGTGGACTTTCATTTTCCTCCATCAAAATCCATGCCTCAGCCATTTCTGCAGAATACGACACTGATCCACCCTTATTCTCTCACCCACTCTTAAGGCAGTTTCTCAGAATATAAGACCCCCAAGGAAACAACCAATACCAGCCTGGGATCTTAATTACATTCTAGAAAAATTAACATTGCCTCCCTTTGAACCAGCTGCCTCAACAGATTTGCAATATTTGTCCTGGAAAACAGCTTTCCTTCTGGCTATTACCTCAGCTCATAGGATCTCGGAACTACAAGCCCTCATGGCTGTGCAGCCCTTTCTCATCTTCCATCAGGACAGGGTTTCCCTACGAACCAACCCGTCATTTATGCCTAAGGTAGTATCCAGGGTAGCTTTAAATCAGGCCATACACTTACCTACCTTTTACCCCAATCCTCAAAACAAAGGGGAAAGGCTGCTACATTCCTTAGACATCCATAGACAGCTACGTTACTATTTGGACAGAACAAAGCCTTTCAGGAAATCAGAACAACTCTTTGTATCCTGTGCTGTAGGAGCTCAAGGGAAGCCAATTTCCAAACAGACAATTTCAAAATGGATAGGCCACTGCATACGGTTTTGTTACTCCTTTCATGGCAAATCTGTACCTACAGGCATCAGATCCCACTCCACAAGGGCCACAGCTACCTCTGCAGCCTTCCTCAGAGGAGTCCCTACCAAAGATATTTTGGAGGCAGCCACTTGGAGTTCTGTGCATACCTTCACTAAACACTACCACCTACCTTTATACTCCAAAACTAGAGCAGGCTTTGCCACTGCTGTGTTGCAGGGCATTCTGGCTCCTCCCAGTTCCACCTAGTGCCTACCACCCTGTGCGTAGCTTTGGGATTCTACCCATCTGTTATGACTGCAGCTGTATGCACGATGAACATAGTACAGTTTTGTACCTACCATAAATGTAGATGTTCGAGTGCTAATACAGCTGCAGTCCAGGTTTCCCTCCCTCCTTCCCCTCTGGGTACAGACCTAGTGGCTAACTCCTCATCTTTACAACCTGATTGGGTTATCCTTCTATGGTGTATTTGCTTGCAACTACTGATTTTTGATTATATTGCATTGCATGATTATATATAATTTATATATATATATTTTGCCTTCCTTCTGGGGGCACCTGACATCTGGGGCAAGAAAGACTGAAGAAAATGGCGTCAGCTGTGTCTTATATACCCCTGTCGCACTGACATCAGGAAAGAAAGCGAAAACAATCGATGCCGGACCTAGACTTTGGAATTCGGCCAACCGAGGACCCACCTGACGGCAGGAGAACCCATCTGTTATGACTGCAGCTGTATTAGCACTCGAACATCTACATTTATGGTAGGTACAAAACTGTACTTTTCCTCCTTCTATTGTATATAGCCTGTTTATTGCAGGGGTCCACCAAACTGGTTTCTTCCTCTTAGAGGAGTGAGTCTTGGTTTTGCTAGGGATGGCACAATCCATGCATCCTTGTAGGTGCTCATAGAGTGCATTTGTAAAGGTTTCTGCATCTTGGGCAGCATTATCCTTTAGCGTGGGGGCTGTGAAACTTACCACCTCTGTCTTAAGTAAGGTGAAGTTTGCTTTAGAAAAGTTTTTTACTGTAGTTTCCTTAGTTGGGGGTGGTGGTGGGGTGTGGATATCCAGAGTGATTAGTTTATGGTCTGATCTAATCAGTGACGGGTTGACCTCCGGTGTGGAACACTTGTCGCCCATGTTGGTGATGACCAGGTCCAATATGTTTTCACCTCTGGTAGGGGAGTTTACCAGCTGATCCAGGGTGTTTGAGTTGATGAATTCCAGGAAGCGCTGAGCCTGGGAATTTGTACTCGAGTAGTTTTCCCAGTGAATGGTAGGGTCATTGAAATTGCCCGATATCAGGATGTTCGGTAGGACCTTCATGTTTTCCAGTGTCTCCAGAAAGGTGGAGTGGTGGTCCTGGGTCATCAAGGGTGATCTGTAGCAGGCCACAATTTGCAGTGTAGATTTGCCCGATGTTAGTTGCACATGGATGATCTCAGAGGTGTCATGCTGCACCACTAACCTGGAGGTGTAGGTATCCTTGATGAATATGGATACACCCCCTCCTTTTATGTTTCAGTCCGTGTTCTGTGGCCGAAATGTGTGGTATGAGTTGTAGCCCAGTAGTGCTGGGGTGCTTTCTGGAGCCTTGAACCAGGTTTCAGTTACTGCACAGATGTCGACGTTCTCCATACTGAGGAGTGCGTTGAGCGCATGCATTTTGAGATTTAAACTCCTGGCATTGAGTAGCATAACCCTCAGTTTTTTGTTAATTGTGCTGTTTACGGAGGTGGGTTTTACTTTTGAACCTTGCCTAAAAAAGGCACTATGGGGGCAGCAAGAGTCTTTTGCAAAGCAATGCGGCTTGTTGAGCATGTCGTTCCAGGCTGACAGACACTGGATCCCCTTTGAATGACACCAGAAGCTTAGCCAATTGTTGAAATTGATCATTTTTTTCTTTATACTGAGGTGTCATTCTTGGTGAGGGCAGGATGCTACTCAGGGTCAGGGTCATACTAGCCTGGGCTACATGATCAGAGAGCTCTTTTCATGTAGTCCAGGGAGGTAATGTCTCAGGTCATTCACACCAACATGAACAATGACAGAGTCATATTTGTACTTGTTCTGGAGTGACCTGAGTGCTTGTGTTATGTGACGGATTCTGGCTCCCAACAGGCAGCTAACAATAACCTTCTGCTTGTCCGGCCTAGTTAGTGGGACGTCAGTGTGCATGACTATAGAGTCACCTATTACTATTGTGTTAGGTATGTTATTTCGCCTTAAGGGCTGTGATTGTGCATCACACTGATTTTGTGTTTTGTGTGTTGTCTGGTTTGTGACGGGAGGTGCAGATTGTTTGGGTGTCTGCTTTGGAGGTCTCTGATGCTTTTGCAGGTTTTTATTTAGAGCCTCCGAGTATGCTTTTGTGTATTTATCTGTATTTTTTGCCAGTGCTGTTTTAGTAGGTCTGTGTGCGGCTGGAGGTGTGGTGCAAGTGTTAACCTTCTCCTCTTGACTGTCTGTTCCAGTCTTGGGTGGAGACAGCTTAGCTTCCAGTTTGGCTGTATAATTGCATCTCTCACATATGTTAGTGTTTTGTGGTAGGAGGAGAGGGTTGTCTGTGTGCATGAGGCAGTTGTAACATTGCCTCAGGATACCCAGATTCACCAGCTGGACTGGAGAGTGCACCTGAAGTTGCTCTTTGGTCATGTCTGAATAGTAGGTTGAGCTGCTTAGTCGCTTGGTTGGTGAGGGGTGAATAAAGAGCCTTGCCCTGCTGGGCAATCAGTGTCAGGGTATATTAGTGCTTGCTATTAGGTCTGAGCAAGTGCTGGGCTGTAAGATGCTTTTTGAGTGCTTAGGTTGAGCATTAGACTAGTTTCAAGGGAAAAACTGAAGAGGAGACTTAGTGGAGCCGGGAATAATTTAACCGTAGCTAACCGGCACTGCCCGATGCGCAAAACTGTGCAAACGCGGTTTTTATAGTAGGGAAATGAGAGAGAGAGAAATTAGCCCAAAATGGCCAATAAACTACTAACTTCTGGGCTGGAACCACTCCTCCAGGCACAGATGGGTTGCTCAAAACTCCCCTCTCTCACAGGTGAACAGAGAAACTTCCTTCTATCCAAGTAAGGTATGGGCAACTCAGAAATTAGTATCACAGCCCTGAATTCAGCACTAACCTGAAAACTGGACTATACTAGCTTAGAAAAGCGGGAAACAAGGATTTTTTTTTCTTATCCTCAGTAGTCTACTAGATCATCTTTATAGCTCTTTTTTGTCCTGTCAGTTTTTGTATTTTTTGTGCACAACTACTTCCTTCTACAACAGGGGGGGGCATCCTCCCCCTGGGCCTAGTCTATCCTCTGTCAAGTGAGAGTTAATCCCAAAACAATAAGTAATCTGTTGTATTTGTAACATATGACTGGTGTGTTTCATGCTGTTTGATACATATTAATTCTATCTTACTCAAAATTTACTGCAAACATGAAAAATCACTGCATGTCTGCAGTTAAGCAGACATTACAAGAGAGCTATCCTGACTTCAGAGAACAAAATCACATGTGGTACAAATGCGATAGGTGGATTGCCTCTGTTTCTCCTATCTGCATGCTGTTTCAGTGAAACTATGTGCTACATTCATGGTTCTCTGTACTCCTATATATTCAGGATAGGCATATCTATTTGAATAGTATCCCATAAAACATTAGAGACTAGGAGGTGTACTGTAACCTTGCTTTTACCACCACTATGTTTGCTTTGTTGTGCTTATTCCAAGACCTAAAGATTCTTGCTGCATCAGTCAATTCTTTCCTTTGTAATTCTTCCTACAGGCTTCAGAAAAACCTCCGCTGAAAATGGGTTTCTGACCCAGCCAGACTTTCCTGGTCACCAAATGTCAATAAATAAATAATAAATATATATCTCTAATATTATCTGGTTTGATACAGTGGCATCTGTTTTTACTTCATTGTTAATACATATCTGCACTCATCATGATGGTTCTCCATTTTACTGGGCAAAGTGTAACACTGATGATTTGTTGGAGGATTATTGAGTGTGCATTTCAATTGTACATCTTGGTCATTGCTGAAAAGATCCTTTTTGGATCAGATTAATTTGCCAAGTTACCAGATAATTAAATAAAATAAGATTATTGCAAAAGTTAGCGTTGCTGCCTCACAACACTTAGCCCATCTGTTTGGTTCCCAGCTGGGGTGTGCCCTTTCTTTGGAGTCATGCCCTTCATGTATCTGCATGAGCTTTCACTGGTGTCTCTGGTCTCTTGTCATATCCCAGGGTTATACAAGCATGTAGTTTAGCAGTCCTGTAGATTGTCATTGGGTGTGACTGTGCTTGTATGCCTTGCAATGGACTGGTATCCCATATAAGACTAGACTTCCATTTTGTACCTGATGTTTACTGAGGTAGGTGCCAGCTACCTGTGAATATGAAATAGATCAACCAGGTAACACAAATAAATGAAAATAAATATTTTATGAAATCTAATATTATATTCTTGTTGTTTTCCAGCAATGTCGCAGGCAGTGCAGGCGAATGGAACCCAACCACTAAGCAAAACATGGGAGCTCAGTCTGTACGAGTTGCAGAGGACACCGCAGGTAAGGTGTTCATTTAACAGCTTTGGTTCATTGCTTTCCTACTGAATACTGTGTCATTCCCAAAGAGAATTATGTTGCAGTGATTGGTAATAAAATGAGAATTTATTCAGAGTAGTGAATGAATTTTCAGTAGATGTTTCTAATAAAAATTAGACATATTGCTGTGTGGACCGTACACATTGCCAGCTTTTCCGGACTCATCTGCATTGATGCTTCTGATCATAACAACACTTCTTTTTTTGCCACATTTTTAGAAGCACTGTAGGTCTTTGCTGTGGCAACGTGAAAGCTCTCTGTGGTTTAAAAGCTGCAGTAATATAAATTGATTTTCTTCACATATCTGAATTTCATGAAAGGAAACACCTGGATGTCTAAATCATTGCTGGCAATTTAGCATAAAGGGTTAAATCAATGACCTGTTTATTAGCTCCCTCCTGCAGTTCTCAGTGTAATAAAGTCAGTCCAACATTTGCTTATCATGTGATCAAACAGGTGACACAGGCAGTGCTGCAGTGAGTGTACTAGTTAACAAGCAGACATGCTGACATTAGTCCATATCTGTGCCCCTCCCTGTATCCCCAGTGTTGGCAGGCTTTCTCCCACACCCCTGAGCTAATGTATGCTGACTTCACAGATGTATAAATATGGAGAAAGCAGAAGTACAGGGAACTGACAAAAGCTGTACTGTCACACGTTCAAACCCTGCACTTGCAATGCATTCCCCTTACAAACACCAACCAGAGTCAGCAACAGTACATTCTTACACAAAACCCCCTCCTAAAAGACAACAAACAACAAAAAACTAAAACTGTTCAATCAAATCACATTAGACATAATGCGCACTTGACATTTTCTTACATTAAACAAACAGGAAGAAAAGTTTACATACTTACCTTAACACCACTCACAACATGATGTTCTCCTTTTTTAGGGACTTATATTTCTTGTTTCGCTTGGATTTTTACCTAATCTGTCATTCTTTTACCCTTTTCCTCATGTTAGCCCCTATTTATATTTTTTCCAAACATTTTTATTAAATTTTCACATATGACAAAGGCAATCTTACATTTATATAAATGAAAAACATACAAAATGATATCACTTTAGTTGCAAACAGTTTACATCACAGACACCACTGAAACAACTGTAGGTGCAAACATTATACATCACTTATAAACCAGCCAGTCATTGTCAGTTAAGCATTATATGGCTCATTTAAATCCTGCCTCTTAAGCCTTGTTCCTGCTCTGCATATATTGTTCCCACAATTCCTATTTTCCTATGTAGTTTGCTCCTTCCCTTTTCTAAAGGTACCAATTCCAGTTGTTTTATCTCTGTACTATATTCACTACTTCTAGTAAAGTTGGTTTAGACTTTGATTTCCATTTTCTAGTAATTGCTTTTTTGGCAGCCACCATAATTAGACTCAGCAAGGCTTTACTATGTCTAGGCAATTCCGATTCTGTAGCATAACTGAAAAAAATCATCTCCCCAGCCAGTCCTATCTGCTCACCCAGCATCTCCAACAGAGTGGTCTGCAGGGAATCCCTAAAGTCTGCCAGCTCATTACACTCCCAAAAAATATGCTCCCAGCTACCTCCTTCTTCCCCGTCACACCTCTAACATTAGCTGTCCCCCTGAGGAAAAATTATTTGGAGTCTACTTGGGGTATAAAAATACTTATGTAAACACTTCCAGGCAAAGAGCCTAAATCGTCTAGACTTTGTTGCATATTTGGGAGATACATATATCCCGCATTGTCTGTTTGTGAATTCCTTATCCAGTCTCTCTTCTTAATACTTTCTAAGCTCCTTTGATTGATTTTTAAAATAATCATGCAATATTTTATATGCTTTACTAATTATTCCTTTTTTAATGGCAACTTCTGTTTTAGATTCTATTAAAAACTCTACCACTACTGGTCTTTCATTTAGGGTGCCCCTATTTCTTTCCCTTTGCCTATAATCTGATATCAATCCTTGATATGGAAGGCAATCTCTAACCTGCAGTCCAAATAAAATTTTGTCCTCTTCCCATTCTGTTACCTTTCCCTTTCTAGTTATTTGTTCCCAGTACCTTGGCTCCTTTGCCAGCTTGCTCCAATAAATTCCAGCCCCCTCTTGCCTGTTGTCTGTATCCCTGACCACAGTCATCCCTATCAGCAAAATCTCTTTTCTCCATTCTCGTGCTGGTTTTATTCTTAGAATATTCCCTGCTATTTTATGAATATAATACTCTCTATTATTCTTTTTTGTTCTCCTTAAAGAGTCTGCATCCAAAATCCCAGTCTCTCCTTATTACTTGAGCTTCACCCGTTTGTCATTATCATTCCTTTCCACTTTGAATTATAGTTTTCTGCTTGTGCTATGTACAAGTGCCTTAACTATGTTGCTCTAAAATACCCCCTCAAATTAGGTAATCCTAGTCTGCCTTGTTTTATTGGAAGAACCAGTTTATCCCACTTGACCCTTGCTGTCTTCCCTTCCCAGATAAAATCCTTCAACACTTTTTTAATTGCTATCCACAACTTATCCTCCGGTTGATAAAAGTATACCTGACTTGTGTATAAGACTAAAGTGACTAAAAACATTTTAATGGCTTGTATCTTAGTATCCATATAACAAAACTTCCAGTTTCTCAATTTTTGTATTATCTTCTGTTTAGTGTCTTCCCATATATCCTTAGCTGCCACCACAGAGTCATTTCTAATCCATACTCCTAAATGCTTCATTTTGTAATGTCCCCATAAATATGGATATTGTTGGATCAATTTGTGTGTTCTTACATAATTTACTGCTATTCCCTTTGTTGTTTTAGCTTCATTAATTCTGTATCCCAAGAAGATTTGAAACCATCTTAAAATGTTCCACAACATTGTAATGTCCCTTTCTGGTTTTGTCATGTATAAAGTAATATCATCTGCAAACAGGGACAGCTTTTCCTGACTACCATACCAATTATATCCTTGAATTTCTGAGTCCCTTATTTTCTTGGTGGATGTTCTTCGTGTTTCACTGTTGCAGTCATTACATTTGGGTAATCTTGCTGGCAGGTTGCCCTCAGTCGGCCTGAATTCCAAAGTCCTGGGTCCTGCGTCTGCCGCTGTCACCCCTTCCCTGACGTCAGGTCGTCAGGGGTATAAAAGATGCAGCTGACACCATTTTATTTAGTCTTTCTTGCCGTGCGGTGCCCGAAGCAGTAGCAGTTCGCAAGTGCCGGTCAGCTGACTCCTGAGATTTTCGAGTTTGAATTTCAGATCCGAAGTCTTCTATAAAGCTAAGTACCCCACTGGGAAAACTTTTTTCTTGCTCTAGAACCGATGTCAGAAAAAATTAATAATTGCATTTCTTGTGGGAAGCAAATACCTCATAAGGACTTTTATTCTTACTGTATTCCTTGCCTAGGCCCTAACTTTCTAGGTTGTCGGTTTTGTGCTAGATTTAACCAACGCACTATTAAGCGTCGGTATGATTTTGCATTAAACTACTTTGGACGCAGGTTTAATTATCCAGAAATGTCGTCGGAAAGCCATCCAACTACCGGAGTTCACAAAAAACGCAAAGAAAAAGTAAAAGAAAGACAACAGAGACCCAAAACTGATGACGAAACTTCTCCTAAGCCAGTCGCCGGTTCTCAGTGAGGTGCTTTTGCAGCCCCTGACGCCCACTAGTTTAGAGTCGCAGGCTGCTACTGACTCCCACGTGGAGTCGGCTATGCCACTGGAAACTCAAGGTATTGGAGCCTCGGACACTATTCCTTCAGATGGGTCCGGAGCCGCTGAGCAGGCACCGGCTTCTGAGGGTGTATTCAGACCTAAACATCTATACATTAAACCGACTTCAAAGGCAAAGACTAAAGCACCTTCAAAGGCAAAGAAGCAAATTCAAGAGCCACGTGGACAGGCCTCCATGCCCAAAAAGCAGATGCTCAAAATGGCCGAAGACTTAATTATCTTGATCAGGGGCTCCCATCCCCCTCCTGATAAGAGGCCTAGGCAAGAGACTGACTATGAATCTTCAGATCAGGTTTCCATTTCTTCTAATTCCTCTTCTGATCAGGAATATTCCTTTCCCCCCTATGAGGATTCTGATGCTGAAGAATCTATACCTTCAGCTTCTCCTCCTGAGGACTATTCTTTTGGGGAAATGTTACATACCATGAGGGAGCATTTCCACTGGGAGAGCCAAGATTTTTCAGAATCTAAAAAGAAGCTCAGGGATTTCCTGTTACTACCACAGCACAAGCCACTAGCCATCCCACCTGTGTTAGACATTGTAGATGATGTGATGTCCTTCAAGGATGCATCTGCAGTCATAACATATGGGTTGTCCTGCCTCAGGCAGCCCTTCAGTCAGCCGGATTCCAAAGTCTGGGTCTGGCCTCGGCTGATGTCGCACTTTCCCTGACGTCAGAGCTTCTGGGGTATAAAGGCATCAGCCGACGCCATTTTCCCCAGTCTTTCTTGCCGCGCGGTGCCCGAAGCAGAAGCTGTTCGCAAGTGCCGGTCGGTCAGATCCAGAGATTTCAGCTACCGAAGACTTCGAAAAAAGCTAAGTACCCCATTGGGGACTCTTTCTTGACTCAGCCGATGTCAGACAAAGTAAATAATTGTTTAACTTGTGGGAAACAAATACCTCATAAGGATTTCCATTCTTACTGCCTTCCTTGCTTAGGCCCAGACCACGACGTATCAGCTTGTTTAGCCTGTGCCTCCTTCAACCGACGGACTCTTAGACGTCGGTTGGAGTTTGCAGAAAAATTTTTTGGAACTGATTTTGCATATAAAATGCCGTCGGAGACTCCGACTTCGCATATGGCCAAAAAACGCAAGGAAAAGGACCGACACTCGCGGCCCACGGTTTCGGCTGAAACCACGGCTAGGCCTACCGTGAGTGTCTCGGTTTCGGCTGAAACCGAGTCCTCGGTTCTTACTACGACCGAAACCATACCTCCGACAACCAAGGCCGGAGAGACCCCGGCTGAGTCGGCTACAGATATCCCTACCGAAGCTACTGCTCAAGAATTGGCCGACACCATTCCTTTGGACATTTCTACTCCTGCACGTGGGGCAGCTAGGCCCCCAGCTTCTATGTCTATTAAGGCCTTCTCCAGGGCTAAAGCTGCCAAACTTTCAAAAGCTTTGCCTGCCAAATCTACTTCTCAGAGACCTTCCTCAAGTTCACAGATTCTCAGTCTTGCTGAGGACCTTATATCCTTAATTAGGGGTTCCTAACCTCCCCCAGACAGGGCCTCCCAACCTCCACCAGACAAAAGGCCCAGGACTGATCCCTCTGAACCTCTCTCCTCTGATTACTCCACAGATGGATCTGATCATTCAGACCAACAGGAAGGGGCCTACTCACCTTATGAGGATTCAGATGCAGAAGATTCTATTCCTTCGGCCTCCCCACCTGAAGAATTTTCCTTCGGGGAAACTTTGCACTCCATGAGGGAGCACTTTCAATGGCAGGGTCAGGATTTTTCTGATTCTAGAAAAAGATTAAGGACATTTTTGCATTTGCCCTAGCATAGGCCCTTAGCCATACCACCTGTTCTAACTGTAATTGATGATGTGTACAGTGATGTCAGTTCTGCCCCTGATTCTCTTCCCCCGGCCCCTGCCAAACCTGACAGATATTACAGGGTCCCGGATTCTCACTTCCACCTTTATAAAGCCCATGCTGCAGACCCAGAAACTATTTCTCAGGGCCCAAAAGGGGTTGCAGCTGCTACTGCCAAAAATGCCCTACCCTCTGAAAGAGAGTCTAGAGCATTAGAGAGATGGGGTAAAAAGGTTTATACATCTGCTACTCTTTCTGCCAGGGCATTAAACTGTCAATTTCATATGATACAGTACCAAGAATTTTTGTTAGACCAGCTGAATAAGAAGCTTTCTTCTCCTGAACCTTTAGACCGTAAATCCCTTCAGGATTTGGTACACAATTCTCAGCAGGTCAGTAATCATTTCTTAAAATGTGGCTGTGTGCACTGGAGGCTTCATTTAGATCAGCTATGACTGGGGCAGTAATTCGTAGACATGCCTGGCTAAAAGAGCAATCCTTGCCAGACCATGTCAAGGCTAACTTGATGCTCCAATGGAGAAACAAAATTTATTTGGCTCCCCTGCACAGGAGATTCTAAAGAAAGTGGAAGAAAAAGCAAAATCTGTGCAAACAGTAAAGGAATTTCTGCAGGTCCAACCTCCGAGGTTCAGCAGAAACTGGCCTACAAAGAATTGGTCCTTTCCAGACACCTCCAGAGCACAAAGGGGCAGGAATAGACGCCCTAGAGGCAGAGGTCAATCAAAGGGTGCCTACAGGGGCCATCAGTGGCAGCCTGCCAACCAGAGGAGTAGTGCCACAGCTACAACTGCAACCACTACCACAGGACAGACACAATGACTTGACTCTGATTCCGCCTACCAGGGATCAACTGGAAGCTCCTTTGGGCGGAAAGCTGGCTTTATTCTCAAAAAACTGGCATTGCATTATAAAGGACACATGGACATTGCAAACAATAGACAAAGGATGCAGGTTTCACTTCCACACTTTACCAAAAAGAAGCGGAATGCCAAACCTTCCACCAAACCAGAAGGCAGAGGCTTTAAGACAAATCAACAATTTACTTCAGATGAAAGCGATAGAAAGGGTACCATCTACGGAACAAGGCCAAGGATTTTACTCCAGACTATTCCTTGTACCAAGAAAAGAAAACCAATGGAGGCCTATTCTCGACTTGTCCGCACTGAACACATATCTCATTGTGCCAAAATTCAAAATGCTGACCCTACAGCAACTTCTTCCCATGCTGGGCAAGGAGTCTTGGCTGGTGACTCTAGATCTCAAGGAGGCATACCTGCAATTCCCTATCCGACCAGATTGTAGAAGACACCTCAGATTTCTTGCAGGATCAGAGCATTATCAATTCTCAGCATTGCCCTTTGGCTTATCTACTGCGCCCAGAGTATTCACGAAATGCCTGGCATCAGTAATTGCACATTGCAGACTTCAGGGAATACAAATTTACCCATACCTGGATGACTGCCTAATACAAGCAGACAACAAGACAAAATTGTTAAAGGACTTGGCCTATGTCATACACCTGCTACAGGCCTTGGGATACACAGTCAACATCCAAAAGTCAAGACTAGTGCCATCCCAAAGGATAACGTTTTTGGGTGCGGATCTGGACACAATCACTCAGATGGCTTTTCTCACAGAAGAAAAACAAAAACAACTTCCAGATTATTTCATGACTTTGACAAGACAAACTCGGCTTACTGCAAGGAAAGTCCTGCAGGCCCTGGGTTACATGGCATCCTGCATAATCTTGATCCCGCACGCCAGGCTGCATATGAAGAAATTACAATGGTACCTAAGGAATGTATGGTCTCAGCACAGGCACAGTCTAGAAACCATGATACCAATCATTCCTTGCCTTCAAAAGGAATTCCTGTGGTGGGCTCAGGCCTGCCAGTCCAACAGAGGGTTGCCTTTCAACAAACCAAAACCAAGGCAGACCATCACCACGGACTCCTCAGACCTAGGATGGGGAGCACACATGGAGGACAAATGTATCCAAGGCCTATGGCCTCAAGGACAGCTAAGCATGCACATAAACCAAAAGGAGATGCTGGCAGTGAAGCATGCAATCGAGACATTCAAACCATTCCTCCAGCAAGGACATCTGTTGATAAGGACAGACAACACCACGGTCATGTGGTACATAAACAAACAGGGAGGCACACATTCCTACCCTCTATGCCGGATGGCAATGAACCTGTGGAACCTATGCCTGAATCACAATATCCAGCTACAGGCCAAATTCGTACCAGGAAAAGAGAATTCTCTAGCAGACAGCTTAAGCAGAACTACCACGGATGCTCATGAATGGATGCTGCATCCAGACATCTTCAAACTCATAACAAAGAAATGGGGAATGCCAGAGATAGATCTGTTCGCCTCCCCACTCAACCACCAAATGAAGAAATTGTGCTCAAGGACATACCACCCACAAGCCTGGAGGGTGGACTCTCTCTCATTCAGCTGGAATGCCCTAACAGTATATGCTTTTCCACCTCTCCCATTGATGTACAAGGTTCTACTGAAGATCAGGGAGGAACAACCAAAGGTGATACTAATAGCTCCGGACTGGCCAAGACAACACTAGTATCCGCTACTGAGAAGCATGTCTCAGGCGAACTCATGGCCTCTACCCCTATGGCCTCTTCTTCTAACGCAGAACAATTTCAAGACCCTGCATCCAAACTTGAAAACATTGCAACTAACAGCCTGGAAAATTCTTTAAAACCATACCAGATTGTTTTATCTCAGAGGGTCAAGGACATTATCCTGGAGGCTCGCAGACCTTCCACAAGGAAAACATACTCAGCAAAATGGAAGAGATTCCTCATTTGGAGCACAGCAAAGGGCACAGATGTCACAGTGGCAAACCTAGCACACATCCTAGAATACTTAGCAGAACTGTTCCACAATGGACTGTCTTATTCTTCCATTAAGATCCATGCTTCAGCAATTTCAGCAGAATACAATATGGATCCCCCTATCTTCTCTCACCCTCTTCTCAGACAATTTTTGAGAGGGATCAAAAATGTTAAACCTCCAAGGAGACCCCCTCTACCTGCATGGGATCTCAATTTTGTGCTGGAAAAATTGACACTACCTCCTTTTGAACCAGCAGCATCAGCAGACATACAGTTTTTATCTTGGAAAACTGCTTTCCTACTGGCAATCACTTCAGCAAGAAGAGTATCCGAGTTACAGGCATTAATGGCAGTGCAGCCTTTCCTTATTTTTCACCAGGATAGAGTGTCACTGAGAACCAATCCTACTTTCATGCCAAAGGTGGTATCCAGGGTATCCTTGAACCAAGCCATTCATTTGCCTACGTTCTTCCCTAACCCACAGAACAAAGGAGAGACACTCTTGCACACCTTGGATATACACAGACAACTACGCTACTATCTGGACAGAACTAAAACCAACAGAAAAACTGATCAACTTTTTGTAGCATATGCAACGGGGGTGCAAGGAAGAGCAATTTCCAAACAGACAATTTCAAAATGGATAGGAAATTGCATTCGCTTTTGCTACTCCTTTCATTCTCACACGCCTCATTCCACAAGGGCCACAGCCACCACTACAGCTTTTCTATGAGGGGTGGCTACCAAGGACATTTTAGAAGCTGCTACTTGGAGCTCCGTGCATACATTTGCCAAGCATTATAATCTACCTTTGTACTCCAGATCCCGAGCAGGGTTTGCAACTGCAGTTCTGCAGGGGATCCTAACTACACCATCCTTCTCTTAGTACCTCCTCCCCCAGTTTGGCTATGGTATTCTACCCATATGTTATGACTGCAGATGCATCCTTGAAGGACATAGTACAGTTTTGTACCTACCATAAATGTAGATGTCCGATAGGTATGCATCTGCAGTCAGGATTACCCACCCTCCTTCCCCTCTGTGGGATTCCTAGGGTGCTTACCCCTCTTTCAGCTAGCTGGGGGAATCTATTATGGTGTATTTGTTTGTTTGTATATATGTATATATATTTTGCTACTGTTTGGAACTTTTTCAGCATTTATCCAAATTTAGCCTTCCTAGAGGGCACCTGGCATCTGGGGCAAGAAACACTGAGGAAAATGGCGTCGGCTGATGCCTTTATACCCCAGAAGCTCTGACGTCTGGGAAAGTGCGACATCAGCCGAGGCCAGACCCAGACTTTGGAATCCGGCCGACCAAAGGGCTGCCTGAGGCAGGACAACCCATATGTTATGACTGCAGATGCATACCTATCGGACATCTACATTTATGGTAGGTACAAAACTGTACTTTTTCAGAGTCCAGCCTTACCCTGACTCCTTACCTCCAGCTCCTGTTAAGCCTGACAGATATTACAGGGTTCCTGACTCACATAAATTCCTTTTTAGAAACCCTGCTGCAGACCCAGAAACTATTTCTCAGGGTCCCAAAGGAGTTAAGGCTTCCGCTGCAAAAAAACCCTACCCCCTCTGACAGGGATTCTAGGGCACTGGATAGATGGGGAAAAAAGGTTTACACATCTGCTACCTTGGCTATAAGGGCCTTAAACTGTCAGTTTCATATGCTCAAATATCAGCAACATGTCATGGCTTTGCTTAAATAGAAAATGTTGTTAAACTCTGAATGTGCAGAAAACAAGGAAATGCAGGATATATTGCATGCAGCTGAACAAGTTGGAAAGCATACTTTGCAATGTGGTTTTGATTCTTTAGAGGCCTCCTGCAGGGCCGCAGTAACAGGCTCTGTAATTAGGAGGCATACTTGGTTAAAGGAACAAAATCTGCCTGATCATGTTAAAGTTAAATTATTAGATGCACCTTTACAGCATGATACTTCATTTGGTGTTAAGGCAGAAGAGGTGTTAATGGAGGACAAAGCTAAATCTATGCAAACAGTCAACGATTTTTTACAAGTACAGCCACCTAGGTTCAGTAGACACTGGCCAGCAAAGAATTGGTCCTTTCCTGTGTCAGACAGACATCAAAGGGGCAGACCCAGATGCCCTAGAGGCAGATCCCAGGCACAAGGTTCATTCCACTCAAAGCAATGGGGGGCTTCTTCCTCCAAAGTTGGAGAAGACAAATCACAGCCATTCAGGAAACAGTCCCAATGACTTCCCCCTGCCTGCACCAAGCACTTATCTCCTGGCAGCCCCCTTAGGGGGAAAATTAGCACTTTTTTCACATAATTGGCACATTATAACCCAGGACAAGTGGGTCTTAAATATCGTGTCACAAGGGTACAAGTTCCATTTCCATACCCTGCCAAAAGCAAACGGCTGGCCAGATCTGTCAAAAAATCAATGGGCAGAAGCACAAAATCAAGTCTCATCCCTCATGGACATGGGGGCCATTCAACTAGTACCAGAGCAAGAGCAGGGACAAGGATTTTACTCAAGACTGTTCTTGGTACCCAGAAAGGACAAGGCCTGGAGGCCAATACTGGACCTATCTATTTTGAACACATATCTGGATATTCCAAAATTCAAGATGTTGGCTTTGCAGCAGCTTCTGCCCATGCTGGGCAAGAACGCTTGGCTTGTGACTTTAGACCTAAACGAGACATACCTGCATGTCCCAATCAGACAAATATGCAGAAGATACCTCAGATTCAAGGCTGGCTCAATGCATTACTAATTCTCTGCACTGCCCTTTGGCTTATCTACTGTGCCCAGGGTCTTCACAAAGTGCCTGGTACCAGTAATCGCATTCTGCAGACAAAGAGGAGTACAAATATATCCTTACTTGGACGACTGTCTAAGTCAACCAGAGAACAAGGACATTCTTCTACAGCATCTGGCGTTTGTGAAAAGACTTCTAACATGCCTAGGGTACACGGTCAATGAAAGGAAATCAAAACTAGTACCCTCTCAAGAGATAATATTCCTGGGTGCAAGCTTAAATACAACTGCCCAGATGGCTTATCTCATGCCAGACAAACAAAGGCAGCTGACTACCTGTTTCAAAATGCTGGCAGCAAAGGCCCAGTTATCTGCAAGAAAAATTCTGCAGGCTTTGGGCTTCATGGCATCCTGCATCCTACTAATTCCATATGCAAGACTGCATATGAGGAAACTTCAATGGTTCCTAAAAAGTGTTTGGACTCAATATTGCCACAGCCTGGTAACTATGATTACTCTCATTCCCTGCCTGCAACAGGAGTTTCAATGGTGGGCACAGGCTTGTCACCAAAACAAGGGACAGCCATTCACATTACCCCCAGCCAGGCAAACACTAACAACGGATGCATCAGATTACACGTGGGGGGCCCACATGGCAGGAAGATGCATTCAGGGTGCATGGACCTCAAACCAAATGCATCTACATATCAATCAAAAAGAGATGCTAGCAGTTCAAAATGCCCTGACAGCCTTCAAGGACCTACTGCATCCAGGACAACTTCTGATAAAGACAGACAACACCACGGTAATGTGGTATATAAACAAGCAGGGGGGCACTCATTCTTACCCTCTTTGCAGACTAGCCATGACTTTGTGGGACACAGCATTGACTTACCAAGTGCACCTGCAGGCACAATTCCTGCCAGGAAGGAAAAGTACTCTGGCAGACGACCTAAGCAGAAATCTCATGGATCCCCACGAGTGGCACCTGGATCCACAAGTCTTCAGCATGATAACAAGGAAACGGGGATGCCCGGACATAGATCTATTTGCCTCCCCTCACAACTACCATCTAAAATGATTCTGTACAAGGATTTATTACAGACAAGCATGGAAAGTGGACGCCCTGTCTTTCAGCTAGAAAAACTTATCAGTATACTCATTTCCCCCTCTGCCTCTCCTCCCCAAGGTACTCCTAAAGGTCAGACAGGAGAAGCCAAGGATGATACTAATTGCCCCAGACTGGCCCACCAGTACTGGTATCCAATACTAAGGAGCTTGTCTCAATGCCCAGCTTGGACCTTGCCTCAGATACCTCATCTACTGTCCCAGCAACACAATCAGATCCTGCACAGCCAACTCAGGACTTTAAACCTGGCAGCATGGCAGATAATGTAGTCATTCAAAACACATCTCTCAGTAAAGCTGGGATGGATGTCATTTTGGAGGCCAGAAGGCCTAGTACTAGAAAATCTTATGCTGGAAAATGGAAGAGATTTTGTGTTTGAAACTAGGCACAAGGAACTGATACAGCTGTGCCAAATATTCCTCAGATTTTGCAATACTTAACTGAGATGCTGGACAAAGGTCTATCTTTTTCATCTATTAAAATTCATGCCTCTGCCATATCAGCTCATTACAATACAGAACCACCAATCTTTTCTTATCCCTTACTAAAACAGCACCTCAGAGGAGCCAAAAACTTAAGGCCTCCAAGAAGATCACCAATGCCTGCATGGGACCTCAACTATGTCTTGGAAAAACTCATCCTGCCACCTTTCGAGCCAGCTGCAACGGCTGATATAAAGTTTTTATCTTGGAAAACAGCTCTGCTCCTAGCATAACTTCTGCAAGACAAGTTTCAGAGCTTCAGGCACTCATGGCTGTAGAATCTTTTATCATTTCTTATCCAGACAGGGTCCCTGTGAGGACAAACCCAACATTTATGCCTAAGGTGGTGTCCAGTGTAGCTCTTAACCAAACTATTCATCTGCCAACTTTTTATCCAAATCCACAGAACAAGGGGGAGAGAATTCTGCATTCCTTGGACGTTCACAGACAGCTTAGATTCTACTTGGACAGAACCAAAGACTTTCGAAAGACAGAACAATTACTAGTGGCTTATGCTGCAGCATCACAAGGAAAGGCTATCTCAAAGCAGACTATTTCAAAGTGGATAGGCCACTGCATTCATTTCTGTTACTTACACCATGGCAAGCCAGTGCCTAAGGACATTAGGCCACATTCAACCAGAGCTGCAGCCACTTCTGCAGCCTTTCTCAGGGGAGTACCAACCAAGGACATTTTTAGAGGCTGCTACTTGGAGTTCAGTGCACACCTTTACCAAGCACTATCATCTGCCACTCTACTCTAAATCCAGGGCAGGCTTTGCCACTGCAGTTCTGCAGGGCCTCATAGCCGCTTCTAATGCCATCTAGCTCCAGCCTCCCATCCAATGCTTTGGGACTCTACCCAAATGTAATGACTGCAACAGTGAAACATGAAGAACATAGTACAGTTTTGTACACTTACCATAAATGTAAATGTTCGAGTGTATTCACTGTTGCAGTCCAGGTTACCTACCTGCCATCCCCCTTTTTCTTCTGATGGAACCTATCTTTCCTTCTCTGATTTATACAACCTATGTGGTGTATTTGCTTGTAGATGAAGGTAATGTTTACATTGGTGCATGTATTTCTATGTATATAAATTTTGGCTACACTTTTAGGGGGCACCTGACATCTGGGGCAAGAAAAACTAAAGAAAATAGTGTCGGCCGCATCTTTTATACCCCTGACGACCTGACGTCAGGGAAGGGGCGACAGCGGCTGATGCGGGACCCAGGACATTGGAATTCAGGCCGACTGAGGGCAACCTGCCAGCAACAGGCTGTTTTATGGAACAACAATCTCTCTGAACTTCTCCCCACCACCTTAGGGGTCCCTCAAGGCTCCATCTTAGGTCCTCTTTTATTTTCCATCTTCATTAATGACTTGTATCTTGCCACACCCCTAACTACTTGCATTCAGTATGCTGACGACACCACCATCATTTGCTCTGCCACAAACCAAGCTGACCTTCACTACCTTACCCAAAAGACATTCACTACTATTGAGCAATGGTTCTCTAACCACTGTCTCCTCTTAAACCCTAAAAAAACTAAACTCCTCCTCTTCTCACCTACACACCTATCTCCCCCTATTAATTTCACAATTACTTCTAACAATGGCACCCTTATATCTCCTGACCAAATAACCAAACTATTGGGTATTACTATTGACAATCTACTAAAATTTGATTTTCACATTAACTCCAGCATTAAAGCAACTAATAGAAAACTAGGTTCTCTCTATAGAATCAGAACTTTCCTCACTACTGAAGCAAGAACTACCATAGCAAGAACACATCTCATCTCCACTTTATTATATGCTTCCCCCATTTATTCTAACCTATCCAAGCATAACATTAATAAGCTCACAACAGCCTACAACAACATTGCAAGGTTTGCCACTGCCTCTCCATATAAAACACATCACTGTCAGAACCTCTCTAAACTAGGATGGCTGGAGTTACCACACCTAATTCAGTACTATCAGCTTACACTTGCCCACAAAGCCCTTTACCACCCTGAAAACATACCCATGCTCTCCACCCTTATAAAACCCTACAATAACTTAAAAGCCCTACGCTCTTCTAATAAACTACTGATTCAGACTTCTCGTTCTAAGAATACAGCAGGTGATTCCATATTTTCAAACTCAGTTGGTAAGATCTGGAACCAACTTCTTCCAGACCTTGCAGCCCACACTTCCATTACACTATTTAAGACTAAATTGAAACTCTTTCTTACTAAACACTGGCTTTGTTCTTGCATCAATCCCAGTTGATCTAGCTCCTCTATGACCTTCTATTCTCCTCCTTCAATCCATAGATTCTTCCAAATATATTTCTTCAATTTATTTTCTTTTTCCTGTCAACTAAATAACAATACTTCTCTTATAACTCAAAACTTAATTCTTCTCTCCCTTCTCTTACCACTTCTGTACTTAAATAATTACCTTGTCTTTCTATCCCCTTCTTTATAAACTTCCTGAAATTGTTGCTACTGCCTTTCTTACTTGTGACTTATATGCATACTTGACTTATAACCATTGTGATATTTTTGTATGTACTGTTTTTGTGACCATGTAGTAGATAGCGGAGCTTTTCTCCTCGGGCCTCCACTGAAAATGGACTTGTATCCAGCTGGACTAGCCCGGTTAACAAATGTAAAATAAATAAATAAATAAAATAATAAGATTACCCAAATGTATTGACTGCAACAGTGAATACACTCGAACATCTACATTTATGGTAAGTGTACACAACTGTACTTTCTAAATATAATGCAAACAACAAAGTGGAAAGTGGACAACCCTGCCTGGTTCCTCTACTCAAGCAGAAATTGTCAGAGAGGACCCCACCCACTTTAATTTGCGCTTCTGATCCATCATATATTCTTCTAATCAGCCTTAGAATTATATCAGGGAAAGCAAATGCTTCCATTGCCCTGCTCATGAAGTCCCAGTCTACTCTGTCAAATGCCATCTCTGCATCAAGACCCACCAATAAAAGTGGTACTTTCTTAACATTGTGCTTCCCTCTGGATAATCAGTGTACTGTTAATATTGTCAAATGTTTGCCTCCCTTCCACAAAACCACACTGATCTATCAGTTTTGGTATCACTTTTGCCATTCTTTTAGCCTTTGTAGATATAAACACTTTATAATCATGGTTAAGTATTTAAATGGACCTGTATGAAGCTTGGTTTGATGATCTTTACCCTCCTTAGGTAGTAAAGCTACCACTGCCTTCTTCCAGGATGTTGGTACTTCTTCTCCTCTTAAAATACTGTTAGTTAGCCCATACTTATAAATATTTTTTTATACTCTTCCTCAGCTTCTATAAAATTGCCTTCCTTAGATGTTATTCTTGATAGTCTAACCATAGACTGATTAATGTTGTTTTCAACCGATTTGGATGTGCGCTGTAGTAGTGTAAAAAAATAAATATTGTTTGCTATATCTTGTCTTTAACTGTATTTTTAATCACGATCCTTCATCACTTCTAAATCCAAGAACTGTAGTGTCCTTTCCAAAATTAATTTAAAATTTCACAGACTCATAATTATTAATGTAATTGCAAAATTCACTTAACATTTTTCCTGCCATTCCGTAACAGAAACAGTTTGTCAATGTGTCTACATTATAGATGATTATTATCAGGTCTCCAATCATGACCTGCTTATTATGGGGTTCAATATAAGGATTCCAAGATTTTCCCCTCAAGAGTAAAGCTCAAGAGGTAAATCTTGGCATCCATGTTCTTCTTCTTCTTTCGGCTTTTTCCCAGTTAGGGGTTGCCACAGTAGATCACCTATCTGCTCATGATTGGCAGTGGAGTTTTAATGGTGTCGAGTTGCCAGCCCGGCGCCTAACCTTCCACAGAAGGCACACGCACACACTCACACCTAGGGCCAATTTAGAGTGCCCAATCCACCTACAGCATGTCTTTGGGATGTGGGAGGAAACCAGAGCACCCAGAGGAAACCCACACGACCACAGGGAGGACATGCAGACTCCGCATAAAAGGCACCCCAGCTGAGGATCGAATCGGAGAACCTCTTGCTGTGAGGCGGCAACGCTAACCGCGGCACCACCATGGTCGCCCATCCATGTTAAGAACAAATAATAAATTATTATGATTGGCAACTTGTAATTCTTTGTAGTGTATCGAGCTTTATTTGCTCTGTGTACTGCCAGTTAGAGGAAAAAAATGTGTAGAAGCAAAAAGTGTTCTACAAGATTTTAAATGCTTTGCATCTCAGTAAAGCAGTTAATGCTGTCAAGGAAACAGCAGAGAGAATCTAAGTGCCCATCTGTAGAACTAGCAACTTTAAGAGCTGTTAGACACTTGGTTCTGCCACATTTCTGTAGTAGAGTGAAGTTCTAACAGCTTATAAAAGCTGTTTCACCTTTCACTGTTTTCCTTCGCTGGTCAGCAAAGTCAGCTTTGGTCTTAAAGATCAAGATCTAATTATAACAGCACTGAGGGGTGCTTAGCAAACTTTTGTTAAGCCCCCCTGTGCTCTGTCAAGACCAGGTCTCACACTAGGGACTTGCTTAACTAGTTTATCTTTTAAGTGATTTCAGAGTGTAATCACAGTGGTTTATGCACTACAGAATTTTATACATCCATGTTAATCTGATGCAAACACAACTCTGTTCTCCCATTCTGCCATGACAAAATTGGTGTAATTTAATGCCATCACTTAAACCATCACCACATTAGCAAACACAAAGAATTATTATCCAGTACTGGTTCAAGCAGTTCAGCTTAATTTTATCTGATGACATTTTTTCATGTTTTAGCAACCAATTCTTAAAGGTTTCAGGCCCTTCTTCATGTAGTATTATTGAGTGTAAGGATTTTGCATCTGAAGTTGCAATCACAGTAGAAGATGCAATGTCTATGTCTCTGATTTTTGTAATTAAGTAACTTGTTTTTCAATGTTGGAAAAAGTAATATTCCACTGTCTTTGCTAATGATTCCATTTTTGAACATGTACATGTCTGTATCTTTGGAATAAAAAGAACATAGCTATTTTTGGCTTTTTTATCATCAGAAAATCAAACATTTCATAAGTTAATTTCCCAGTAGTAAGCATATCTAGTAATATTACTTTATTTGCACTTAATGCTTCATTCCAACTTACTGTTAAATAATTAGCGTTGTTCATAATTTGTTCTTTTAGAGCTTTCATGCAATGCTCTGTGAACATAATTACCATTGTCCCACCCTTGCCTGATTTCACAAACCATAGATTTTTGTCTGTCCTTAAATATTCTAACAACATATTTTTGTTTATATTTCTGTTGTCTTTAATAGTTTTCTTTAAATTTTTTTCTAATTAATTGTTTGCAGCGTCAGAAATAGTCAGTAAAAGGACAGATTTGGCTTTTTTAAGCATGTTCTTTCAGTGTTGGCGATAAAAAATTACTTTGTACTAGTAAGTTCAAATTTATTTAAAGTCAATGAATTTACTATGTTCTCCCATTTGCATTTATCCTTTTAGTTTAAGGGTGTGCACACTTACGCAGCCAGTTTATTGTACTTTTTTATTTTTTCCCTAGCAGATTTGTTTGTTTTTCAGTTGAATTGTACAAGGTCACATTAAAGGTGGGAAAAGTTTTGAAATGATTTGTTGTGGTCTCATATTTTTATATCACAAAAACCTGGCATTTTAACAGGTGTGTGTACACTTTTTATATCCACTGTATGTATATATATATATATATATATATATATATATATATATATATATATATATTTATATATATACATATATATATATACACACACACACACACACACACACACACACATATATATATATATATATATATATATATATATATATATATACACACACACACACACACACACATATATATATATATATATGTATATATATATATGTTGTGTCTTTTGGCTTTTCCCGGTTAGGGGTCGCCTCAGCGGAACTACGGTCAGCTAATGATTGGTAGTTGATTTTTACGTGCCGAGTTACCAGCCCTGACGCACAACCTTCAACGAAGGTACGCCCAGTCACACATGTCTCCACGCAGAAGATGCTCTAGCTGAGAATCGAACCGGACAGCGTCTTACTGTGAGACGACAACGCTACCGCAGCACCACCTCCACGGACCATACACACACATATACATACATATATATATATATATATATATATATATATATATATAAATATATACACATATACATACATATATATACATATATATATATATATATATATATATATATATACATATATACATATACATATATACACACACATATATATATATATATATATATATATATATATATATATATACATACACACACACACACACACACATATATATATATATATATATATATATATATATATATATATATATAATATATATATGTATGTATATGCACATGCACATATATGTGTGTGGTTGCTGCAAATTATTTGTTTTGTGCACCCCCACTATTTCTTGCATTCTTTTTGAGATGAGAATGATATATATGCACACACGTATATAATATATCATTCACAGACATACATACACACACACACACACACACACACACATATATATATATATATATATATATATATATATATATATATATATACACACACACACTCAACTAAATGTTTAAACAACTAAGCAGGCAATATTAATGAATGCCATGGCTTGTCAGTTTTACACTTACTTTGCAAACAAAGGAAAGCAGACTTGTGTGTGATAGAAGACACAATGGGAGAACAAGTACCAGGTATGAGAGAGACAGATACACTGACCATATGAACTTACCTGTTCAGATTTGGTGGGTTTACTTTGAAAGGGATGCCATTTTATGTTAAGTGAAGTGCATTTGAAAGAAACTAAGTCTTGTGTAAGGGTTGTTTCATGGGATACCAGTCTGAGACTAGAAGGCACATTAGATCTTTAATGTTGCTGTACTGACAGGTAAAAAAAATAGTTGAGGTTATGCATTGTTTATCAATCTGTTTTTCTTATAGTAAACCTGAACAGCTGGCAGTTATTTTTCAGATAAAAACAACTTTGTTTTGACCACCTGTTCTCTGTTTTTCTACCATCCACCCTTTCTCATCTGCCCTTCATTGTCATGATAACCTATACCTACCTGTATCCTATAGGAAGCAATTACAGATGGCTTGGAGATTGTGGTGTCACCACGGAGCCTTCACAGTGAGCTGATGTGCCCTATTTGCCTGGATATGTTAAAGAACACCATGACAACCAAGGAGTGCTTACATCGATTCTGTGCTGACTGCATCATCACAGCCCTCAGGAGTGGGTACGTAATATCATTTATGATCTTAAAGTAAAATAACGCTCATTTTTTTACCTGGGAGGTCTGATGTCTTCGTGTCAGTACTGATGTCTCAGTATTACTAATTTTTCAGTGTAATTTATAATATTGAGAGTAAACTAAAGTAAAAAATGTCAGTAAATTAAAGCAGAGTCTTTTTAAGTAAGGGCTCTGTTTCATACACGAGTGCTGTACGGGTCTGTTATCACTAATATTCCAGTGTTGGAATCATGGAAGCTGCTTACAGCTAAGGAGACAGTGCTTTACTCCTTGTATTTGAATCCTAACACCCTTTGGATAGCCACTAAGTAGTGTTTCACTATGTACTAGCTGTCTGAATCAAAGCCATTGTTTTCATGCAGACTGTCGACATTTACTTTTGGAAAGTCAAGGATTGTCACATCGGAAAAAATGTCCTGGGATGATTCTACCAAGAGCAGCAAGTTGGAGGACCAGAATGTCGAGCAGATGCAGAGCCATTGGTAATGCTTGTTCCTGGATCTGCACCCTTTGAGAGTTTCGCTACTGGAGATTTTACAGCATTGTGGTCCTCAGTTCTGCTGGCCCCCAGTATGATCATCCCATGATATTGTTTCCTGGTGTGATGGTCTTGGAATTTCTGGAAACAACTTGCCAAAATTTTGTTTAGTTGTCATTTTTCTCTGTTAATACATTAGACAATGACAATACAGTGTAGTTAATAAAGTAATTCATTTAGATGTGTTACTTGTTATGATGGGATTATTGAATTTCATTGTCCTTACCTGCATATTCTGTGAGTTACGTGTTATGATGGGATTATTGAATTTCAATGTCCTTACCTGTATATTCTGTGAGTTACGTGTTATGATGGGATTATTGAATTTCATTGTCCTTACCTGTATATTCTGTGATCCCATTTTTCAAATTGATTGATTTAAATGTTAACTGAGTAACTGTACTGGTCCCATTTTTTAGCAGCTTTATTGAATTATCACTTAAGACATAGGCAAACACACATTTATATAGAAGGAAACAAATCATATTAATATCCTCCCAGTTGGAAATATTATACATCACATATATGCTTTGTATGTTTAGCATCAATTCAGCATTACATAAATTGATCATTTCCTGGCTTCCATAAACCTCATTCCTCCTCCAAAACATATTCTGCTTGTATTGTTCCATAGTTTCCATTTTTTTCTTTGTCATTTGTTTCTACCCTTTTCTAAAGTTCTCACTTCCAATTTTTTTTCTCTGTTACAATATTCAGTACTTCAAATACAGTCAGTTTATACTTTGATTTCCATATTCTAGTAATCACTTTTTTGGCAGTCACCAGAATTAAACTTAACAAGGCCTTATTATGTATAGGCAATTCAGATCATGTATCCCAGCTCAAAAAGTCATATCTTTAGTTACATCCATTTGTTCACCCAATGTTTCTGACATTGTACTTTGTAGGGAATTTTTAAAGTTTGCCAACTCATTCAATCCCAAAACATGTGCTCCTAATTACCTCTTTCTTCCCCTTCACACTTCCAACATTTGCCATCGATCCAAGGAAGAATTCTTTGGAGTCTGCTTGGGGTATAAAAGTACATATGCAAACATTTCCAAGCAAGAATCCTAAATCTTCTAGACATTGTTGCATATTTTAATAACCATGCATGTGTCATCCCATTGTTTAATTGTGAATTGCTTATCCAGTCTCTCTTCCCAATCTTTTCTAACCTCCTGATTGATTCTTATAGTTATCATTCAGTATTTTATATGCTGTACTAATAATCCCCTTTTTAACAGCACCTTCTGTTCCACATTCAATTAGAAACTCTAAAAGAGACTTTCAAATTTACATAAGATAAATCTTTGTTGTTTCCCATCAAGATCACAGATTTGGTAGTCAAACTAGAATAGATAAAATATTTGCTGCCCATGACTTACACTCTAAAAGTCATTAATTTCTCAATCACTCCCTGCCCCTTTTCAGACCACAGTTCATTGATACTAAAACTTCAGAATGGGTACAAACCATTAATCTTTAACTCCAGAATTCCAGCATATATAACTAAAACTAAAGAGTTCAAACCCTGGTTATTATCTGAATTACAGTTCTTCTTAGACATTAATTACACCACAGAGATACATAAAATAATCATATGAGACTCATTAAAAGATTACATATATGGTAAAACCCTAACTTGGTATTAAAAAAATCAGAGAATGGGATTCTGAATTATTAGATCTGCAATCCAAACTTTTGTCAGTAAAAGCTGAAAAAAATCAAAATCATTTGGAGATGATAAAGAAAGTAGAAGTATTAAATAATAAATACAATGAAATTCTAACACATAAAACTAGTTTAGCTTTAGAAAAACTAAAAATTAATACCTTGGCCACTTCTTCCAAATATCTACATAATTTATCCACGAGAATCAAAATACAATCAAAAGTTAATAACATTAAAAGTATCTTCCATGAAAAGAAAGGGGAAAATGTCTTGGATATAGGTGACATTCTTGATGCCTATAGAAATCACTATATGGAACATTTCCAAAAAGAAAATATACATATCGGTCAATTAAATCTAGATGAAAAATGTTCTAATATAAAAAATACCAGAAAAATGTATACTAGATCTGCAAGCACCCATATCCTAGAAAGAAATTACAGATACAATAAAAGAGGGTAAAAATAATAAAGCTCCAGATATAGATGGCATAATTATGGAAATATATAAACTTTTTCCTTCAGAGATACTATCCCTCTTCCATAAAACTCTATTAGAAATTCAATCACAAGCTTTAATACCACCCTCTTGGAGATATTCCTTAATCACACCAATCCTAAAGGAAAACAAATCCCCAAACCTCTGTACCTCATATAGATCTATATCATTATTAAGTAATGATTATAAGATATTTATGACAATGTTAACTAACTGAATGAAAATACCACTATCCAAAACAATAAATAATTATCAAACTGGATTTATATATCATAGACACGCACATGACAGTATTAAAAGGATAATTTCTCTTGTAGATTATGTTAATAAAGAAATTAAATAAACACTCATAATTGGCTTAGATATAGAAAAAGCCTTTGATTCCCTAAATTGGGGACTGTTTATTCAAAATTCTGGTGTTATTTGAATTTCCTCCTTCCTTTGTTCATCTACTAAAGAATATATATACAAATAATTTAGCGTATGTTAAGCTAGGTCCTTTCACCCCTGAATCTATACATATAACAAAGGGTACTAAACAAGGATGTCCCATGTCATCGATTCTATTTGCTTTGGCTATTGAAATATTGGCAGAGTCAATACGTAACAATACAGAAATCAAAGGAGTAGATGTTTATGAATAATACAATTCTAAAGTAATGCTTTTTGCTGATGACATATTATTAACATTATCCAATACAAAAGAGATGTTAGAAGAATTAGATATTTTAATTGACACATTTTACAGGACTTCAGGACTCCATTTCAATAAATCAAAATCAAAATTTTTATTTCTAAATAAAAGAAAAAAGGAATTGCAGACGAAGCGGAATCACATTGTAGGGAAACAAGAATCTACCTTAAAATATCTAAGAATCGAGTTATGCAAGGATAATAATGAATTAGTCTAAAAAAAACTACAATAATATAATCAATACAATTAAAATCTCTGTGGAAAAGTGGAACAAAATAATATTAACATTTGAAGACAGACTACAGTTAATAAAAATGGTTTTACTACCCAGGATTCTGTATATAGCTTTGGCAATACAACTGTTACTAGAAAGGAATATACTCAAAGAAATAGACTCATGCCTAATAAAATGTTTATGGTTTCCCAAAAAAAAAACAGTATAGCTTTAATACATCATATCAGACCATGGAAACAGGGAGGATTAAACTTTCCTGATAAAGAAACGTATATAAAAGCATCAATATCTAAAACAATCTCAGATTACATAAGTCCAAATTATTTTGCAAATTGTAAAGAATTACTAATTGTAATATCAATAAATGAATTTGATTTACAAAAAAAATTTCAAATAACAGATACAAACAATTTGCCATGGCACATATTATGTATTAGTATGCAATATAACATAACTAAGCCCACTAAAACTCGTTATGATTAATCATTACATTGACTCATTTAGGAAAATTATTAATGCAAATATAGATTTAAAAATCTGCTTTGATCTTTTAACACCATTCATAGTTACAAAGAGCTATCCACATAAAATATGCAGAGAAATAATTAATTCCTGGGAACAGAAAGGATTTGTTTGTTGGTTTCAATGTATTAAAGAACTAAAAGTTCTGGACATGCAAACAGTAGAAACAACATACAAAATTCCACAAGATTGGCTAACTATGCAAAGCATTCTCACGTATTCACAAGATTTATGCAGAATAATTAGTAATTCTTCTTTTAAAGAAATACCTAAACTTACGAAATACCTATATGAAATCATATATAATAATAATCATATAATAATAATAGTATTTCAAAATTTTACAAGATATTGACAAATTATAAAACAACACCCAAATCCTCATACTGGAATTAAAAGGATACTCATTACAGCTAACTGAAGAAATTAAATCAAATATTTTATCATCAATAAAACATGCACCCTTTACACAATACTGGAACGTTTTTAATTGGAAATTCTTGCACAGAGAATTCTTAACTCCAGATAGAATTACTAAAATTAATTCTTCCACAAAGGGGATATGCTGGAGGTGTGAGCAAATAAACAATGCAGGTTGGAATCACATTTTTTTCGACTGTGTTAAAATTAAGCCATTTTAGAATGGTATTAAAAACTTTTTGCAAGCTTTATTTAGTGAATCGTTTAACTTATCTAAAGCTCTAGTATTAAATGTGTACAAAGGTCCTCATTTGAATGAGTCAAATTTGTATCTAGTTTGGACAATACTTGCAATCTCAAGGAAATGTATAACAAGAAGATGGAATACAAACACAATACCGACTTTGGAAAACCTCTACAGCCTACTGAAGACCCCAGCATTGTTGGAAATTAAAATTAAAGGATTCATCTTAAGCCATTTATTAACAATCCATGGAAAAAGTCTTATCATTGATTGACACTTTACAATAACTGAACATATACACTATGATAACTGGCTTGTTGTACTTATAAAGTAATTGTATATATTGAGCTCTGTTATAGTGTCATGCTGATGTAAATAGTGTACATAGTTATTTAAGATGTTATATACAAATACTATGGAATTTATTCAACTGTATTTGAAAAATAAAAAAAAATTTTTTTGAGAAAAAAAAAAGAAACTCTAAAAGAGCAGGTCTTTCACTTAAACCCCCCTATTCCTTTCTCTTTGCCTGTACTCTAAAATCAAGTCCTTGTAGGGAAGGCAGTACAAATGTCTTCTTGGCTTCGTTACATTTTTTTACCTTTCCCTCTGGATATTTAATCCAAATACATTGGTTCCTTTGCCAGTTTTCTCTCTTGCCTCTTCTGTGTACCCCTAATTGCAGTCGTCCCTATCAGCAGAATCTCTTTTCTGTGTTCCCATGTTGGCTTAGTGCTTCGAATACTTTCTGGCACTTTATGAATATAATGTTCTGTGTGGCTGTTGTTGTTCACCTTAGGGATCTGCTTCCAAAAATTCCACTTTCTCCTTATTTCTGAACCCCCCCCCCCACACACACACACACACACACACTTCATCACTATCCCTTTTATAGCTTTCTGCTTGTGTTATGTATAAGTGCCTTAACTGTGTAGCTCTGAAATACCCCATCAAATCAGGTAAACCTAAACCACTTTTTTCTATCGGCAGGATTAACTTATCCCACTTGACCCTTGTCCTTTTCCCCTCCAAGATAAAATCCTTCAACTCGTTATTAACTACTGTCCACAACTTCTCCTTTGGTTGATATCAGTATGTGCGACTTGTATGTAAAACTAAATGGAATAAAAAACGTTTTCACCACTTGTATCTTTTTGATCCATAGCCATAAATAAGAGCTTCCAGTTTCTCAGTTTTTTGTATTATCATTAGTTTAATCTCTTCCCACAAATCCTTAGGTGCCATAACTCCATACTCCTAAATAATTAATTTTGTCTTGTCCCCATACATATGAGTATTGCTGGACCAATTCATGTGTGGGTACATAGTGTACAGCTATAATCTTTGTTTTATCTTCATTAATTTTATATCCTGAAAAGATGTGAAACTGTCTCAAGATGTTCCACAACACTGTGATATCCTTTTCTGGTTTATCAGGTACAAAATAATACTTTTTACTTATTTATTTATTGGTATTTATTTATTGGGAAAGTCCACTGGACCAAGCAGAGCCCATTTTCAGTGGAGGCCCTAGGAGAGAAGCTCCAAAAGAAACACAAATAGAATATATAGTACTGTTTGGTATCTTCTTCTCTGAAGTACAGACTAACACAGAAGGTCTTTGGCTAACAAAGTTTGCAGATGACTGCAAACTAGGAGCCCTAATTGAAACTCCTAACGATGTGGACATACTACAAATGGGCCTCACTGAGACAGATGCCTGGTGTCAAAGACATGGCCTGAAGCTCAATGCCAAAAAGTGTATTATCATCCCCTTTGGTAAAAACTCTGTACCCATGAACTACCACATAAGTGAGAGTCTACTTAACACCAAAAGTGTGATAAGAGACCTTGGGACACAGGTGGACAGTAATCTCTCCTTTGATAATCACATCGCCACAGTAGTCAGGAAATCCTTCTACGTGGCTCACCTCATCACAAAAGGTTTCTCATCCAGAAAAAAAGAGGTCATTGTTCCCCTCTACTCATCACTCATTAGACTCATTGTAGAGTACAACGCCCCTTTTGGTGTGTACCTCACAAGACAACTACAACAACTGGAAAGGTCACAGAAATACCTCACAAAGAGGATTAATGGCCTAAAATAGATGCCCTACACAGACCGTCTCAAAAAACTCCAGCTTTACTCCGTCGCATATCGCCTACTCAGAGGCAATCTCTGCCTAACATACAAAGCTATGTGAAACCCAGAGCTGTTGGACACGCTCAATTTAAAGAAATCCCAATCCCTCCAAGCTACACTAGTCTAGGGACCTAAACCTTGTCACCACAATAAACAGAACATGCTGGAGGGATAGATTCCTGTCCCAGAGACTTCCCATACTCTGGAACAGACTACCTTTCTATGTCAAACAGAGCTCCTCATTAGCACTCTTCAAGAAAAATCTTGATGATTGGATGGGAAATAGGAAATTCACCCCAGGGATCACTTCTGTGGCTCTGCTCGACAGGGGCACGGGAAAATAATTTTCTTGGGTGGAAAAAGCCAGGGTACCGTTTTGGCTAGGATTATATAGGCCCTAGGGCTAATAGCCTAGTACCTACGTATGAACCTATGTGAGTATATACATCACAGAGGGAGCAAAACAATCTTAAACAGAAAAACATTTAGAATATATACACACACTAGAAACACACTTAATTAACTAATTACAGTGTAACACAATTATTGTTGACATAGCTGTATGGGTGAATATAAAGTGCTTATACACACACACACACACACACACACATATGTTACACACTTAACTAATTGCAGTATAGCACAACTGTAGTTGGCATAGTAGTATGGGTGAATATAAATGCTCAGCACGCAGATTATGACTGAAACTTTGAACTAGGAAAGACATTAAGAGGCTATAACAGTGAAGTTGCAGAAGTTGCAGTATATAAGAGGAAAATGAATGGAAGAGTATGAGGAGGTACTTGTAAGAAGTTCTAAGTGACAACAGTGGAGGTAAGAAGGGTGGGAGTAATCATATAAAGAACTTATAAACTTGGTTAAAAAACAAGTTATCATCAAAAAGAAAAAAATTGTACCTTAATACCCAGACTGCACATAAAAACTACAGAAAGTTCTGGGACTGTATCACTCAAATCCTCCACCCAGGAAACCCCTCAGCACCCAACCACTGTCCTAACAATACACACCTTGAAACAGCTTGAAACAGAAACCTTGATGAGTGGATGGGAAACAGAATGTTTACCCCGGGGATCAGTTCAGTGGCTCTGCTGGACAGAGGCACAGGGAACTAATCTAAGGGGGCGGCGAAAGCCAACACATTCTGTGTAGGCTTATAAATGCCTTCGGGCAGATTGCCTAGTACCTACCTATGAACCTATAAACTTACCATTTTAAATTCTTACTTCATTGACTCCATAAGCAAGCTTATACCTACATCCAACTCTACTAACTCCACTCACATCCCCATATCACGTCTAACCCTAACAACTTCTTTTCCTTCAAACTTATGGCCACTAACTACATCAAAGCTGTCCTATCCAAGCTCAAACCCTGCTCCCCCTCCACCGACAAACTTCTCCCACATAAACTTAAGCTAGCAGCAATCTCCATTGCTCACCCCATTGCCATCTAAATAAATCAATCAGTATTTGAATCATCAGTCCCCTCACTTTGGAAAAAAATTTACACCATACCCATTCACAAAGTAGGTAATTCCACTGATCTAAATAACTACTGACCTATCGCCATACTCTTCCCCCCCCCCTTTCAAAAATATAGAAAAGTATGTTCACACACAAATACTAAACTACCTACTCCAGAAAAACCTTCTCACCCCAGCCAACACGGTTTTCATCCCAGCCACAGTACCTCAACTGTCCTCATCTCCTTTACCCACACTATATCCCAGGCTACAGACAACAAACTTGCCTCCTCTCTCCTCTTCAGTCTCTCTAAAACATTTGACACAGTCTCCCACCCCAAACTTCTCTGTAAACCTCTGTACCTGCACCCTCAACTGGTTCTCCAGCTACCTCTCCAACAGACAACTGTCTTTCAAATGGCACTCTCTCCCTTTATCCCCATCAAGATGGGTGTCCTCCAAGGTTCAATCCTTGGCCTACTACTGTTCAACATCTTCAGTAATCTTCTCTTTACATCCTGTCTAAAGTCTACTACCCTCATTCAATACGCAGACAACTCTACCGTCATCTCTATTCACAGTCTCACCCAAACTCCTTCAACTCAGTTGAAAAACGAAAATGCTGGCAGGCAGAGTTCACAGGCACATATCACTCATGTGATGATAAACCAAAGGTGTATTTAATGATAAAAGTAAAGTTTTAAGAAACAACTATTTCTCCTTTAATGGCAGGTACTTTTTGCAGACCATAGGAGTGGCAGTGGGTTCAGTGTGTGGTGGGGCATTCACGAACATGGTAATGTCATATTGGGAAAGAAATTATGTATTTCAGTCTCAGTACTATTCTAAAGTCAAACTGTATTGTAGATATCAAGATGAAATCAGCTTGATATGGAATGGGTCACTGGTTGATTTGGAAGAGTTTTTGAGATATCTTAACACCACCACTACATTCCTGCAGTTCACTTGGGTGATTAACCTGGATCATATGAATTACCTTGATGTCCACTTATACAAAGACAGACATAATGAAAAGTATGCTACTAGGATCCATAGAAAAGAGACCTATTAAAACTCGTTCCTGCATTACACTAGCTCCCACCCCAAGCATCAAAAGAGGTCAATTAGTTAAAGGGCAATTAGTTCGAGCAGCCCATATGATCTCCAGAGAAGACAATTTTCTTTTAGAATGTGACAACTTAAAAACTATGTTCTTGACGAGGGAGTACCCAGTAGACTTGCTCAATGAGCTTATGCAGGAAGTGATAGGTAAAAGAAGAGTAGGGCATTTTAAGCCCATAGTTGGGGAAAACACACTAGACAACAGCCCCTCTGAAGTTGAAGAGGGGAGACCTGAGTTGGAAAAAAGTACTTTTTGTAGATCTATGGTGCTTACATTCAACTCTGACTCACGCCACTTGATGTCCATTTTTTATAATAACTGGGACATTTTAATGGATGACTTGGACATCAGGGCACAGAAGGGGCTCAAACTTAAAAGACCTTCTTAGGAAAGATTCTAACTACACTAGAACAGGACGTGTAGGGATGTACAAATGTGAGTCTTGTAACTGGTGCCACAAGGTGATATCGGGCAGCAAATTTACAGTGAATGGTATAGACCATTACGTAAAAGGTAAATTTAACTGTCACTCCAAGGCAGTGGTCTACATGGCCACATGTGACCAATGCCTAGCATTTTATATAGGCAAAACAGAAAGGAAATTTAACACCAGAATTTGTGAATACAACTATGCCATAAGAAAGAATAATATTAACAATGCATTAGCGAGGCATAGTCAAGACAACACTGGCCACAATTTCACATTTATGGCAATAGACCATGTAGACATCAGTGACAAAAAGCCTTGGGACTTCAGTTAGAGTTAAAGGAGTTAAGGTGGCAAGTCTTACTATAGGCAGATAGATGGCCAGAGATAAATGATAGGACGTCCATCTCTCCTGTATTGAAATTAAAAGCCCTAGAAAAGAAGAAAATGTCTTAAAACATTTGTTAAACACAAGCACTTTTGTATGTATTTTGCTTTGGGAAACATTTTAGCATTATGTGAATATTTAACATGTGATTTTAAAAATAACTTTGGTTTTAGTTTTATTCTGTTTATAACCATTCATGACACAAGTATGAGACTAATAATTTATCTTTTAATTACAAGTTTTAGTTGCATTTAAGATGTAACAGTTTCAACTGTAACACAGTCATCAAGGGGTTAGTTAATGTTCTATCTCAGTGTTGCTTAGCTAGCTGCCTCTCTTTGCTTACCAATCAGAGTGTTTTTATATGTATATAAATGGTTGTCTTACATTTTAATGGTGTCTGATGAAGTTAACACTTGTTTAACGAAAGCGCTCATGTTTTATTTGTTTTTCTTGTGGATTTTTATCATTAAATACACCTTTGGTTTATCATCACTTGAGTGATTTGTGCCTGTGAAACTCTGCCTGCCAGCATTTTTATTTATTTAGTTTGTTTTGCTGTTTTTGTTTTTTTTTTCAGTTGAAAATTGTTTACAAATAACCAACTAATTCTGAATCCCAAAAAGACCAAACTCCTGCTATTTCTCCCAAAGTCATTCGGTCTCCACAAACCCAGCTATCACCATAACTTCACTCAGTAACACTCCTATTAACGTGAAACCCCCCACCAAACTTCATGGAGCCATAATAGATGATCAACTAAAATTTGACCTACATAGTCAATACTGTATAAAAAAGTGTCAAAACCTCTGTTTTCTCTATAGAAATAAAAAAATTCTTACAAAAGAGTCACGTGCAGCCCTTGCTCATGCCTACCTTCTACTCAGTCTTCTCCATAGCTCACAAATCCTTACCAACTTGAAAACAGGCCTACTAAGTAAACCTGAAATCGCCTGCGGTAAAACTGCCAGGTTTGCAACAAACTAAACACATCTCTCTGGCTCTTGCTCTGAATTGGTTAGAATTCCCACACCAACTTCTGTCGTCACAACTGCTTGTCATTCATAACATCTTTAACAAGCCCTCCTCTTGCCCTAACCTCTCCTCTCTCATCTGTCTCCATACTCGTACTAGAAACCTAAGGAGCTGCAATCAACTACTACTAGAAATATCCCAACCTAAACAATCTATAGGTGAAATACTATACAGTTACACCCCCTGCCCTAAACTGAAACAAACTCCCCTGGCCATACGTGCAATACCTCACACACTGGAATTAAAAAAAAGTACTCAAAGAACACCTGCAAAAGTCCTGGACTTGCCACTATAACCCCCCCCCCCCCTTGAATTTCACTCTTACTGAACAGTAAATACTTACCTTTGTATCCTTAAACCCTCCGTCTGCACTCTCACCTCTTCTCCAAAGAGCTGCTCTTCCCTACCTCTGCTCTTACTGTCTTCCTGCTCTTCCTACTGACACCTACTGCTCCCAAACACTCTCCTTTAACTCTCCCTCACGTAACGTCTTTTACTTTCACTCTCCTCCTGGGTTCATCCTACACTTACATATAAAAATAAACACAGTTTTTCTACACTCTGTATAAGTTATATTATTGTAAATGTAATGTCTTGAACTTTGTATGATGAAAATGTAAACAGGGATGTTTTTAAGGTATAACTAATGTCTTGAACTGTGCATGTTATAAATGTAACAAATGAATGTAGGAAACAATGCATTTTATTTTATTGTTGTAGAATGTACTTTGTAGTCGCATGGAGCTTTTCTCCCTGGGCCTCTGCTGAAAAAGGGCTCTGGCTCAGTTGGACTTTCCTGGCCAACGAATGTCAACTAAATAAATAAGTAAAGTAAATATGAAGGTCAGGAGGGGAGGTCGTTAGTAGTAATGGATAAAGAGAGAGAGAGTGTGTGAAGAAATGTTACTGCATTTGAGATAGATATATGGAAAAATGTGGGTACAAAGAGAAAAAGGGGAAATGATAGGAAGGCACTAAGATCTGTGTAATGGCCTGAGGAAGCTTAGTGCAGTTACAGATCCATTTAGAGTAAAGGTGTGTGTGTAGGGCATTTTTGAAGGAGGCAGTGCATTGCATTGTGCAAATGGCTGGAGGAAGGCTGATTCAGGTTTTAGCTGTTACCCAGGAGTGTAGTAGTTGACCCGCAGGTAGTTTAGGTTTCTGAATTTGGAGGAGGTTTTGGTTTTCAGATGTTAGGGAGCTATTAGGATTGTACTGGGAGAATAAGGAGTTTAGGGCAGGGCATTTCTGTGGTTTAGTAAGTAACCTGTTTGTGGTAGTTAATTGGAGGTAAGTGAGGTAGTGGGGGAATTTGAGCCAATTTAATGTTTTTAGAGGTACGCAGTAGTGGATGGAGTGGTGGTTGTTTGTTGCAAATTTGGCTATCTTGTAACATATTTCTAGTTTAGTTTTGAGGAAGGATTGGAGGTTGGTTAGTAATGGGGCACCACAGATTAGAGAAGGAAGTAGATAACTGGAAGTAAGTATTTGTTTTGTGAGGAGGTTGAATAAATGTTTGTCTGTAGAGTAGTCCCAGTTTTATGTGAGTCCTGCTGATGTTATTTTGTACGTGTAGGTCAAATTTTAGATTTTTGTCAATAATGACACCTAACAGTTTGGTTTGGGCAACTAATTCAATTTTTGTGATGTTTAGAGAGAATAATGTGTAACTGAGATTTATTAATGGAAGTTTTTGTCTTTGGAGTGAATATTATGAGCTTGCTTTTTGTGTTTAAAGACAGGTGATTATTGTGGAACCATGTCCCTACAGCAGTAAATGCGGATTGAGTAATTTGCTGTAGTTGAGTTGAGATTTCAGCGGAGTAGATTATGGTAGAGCCATCAGCATACAGAATAGAGACCCTTGTTGGAATGATGGTTGGAGGTTGTTGATGAAAATATTAAACAGTAGGGGTCCTAATACGAAGCCTTGGGGGAACAACGATGGGGTTATGAATATATGGGGATATAGAGTGTTGCCATTTTATAGCATGTTCTCTAGCAGAGAGTTAGCTTCTGAACCAGTTGAGAGAGGGAGTAGATAGTCTGATGTTAGAAAGCTGGGAAAGGAGGACTAAGTGGGAAATAGTATCAAAGGCTTTAGATAAATCCAGAAATAAAGTGGAAACAATCTTCCCTGAGTCCTGGGCTTTATTAACAAGGTCCCTAAAGGATATTGGTGCAGTTTAAGTACTACGGCCAGGTCTGAAACCATGCTGAGTTTGAGAAAGGAATTGATTTTTGAGAATGAATTGTAGAAGTTGGGTGTGAACAAATTTTTCTAGGAGTTTGTAAATGGGGGATAGAATAGCTATAGGGTGGAAGTTGGAAATATTTGTTGAGGTACCCCGTTTGTGGAGAGGTAGTATGTTTGCTTTTTTCCAGAAGTTGGGAACATAGGATTCTTGGATGGATTTATTTACGAGAATGCTAATGGGGTAAGAAGTAGCGTCTGTAGCTATTTTTTGGTATTCTGCAGGTGTGCCATCTGCTGCATTTGAGCTAAGCTTTAGTTTCAGAAGAAGCTTTATTTTGGTTGTTGTAGGGAAAGTAGAGAATTTGAATTCTGGAAAGGAATTGGATCTAATTAAGTTTGTATGGGTGGATGAGGGGGTATGAGTACAGGTACTAGTCTAGCTTAATATGTTTGTAGCAGAGAGAGGAGGCTGTGGCTGTGTATGCTGAGAGAGAGCAGTATTACTTGGGAAGTTAGTTGTGGTGAGAGGATGAGAGAATGTGGCTGTGATATTAGCTGTAGTATCTTTGAAGTAGGAGGTGAAGATGCTTGCTATTTGATCTGATGTTTTGTCTGGCTGGGGGCAAGGATTGTTTCTTGTGCCAGGGTTTAGGAGAGTACTAATGGAGGACCAGAATAGCTTTGTGTTGTTTTTGTGCTTTTTTGAAGATTGAAATAGTATTCTTTCTTGTCTTTGGATACAAGTTTTTTTTTTATCTGGTTACATAGTTGGTTGTACTTTAATAGGTCTGAGTTGTTCTTGTGTTTCTGCCATAGCTTCCAGGTTTTGCCCCTAGTTATCATTATTTCCTTAGTAGAGTTAGTTAACCAAGGAGCATGATTAGTTTTTATTCTTTTAGTTCGGGTGGGTGCAAGGCAATAGTTTTGGAAAGGTACTGTTAAAGCAGTGCAGGGTGTCATCTTGAGCGAGAGAGTTTTTAGGTTATTCCAATTTGTGCTTTTTAGGATATTGTTGAATGTGTGGGGGTTGAATTTGGATAGGTTCCTGACATGTTTGAAGAGGTGTTTTATTTTTTTGTGACAGAGGGATAGGCTCGAGTAATGAAGGCAGGAAATTGATCGCTTATAGAGTTAGTGAGGGTACCAGCCGATAAGATTTTTGTTGGGTCTGAGACTGGAATCCAGTCTAAGATGGTTCCGTCATTGATTTTATTATTGTATCTAGTGTGGGTGGAGATTAGCTGGGTAATAGTGAAATAGGTTAATAGTGCTGGATGTAGTTTTTGAGCAAATATTAGACCAATTAATGTTCACATCACCTAGGATTATAGTTTCTTTTTTTATGATGTGGGAGGCCCAGGATAATATTTCTTCTAGAACAGGTATGTTATTACCTGGGGAAATGTATAGGAATATGAAACAGAATTTTTTAGAGTGTTAACTTTTAGGAAGGACACCAAAATTTCAGTGTTTAGGAAATGTGGGATGTGACCAGTAATGGGCGTATGTTAAGAGTATTGGGGAATAGGATGGCAACACCACCTCCTTTCTTTTATCTTCTACAATTCAAGCAAAATTGTCTTAATTACTATACCAGTTACATTAAACAGTTCATTTTAACCCCTTTTTAGCCACAACTTGAAGGGAAGTCTGGCAACACTTCTAAAGAACAGCAGTCACCAGAAGAGCTACCAGCATAAGTTCATGGCCAGAAGGAGTTATGAGTCAAAATCTGATCCAGTTTTATGCCATAATCATAGTGGTACTTGAGAGGGGAGTTACAAGCAGATGTAGTTTGCATTGACCTCAACATGTTCTTTGATTCTGTCCACACAGGAGGCTGATGGGAAGACATGAGGTGTTGGGGTGGAGGAGGACTAATCCTAAGAACTGGATAGCAGCTTGATTGAATGATGGGACACTGGGGCAGATCATGAGATGGACAGTGTCAGGTATTAGGAAAATGTCTGTTGGGGCATGACAGGAGTGTGTTCTAGGTTTAGTGGGCTTGTCTCAGATATATTTGGGTGAATAGAAAACATTGTCAATCTTTTTGCTTGTGACACAAAAATGGACTTATCTGTGGAAGGGAGGAGGATCTAATACAATATTTGAAAAGGCTGAAAATGTATCATTTGAGGTTCATTGCAAACAAAGTCTTGCACTTGGGCCACAACCGACCTGGTGTGACATTTCAGTTCAGCGAAATGGTAACAGAGCATGAAAGGGGTCTGAGGATGTTGACCAAATCTCGACTGGTCCACTGGGAGCAGAGTGAGAGGATGGTGGTGGTAGCAGAAAGAATGCTAGGGTGTATCATGGGGGCATAGATTCAGGAAACAAAGATATAGTACTTACAGTGTACAGGGCCTTAGTCAGACCAAACCTTCAGCAGTCATGTCCTCCTGGAGACCATATAAAGAAAAGGACTTCAGGCTACAGGTAGGAATTCAGATGAACGCTACCAGAAGTACCTATCATGAGTAGGGAAAGGAATATGCCCACAGACTAAAAGAGCTAGACCTTTTTTCACTTGAAAAAAGAAGAGGTGGAGGAACTTGAAACTGGTGCACAAGATCATATCAGGAAGATGTGAAGGACTCATTCTGAATAGGAAGTACAGAGGAGGACATGAAACTGGTGTACAAGATCTTTTCAGGAAGGTGTGGGGGGGGGGTTGTTCTGAACAGGAATGACAAAGGAGGAAGGTGGGGACACAACTAGCGGATTTTAGGGATTAAACATACCCTGAATCTCCTTGAGTACTTTTTAATTTTTAACAGAAGAGGGTTGTAGAGCCATGGTGGTAAACACAGTATCCACAGATGAATTAAAGAGGATACAAGAAAGAAGGATACATTCATGTGATTTAAAAATGATACTGGTGTGGCAGCTAAGGATGTGTGGAAAGAGACTAAACAAATGATAATACAAAAATGGAGAAAATGGAAGCTCTGCTATTGGTAGTAAAATACAAGCATTTAAATTGTTTTTAGTCCCTTAAGTCTTATACACTGGTCAGACATATTTCTATCAACCAAAGAAGAACTTGTGGATAGAAATTAATAAAGAGCTGAAGCATTTTATCTGGGAAGGGAAGACAGTAAGACAAGTAGGATAAACTTATTATTCCAGTATAACAGGGATTACCCAAGGTGAAGGGGTATTTCAGAGCAACACCACAGTTAAGGCACCTATACATAGCACAAGCAGGTCTTCTAAGAACTAAGCCAATATGGGAATGGAGAAAGGAGATTCTGCTGATAGGGATGACTGCAACTGGGGATACAGACAATAGGCAAGAGGGGGCAGGAATGTATTGGAGAAAATTGGCAAAGGACCCAAGGTACTGGGGGCAAGTAACTAGAAAGGGGAAAGGTAATAGAAGATGCCAAGAACTTATATGGACTGCAGGCTAAAGATTGCATTCTCTATCAAGGACTGCTATTAAAGTATAGGGAAAGAGAAAGAAATAGTGTGGTCCTAAATGAAAGACCAGCATTGGTAGAGTTTTTAGTGAAATCTAGAACAGAAGTTGCCATTAAGAAAGGAATAATTAGTAGAGCATATAAAATATTGCATAGTAACTATAAGAATCAATCAGAAGAGATTAGGAAGGACTGTGAAAAGATATTAGATGAGCAGTTCACAAAGAAACAATGGAGGCATATATGTATGTATCCCAAATATACAACAAAATCTAGAAGATTTCAGATCTTTATGTGGAAGTGCTTACATAGGTATTTTTATACCCCAAGCAGACTTCAAAGAATTTTTCCTCGGGTAGACAGCAAATGTTGGAGTTGTGATGGGGCAGAAAGAGGTAACTGGGAACATATTTTCTGTGAGTGTGATGAGTTAGTAGACTTTAAAGATTCCTTGCAGACTGCTCTGTCAGAGATGCTGTGTGAGCACATTGGAGTGACTAGGAAAATTATTTTTTTGAGCTGTGATACAAACTTAGAATTGCCTAGACATAGTAAGGCCTTGCTGAGTCTAATTATGATGGTTGCCAAAAAAAGCAATTAGTAGAAAATGGAAATTAAATTCTAAACCAACTTTATTAGAAGTAGTGAAGATGGCAACAGAGTTAAAACAACTGGAACTGGGATCTTTAGAAAAGGGTAGGAGCAAATTACACAGAATAAATGGCAACTGTAGGATCAATACATGCAGAGGAGGAATGAGGTTTAAAAGAAGGCAGGATTTGAATCAGTTATGTAGTGGTTGACTAACAATGACTGGATATGTTAAAAGTGATGTATAATGTTTGCAGCTACAATTGTGTCACACAGTTTGGAATGTATGTAACTGAGATTGTGTTGATATGGTTTGTTGTCATTTATAATAAAATAAGCAGCTCAAATAATAATAAAATAAGAAGCTTGTTGTCATTTTTATAGATGTAAAATGGATCTGTCATTGAGCAAATGTAACATAATATAATGTACTGTAAAGTAGGCCACAGAGTCAAGGCTAAATTCAATATATATTGCCAATCTAGAGGAACTGATCAGTCAGCATGTTTTGACCAATGACATAAAACCACAGTATTTAGAAAAAATAAACACAGACATTAGGAAAAGCTACAGACTCCACTCAGACAATGGTGTGAGGTCAGGAATAAACTCTAGATCCTGGAGCTGTAAAGGCTATGAGACACAAGCCTTAATCACTGAGTAAACCCTTGCTACCCTATACAACTGACTAATGAACACCTTGTCTCCCAGGAAATACTTCATAGCAGGCAATTATTTGTAAGTAGTCCCTAATGAAGATTAAATAAGTAAAAATTACTGATTACTTTGAATCTACCATGGCACCTACTACAGAACTGCATGTCACTTGACAGTATGTATTAATATTTTTAATATTTGTTTGGGAATTCCAGACAAAAGGGAACAATAAACACTTTCTTATCAATTGATATTTGTTTAGTTTTGATTCCACATGAGCCAAAATGGTATTTTTTTTCCTCTTTCCATCTACACCAGTTACATGATTAAGCTGTTTTAGCGTCTAGACCGGTCTCATTCGAAGTGACTATCACACCTGCCCCCCGCAGCAACAACTAAACTAAAAAACTTCTCCAAAGCAGAATGTCACCTCTTACAAGATTGGTATAAATAGCTTCACTGCACCCCCCCCCCCCCCAATGGAACTGGCAGCTATGCCAAGTTCTACAACGGTGCTTGATACAAACACCTGTGTAACTTCTTTGACTCAGCCTTACCTGATAGGACCAAAGCAAGCTCCTCAAGGAAGAGCAAACCTGCTTGCTGGAGAACTGCCATTAATAGGCTTTACAAAAAAGACAGAAATTGTTGTCTAAGATTAAGAGGGAGTGAGCCCTAAACTAGAAACAGTCACTCCTCAGCTTAAACAAGAAAATCAGAAAGTCATCCAACGCAAACTACAAGGCCGAATTAGATTCCTCAACAAAGGACAGTCACAAGGCATTCAGTAGTTACATCCGTAACCTAAAAGGAAAGGCCCAGATCTGTGCTGAACTGGTAGTTATTGATACCCCATACACTGAACCTCTGGACATAGCTAACCTTTTGGCCAACAGGTTCTGTGAAAATTTCACTCCCTTGTCCCCGCCACACTTACACCATGACATCCCTACCACCTGTCCCCCTACCTTGTACCTCTAAATAGCAGGTCGTAAATGCCCTCTCTAAGGCCAAAAAGAAAGTGTCTATGGGACCTGATAACATTCCAGGCTGCGTCTACATGGGCTCCAGCAAGAATTAGAACACCATTGGGTACTCTTTTCAGTTATAGTGGATACACCGGTATCATCCCAGCTGATTGGAAAAAAGCCACCTTGCACAAATGTGGTACTTCCACTGACCCCCATGAACTGCAGACCTATTAGCCTGGCTAGCCTTATCTGCAAGGCCATGGAGCGAATGATCATCAGACTGCTGTATTCATAAAAAGCCACTCATTTAAATAACTCATGAACAAATCAGCTTACTGTGCATTCACATACCTCCAATAAAAACATTACTTTTAATGAAGCAATTCGGTTATCGTGAAAGCGCTCACTGTTAAGTTCTGTTTTAATAAATTGTGTTATTTGTTACAGCTGTGTTGGCACGGCACCATTTTTCTTCATTTTAATATTTATTACGTGTATTTGGAGCTGAACCATTATCTGGATACTTGTTTTTGGTTTTATCATGTCTGTTAAACCTGGTGGACTTCTTCAAGACAGTCACCAAGGCCCTGGATTAAGGGAAATTTGTGCATACAGCCTACCTGGACATAGCCAAGTCATTTGACTCTATCCCCCACTCAGACATCATTGACAAACTCACCTAACTAGGCATCAACCGCTATATTGTTAGATGGGTCACTGACAGGCTCACTGATAGAACACATATAGTCAAAACAGGGGAATCCACCTCCAATAGCAGACCTGTAACCAGCGGTGTTTCACAGGGATCAGTCCTGGGATCTCTGCTGTTTGGAACTTATTTCTCCTAAGTACAAGCAAAAACTAAAGGTCTGTTGCTTAGAAAGTTTGCTGATGACTACAAACTGGGAGCGGTCATAGAATCTCCAAACGATCTCAACATCCTACAAGAGGGTCTTAAACAAACTAATGATTGGTACCAAAGTCATGGCTTTAAACAAAATGCAAAAAAATGTATTATCATTCCTTTCAGTAAAAGCGATGTTCCTGCTAACTATCACATCACTAGCAATACCTTAAGTATGCAGTTAATGATGAGAGACTTGGGCACACAGCTTGACAGCAACCTCATTTTTGACCACCATGTCTCCTTTCTATATTGCTCATCTCATAAGTAAGGGCATTGCCTCCAGAAAAAAAGAAGTTATAACCTCCCTGTTATCTTCCCTCAGCAGGCCAATAACTGAGTATATGTACCTTTCCAAGCACCTGCAACATTTGGAGAAACCACAAAGGTTCCTCACAAGGAAGATTCAAGGTCTTCAGCATCTGTCCTGTGGGGATAATCTGAATTCACTGTCACTTTATTCTGTTTCATACAGATTACTCAGAGGTGATCTCTGCTTTGCATACAAGGCAATCTCTGACCCTGCTTTATTGGAAATGCTGCATTTACGTAAATCAAATGGTACACAGGTTACTCACTCTAAAGACCTTAACCTGGTATGTGACATTAATAGAACCTGTTGGAGTGACAGATTTGTCTCCCAGAGGTTACCACACCTTTGGAACAGACTTCTACTTCATGTCAAACAGGCCACCTCATTGGCCATCTTCAAACGCAATCTTGACAATTGGATGGGTGACTGTAAATTCACCCTGGGGGTTCTACCTGTGTCCCTGTTGGACAGGGGCAATGGGTGTTGATCATGGAAACAAGCGAAGAACTTGGCTAGGCTTGTAAGGGCCCTAGGGCCATTAGCCTGGTAACGTCCTATAATCCTATGAAAGGCTAGCTGAGCTCTGTGATAGACTTCACTAAGCAGTACGTCCTCTGACCACAAGAGGGCCAGTTTAGTTGTACAGTAGACTCCCTCTTATCCGGTCTCACTGAGACCGGACCTTAGGCTGGATAAACAAATGGCTGGTTAATCAGAAAAGCATACAAAATAGCATTTATAAGTTGTAAATCAGATTAAAAAATGCATGTATGTATTGTATGTAAATATTTGTTATGCATTCATTTATTTAGTTGAAGAAATCAATAGTTTGTTTTTTATGATTGCAGTTCTTGTTTACACAAATTCAATATATACATGAATTAACTTTTCTTTTTTCTGAAATATTTCTATTGAAATTTTTGAGAAAAATAAAAGATTGCAAAAAAGTAAACTTTAAAATATGATACAGTGCAGAAATATGATGAATTATATTTTTAAAGAACAAGTAAAATTGTAACTATATACAATATATTCAAAAGCCAGAGACCAATAAGGTAGTAATTGAAAAAAACAGTTTAGCAACAGTCCAAATAATTAAGTAGAATTAATTAAGATTTCTGTTTATTCCAAACTAATAAACTAAGGCAAAACGTTTTGAATATCTTAGTTTAAAAAAAATCAATACATACATAAAAATACCCAACTGTTCTCTGTACTGAAAGGGGGATAATCCCAAGTAAGAATGTTACTTGCATATGAATTTCAGTAGTGCAATTTTTGTGTTTCCGTTCCCAATGGAGTAGTTGGAGAACAAATACTGTAAGAGCTTTAACCTGGAAAAATCTTGCGATTAGTATAGAAGGGGGAGGTGTTCCCCTTTATCTTATTCAGACTCGCTGCTGCCATATTGCCACTTTGGGGTAGTTACAGGCATAGTTCTGTGTAAGTGCAGGATGGGATATCTCAAAATTAGGAGGAACAAAACCACAAACATGATTTGATCAAGTATAACTTGGTGAATAACAGCCGTTGTGGCTTTTATTCTTGAAAGAAAGCCTAGAGAAAATGATGCGTTTTAACCAGCTTTTCCTCTCATGCAGCATGAAACACGTGATCAGAGCACTGTAATTAATTCCTCTTGCATACTCTGTGTGTTCAGTCTAGTACAGTGAGCATAGTTTGGCTTTTGTAAGGGCAGTATAGCTATGGGAAGAAAAGTTTTTTTGAAAAACATTTCGTAAACAAGGGATTTTGGCATTTAATAGAGTTAGGTAATGCTTGTGATATAGAATGCAGTGTTTAAGCAAGATGGCTTGAAGGCTAGGGAAGAAAATTTATCTGCAGTAATTTGTAGATCTGAACCATACCCAAATTCAGTTGCTCTTGCTGGGGGGGGGCTAGGATTTGAAAGATTTAATAGTAAATCTTAGGTAGATGAATAGCCTTTCCGACTGATTCATCCAGTATTCCCACAGTAGTGATCTATTGTGTTACATGGCATTTGACTGCTGAGAATTCAAGCCTAATGAATGAAGGTACACTGACACACTCTGCCAGCAAAGCTCAGATTTTAAAGGGCTATTAATGATGACAATGTACTGCATGCAGAATTTATCTGATTTGTACATATATATATACACACAAGGTTATACCTCCAACAAAAAAGCAAATACACCAAAAAGCTTTTAAGCATAGTAAAGGAAAGTACAGGTATAGCCAAGAGAAGTCAGGGGGCTGGAGGGAGGGTAACCAGGACTGCAACAGTGAATACACTCGAACATCTACATTTATGGTAAGTGTACACAACTGTACTATGTTCTTCATGTTTCACTGTTGCAGTCATCACATTTGGGTAGATTCCCAAAGCTAAGGATGGGAAGAGGAATTTAGATAGCATTAGGGCCAGCTATAAGGCCCTGCAAGACTGCAGTGGCAAAGCCAGCTCTGGATTTAGAGAAAATTGGCAAATGGTAATGCCTGGTGAAAGTATGTACAGAACTCCAGGTAGCAGCTTCTAGGATGTCTCTGGTAGGGACACCTCTGAGAAAGGCTGTAGAGGTAGATACAGCCCTGGTTGAATGGGGTCTAATCCCCTGTGGGATAGGTTTTCCATGGTGCTTATAGCAGAAATTAATGCAATGGCCTATCCATTTAGAAATGGTTTGAAATAGCCTTCCCCTCTGCCCCTGCAGCAAATGCCACCAGCGGTTGTTCAGATGTCCTTTGAGATTTAGTCCTGTCCAAGTAAAATCTAAGTTGTCTGTGCACATCTAAAGAGTGCAGTATCCACTCCCCTTTGTTTTGCGGATTAGAAAAGAAGGTTGGCAAAAGAATGGACTGATTAAGAGCCACACTGGGTACCACCTTGGGCATGAAGGAGGGATTGGTCCAGAGGGACACCCTGTCCGCATGAAAGATTATGAAAGGCTCCACTGCCATAAGGGCCTGTAATTCAGATACCCTTCTTGCTGAAGTGATTGCTAAAAGGAAGGCTGTTTTCCAAGAAAAGAATTTTAAATCTGCACTTGCAGCTGGGTCAAAAGGAGGGTAGAGTGAGATTTTCCAATACAAAGTTAAGGTCCCAGGCTGGAGTAGGGGCTCTCCTGGGTGGTCTTAAGTTTTTGGCCCCTCTGAGGAACTGCTTGAGCAGTGGATAAGAGAAGAGGGGTGGTTCTGTATTGTAATGAGCTGAAATGGCTGAGGTGTGAATTTTAATGGAGGAAAAAGAAAGGCCCTTGTGAAGCATCTCAGTTAAGTATTGAAGAATCTGAGGTAAATTGGGTGCTGCTGTGCCCATCCCTTGAGTTTGGTTCCAGGCACAGAATCTTTTCCATTTTTCAGCATAAGATTTTTTAGTACTAGGCCTCCTTGCTTCCAAAATGACATCCAACACTTGTTTACTGAGGGATGGTAACAGAGAGATTAGGTAATTAGCTAGGCTGCCAGGTTCAGGGTTTGAAGCTGCGGGTGCAGAATCTGGTTCTTCTGCTGTGACAACAGGGTAGGGGTCTGAGTCAGGTGCCATGGAGCCAGCAGTGATACACTGCGCAAGAGGGGGTACCAGTGTTGGCGTGGCCAGTCTGGTGCAATCAATATCGTCCTTGGTTTGTCCTGTTTGATCGTTAGTAATACTTTGGAGAGGAGAGGCAGAGGAGGAAAGGCATAAACTGATTTTTCCAACTGAAGGACAGAGCATCCACTTTCCAAGTTTGTTTGTGGGGAGTCCTTGTGCAGAATTTGTCCACTTGGTAGTTTTTGGGGGGAGGCAAACAGGTCTATATCTGGGCTCCCCCATTTGTTTATCAACATGTTGAAAGTCTTTGGTTCCAGTTTCCACTCGTGTGGGTCCATGAGATTTCTGCTTAGTTCATCAGCCAGTGTATTTAGTTTTCCTGGCAGGAATTGAGCCTGTAGATGCACTTGGTAGCTCAAGGCTGTGTTCCACAGAGCCATGGCTAGTCTGCAGAGTGGGTAAGAATGGGTACCCCCCTTCTTGTTTATGTACCACATAACAGTGGTGGTGTCCGTCTTTACCATTAATTGTCTGAGAAGAATGTGGTCCTTGAAGGCTGTCAGATCATTCTGTACAGCTAACATTTCTTTTTGATTGTTATACAGGTGCATTGGACTTGGATTCCATTTGCCCTGAGTGCACTTCCCTGCCAGGTGAGCCCCCCATGCATAGTCTGATGCATCTGTTGTTAGGGTTTGGGCGGCAGGACGTAGTGTGAATGGTAGTCCCTTGTTGTGGTGGCAGGCCTCTGCCCACCAAAGGAACTCTAACCGTAGGCAAGGTATGATAGGAATCATTGCTTCTAGATCCTAAGAATGTTGACACCTTTAGGCTTTTCAGATACCATTTTAGTTTCCTCATATGCAGTCGTGAATATAGAATTAGTAGAATGCAGGAGGCCATGAACCCCAAGGCTTGCAGTATTTGTCTTGTAGATAGCAGGGTTTTTGTGGCCATTAGTTTGAAGTAAGTTGTCAAATGAATTTGTTTCTCTGGCATGAAGAATGCCATCTGGGAAGTTGTGTTCAAGCTTGCTCCCAGGAATATAATTTGTTGACAGGGTACCAGATGTGATTAGTTTTCGTTTATGGTGTACCTCAGACAAGTTAGCACCTTTTGTACAAATGCCAGATGATTCAAAAGTATGTCCTGACTTTCTGCCTGAGTTAGACAATCATCCAGGTATGGGTATATTTGAATATTTCCTTGCCTGCAAAATGCAATGACTGGAGCTAGGCACTTTGTGAATACCCTGGGCGCAGTAGATAAGCCAAAGGGCAGTGCAGAGAACTGTAGCCTGCTGCTTTGAAGCGTAGATATCTTCTGCAGGATTCCCTGATTGGGATGTGCAGGTAGGCTTCCTTTAAATCGAATGTTGCCAACCAGGTATCTTTGCCTAGCATAGGAAGCAACTGGTGAAGAATTAGCATATTTTGCTATTGGGAGCACTGCTTAGTCCTAGCTATTTGAATTTTGGAATCACCAAAAAGGTTTTTAGGATAGACAGGTCCAGGATAGGACGTCATGAGTTGTCTTTTCTGGGTACCAGAAAAGTCTTGAGGAGAAACCTTGTCCCTTTTCCTCTTCTGGTAAAGTTTGAATAGCCTTTATGTTTAAGAGAGAGAGTACCTGCTGTTGAGTCTCTGCCCGCTGATTTGGGGTAGATCTGGCCAACCGTTTGGGGTTGGTAACGTGTGGAAGTGAAATCTGTATCCTTGGGGAAACTACATTTAAAACCCTTTTGTCCTGGGTAATGAGTTCCCAGTTTTTTGCCTGCAGAGTAATCTTTCCCCTTAAAGGAGCAGTCAGTTGAGAAGTGCTTGGAAGTTTTAAAGTTGTCATTGAGACAGTTTACCATAGGGGGAGTCTTACTACTCCCTGATTTGGAAGTGGGAGCCCCTCACCGCTTAGTCCTGTGCATACCCTGATATTGAAGCCTGGGTGTTCTGCTGGGTCTGGGTTTGGACTGAGAAGGCCTGGAAGAGGCAGGAAAGGACCAATGCCTAGTAAATCTTGGAGGCTGTACTTGTAGGAAATCTTTAACAGTTTGCATACATTTAGCTTTTTCCTCCATCTTTTTAAGAACTTCTGCTTTGTTGCCAAACAGGCGGCCCTGATTTAAGGGAGCATCCAGTAATTTAGCTTTAACATGATCTGGCAAGGATTGCTCCTTAAGCCAAGCATGCCTTCTAAGTACAGACCCAGTGATAGCAGCCCTGCAAGATGCCTCTAGTGAATCAAAACTATATTGCAAAGTATGTTTTCCAACCTGTTCAGCAGAATGCATTAAATCCTGTAAATCCTTATTTTCAGCACAGTCAGGAATCAACATCATTTTCTGTTTAAGCAATCCAATAATATGCTGCTGATACTTTAACATATGAAACTGGCAGTTTAAGGCCCTAATGGCCACAGTTGCAGAAGTGTATACCTTCTTACCCCATCAATCCAGCGCCCTGGAATCTCTATCAGAGGGGGTAGGATTTTTGGCAGTAGTAGCCTTAATGCTCTTGGGTCCCTGTGAAATGGTCTCAGGATCTGCAGTGGGATTTTTAAAAAGGAACTTGTGAGAGTCAGGAACCCTGTAATATCTATCAGGTTTTCTGGGAGCAGGAGGTAGAGAGTCAGGGGCCAAGCTATATTCCGAAAAGCCATCATCAACAATGTCTAGTACAGGAGGGATAGCTAAAGGCCTATGCTGGTGCAGGAGTAAGAAATCCCTAAGCCTCTTTTTAGAATCAGAATAATCCTGGCTTTCCCAACGAAAATGCTCCCTAAGAGTATGCAAGGTTTCACCAAAAGAGAAATCCTCTGGGGGAGGGGAAGCAGAGGGAATAGAGTCCTCTGCATCAGAATCCTCATAGGTAGATAAGGGTAAATCCTGGTCATCAGAGGAAACAGAAATTTAAGAATCCTGTTCAGAAGTATCATAAGCAAATTCATTCCTAGGTCTCTTAGAGGGGGGAAGGTTGGCTTTCCCTGATTAAAGTAATAAGGTCTTCAGCCATTCAAGTCATTTGTTATTGAGGCATAGAGGCCTGACCATGCGGTATGGGCGTCGGTTTTCTAGGCATGGTTTGAGTTTTAGGCCTTGAAGAAGAAGATGGCGTTGGTTTAATATGCAAGTCAGTAGGCCTGAATACACCCTCAGAAGCCATTGCCTGCACAGCGGCTCTGGACCCATCCAAGGTAGAGTCATCTGCAGGTTCCACAGTTGAAGTATCTCGTGGCATATCAGACTTCGAATGGGTCTCAGTAGAGGCCTGCGAATCTGAAGTAGCAGATATCAGGGGCTGCAAAAGCACCTCACTGAGTACCGGCGAACTGGCGACTGGCTTAGGAGAAGCGTCGTCGGCAGCTTTGGACCTAGGCGGCCTGTCTCTGTCTTTATCTTTGAGATTTTTCAGAATGTCGTTAGTCAGATGGCTTACCAAAGACATATCTGGATAATTGAACCGAGTACCAAAATATTTTCAAGCGTAAATATATCGACGCCAAATAGTTTGCTTAAACAAGGCACAAAACCGACAGCGAGGTACGTCGTGGTCAGGACCTAGGCAAGTAATACAGTACGAATGGAAATCTTTATGAGGTATTTGCCTTCCACAAGAAATACAATTATTGACTTTTACTGACATCGATTTAGAGCAAGAAAAAGTTTCCCCAACGGGGTACTTAGCTTTAGTTGAAGACTTCGGTTCTGAAACTCGAAAACAAAAATTTCAGGAATCAGCTGACCGGCACTTGCAAACTGCTTCTGCTTCGGGCACCGCACGGCAAGAAAGACTGATGTAATGGCATCGGCTGCATGCTTTATACCCCTGACTACCTGACGTCACGGAAGATGAGACAGCAACCGACGCAGGACCCAAGACTTTGATAATCAGGCCGACTGAGGGCTACTGCAAGCAGATAACCCAAATGTGATAACTGCAGCAGTGAAACACGAAGAACATCAGTTTTATCTGTCTCTGAACAACCAGAGTAAGGGTCATTTTCTGTCATCTGGTGTAATAGACAACCAAAGACATTAAACATGTTGTAACATTATTACAGCACAAAAGAAACTAATTGTCTTAATCCAAATAAACATTGCAGGTTGGAACCTGAATCACCAGGAAAATAATTTATTAAAGTAAAGTTAGTGCTTTCATTTTACTACATTGAGTAAAACTTCTTCAGACAAAAAAGAGGAAGTCTCAGATCCTTAAGTAGGTGACACAACCTCGTAATTAAATTAATTCATTAGGCATTAAAGTGCACTCGTCAAATAAATGTAGGTCCATGTCAGTGCATCGATTGCCAACCAAAATAAAAGTATATACCTCCCACATAATACATAAAAATACATGCTAAAAATATGTATATATATATATAAAAATATCTATAAGGTGTATGAAACCAAAGAATACTATTAAAAACTGTTAAAACAATGAGTGTGGTTGAATGCATACATTCAAAATAAGTGGACGAAAAATGCAAATCTCCAAGGAAGTAACCTTTGAAAGTAGAACATTAAAGAATGTTGAAAAATTTATATAAGTATGTTCCATGATATCCAGGAACAATTATAAAAGTTGTAGAAATCATGTTGAATACTTAAATGCTCATCCAATAAAACCAACATTTCCATAGCCATAAAATACTTATAATACTTATGAAATACTTTTAAAATACTTCTAAAAACCACATTAGGGAAAGGGCTCTCAAGGTAAATGCTGAAGATAAGAATAAAAATGAAAATAAAAATGAAATTCCAATAATAATCATCATTGGAATAATCTTACATAATATTAAACTTATCTCTGCAAGCTCTTATATTTAAGGATAAGGAACACAGATCATTCAGGCCTGGGGGGCTGTCAGCATTACCCCTTATTTGCCAAATGAGCTCACGAATTTCCAATAATAAGCTGAAAAGGCCACCCCTAGGGTCATGTTGCACCTGATCTATAATTTGAAAATTGAAACTGTGTTGCGGATGCTCATGTACATGTTTCGCTAGTGCATTCTCGACCTTAGATTTTTTTTAATACTATAGATATGCTCGTAGACTCTGTCCCTGAGTCTTCGCTCTGTCTTCCCGATGTAAGAATAGGGACAGAGTCTACAAGTAGCCAAATACACTACGCTCTTAGACAAACAGTTAAACCTTCGGTTAATGGAATACTTCCTGCCCCTAATGGTAAAGGTTTGTTCCATACTCATATGTTTACAATATGGACAACTCTCACATTAAACATATCTACAGTCCTGGAGAAAGTTGGTTTCACTCTTTGCAACCAGTTCTTGAGATTAGCTCCCCTTCTGTACGTGATCCGAGGAGTAGGAGCCACGATGGGGGCCAAGTCCCGGTCCGATATTAATAAATTCCAGTTCTTAGAAATAATTCTTCTTATACTGGATGCTTCAAGACTATAAGTAAAAATAAAAGTTAACCTAAAAGAATCAGTTTCTTTAGCATGAACAGACCCAACGTTGATAGCTCGTGAGTCTGCCAACTGGGGCTTTGGTGCCAAGATTGGATGGAAGTAACCATTAATTCTCTTCCATCTGACCTTGGAAACCAAATCATCCAATAGTTTTGAGGGATATCCTTGGTTTGTAAACATGCTGTACAACACTTGGCATTCCAAACAACACTCCAACTCATTCGACACCATCCTGGCTTTCTCACCAACTGTCCTTTCACCACTGATCTTTTCTGTTGGTAAAGGTGACAGCTTGAGAAGTGAAGGAATGAGTTGGAATAAGTCGGCTTCCTGTGTATCTTAGCTTTGTAAGATCGCATGTTTCTATCCTTGTAGAAATGCACATCCAGGTAGCTAATGTACTCATCTCCCAAGTCGTACGTAAATCGCAAAAATTGGGTGGACTCATTGAGGTATAACATTAATCCTTGGATTTCATCGACCATACCATTAAACAACATAAAGATATCATCTAAAAATCTTGTATAGTAAATTATTGTCCTTCTCTACGGGTTGCTATCATTGAAAACATGGTGTTGTTCCCAGTGAGCCATAACTAAATTCGCAAAACGTGCTTCACAAGGGGAACCCATCGCAACCCCTGATTTCTGCAGGTAATAATTACCATTAAACATAAAATAATTGTTGCTTAAAATTAAGTCTAACAAGCCCTCAATTAGTCCACTCTCTCTGTCCAGGCAACCCTTGGATCTGATCAAGTCAGTCAGCCATTCGATACCCATATCTGCAGGTATCACGGTATACAAGTCTTTAACGTCGATAGTCAAAAATAAAGACTCATCCTTTTACTCCAGGTCGTTGATGCCACTTAAGAATGACCACTAGTCCTTACAAATGTCGTCATACTTTACCACATACTTAAGTCTTTAAGCATACGTCCAAAAATTTCACCAATGCATAGGTGATGGAATTCCTACCGTTTACTATTGGATGTAATGGTGGATTGTCTAAGTCCTTATGGACCTTAGGTATTCCAAAAATCATTGGAGTTACAGGAGCCAGACTTGTTAAATAATTGTCAAGGTCCAAGGAAATTGTAGATTCAATGAAGAGATCATGGCGGGCTTAAAAACCCTAATATTTTGGAAATTGAGCTGTTCCAGACAATTCCAGTCCTGTTTAGTGAAATTCCTTACCGAGCCTGGGGGTTTGTCCCTTCTGGATTCGAGACTGTCACGTATGTCCAATTCACACATCTGTTCGAAGAATGACAGACCAGGAGGAAGGGGAGGTTGAAGGTACTCAATACCTTGCATTCGTTGTTCACTCTGGGTTGGGCCTTGAAAAGTAATGCCAGGTTAATCCTGCGTACAAAAGATTTTAAATCGATAATGGTTCCCGCTACACTGGCCCTACAGTCAGGGATAAAAATTAGTCCCTTGGATAACAAATCATTTATCTTGACATCGACCTCCATAGATGAGTAGTTAAACATCTTGAAGTCCTTGCCACTATTAAATACTATACGAAAGTTTTGGGATCCATCAATCATGTCAGGTGGCTGAACTAAAGAGTCAGTAGTAAAAGATTCAGTTAATGCGGGGCTACTTGGTTCCCCTTTTTAACTACTTATCTATGGAGGTCGATGTCAAGATAGCTGATTTTGTTATCCAAGGGACTAACTTTTATCCCTGACTGTAGGGCCAGTGTAGCAGGAACCATTATTGATTTAAAATCTTTTGTGGTTTTTAGGAGTATTTTATTGGTTGGTATTGATTTTTAGGAGTATTTTATAAGTATTTCATAAGTATTATAAGTATTTTATGGATATGGCAGTACTGCGGTGGTGGTGCTGCGGTAGCGTTGTCGCCTCACAGTTAGACGTTACCCGTTCGATCCTCAGTTAGAGCGTCTTCTGTGTGGCGACATGCATGAACGGGCGTTCTTTCGTTGAAGGTTATGCGTTAGACCCGGCAAGCCAGCACGTAAAACTCTACTGCCAATCATTAGCGGACCGGAGTTCCGCTGTGGCGACCCCTAACCGGGAAAAAGCCAAAAGACACAAATGGATATGGCAGTGTTGGTTTTATTGGATGAGCATTTAAGTATTCAACATGATTTCTACAACTTTTATAATTGTTCCTGGATATCATGGAACATACTTATATATATTTTTCAACATTTTTTAATGTTCTAATTTCAAAGGTTACTTCCTTGGAGATTTGCATTTTTTCGTCCACTTATTTTGAATGTATGCATTCAACCACATTCATTGTTTTAGCAGTTTTTAATAATATTCTTTGGTTTCATACACCTTATAGATATTTATATATATATATATATATATATATATATATATATATATATATATATATATATATACATATTTTTAGCATGTATTTTTATGTATTATGTGGGAGGTATATGCTTTTATTTTGGTTGACAATTGATGTACTGACATGGACCCACATTTATTTGATGAGTGCACTTTAATGCCTAATGAATTAATTTAATTACGAGGTTGTGTCACCTATTTAAGGATCTGAGACTTACTCTTTTTTTGTCTGAAGAAGTTTTACACAATGTAGTAAAATGAAAGCACTAACTTTACTTCCAATAAATTATTTTCCATGTGGTTCAAGTTCCAACCTGCAACGTTTGTTTGGATTTACTCAGTTTATTTCTCTTTGCTTGGTTTTAATCAACATATTTTGTAAACTAATTGTCTTGCTGTATCAGAATGTCTCTGCTTATCATATTAATTGTAAAATGTTAAAATATTGAAACAAAAACGAACTTGCAGTATATAAAATAAAAACTGTAAGTTCGTTTTTTGTTTCAATATTTTAACATTTTAAGATTCAAACAATAAGCAAAGACATTCCGAAGTGCCTGGAGGAGGCAGAAGTGTTGTTCTTCTCTGTTGTCTATTGCTATGTCTACAGCAGAAATGTGATGTCCTGTTAAAGCAGAGTCAAGTTAAAGTGAGACCAGATAAGAGGGCATCTACTGTACAGTAGAGTCGATTATCCAAACTAATTGGGACCTAGGGTAGTTCGGATAGTCAAACATATAATTAAACCAGATAAAAAACTTCTAAAATCTTGTTTTTCTCTTTATGCAGGAATACACTTTTCAACCATTCAGCAATTTTAGTAGGCAGTAAAGAATATTTTTCACATACGAGCTGAATACAAACTCAAAAAACATGCTCAAGTGAATATGTATATTTACATATTCAGACCTTGTGATTTTTCCTACCCAGAAACATTGGAAAACTGGTTCAGATAATTGATGTTTAAGATAATCGACGTTAGGAAAATCGACTCTCTACCATACTAAGTATGTATAAAAGAAATCCCTGTTAGCTGTGCCACATTTGTCCACAAGAGGTCTCACTGGACTGTGTTTTTTTTTTTTCAAAACACAATTTTATTAATTTTGACAAATACAAAAGGAAGAGGAAAAAAAAAACATTGTTACAACAATGGATGGATTAATCCTGCACATCAATACAAAAGTGATCCAAATTATAACCTATATACATATGTGCCAATAAGAACAGGAGAAAAAAGAAATGCTACAAAAGGGAAATCTCCAGATGCAAAGCTAGTTAGGTAGTGGAGATAAAACGTATACCATACTGCAGTTCACCTTAGTCAACAATCAGAATTCTGGGGAGATGGGGGAAATTAAATATCAAACACCGCAATGTCCATGATCAAAAAGGGAGACAGGTACTGGAGAAGGAATAAACGGGTTAAGGGATTTAGTGGTGGACAGGGGTATAAAAATGCCATATAGGAATTAACTGTTAGTCATCAGTCAAAAGTAGAAAGATAAAGTCCCATAATTTCTGGTATGTAGTCCGCTTGCGGGGGTTAATTATTAGCAGTTTTTGAGAGGTGATGTATTTGATAGCCAAATTCGTATAGCCCCTCCAGGACAGTTTGGAGTGGTCAATCCAGTGTTTGGTAATGTAAAATTTGACTAGGAGACGGAGTGTAATTAGGGCATGAAGTTTAAGTTTAGGTATGCTAAGGTTGGTAACATGCAGTAAAGCCATTTCCCAGGATAAGGTTGATTTGTGTTAACCCATTTTGTCTAGTCTTACCTTGAGTGAGCACCAGATACTATGGGAATATCTACAAAACCACAAAATGTGAATAATATCTGCATGTGGGTAAGAGCAACAGGAACATGCAGTGGATACATTCAGATCAAATTTGTTCAAGTGGACTGGAGTTAAATATAAATTGTTTGTAATCATAAATTGTGTATAAAAAAGTTTTTTTATAGGGAGACTACATAAAGGTAGATTTTATAGCCAGGAATTTCTGCTGTAACAAGAAGCTTGTTCCCTGCTGGTCCCAGTAATCCCCAAAAATAATTTTTCCTTGATTTAGAAATGTGGAAAAGGTTCTGTAAGCTATAGATAGCATGTTTTTCCTGCTAAATATGTTTTGTAATAGGATGGCCACCCAGTTATGCTCCACGTCAGTACTGGGATAACTGTGAAGTAATGATAAGGTAAGCTCTCTTAATTGCCTCAAGATAATGGTATATTTTTTTAGGTAAATCTAAAGCAATTTGAAGATTTGTTAGGGATAGGTGGCTGTGTTTATGAATATCCCATAATGTAAAGTCTTTAATTAACGGGTAGTTGCTCAGCTTGATCATTTTACAGTTCAGGTTTAAATTCGGGTTGAGATGAATTGGTTGAAAGAGGAGGAGAGCTTTTCCTAAATTAAGGGATTGGAATAACTCCTGAAAAGTTTTAATTATCACCTTCAGGGAATAGTGTAGTTTTAGTTTCTTAAGGTTTAATTTACTTAAAAAAAGGTAGAGCTGTTGGGTTAAGATTATTATTTAGGGCATGATTATACCTCATTTTGACCCACAGAGGAGTCGAAGTAGGGGAGTTTGATTGATGATTAGCAATTGTGATTATCCTGTTTGCGTGAATGATTCTGTAGTATAGAAGCAGATTGGGCATCGCCAGACCACCCTTAGATTTCGGCAAGATAAGTCTTTGATATGAGATTCTTACAGTCTTAGGGTGCCATATGAATTTTGCAAAGGCTTTGTGTACTCTGTTAAAGAAGAGATTTGAAGTAGAAGAAAGAGATGCATTGAGATGATAAAGGAGCTTTGGAAGAATATTCATTTTAATGATAGAGGTTTTAGTTAACATAGGGACTTTTAACTGTTGCCATCTCGAAATATCCTGGAAGATAGAGAGCCAGGTTTTTAATAAATTAGAATGTAGGATAGAAGAGGAAGAGTGGTCATAAGAAACTCCGAGATATTTAAGGGAGTAATCCATATGAAAGGAAGAATCTGGAAAGAGATATTGTTTATGTGCCATAGGATTGATCGGGAAAATAAAGGATTTATTTTGGTTGACTTGATAGTCTGAGATAGAGGCAAAGGTATTCAAGGACTCAACTATCTTCTTAGTGTCAGATAGAGGATGTTCAAAGTAAAGATTCAGATCATCAGCAAAGGCGATCAAGCTATTGTTAGTATTGAGAATTTTAGGAATTGAGTGATATGTTTTCTGTGAGATATACAGGAAGAAGGGTTCTAAATATAAGCTAAAGAGCAGCGGTGATAGAGGGCACCCCTGTCTGGTGCCATTTGCAATCTTTATCAGTTGAGAATATTGCCTGTTTATATACAAACGTGTATAAGAGCTATTATATAATGTTTTGATAATGTTGATAAAGTCAGGGGGGATGTCGAAGAAGGACAATACCAAAAACAAAAAGTTCCAGTTTACCCGATCAAAGGCCTTACAAGCATCTAAAACCATAGCATATCTAGGGTTTCTTTCTTTTTTGGTGAGATTTATCATAGTTTCTAATGTTAAGGTATTGTCCCAGGTATGCCTATTAGGCATAAAACCCGCTTGTTCTGGAGAAATTAAGGTATGTATAGTTTTTTTAAGTCTGTTTGCTAGAGTGGCCGAAATAATTTTTATGTCCACATTCATAAGAGAGATTGGTCTATAGTTATTTAGGTTGGAGCCATCTAGAGTATTTTTAGGAATTAGTATAGTTTTAGAGTGATTAATATATAGGTCCGTAATACCGTTGTTTGAGAAATATTCATAAAGTTTAAGCAGGATGGGAGCTAGGGTAGTTTTAAATGTTTTATAAAAATCGGAAGGGTAGCCATCTGGGCCTGGAGCTTTCCCTATTTTAAGATTATCAATGGCTTCAAAAATCTCTGAAATAGCTAGCGGGGCTGAGAGGATATTTTTCTGGGACTCTGTTAGTTTTGGGAAAGTAAGGCTACTCAGAAATGTTTCCATCTCAACACAGGAAGGAAGCAAGTTATTGCTAGCATAAATATCTGAATATATTTGGTGAAATAGTTGAATAATTTGTGTATCTGATTTATAAAGTGTGTTTTGATAATGAATGAATGTGATTCTACGGGATTTAGGCGTATTCTCTATCAGTCTGGCTAGAGCTTTGGAAGGAGTTTGTATGGATTTAGAGTATCTAGAAATATATCTTAATTCTTGGAGGGAAAAGTTAGATTGATGAAGATCAAAAAGTTATTTTTGTTTAATTCGCAACTCTTTTTCAGTGTCTATGGAGTTGTTAGCTAAGAGCTTATCATTCAGAGTCATAATCTCCGTCACTAAACTATTTTACTGTTCTTTATTCAGTTTTTTAAGAAAGCTAGCTTTCCTGCTAAAAATTCCCCTAATCACAGCTTTACATGCCGCCCATCTAATATCGAAAGGGATATCACTGTCGCGAGAGGCAGGAAAGAGTTCTTTTAAAGTAAAAGTAATTTCTTCAATTACTAACTGATCTTTTAGTAAGTTGCTGTTAAGTGACCAGTTATAGTCTTTATATGCTGGGAATGGGTTTAGTGTAGAACCTATCTCTAAGACTAAACTTGAATGATCTGAAATGAATCTAGGTTCAGTTAAGAATTTAATTTGCCTTTTAGCTAAAATATTAGATATTAGAAAAAAGTCTATACAAGACCAGGAGTGGTGGCATTTAGAAAAATAAGTGAAAAAGTTATTATTCCCAGAATCACAATCAAACGAAACTGGGTCCATCAAATCAAAATCAAGTATTAACTCTCTCAAAGCTAGGGAATCCTGAATATTTAGAACTTTAGCCTTACTTGAGCGGTCAATGTTAGGGTCAATAACCATATTCCAATCTCCGCCTAAGATAAACATGTGATTTGGAAATTTAAGTAAGAAATTATAGACTTTCATGATGAATTCTTGTTGTCCTGAGCATGGACCATAGAGGTTTAGAAATAGAACAGGTTTATTTAAATTATGGGATAAACATGAAATATAACACCATCTACCTTCTTGTTCAGCCCCTTTATCCACAATAGTAGGTTTAAAGGAATTTTTAATAATGCTCGCAACCCCCTTGGAATTATTACTAAAGCCCAGTGAGATAATGTCCTTAACCCATTTTCTATTTTTTTCTTTGATCCACTCTTCATTTTTATGTGTGTTTCTTGGATAAAACAAAGGTCTGACTGAGACTTGCATAGTAGATGCATTAACAATTTTTTCTTGTTTTTCTCCTGAAGCCCCCTGACATTCCAGGAAGTAATGTTCCAAACCTTATCCATGTCTGAATGGGGTCGGGTTAACAACATACGAATATCTGAAGTGTAAGGTAGATAATAGAATGTAAGCTCCAGTGGAATTGCAGCTTGTGGCAATTATAAAAAATATGGCACAAAACTCACTCAATTTTATCCCCGTGCCTAACCACATAACCCCTACAGTTGAGGAGAAATAAAACTATACACACTAAATGAGCATGAACTTATCATACATTTGAAATGTAAAAGAAAATCAAAATACCAACAATATTTACAAGCAATGTACATCACCAGTCTAATTCCCAAAGAAGCCATCAGAAACCCTACTTATATCCAAATAGCTTCCAAAAATGTATAATAATATGTAGAAGTTGGTCAACTATATAAGATTTGACCCAATATATTAAATTGGTCAATTTCTGATTAAAGTAGTCTAATAGATCCTAAAATTAGCCGCACATATTTGGTAAACAGGGCTCAATTGGTATATAGCAAAGTTTCAGGTTGGATTCATTAGTTTAATAATAGCAGTTTTCCTTGCACAACAACTAGTATATTTATAGTAGAATATATCTTAGGTGTCACCAGATATAATGAATAATGGGATGAAACAATTACATAGGAAGTAATAATTCTACATAACTTAACAAAACATATCTCCTGTCAGCAAGAGCTGTATTCCTCTTGTAGCCAAGGGTTATAAAGAGTTACCTTTAAGGCTAGTGACAAACTGGTTAGAATTAAGCATCATATGACAAGACTGACAGCAGATCAGAACAGGCAGAGCAGATCGAGGCTCCAAACCCAAAAAAAAAAAAAAAAAAGAACCATATACGGGAAGGGTGACTTAAGATAAACTGTTTCGGCTCTACATCTACACAATAGCTGCGCCGATGTAAAATAAGATCTAGAAGAAATGTTCCTAGTAGAACAGGAGAACATCTGGAGCGGAATACCAATAAAGATAGGACATTTATTACCTGGAAGGTTAACTATAGTCTTTAGAGACGATCAGATAGGATCGGAAAGCCTCCTGTAAGTGAGAAGAAGCAGTCGGGAGCTTCAATGTATAGTCGGAGCTGAACCAAAGCACTTGACAAAAATTGAGTCCGCTTCTTTGGGTGAGGACATAGAGAATTTAATTTCTTTGTAGGTGAAGGACAAAGAGCACGGGAACTTCATTTGAAACTTAATTTTACGTGAGATAAGGTCAGCACAGTAGGGAGAAAGTTTGCGGCGTTTCTCTCTTATTTCAAGGGGTAGGTCCTGGGAGATGACAATATTTTGGTTATTCCATGTAAAGTGATTTAACTTTTTATAGGCTGAGAGAATGGTTTGCACATCTTGATGGTTAAACATTTTGACATAAATGGGTCTTGGGATTGAAGTAGTTTGCTGTTTCCGCAGAGCTCTGTGTGCTCTTTCAATGATGTATTTAGCTGAAGGGCTTCTCTCGTGGGGTAAGTTGTTAAAGATTTGTACAATAGTTTCAAGTAGGTGATTTGATTCGTACTTCTCAGATAAGCCCCTAATTATCAGGTTATTCCACCTACTTCTAGCCTCTAGATCAACAATTTTTGCTTGAATGTCATAAATTGTTTTATCTTTAGTTTTTAGTTCCTCCTTCAGGCGTTCAATTTCTATCTCATTTGTTTTGGATCTTCCTTCAACAAGTTCCAAACGGTCAGCGATTTTGTTGATTGAGGACCCGAAAGAGTTCATTTTTCCAGATAATTCTTGAATGGCCGATTGCAGAGGTAACAAGGCATTTTTCAGCTCATCCATTTGTAGTGTTCCATCGGCCTTCTGCTTAATCGGTTCCTTTGGCTGCTCCTGTAAGGTTTTAGATGATCTCAGTCTCTTTACCTCCTTCTCAGGTGAAGTAGATATGGCTGATAATTTAGATTTTGAAGTTTGGATTTCCATACTTTCAACTTCTTTTGGCATTAATACCTTTGTTTCACTTCTCATGGCTGCTGTCATTTATTATGGTGCTGAAAGCTTGGGCCTCTATAGATCCACGTGTACGATCGTTTTCTTTTAGTTGCTGGTTAAAAGGTGCAGAACTAAATTACTAAACTATTACTTTAGTATAAATTTCAGATATATTTAATCTTAGATAAAAATTCAGAAGTATAAGGTCTTTACCTATGGATTACTGAATTAATAAGGTTAACCTAATAAATGAAGTAGGAGCTATGAGGAGAGGGTGCTTCTCATACGACCACCATTTTGGAACCCCCTCACTGGACTGTGTTAATTAGATAAAAAAAATGTGATTTGCACTCTAATAACAGAGTCATTACCCCAGGAAGCTTTCTAAATAGCATGAAACATGACCTATCACTGCTCGTGGAATTACTATTTAACTGTAGCCTCAAAATAGGCTTCATGCCTCATGAATGGAGAACAGCAACGTTCATAGGTAGGTACTAGGTTATCAACCCTGGGGCCTATATAAGCCTAGCCAAAAAGGTTCCCTGGCTTTCGCCACCCAAGAAAATTATTTTCCTGTGCCCCTGTCAAGCAGTGATCCCCAGGGTGAATTTTCTATTTCCTATCCAGTCGTCAAGATTTTTCTTAAAGAGGGCCAATGAGGAGTTTTGCTTGACATGAATGGGTAGTTTGTTCCAGAGTATGGGAAGTCTCCGGGACAGGAATCTATCCATCCAGCATGTTCTGTTTATTGTGGTGACAAGGTTTAGGTCCCTGGAGCATGTAATTCAGAGAGATTGGGATTTCTTTAAGTGTAGCATATCCAACAGCTCTGGGTTTGACATAGCTTTTTATGTTAGGCAGAGATCGCCTCTGAGTAGGCGATATGCAACGGAGTAGAGCTGGAGTTTTTTGGGACGGTCTGCGTATGGCATCTGTTTGAGGCCAGTAATCCTCTTAGTGAGGTATTTCTGTGGCCTTTCCAATTGTTGTAGGTGTGTTATGAGATACATGCCAAATGGGGCATTGTACTCTTTAATGGGTCTGATGAGGGATGAGTAGAGAGGAACAATGACCTCCTTTTTTTCTAGAGGATAACCCTTTTGTGATGAGGTATGCCACGTAGAAGGATTTCCTGACTACTGTGGTGATGTGGTTATCAAAGGAGAGACTACTGTCCACCTGTGTCCTGAGGTCTCTTATCACACTATCAGTGTTTAGTAGGCTACTGCCTATGTGTAGTTCATGGGTACCAAGTTTTTCCTCAAAGGGGATGACAGTGCACTTCTTGGCATTGAGCTTGAGGCCATGACTTTGACACCCAGCATCTGTCTCTGTGAGGCCCTTTTGTAGAATGTCTACATCATTAGGTGATTCTATTATGGCTCCCAGTTTGCAGTTATCTGTGAACTTTGTTAGCCAAAGACATTCTCTCTTGGCCTGCACTTTAGAGAAGTAGATGCCAAACAGGAGAGGACCCAGGACCGAACCCTGTGGTAGTCAACTCGTCACTGGTCTGAAGTTGGACTTGGAGTTGGCTACTTCTACTGTGTGCGATATGTCAGTGAGCCATTTGGCCACCCATCTTGTGACATAGGGATTTATGCCCAGTTTAGTGAGTTTATCTACAATTCCAGAGTGGGGGATGGTATCGAAAGCCTTGGCAAGGTCAAGATAGGCTGTGTGCACTACCTTACCCTCGTCTACGGATCTAGTGACTGCTTCAAAGAAGTCAATCAGGTTTAGTAGACATGATCTACCTTTTACAAACCCAAACTGAGTGGGGTCCTGGATTTGGAGATTACCTATGTCTTTGTTTATAAGCTCCAAGATGATACGTTCCAGGCTTGTCAGGCTAATGGGGCGGTAGTTTCCGGGGTTCATGGTGGCACCCCCTTTGTGGAGTGGGATAACCATTACTGTGCGCCATTCAGTAGGCACATAGCCTGAGGTGAGGCTATGATTTGAACATGGTACTTAGGTGGGGTGCCAGTTTGTTCTGTAGTTCATGCAGTATTTATTTTTTATTTATTTTTTTTGCATGAATGCAGCCTAGGATGTTGTCTGGTCCCATGGATGCTGTGTTCTTGGCTTTGGAGAGTGTGGTCTTTACTTGTTCATCCATGATTACAGGGTCTTTGCATTCTTCTGGTATTAAGATGGGCCCTTTGGAGGGTAAGAGGGGGGTAAACTTAGCACTGAACCTATCTGCCAGGATGTTGGCAGTATCAGTTGGTTCTGTATATTTAGTGCCATTGTGCTGTAGCTCAGGGCAGATCTGAGTGTTGTCATTAATATTCTTGACATAGCTGTAGAATGCTTTGTGGTTGTCTTTGGAATCAGTGGCGATTTTATTTTCATAATTGGCTTTGGAAAATTTTATGAGGGATCTTAGCTTTTTGCTGAGGCTGATCAGGGAGTTCCTCCAATCTTGGGATTTTACTCCTTTTTGCAACAGCTTCTTCCTTCTGATGTAGAGTTTGTTTATGGCAGGGGACCACCAGATTGACTTCCTTTTTTTGGAGGATAGCGTCTTGGTTCTGTTGGGGATGGCGCGATCCATGCATTTGTGTATGTGCTTATACAGTGCATTTGTGTAAGATTCAGCAGTCGTACCTTTATTTTCCATCTGCATGGGTGTCGTGAAGTTTGCCACTTCTGTCTTAAGAAGCATGAAGTTGGCTTTGGAGTAGTTTTTGTCGGTGGTTTCCTTAATGGGGGGTGGGGGTGGGATATGGATGTCTAGGGTGATTAGCTTGTGGTCGGATCTGACCAGCGAGGAATTGACCTCTGGTGTGGAACACCGGTTACCCATATTGGTAATGACCAGGTCCAGGATGTTGCTGCCCCTGTTGGGGGTGTGGACAAGCTGATCCAAGGATTTGGAATTTATGAATTCTAGAAAACGTTGAGCGAATGACTTGGTACATGAGTAGTTTTCCCAGTTGATGGTGGGGTAGTTGAAATCGCCCATAATTGAGGTATTGGGTTGTACCTCAATATTTTCCAGTATCTTAAGAAATGAAGAGTGGGAATCCTGGGGCATGGTGGGGGATCTGTAACAAGCTACAACCTAGATTGCAGTCTTGCCCAATGTTAGTTGCACTTGGACAATTTCGGATGCATTATGTTGAGCAACTAGCCTGGAGGTGTGGATATCCTTAATGAATATGGACACCCCTCTGCCTTTAGTGTTTCGGTCCAGGTTAGGTGGCCAAAAGGTGTGGCATTAATTATAGCCTGGTAATGCAGGTGTGCTCTCTGGAGCCTTGAACCAGGTCTCTGTCACTGCACAGATGTCGATGTTCTCCATTTTAAGGAGTGCCTCGAGTGAGTGCATTTTGAGGTTTAGATTTTTAGCATTGAGTAGCATTACCCTCAGAGTTTGCTTGCTTGTACCTGTTACGGTGGTGAATTTAGCATTTGAACCTTGCCTAAAAAAGGCACTATAGGGGTGGCAAGAGCCTTAGCCAGTGTCCGGAATCCCAGGGGCGATATGTGCAGGCCATCTCTGGCAAAGCATTGTGGTCTGTCGACCATGTCATCTCAGGCAGACAGATACTGGATCCCCTTAGAATGACACCAGAAGCTTAGCCAATTGTTGAAGTCAATCATTTTGTCCATGTACTGTGGTATAATTCTGGGCGATGGCAGGATGCTACTCAGGGCTAGGGTCATACCTGCCTGGGCTACAATATCCGAGATCTCCTCCATGCCTCTTTTCATGTAGTCCAGGGAGGTACGTCTCAGGTCATTCACACCAACATGGACAATGACAGAGTCATATTTGTACTTGTTGTGGAGTGACCTGAGTGCATGCATTATGTGGTGGATCCTGACACCCGACAGGCAGCTGACAGTAACTTTCTCATTGTTTAGCCTGGTGAGTGGGACATCAGTGTGCCTGACTATAGAGTCACCTATGACTAGTCTGTTGGGTATGTTGTTTTGCGTTATGGGCTGAGGTTGAGTGGCACACTGATTTTGTGGGCTATGTGTCATTTGGGTAGTGTTGGGGGGGGGGGGGTTGTCTGCATTTCAGCTTGCAAGGTCTCTGTTGCTTGGGCAGATTTTTATTGAGAGTCTCCGTGAATGTGAGTGTGTGCTTTGTGTTTCTATGTGTGGGTTTTGGTAGTGTGGGTATTGAAGGACTATGTGTTAAGTGTGGTGTGGTGCAGGTGTTAACCTTCTCCTCTTGACTGTCTAGTCCAGTCTTGGCAGGAGAGAGCTTGGCTTCCAGTTTGGCTATATAAGTGCATCTATCACAGGTTTCAGTGTTGGGTGGTAGGAGGAGAGGGTTGCCAGTTTACATGAGCCAATTGCTACATTGCCCCAAGATGCCCAGATTCATCAGGTGGACAGGAGAAAACACCAGGAGCTTGACCCATGGACATGCCTAGATAGGTGCTTATTAATTTAAGTACTAAAACTGTTTTCCTCTTGAGAAGTGAGGAAAGTCGAGTGCTGTAGTAACGAGTTCTGAGCAAGTGCTGAGCACAAGGAAACAGTTTTGAGTGCTGAAACTAAAAACTGGCTAGTTCTAGCTGAAACTAGCTAGTTTTAGCACCAATCCCAAGAAGAGAAGCAGGCCTCGGCCTGTTTGGTGATCCACAGTCTTGGATGCTTGGATGCAGGCTTGTAGCTTTTTTCTGGTAGATGCCTCGAATAGCAACCAGACCAATCAGGTATGTTAAACACAGACACTCACTCTCCAACCAGAAATATTCAAGAATCAATGCACGCTGCACCTACTCTCACCAGGATCAGAATATAAGCACAGATTCTAAGCTGTCACCTATAAAGCATTCCTTCTGCACAAAGGTGGGCCACCTACAGACCCTGAAAAGCACAGACCCATAAGTGTTACTAGTCTTATAGGTAAAGCCGTGGAAAGAATTATGATAGAAATGATCAGTAGTGATATAGTAAACCTCCAGATACTGGACCCTACCCAGTTTGGTTTCATCAAGGACACATCATGCCTACTCAACCTGGTGGACTTCTTTGAGAAGGTAATCAGAGCGATGGATGAGGGAAAAATGGTTCACACTGCCTACCTTGACCTGGCCAAGGCATTTGACACAATACCCCCCACACAGGCTTTTTTGACAAACTCAAGAGGTTAGGTACAAACTCGTACGTCACCCGGTGGATAGGCAACTGGCTCACAGACAGGACCCAGGAAGTTAGAGCTGGGGAGTACACTTTTACAAAGAGGCCAGTCACAAGTGGAGTCCTCAGGGATCAGTCCTTGGACTGCTCCTTTTTTGGCATTTACTTCTCTAAAGTCAAGGCCAATGACAGTGGTCTCTGGCTGACTAAGTTTGCAGATGACTGCAAATTAGGAGCTGTCATTGAATCCCACACTGACACCAGTGTTCTGCAGGAAGGGCTGACACTGACAAACAACTGGTGTCAGGGCCATGGACTAAAATTAAATGCCAAGAAATGCATAATAGTATCCTTTGGGAAGATGTTCTTCGTGTTTCACTGTTGCAGTCATTACATTTGGGTAATCTGCTGGCAGGTTGCCCTCAGTTGGCCGGAATTCCATAGTCTTGGGTCCTGCGTCAGTTGCTGTCTTCTCTTCCATGACATCAGGTCGTCAGGGGTATAAAACATGCAGCCAACACCATTCTCTTTAGTCTTTCTTGCCGCGCGGTGACTACTGAAATATTCGAGTTTGAGTTTCAGAACCGAAGTCTTCACTAAAGCTAAGTACCCCATTGGGGAAACTTTTTTCTTGCTTTTTACCAATGTCAGAAAAAGTTAATAATTGTATTACTTGTGGGAAGCAAATACCTCATAAGGATTTCCATTTACACTGTATTCCTTGCCTAGGCCCTGATCACAACATGCCTGGCTGTCGGTTTTGTGCTAGATGTAACCAGCGCACTATTAAGCGTCGGTATATTTTTCCATCAAAGTATTTTGGAAACAGATTTAACTACCCAGAAATGTCATGGGATAGCAATCCGACTACCAGAGTACATAAAAAACGCAAAGAAAAGGACAGAGAAAGGCAGTCAAGATCCAAAACCAACAACGAAGCTTCTCCTAAGCCAGTCACCGGTTTGCCGGTAGTCCGTGAGGTGCTTTCGCAGTCCCTGATACCTGCTACCTTTGAGTCGCAGGCCTCTACTGACACCCATGTGGAGTCCGACATGCCGCAAGATACTCAAGGTATTAGACCGACGGATATATCTCCCTCAGATGGGTCCGGAGCCGCTGAACAGGCACCGGCTTCTGAGGGTGTATTCAGACCTCAACATTTGTATATCAAACCGACAACTGCTGCAAAACCAAAGACAAAAGCAACTTCTAAAACTAAAAAAATTATGCATGAGCCATGTGCACAGGCCTCTATGCCTAAAAAACAGATGATCAAAATGGCTGAAGGCCTTATTACCTTGATCAGGGGTACCCATCCCCCTCCAGGTAAGAGGCCTAGGCAAGACACTGATTATGAATATTCAGATCAGGTTTCTATTTCTTCTGATTCCTCTTCTGATCAGGAATTATCTATACCTCCCTATGAGGATTCTGATGTGGAGGAGTCTATTCCATCTGCATCTCCTCCTGAGGATTATTCATTTGGAGAAACCTTGCATACTTTTGAGGGAGCATTTTCACTGGGAGTCAAGACTTCTCAGAATCAAAAAAGAGGCTCAGAGATTTCCTTCATCTCCCTCAGCACAAGCCTTTAGCCATTCCCCCTGTTTTAGACATTGTGGATGATGTGTTTTCGGAGTCAAGCTTGACCCCTGACTCCTTACCTCCGACTCCCAGTAAGCCTGACAGATATTACAGGGTCCCTGACTCACATAAAGTTTTATTTAGAAACCCTGCTGCTGATCCTGAAACTATTTCATAGGATCCAAAGGGAGTTAAGGCCACAACCGCAAAAAATCCTACCCCCTCTGACAGAGATTCAAGGGCACTAGACAGATGGGGAAAAAAGGTTTATACATCTGCAACCTTGGCAATCAGGGCCTTAAACTGTCAATTTCATATGCTTAAGTACCAACATGTTATGGGATTGCTGAAACAAAAAAATGATGCTTATTTCAGAATGTGCAGAAAATAAAGAATTGCAGGAATTATTGCATGCAGCTGAACAAGTTGGAAAGCATACTTTGCAATGTGGTTTTGATTCCTGAGAGGCCTCCTGTAGGGCCGCATTTACTGGATCTGTGATTAGGAGGCATGCCTGGTTAAAGGAGAAAATTTGCCTGATCATGTTAAAGCTAAATTGCTAGATGCACCTTTACAGCATGATTCTCTGTTTGGTATTAAGGCAGAAGAGGTTTTAAAGAAAATGGAAAACAAAGCTAAGTCTATGCAAACTGTTAAAGACTTCTTACAAGTGCAGCCACCAAGATTCAGTAGACACTGCCTACAAAAAATTGGTCCTTTCCTGTGTCAGACAGAGCTCAAAGGGGCAAATCCAGACGCCCTAAGGGTTCCTGATACCAGACGCAAGATTCATACAGGTCAAAGCAATGGGGCGCTTCCACCTTCAAATCTGGAGGAGATAAAGCGCAAACCTACAGAAAGCAATCCCAATGACTTCCCTCTGCCTACACCAAGCACTTATCTTTTGGCAGCACCCATAGGGGGGAAAATTAGCACATTTTGCTCAAAATTGGCAGTTAATATCCCAGGACAAGTGGGTACTAAACATTGTATCACAGGGATACAGATTTCATTTCCACAATCTGCCAATGGGAAACGGTTGGCCAGATCTGCCAAAAAATCAACGGGCAGAAGCACAGAAACAGGTTACGTCCCTCATGGATATGGGGGCCATTCAGCCAGTACCAGAACAGGAAAAAGGACAAGGATTTTACTCAGGACTGTTCTTGGTACCCAGAAGGGACAGGTCCTGACGGCCAATACTGGATTTATCGATTTTGAACACATACCTGGACATTCCAAAATTCAAAATGCTGACTTTTCAGCAGCTTCTGCCCATGTTGGGCAAGAATGCTTGGCTGGCGACTTTAGACCTAAAGGAGGCATACCTGCATGTCCCAATAAGACAATCGTGTAGAACATACCTCAGATTCAAGGCTGGCTTCATGCATTACCAAATCTCTGCACTGCCCTTTGGCTTATCTACTGTGCCCAGGGTCTTTACAAAGTGCCTGGCACCAGTAATTGCATTTTGCAGACAAAGAAGTATAGAAATATATCCTTACTTGGACGACTGTCTCATTCAAGCAGAGAACAAGGACACTCTTCTTCGACACTGGGCATTTGTGAAAAGGCTTCTAACATGCCTAGGGTATACAATAAACGAAAAGAAATTACAACTGGTACCCTCTCAAAAAATAACATTCCCAGATGCAAGCTTGGGAACAACTGCCCAGATGGCTTACCTCACGCTAGACAGGCAAAGGCAACTGACTGCTTACTTCAAACTGATGGCAACAAAAACCCAGTCTGATGCAAGGCAAATTCTGCAGGCTCTGGGCTTCATGGCATCCTGCATCCTACTAATTCCATATGTAAGACTGCATATGAGGAAACTTCAATGGTTCCTAAAAAGTTTATGGAGTCAACATTCACACAGTCTGGAAACAATGATTCCTCTCATACACTGCCTGCAACAGGAGTTTCAATGGTGGGCAAAGGCATTTCACCAAAACATGGGACTGCCCTTCACTCTACCCCCTGCCAGCCAAACCTTAACAACGGACGCATCAGATTATACCTGAGGGGCCCACATGGCAGGAAGATGCATTCAGGGCCGATGGACACCAAAACAAATGCATCTTCATATCAACCAGAAAGAGATGCTAGCTGTTCAAAATGCCCTAACAGCCTTCAAGGACTTACTTCATCCAGGACAACTACTGATAAAGACAGACAACACCACAGTCATGTGGTATATAAACAAGCAAGGGGGCACACACTCATACCCCCTTTGCAGATTAGCCATGGCACTGTGGGACACAGCTTAGACCTACCAAATACATCTTCAAGCTCAATTCCTGCCAGGAAAACAAAACACCCTGGCAGACAGTTTAAGCAGAAACCTTGTGGATCCTCACGAGTGGAAACTAAATCCATAAGTCTTCAGCATGATAACAGAGAAATGGGGGAGCCCAGATATAGATCTATTTGCCCCACCTCAAAATTATCAATTGAAAAGATTCTGCACAAGGACTTATCACAGACAAGCATGGAAAGTGGACACCCTATCCTTCAGTTGGAAAAACCTATCAGTTTACGCCTTTCCTCCTCTGCCTCTTCTACTCAAGGTCCTCCTAAAAGTCAGACAAGAGACGCCAAAGATGATATTAATTGCCCCGAACTGGCCCCGTCAATACTGGTACCCAATCCTAAGGAACTTGTCTCGATGCCCAGCTTGGACCTTGCCTCAAAGACCACAACTACTGTCCCAGCAAAACAATCAGATCCTGCACAATCAACTACAGACTGAACCTGGTAGCATGGCTAATCATGTAGTCATACAAGCAACACCTCTCAGTAAAGCTGTGATGGATGTCATTTTGGAAGCCAGAAGGCCTAGTACTAGAAAATCTTATGCTGACAAATGGAAGAGATTCTGTGCTTGGAATCAAGCACAAGGAACTGATACAGCAGAACCAGATATTCCTCAGATATTACAATACTTAACTGAGATGCTTGACAAACGCCTATCTTTCTCATCAATCAAAATCCATGGTTCTGCCATGTCGGCTCATTACAATACAGAGCCACCAATCTTTTCTCATCCTTTACTAAAGCAGTATCTAAGAGGAGCCAAAATTTTTTTAAAACCTCCTAAGATCACCATTACCTGCATGGGACCTCAATTATGTGTTGGAAAAGCTCACCCTGCCTCCATTTGAACCAGCTGCTACCGCTGAGCTAAAGTTCTTATCATGGAAATCAGCTCTGCTACTAGCAATTACTTCAGCAAGAAGAGTTTCAGAGCTACAGGCCCACATGGCTGTAGAGCCTTTTATCATATTTTACCCAGACAGGGTGTCTCTGAGGACAAATCCTAATTTTATGCCTAAGGTGGTTTCCAGTGTGGCTCTTAACCAAACAGTTCATCTGCCAACTTTTTATCCAAATCTGCAGAACAAGGGGGAGATAATTCTCCATTCCTTGGACGTACACAGACAGCTAAGATTCTACTTGAGCAGGACAAAAGCTCTAAGAAAAACTGAGCAATTACTAGTGACATATGCTGCAGTATCAGAAGGAAGGGCTATTTCAAAGCAGACAATTTCAAAGTGGATAAGCCACTGCATCCGTTTCTGCTACTTACAGCATGGTAAACCTGTGCCCAAGGGCATTAGGTCTCATTCCACCAGAGCTGCAGCTACTTCAGCATCCTTTCTCAGAGGAGTACCAACCAAAGACATTCTAGAGGCTGCTACTTGGAGTTCTGTTCACACCTTTACAAAGCATTACCATTTGCCTCTATACTAAGTCCACGGCAGGCTTTGCCACTGCAGTGCTACAGGGCCTTATAGCCGCACCTAATGCTGTTTAGCTCCAGCCTCCCAACCATAGCTGTGGGATTCTACCCAAATGTAATGACTGCAACAGTGAAACACGAAGAACATAGTACAGTTGTGTACATTTACCATAAATGTAGATGTTCGAGTGTATTCACTGTTGCAGTCCAGGTTACCCTCCCCCCATCCCCCTGTCATTCTGAAGTTTATCTTTCCTTCTCTATCTTCTACAACCTATGTGGTGTATTTGCTTGTAGATGAAGGTAAAGTTTAGATTGATGCATGTGTATGTATATATATATATATATATATATATATATATATATATATATATATATCATTTTGCTATCTTTTGGGGGGCACCTGACATCGGGGACAAGAAAAACTAAAGAAAATGGCGTCGGCTGCATGTTTTATACCCCTGACGTCATGGAAGAGAAGACAGCAACTGACGCAGGACCCAAGACTTTGGAATTCTGGCCAACTGAGGGCAACCTGCCAGCAGATTACCCAAATGTAATGACTGCAACAGTTAATACACTAGAACATCTACATTTATGGTAAGTGTACACAATTGTCTTTTATCCACTCATGGTAATTATCATATTGACAACACACCCCTAAGAGTTGACCCAGTAGTCAGGGACTTAGGGACACACGTAGATATTAATCTAGCCTTTGACCATCACGTGTCTACAGTAGTGAGGAACTCATTCTATGTTGTGCAACTTATAAACAAATGGATGGCATCTAAGTCCAAGCAAGTCATTGACCCACTGTATTCGGCATTCATCAGACATATTATTGACTACAGTGCCCCCTTTAGTATGAACTTAACCAGGCATATCCAACAATTGGAAAGTCCACAGAGGTTCCTCACTAAACGAATACAGGGTGTAAGTTAAATGTCCTATGCAGACTGCCAAAAGGCCTTATCCCTGTATTCTGTCTCCTACAGGCTGTTGAGGGGAGATGTATTCCAGGCATAGAGGGCATTGTCAGACCCCACTCTGATGGACCTCCTGCATATCCAGAAAACAAATAGCACCAGAGTTACCCATTCTAAATACTTAAACCTTGCCTGTGGTATAAATAGGACCTACTGAAGAGACAGGTATGTATCTCAGAGATAATCCCGTCTGGAACAAGCTTCTCATCCATGTGAAGCAGAGGTCCTCCCTAACCCAATTCAAGTGCAACTTGAACAATTGGATGGGGAACAGGAAATTCATCCCTGGTTTTTCACCTATGTCTCTAATGGATACAGGTAACCTGTAAATGGTTCATCCCTCAAGCCCCTGTCTATAAATGTTCAATCTCCCAAACCCCTACTTACACTTATCAGGGGTATCAGAACTTGTCAGAGATTTGAGATGCATGGCTAGGCTTAAAAAGGTTCTTGTGGTTGTTAGCCTAGTAAACACCTATGAACCTATAATACACTTATAGTTTGTTTGTGTCTTTTGGCTTTTCCCGGTTAGGGGTTGCCACAGCGGAACTTCGGTCTGCTAATGATTGGTAGTTGATTTTTACGTGCCGAGTTACCAGCCCTGATGCACAACCTTCAACGAAGGTATGCCCATTCATGCATGTCTCCACGCAGAAGACGCTCTAGCTGAGAATCGAACTGGACAGCATCTTACTGTGAGGTGACAACACTACTGCAGCACCACTGTCGCAGAATCTATAGTAATACTTAATAAATCATGCTAATTAATACAGCACAACTCTCAAGTGTCCTGATTTTACCTCGTATTTTAGATCTGTTTCTCAAAAAAAATTTTGTTTTTTGGCAAAACATTGAGGATTGAAGTTACTAAATAATGGCAGACATTTGAGTTTCAGACTTCATATCTTTCAGAAAAATGCATGTTATTGCAAAAACCTGTTATCCCAACAATTTCTAAGAATGTAAAAACAATATTTAAAATCTCTTAAATTTTTGAACTAAGTAAGGTAATGTATTATGTTGTAGTGTTTACCAGAGTGTTCAGTAGCAAAAATGTCTTCAAAAAGGTTGGTCTGTCTTCTTTTATTTATTCAGTTAGTTACTGTCAATGTCTAGTGGGCTAATCCATGGTTCATTTGCAGCAACAACCCAGACTGAAGCAGAATAAGATATTGTTTTTAATCGGTTATTGTCATGCAGAATATAAATGCTCACTGAGCAGTACTGGGTCCTCTGTACAGGTGCACTGATGGGATGTACCCACTGTAAGGGGCCTCATATGGTGTATGGAGTATGCTAAGAAGAGCAGGTCACTAAACAGTACTGTGTCCAGTGTACAAGCATACCGATCTGTTGTCATGCTGTATGGAGTGTGCCACAAAGAGCAGATCACTGAGCAGAACTGTGTCCACTGTTGGTTAGCACTAACGTGATGTATCCACTGTAAGGGGTTCCACATGCTGTATGGAGTATGCTACGATAAGCAGGTCATTGAGTAGTACAGTGTCCACAGAAGGGGTGCACTGATCTGTACTGTACTCACTGTAAGGGGGCTTCACATGCTGTATGGAGTATGCCACAAAGAAGAACAGATCACACCAAGCAGAACTGTGCCCACTTTTGGGGTGCAGTAGTTTGATTTATCCACTGGTAAGGGGTTTTACGTGGTCTGTGTAGTGTTCCACAAAGAGCAGGTCACTGAACATGGCTGTGTCCACAGTAGGTATGTTTTTTATCTGTACTGTATCCACTGTAAGAGACCACTCTGCTAGTCATAGTACATCCCAAATAGCAGGTTCATTGAGCAGTACTGTGTCCACTATAGGGAGATAGTGACCTGTGCTATATCAAGTCTAAGGGCTTCCTCTTTTTAATTTATCCAAGTCTTTTGGGGTTCTAATACCATGACTGGAATGCACCCCATTCTTAAGACAAAGTATGATTAAAGTTAATGAAATTAGTATTGTTTCAATCATTGATGTTAGCAAAAAGTGCTCTTTGCAGTGCCCACAATGTGTCTATAAGTGATTCACCTACAGTTCACGCAGAGTTACATGTACTAGTAACATACCTAAATAGGACTGTAACTTCTTTGTTATGAGACCCATTGCTCCTACTACTGTTGGAACTATCTGGGTATCGTTCCTCCACATTGTCTTCTCTCCTGACTGCAAATCCTGGTATTTTATGACTTTGTATCTCTGTGTATGTAAGACTTGGTAATCACTGAGTGAAGCAGTTTCAATGATCGATGCTACTTTTGTCTTGTTTTCATGGACTACTGTATCTGGTTTTCTCACATCTATTTGCCTGTGCTGTGAGGAGTGTGCCAGGAACAGCAGGTTGCAGAGTAGTGTTGTATCCTCCGAAGATGGTGGATGGATGTGTACCAACTGTTAAAGGCTCTGTAAAGGTACTAACTATTTGTAAAGTAACTGATTTTTAGGGATTAAGCAGTTTTACAATAGGCAGGGTGAGAAAATAAGGCTACTTGATGATAATGTACAGATATAAGTGAGAAGACATCCAACAGTATAACTATTGTAGTGTAGTAAACTATATTTAATAATTTATTTATGGTATTCATCAATATGGTAGCTAAGGCTGGGTGAAGGGGGCAACTGGTCCAAGCGCAAAATGTTAGGGGTGAAACCTCAGCCATCCTAGCCTGATCACTCTTGAGTGCATACTGGCTTTTAAAAGCCAGTATTGCATTTGCATTCAAACCTGAGTGCTGTAGCACTCCCTGTGTGGTCTAAAGTAAACTGTATCAAATGTGTGCTATATTTGTAACAAGCAGTTTCTTCCAGTTTAAAAGAAAAAAAAGATTGTTTCTCCCTCTTTTTTCAAACTAAAGTCTGAGCATTGTAGAGCTCAGTGTGGGGCATAAACTGACTGTAGCAGTTTCCTACTGTGTGAAATCCAAAAAAAATGTTTTTACTAAAATCTGAATGCTGTAGTTTAAAAGAATAAAATGTTTCTTTTTTTAACTTAAAACTTGAGAGCCATAGTAGTCTGTGCATAGCATAAACTGTAGCAACCAGTTTGCTACTGTTTCAAAGAAAAAAGATTTGTTTGTTTCTTTTTCTTTTTTTTTTTTTAATAGTAAAACGTGATGCAGGGGGGTCAGGGTCGGGGCACAGAAACGGTACCTGATTGGTTTCTGCTTGTCAGGAACCCTAGATGCAGACTTGTTTTTTTAAATTCCCCTCAGATGAGGAGGGTTGGGATGCAGAAACCAGAAATTGGACCTGGTTAATGAGTATCACCAGACAACATATTGTGGTCCTTTTTTTTTTGCTGTTCCGTTGGCAAAAAACTGGCATTTGGTATAAGGTGAGTAGGCAGGGCAACAGTAATAGTACAGATATCAGCCCCAGGCATTACAAAAGCCAGCTACATTTCTGGTATTCATTTACCAAATCCTTTTCAACATTTACCCAGGCCAAAACATATACAAAGTATCCATAATTTCATACTTAATACGTACAATCAGTAAAATATAGAACACTAAGTCAGTATAGTAAATACCTACACGGTAGTGTAAATAAACATTATGAGACTGACAAAATGCTAATTTAAAAACTTTATACTAATCATTTGCAGGAGGAGATAGAGGGCTTGTCCAGTTTGAGTTATAGGAGTAATGTGTGTTGTCTGTTGTCAGGAAAGTAATTTCCTTGCAGTTTTTGTTTGAGATAGAGATCTCCAGAGGGCTGGTGTGATTTCAGAGAAAACTTTCTCACCTATGGAGAGATTCAGTGTGAGTGTAATCAGTAGGGTTGCCCCCACGTTATTACAAAGAAAAAAGGAGCTTTTATTCTGAGATTATTCTCTTGTGACAAGGCAATAATTGAAGCAAAGTATCGAAGAAGAGTACAAAAACAGGGCGGCTTTGGCTGTAATGGGGAACCAGTTTGTTTTTATTATCAGGAAGTAATTAATGGTGTTTTTAGGAGTGGACAAGTATGTCAGTCTAAAAGTTTTATTTTCTTTGATAAGAAGATTACAGAAGGAACTGAGCTGTATTAATGGTGGAACTTAGTTATCAGTATGAACCAGTTCCCTTTTTGGGTCTAATGTGAGCATATTACTCAGCTGGTAGACATATTCCTATTGGGATTAAAACTTTTCCAGTGTGTGTGTGTGTTTTATTTGTTTATTTATTTATTTATTTATTTTATTTATTTATTTTACATTTGTTGACCGGGAGAGTCCAGCTGGATTACACGTCCATTTTCAGTGGAGGCCTGGGGAGAAAAGCTCCAAGAGAACAATTTTTTACAAAACATAGTTTTAAGGACAGACTTTTGGCATACAATTTCCATAGAAGAGAATTTGACATACATAGTAACTAACAGATAGGATACATTAGTTCTCTACAATATAATATTACATTTTAGAAGATATTCCTAAGTTTAGGATTCCTGTGATAGATTTACTATCAGAGTAAAAGCAGAGAGACATAGAATAAGGCTCCGTGAGAGCAGATGATGCTCGCTATAGTTGGGAAGGATAACAAATTGATTTACTACATGTCTTCGCCTGGTTTTAGATGAGAAGGATAACAAATTGATTTACTATATGTCTTCACCTGGTTTTAGATGAGAAGGATAACAAACTGATTTACTACATGTCTTCGCCTGGTTTTAGTTGAGAAGGATAACAAATTGATTTACAATATGTCTTCTCCTGGTTTAGGTACTTATGGAAAGCACAACATTGCTGGGGTAGTTTTCCCCAACTCCTGGAGAGATGGGATGAGCAGTAGATTAACAGTCCTAACTGGGTACAGTACTATGCTCAGAATTAGTCCAAAATGACAAAAAATACACCGAACCCACAGACATTGCCAACATCCTAGCTGACAGGTTCAGCGCAAACTTCTCCCCCCCCCTTCCCCACCAAAAGGGCAAATATCTGTCCCAGCAGAGTGCTGCCCCCCTGACATCTCAGATGCTCAGGTAAGAGCCGCCCTCTCCAAAGCAAAAAATACAGCATCAGTGGGACCAAACGGTGTCCCGGGCTGTGTCTTACATGAACTCCAGGAAGAACTAAACCCAAACATAAAACTACTGTTCAATCTCAGCCTTACTACAGGATATGTACCCAAAGAGTGGCGTACAGCAACAGTGGTCCCTCTCCACAAAGGTGGTGCCTCAACGGATCCTGGAAACTATCGCCCCATAAGCCTAACTAGCTTGGTCTGCAAAGCTGTGGAAAGGATCATCATGGACCTCATAAATAAAGATATTGGGGACCTACAGACACTGGATCCTACCCAGTTCTGCTTTGTTAAGGGCAGATCCTGCCTCTTAAACCTGGTCGATTTCTTTGAAACAGTCACCAAGGCCATTGACAAGGGGAAGGTGGTCCACACAACCTACCTGGACCTCGCAAAAGCCTTCAATACCATACCCCACTTGGGCATTATAGATAAGCTCACCAGCTTAAATATAACCCCCTATGTCACTAGATGGGTTGCAAACTGGCTCAAGGACAGAACCCACATGGTTAGAATTGCTGGAGCCATGTCAGACTCCAAACCAGTTATAAGTGGCGTCCCACAAGGCTCAGTCCTGGGACCTCTCTTGTTCGGTATATATTTCTCTGAGGTACATGCCAACACGGAAGGACTGTGGCTGACCAAGTTCGCAGATGACTGCAAACTGGGCGCCATAATCGACTCTCAAGCCAACACAAACATCCTACAAAAGGGCCTCATAGAAACAGACAACTGGTGCCAGAGCCATGGCCTCAAGCTAAACACCAAAAAGTGTATAGTCATCCCCTTCGGCAAAAACAAAGTGCCCACAAATTACCAAATAGATGGTAATCCATTAAGTACGGAAGAAGTAATTAGGGACCTGGGGACCTAAGTTGATAGCAATCTCTCATTCGACAACCACGTGGCCAAAGTGGTTAGAAAATCATTTTATATAGCCCACCTAATCATGAAGGGATTCACATCTAGATCAGGGGAGGTCATCGTGACTCTTTACTTATCCCTCATCAGGCCCATAATTGAGTACAATGCCCCTTTTGGGATGTACCTTACCAGACACCTGCAGCAACTGGAAAGACCCCAAAAGTACCTCACCAAAAGGATCAAAGGGCTCAAACAGATGCCATATGCTGCCCGGTTAAAGAAACTCCAGCTCTACTCAGTGGCATACTGCCTGCTCAGAGGCGATCTGTGCCTGACGTATAAAGCCATGTCCAACCCAGAATTAATGGACATGCTGCATCTCAGAAAATCCAAATCCCATCGAGCTACGCGCTCGAGAGACTTGAACCTCAGCACTGAAATAAATGGGACATGCTGGAGGGACAGATTCATAACCCAGAGGCTCCCTTCACTCTGGAATAAAATCCCAGTCCAGGTTAGGCAGAGTCCCTCATTGACTCTCTTCAAGAGGAATCTTGATGAGTGGATGGGAGATCGTAGATTTACTCCGGGTATCACTTCTGTGTCACTGTTAGACAGATGCACAGTATACTAACCTCGAAAAAGGGCATAGCAAAATTCATTTTAAAATGGGTGGCGAAAGCCAAACACACTCTGGCTAGGCTTGTAAATGCCCTAGGGCAGATAGCCTAGTATGAACCTATGAACCTATGGTTTAGCAGAGTTACTTAAGTTAGGTGAAGTGTTCTAATGAGACATTAGCCAAGGGGGATACAGGAGCACAGTCAGTTATTCAAAAAGTGAGTTTTAACAAGTTTCTTGAACTGTGATGCGGATTTCTTGTCAGTTATGTGGGCAGGAAGGGAGTTCCAGGTTTTTGCTATACAGTGGCTGTAGACAGACTTACCAGCTTCATTGTTATATTTGGTTACTTTGAGGAGGTTTTGTGTGCTAAACCTCAAGGGCCTGGCAGTTGTATAGGGTTGCAAATGATTTTGTAGGGCTGGGGTGTTTTCAGAGTTATGTATTGTTTTGTGGGCTAGTGATAGTTGATTGAGTTGAAGTAGTAGTGGTAGTTCTAGCCAACTGAGTTTTTTTAGGCATTCACAGTGATGTGTTCTGATGGGAGAGGTTGTAGCGAATTCGGCTATCTTATTATAACAGCTATCAAGTTTGTTTAGGTCAGATTTGCGGAGATTTGTAAGCACAGGGGAGGCATAAAGTAGGGTGGATAGTAGGTGAGTCCTCGCTATTATAGTTTTGGAGTGGTCAGTGAAGAATTTTTTATTGTGATACAGTAGGCCAAGTTTTTTATGTACTTTTTTATGGTTATAAAAATATGTAGGTCAAATCTAAGGTGATTATCTATTTCAACCCCTAAGAGTTTGGTATGATTTGTGGGGGGTGATTGTGGTCTTATTAAATGAAGAAAGAATCAGTGGCTCTGTGGGAGCTAAAGAGTACTAGCTTTGTTTTACTTGGGTTCAGAATGAGCCTTTGGTTTGTAATCCAAGTTTCTGCTAGGGAAAAGCATTCTTGTGTTAGGGAGTGAAGGATGTCAATTGATTTGGTTGTGCATGTTATGGTGGTATCATCTGCATATTGCACTATTGAGGCTTTAGGAATACTGTTTGGGAACTGATTGGTGAAGAGGGTAAAAAGAAGTGGCCCCAGGATGGAGCCTTGGGGTACTCCTGGGGAGACTGGTAGGGAGGGGGAGAGTTAGTTTTGCCACATAACAGCTTGTTTCCTTCCCTCTAGGTAGTTTTTGGACCAGGAGATGGCGGGGTGGTAAGGTTTATAGTTGCTAGTGAAAGAAGGAGTTTATTGTGGTTAACCATATTGAATGCTTTGGAGAAGTCAAGGAAGGTGGCAGATACAAGGAGTCAGTTGTTTCTGTGAGTATTGACAATGTTGGTGAATTCTGTTAGTGCGGTGGTGGTGCTATGGAAAGGTCTAAAGGCATGTTGTTGTGTTGCTATTAGATTATTTTCTAGGAGATATTTCATTAGTTGCTTGTGTATTACCCTCTCTAAAATTTTAGATAAAGGGGGTAGTATGGCTGTAGGGCGGTAGTTATTGAGTTCCAGGGATATTCCCCCTTTATGGAGAGGGATGATATGTGATATTTTCCATAGCTTAGGTACTATACACTCGATGATGGATCTGTTAATTAGGATGGAGACAGGATATGATATGGCTTTTGCAGCCAGGTGGAGGTATCCAGCGAGTAATTTATCTGCAGCTAGAGAAGTTGGTTTGAGCTTGCAGAGTAGTTTTTCAATGGATTTGGTTGGTTCTGGGTGGAAGCTGAACGTGGGGCAATTGTTAGTTGGGGGTGGGGGGTGAATTTGCAGGGGTGGGGATGTTGTCATAGGGCTGGTTGTTTGCAAGGGTCTGGATGGTTTCTGTAAAGTATTTATTAAATTGAGTTCATAGGTTAGTACTAGGCTAACTGCCCTTGTGAGCCATTTTTTAAGCCTAGCCAGTTATCCCCTGTGAGATTCAAACCCTGTACCTTGTGTTTGTAAGGCAAACACCTTAACCATTAGGCCACCCAATGTCTTCTTGGTTATCTATTTTTGGAGTTGGGGTGGTTGTTTTACCTGGTTGTAGAATGCAGTTAATTGCAGCCCAAAATTTTTGTGGGTTGTTCCTGTGCTTATCCTGTAACTTTTGGAGTAAGATGTTTTGTCTGTTTTGGTGAGTTTATTTGGCTTTGTTACATAGTTCAACGTATATTTGTCTGTTCAATTGGGATTTACTGTTGAGGTAGTTGGTCCAGGCCTTGTTTCTTTTTTTAAGGAGGGATTTTGTGTCTGGGGTTAACCAGGGGGCTTATTTAGTTTTAATTCTTGTTTGTATGGAGGGGGCATGATGGTTAAGGGTGTTTAAGAAGGTAGTATTGAAATATAGTACAGCTTCATCAAGAGGTAGGTTTTTTAGGGGGGGGGGGGGTCCAGTTGCACATTTTTAGGTTGTTTATAAAGTTGGAGCGATTAAAGTGTTTTTTTTTTTTGTTTCTAATTAGGCGCGTAGATATTTGGGTGATTTTGATCTGAGTAAGAATGTGGCTTGGTGGTCACTCAGGGTGTCTGGTAGACACCCTGCTAGGGATATCAGTGATGGGTGGGATACGAGTATCCGATCTAGAGTGGATTGATGTTTGGTTCTCTTGTTTGTTCTTATGGGAGAAGTGATGAGTTTGGTTAGGCCACGTAGGTTAGTATGGGAGAGTGAGTTATGACTGGAACAGTTTTTCCAGTCAGTATTAAGGTCTCCTAATACTATGCCTTCCTGGGGGAGGGAGTTAGATATCCTTTCTAGGAGTTTTTCTGTAATGGGAATATTGTTGCCTGGAGGGATGTAGTATCCTATGATGTTGATGTGTTTAGTATCATTAAGTTTTAGTTTTGTTAGAGTGAGTTCAACGTTATCGAGGTCTGGGGTTATGTCTACTTTCTCAAGGATGAGGTGAGAATTGTACACTATAGCAGCACCCCTTTTTTACCTGTTCTATCAATATGAATTATATTGTAACCTGGTGGAGGGATTTCATTGTTGTAGTTGCCTGGTTTAAGCCAAGTCTCTGTTAGTATGACTATCTCAGGTTGATAAAAGGAGAGTAGTGCATGAAGGCCATGGATTTTGTTTAGTATACTTCAGACATTTAAATTTAAAATGAGAAGCGTGGATTTGTCTCAGTGTTGTAGGGTATCATTCAGGTTGATGGTTGGGGCTCCTAGATTTTGTGGGCCTGGGTTTGGGTGTATATCACCGTAGCTAATGAGTTGGGTTCTGAGGTAAAATTTATTTATTTATTGTTAATTAGAGGAATGAGATTTGCTTATCTGGCCAGATCTCAAATACGTTTTTGTTACATGTGAAATGGGGTTATCAAATAGATCACTGGTCATAAGAGATTACTAAGCTATCGACCCAGAGGTCATTTTAAGCCTAGCCGTTTCAACTTGCTCTAATACCATACTAGTATTAGTCAATACCCAGGATTGCATTTAGTGATGACTGCCCATGATCATGAAACTTGGACTGGCAGTAAAATGTTTGGGGTTGCCAGATACCCTTATTAGTCAGTTCTGGAGTTGATTAAAAGGTGTCATTTTGCAATGTAAGCTACAGGCTTTAGCTGTTTCATATGATGTAGTAATGAGGATGCTATCAGCACAAACTAGGCAGTTACATTCAGGTAGTATTCTTAGTAAAAAAAAATATTTTGAAAGATTTACTGATATTTTGATGTTATTCCTGATCAACATGTTGAAAAAAAAGGCATTTTACTGAAAGACAAGTGAAAGTTATAGAAAGTGAATGCCTACAAACCAGCTCTGCTCATCTCATTGCATTATACTGTATATGTCTGAGTGCATAGCAGGCTATTTCATTTTATCATTTTTGCATGTATATTACTATAGGAATAGTGTTTGCCCTAAACTGCAATTCAAATATAACAGTGTTGAGAAGAACTTGGGTATGTAACAGCAGAAACAGAGGCTTAACGTTCACATTCTTAAAATATCTGATAAATGGGACTGTTTAATAGGTCTGCATTTTTACAGGCATTTTTCTTTTACAGAGTATTTATGAATCTTGAACTTTCTTTTATGTCTTTCTTACAGCATGTTTGTTTTTCTTTTTTTCCTACATAACAGAAACAAGGAGTGCCCTACCTGTAGGAAGAAGCTAGTTTCAAAAAGATCTTTACGACCAGATCCAAATTTTGATGCCTTGATCAGTAAAATCTACCCAAGCAGAGATGAGTATGAAGCTCATCAGGAAATGGTACTCGCAAAAATTAGCAAACACAACAACCAGCAAGCACTGAGTCACAGCATAGAAGAGGGTCTCAAAATACAGGCCATGAACAGGTATGTTTTACGCCAGAGGACAGCTTTTATAAATATATATTGCTGGACACAGAATGGCCTGCTATGTCTAAGGTACAAAAGGTGACATATTATATGTCAGTGGCCTTATGTTACGTGCACATCTGTAAAATGTGGATCGTGTTTGCTAATTCATTTATTGCACCTTTTTAAAGCTGTTGCTTTTCAATTCCATGTTTTAACTGGGTTTCCTTTCTTTTGTCTCAATTTGTTCCTATAACATTGCAGAGCACCTCTGTTTGCTCTTCATCATCGTGTACAGCCTTTGTCACAAAAAACATCATGCCATAAATTTGGACAACCACCCTAATTAACCCCCTCCCAAAACAATCCGACCCAAAAGATACCTTTCACTTATGTCCCTTCTCTGTCCTCCCAACCATAGGCAAACTCCTACAAAAAAGTCTACATCCAGCAATCTGAATACATTCAGCATTACCACCTGATCTTACTCAAACAACCTGGTTTCTGGCCTGTGGCAGCTCTTTGGGTCCCCTAACCATTGACATCCAACTAAAAAATAATAAATACATCTTTTCACGTACCCTGTTTGTAGACCTTACATAGAGTCCTACAAAATACTGATAGAGACCTCCTTACAGAAGCAGTGTTTGTTGGCTTTACAAAGACAGTTGACCTCATTGAGCACTTCAAATTCAAAATAGGGTCCTCCCAGTCATAGTATGCCCCTTTATTCAAAGGGTTGCAAGTAGATTCCATCCTTGTCCCCCTTCAACATATTCAATAACAAACTTGTTGTGACCTCCCATCTCAAATCACTTTTGCACTCACATTCATTCCCAACTTCAGTCAGACTTACATGAGGTTCACCAGTGGCTAATAAATGGAAAATTACTTCTCAGTCTCATCAAAACTAAAACCATGCTTTTTTTAGAATGCCTACACTTACCCAAGCAATAATAAGTATATCTGATCTACACAAACATGCAGTTGTGTCAACCACCAGCATCAAATACATAGAATTATGGTCAGTCTGTAAACTACTACTTCCATGAAGACAAGGTCAGAACAAATATTAGCGTCCTCCTCTTCTGAGCCCCCAAAAATCTCCTCTTTCCTTTCTCAACCAGCCAGAGCAACCACTGGCAAAAAAGTCCTCCTCAACCAGCTGAAATATGGACTCCCCTTTATTGCATTTCTCTCCAGGAAAAAGACCATTAGCCGACAGAACATCTCTAACAATATCTGCTGATTTATCACTAGCCCATTCCATCATGAGCACCACTGTCTCATCCTAGAAAAAAAGCCCAATGGCTACCTGTAAACAAACAGCTAACCTACTTTTAGGATTTCAACTATACAAATTACTCAAAACTTAAAACATGTACCCTTCTTGCAACCAGACTTCACAAGAAAAGCCTCTTCATACAACGTAAGATGCTAATTGCAATCTATACAATCGCCTATTACCCCATGGGCAAAATTTCAGTGTATTGCACGTTAGCAAGATGTTCATCGTGCATACAGCTGCAGTAATCACAGATGGGTTTTCAGCCGTCAGGCGGTCCCTCGGTCGGCCGAATTCCAAAGTCTTGGTCCGGCGTCGGTTGTCGTCGCTTACTCTTCTGACGTCAGCGAGGCCAGAGTATATAAGACACAGCCGACGCCATGTTCTTCAGTCTTTTTTGCTGCGCGGTGCCTGGAGCAGAAGCAGTTCGCAAGTGCCGGTCGGCCAGCTCCTGAATTACGAAAAAATTTGGAAACCGAAGTCTTCATTAAAGCTAAGTACCCCGTTGGGGAAACTTTTCTTGCCTCAGACCGATGTCAGAAAAAGTTAATAATTGTATTTCTTGTGGGAAGCAAATACCGCATAAGGATTTCCATTCCCTCTGCATACCTTGTTTGGGCCCAGACCACGACGTCTCGGGCTGTCGCTTTTGCGCTACCTTCAATAAACGCACTATTAAGCGTCGGGCGGAGTTCGCCCAACACTACTTTGGTAAAGCTTTTGATTATAAAATGTCATCGGACACTCCGACTACCGTTTTGTCCAAAAAACGCAAGGAAAAGGACCGACACGCGAGGCCCGCAGTCCCCGCCGACACCACGCCAAAACAGGCTACACGTGGTCCGGTTCTCAGCGAGACACCTTTGCAGTCCCTGACTACCGACGACACTCCTTTGGCGGTGTCTTCTGTACCCGAGACCGCTGGGTCCTCGGCCCTTTCCCAGACTACTACCGAAGCCCCTGCTAATGTAGAGCCTACTAATGTGGACAGGTCCACCTCCACCCATGGTGTATTTAGGCCCTCATCTTCTTTTTCAATTAAGGCCTTTACTAAATCCAAAGCAGCCAGGCATGCCACGAGGCCTGTTGCACAGGGCCCATCTTCAGGACCCATGCCTAAAAAACAGATGCTAAAAATGGCTGAGGATTTAATTACTCTTATCAGAGGTTCTCATCCCCCTCCAGACAAGAGGCCCAGAGTGGAGGAAGATTCTCCCTCTTCTGATCAGGGATCCATTTTATCAGAACATTCTGATGCAGAGGAACACTCTTATTCTCCTTTTGAGGATTCGGATGCAGAACAGTCCATTCCCTCGGTATCCCCTCCTGAGGAATTTTCCTTTGGGGAAACCTTGCACTCCTTGAGGGAACACTTCCATTGGGAAGGCCAAGACTTTTCAGATTCCAAGAAAAGACTTAGGGAATTTCTTTGGTTACCTCAACACAGACCTCTGGCTATACCCCCTGTTTTGGACATACTGGATGATGTCTATTCGGAGGCTTGTCTTAACCCTGATTCTCTGCCTCCTGCACCAGTCAAACCTGATAGGTGTTACAGAGTACCCAGCTCTCACCAATTTCTCTTCAAGAGCCATAACGCTGACCCTGAAACCATTTCACAAGGCCCCAAGGGATTGAAGGCCTCCACTGCCAAGAATCCACTTCCTGCAGAAAGGGAATCCAGATCTTTAGAAAGGTGGGGTAAAAAGGTATATACCTCGGCCACCCTAGCCATGAGGGCCTTAAACTGTCAGTTTCATATGATTAAATATCAACAGTACCTGTTATCACAATTAAGGAACAAAATGTCTCAACCTGAACAACCAGATTTAAAAGAGTTACAGGATATGATGCATAGTGCAGAGCAAGTGGGTAAACACACCTTACAATGTGGTTATGATGCCCTAGAGGCCTCCAGTAGAGCGGCTGCTACAGGATCAGTCATTCGCAGACATGCCTGGCTTAGGGAACAAAATTTGCCTGATCATGTGAAAGCTAAACTTCTAGATGCTCCTTTACAAAAGGATGTACTATTTGGTACTAATGCTGAGGAGATACTACGGAAAATGGAAGAAAAAGCCAAATCTATGCAAACTGTCAAAGCTTTCTTACAGGTACAACCACCACGTTTTAGCAGAAATTGGCCTTCAAAAAACTGGTCCTTTCCAGCTACTGACAAGCCCCAAAGAGGTAGATACAGACGCACAAGGGGCAGAGGGCAATCTCAAGGATCATATAGAGGCAGACAATGGCAAACTCCAGCACCAAGAGGTGGTGAGGACAGTGCACAACAATACAGGAAGCAAACCCAATGACTCCCTCATTTCCATGCCAAGCAGGTCTCAGCTGGCAGCACCTTTGGGAGGGAAACTAGCATTATTTGCAAGCAATTGGCATATTGTCACAACAGACAAATGGATACTGGACATTATAAACAGAGGCTACAAATTTCAATTTCACACTCTTCCAAAAATGAGAGGCATGCCAAACCTGCCACAAAATCAAAGGGCAGAGGCACAACTGCAAATTTCAAAGCTCATAAACATGAGAGCTATTCAAAAGGTACCTACGCACCAACAAGGTCAAGGTTTTTACTCAAGACTTTTTCTGGTACCAAGGAAAGGAACCGACTGGAGACCCATTTTGGACTTATCCATCCTAAACACATTTCTACTCGTACCAAAATTCAAGATGCTCACATTACAGCAACTTCTTCCCATGCTGGGCAAGGAGTTTTGGCTGGTAACATTGGACCTCAAGGAGGCATACCTGCATGTCCCAATCAGACAAAGTTGCAGAAGATACCTCAGATTTCTTGCAGGTTCAATCCACTGTCAATTCTCTGCATTGCCCTTTGGCTTATCTACTGCGCCCAGAGTATTCACAAAGTGCCTGGCATCAGTGATTGCCTACTGCAGACTTCAAGGGATACAAATTTACCCTTATCTGGACGACTGCCTGATCCAAGCGGACAGCAAACACATACTTCTGGAACATCTGGCATATGTGACACGGTTACTGCTTTCTCTGGGATATACAATCAACAAAGAGAAATCAAGACTAACACCATCTCAGAAAATAACCTTCCTGGGTGCCAACTTGGACACAAACACCCAGATGGCATATCTTACGCCAGAAAAACAGGGGCAACTATCTCAGTACTTCAAAATTCTAGCAAAAAGTACCAGGCTTACTGCAAGGAAAATCCTGCAGGCTCTGGGATTCATGGAATCTTGCATTCTTCTAATCCCATGTGCAAAGTTGCATATGAGGAAACTTCAGTGGTATCTAAAAAATCTATGGTCTCAACACAGTCACAGTTTGGAAACAATTATACCAATAATTCCATGTTTGCAAAAGGAATTTCTATGGTGGGCCCAAGCATGTCAAGTAAACACAGGCCTTCCATTCTGCAAGCCTCAAGCAAAACAAGTCATAACCGCAGACGCCTCAGATTACGCCTGGGGGGCGCACATGAAGGACAGGTGCATTCAGGGCAGATGGTCCCAAAAGGAAAAGCACCTTCACATCAATCAAAAAGAAATGCTAGCAGTAATAAATGCAATTACAGCTTTCAAGGACTTCCTGCATCCAGGACAATTACTGATAAGAACAGACAACACCACAGTAATGTGGTACATAATCAAACAAGGAGGAACACATTCATACCCCTTGTGCAGACTAGCCATGACTCTTTGGAACTTGGCTCTGGAAAGACAAATCGAACTTCAAGCATAGTACTTGCCAGGATTGGAAAACACAGTGGCAGACAATCTAAGCAGAAATATGACAGATCCACACGAATGGAAGTTACATCCTCAGGTGTTTACAGAAATAATCCAAGCGTGGGGGAGGCCAGACATAGATCTTTTTGCCTCCCACAGGAATCATCAATTGGAAAAGTTTTGTTCAAGGACCTTTCATCCAAAGGCCTGGAGAGTGGACGCCCTTTCATTCAGTTGGACAGCATGGACAGTTTACGCATTCCCACCTCTGCCTCTTCTGCCCAAGGTGCTTTTGAAAGCAAGAACAGACAAACCGAGGATGATACTGATTGCTCCAGATTGGCCAAGGCAACACTGGTATCCACTCCTGAGGAGCCTAACACATACTCCTCCCTGGTCCCTGCCTCTAATGCCTCTTCTGCTGACTCAGCACAGCTACAAAACTCTTCACAGTCAGCTGAAAACACTCAATCTCGCTGCATGGAAAATTCCTTAACACCACAACAGACCCTACTCTCCAAGGAGGTGCAGGATGTCATTTTGGAGGCCAGAAGGCCATCTACTAGAAAAGCTTACTCCGCAAAATGGAAGCGGTTTTGCTCTTGGAATGAGAAAAGAGGCCAGGACCCTAGAAAACTGAACATGCCTCAGGTATTACAGTATCTAGCTGAGCTGCTGAACAGTGGACTTTCCTTCTCCTCCATAAAAATACATGCCTCAGCCATTTCTGCAGAATTCAACACGGATCCCCCTTTATTTTCTCACCCACTCTTACGACAGTTCCTCAGAGGGGCTAAGAATATAAGACCTCCAAGGAAGCAACCAATACCAGCCTGGGACCTTAATTACATACTAGAAAAATTAACATTGTCTCCTTTTGAACCAGCTGCCTCAACAGATTTGCAATATTTGTCCTGGAAAACAGCCTTTCTTCTGGCCATCACTTCAGCTCGTAGGGTTTCTGAACTACAGGCCCTCATGGCGGTGCAGCCCTTCCTCATTTTCCATCAGGACAGGGTTTCCCTTCATACCAACCCATCATTTATGCCAAAAGTAGTATCCAGGGTAGCCTTAAATCAAGCCATACACCTCCCTACCTTTTATCCCAATCCTCAAAACAAAGGGGAAAGGCTGCTACACTCTTTAGACATCCATAGGCAGCTACGTTATTATTTGGACAGAACAAAGTACTTCAGGAAATCAGAACAACTTTTTGTGTCCTATGCTGTAGGGGCTCAAGGGAAACCAGTTACAAAACAGACTATTTCCAAGTGGATTGGCCACTGCATAAGGTTTTGTTATTCCTATCATGGGAAATCTGTTCCTACAGGTATCAGATCACACTCCACCAGGGCCACAGCTACCTCTACAGCCTTCCTCAGAGGAGTTCCTACCAAAGATATTTTGGAGGCAGCCACTTGGAGTTCTGTACATACCTTCACAAAACACTACCACCTGCCTTTATATTCCAGAACAAGAGCAGGCTTTGCCACTGCTGTTTTGCAGGGCATTCTGGCTCAACCCAGTTCCTCCTAGTACCTACCACCCTATGCATAGCTTTGGGACTCTACCCATCTGTGATTACTGCAGCTGTATGCACGATGAACATAGTACAGTTTTGTACCTACCATAAATGTAGATGTTCGAGTGCTAATACAGCTGCAGTACAGGTTTCCCTCCCTCCTTCCCCACTTGGTAAAGGCATGGGGCCTAACAACCTCTTCATACTACCTGACTGGGTTATCCTGCTATGTTTTATTTGCTTGCTTCCATTGATTTTGGTTTATATTGCATTGCTTGTATATGTAGATAAGCATTATTTATGTATTGCCTTCCTTTTGGGGGCATCTGACATCTGGGGCAAGAAAGACTGAAGAACATGGCGTCGGCTGTGTCTTATATACTCTGGCCTCGCTGACGTCAGAAGAGTAAGCGATGACAACCGACGCCGGACCAAGACTTTGGAATTCGGCCGACCGAGGGACCGCCTGACGGCTGAAAACCCATCTGTTATTACTGCAGCTGTATTAGCACTCGAACATCTACATTTATGGTAGGTACAAAACTGTACTCTCTCTCTGCTGCCATAAACAAATCAATACTTACCCCCATGTTCAGGGTACAACTCAAGAAACACTTCCTTAATCTGCTCTCATTTTTGAGTTAGTAGATGAGTTTTGACCACTGTAGCATTAAGAAAATTTTTCTTTAAGATTTACTACTAGACGCACTAGCTGGTACCATGCATTACTCACTTTTCCAGTCCTGTAAAAAGTCACCTGATTCTGGAAAAGTCTCCCACAGATGTGCTGCTATTAACGAATATAAGATACTTAGTACATACTGAGACTTTTTAAATGTTTATTGCTTTCCTGTCCAGGATGCCTACTTTTGACCCCACAGTGTCCTTGCCGTAATGGTGCCCCCCCCCCCCCCCATAATGTAGAATCTACCTCCTTTATGTTAATTTTTAGTACATATCCACCAGACATTCTTTCCTTCAAGAGCTGGTTTGTAATATTAACAGTATGGATTATGTCCGATATTGCTTGACTGGAGTTTAACCTAAACCAGTTCTGAAAACTCATGGTTGTATGAAGTAAGGCAGTACAGGCGTGCAGATATTAGCTTTCCTGACTCAGAACGCCTGGTTCTCTTTGTCACTTCTCAGCTGGACGTCTTCTTTGTAATGTCTACCTGTCCTTCTTTTGCTCATGTGAGTTTCTGCTAGGTGCTCTGATTTCTTCCCACTTTCTAAAGACATATTGGTGGGTTGATTCGCAATCTTCTAAACTGCCCATGGATGCATGATTGAATGCATCCTGTGATGGACTAACATCCTGTGCAGTACTGACCTCCTGCAGTATGCGTGTTGTTTGCTACCAACTTTCTGCACGGTGCATGTATTTACCAGGACAGGTACAGGCTTCCCCAAAACCCTAATATGATAAAGCAGATATTGGAGAAACAATGAGGGAATAAATGTACATACAGAATTAGTGTACTTGTTGCCATATATTTAGTCCAACAATATGTGGAGCTTTTCTCTCACTGGATTTTCCCTCAGTGGAATAAATTGAATAACAAAAATAATAAATAAATATATTAGAAATAAGATAACAAGGATGAATGGAAGAACTGTGTTGAAAACTGAGATTAGTGAATTCAAAATCCAGTGTCACGTCTTCCTTTTATTTCATAGGGTCATAGGATCATAGGAGATTACTAGGCTGTTGACCTGGAGGTTATTTTAAGCCTAGCCGTTTCATCCCAATGTAATACCATAGAAATGATAGTCAGTACCCAAGATTGCATTTAGTGATGACTGCCCATTTCCATGAGGGATGTGGGTGCTATCCCCTGTAAGAATTTACAGTGCCCCATCCATTCATGTAGGTTCCTCTTGAACAGTGCCATAAAGGTGCTCTGTGTCACATGAATTGGTAGCATTTTTCTAAAGACGCAGCAGTCACTGAGAGATAAATCTGTCCCTCCAGCATGTCCTATTTAAGTTGCAGCCCATATTTAGGTCCCTGGAACAGGTAGCTCTTGTCCCGTTTGATTTACAGATATGGAGCAAGTTCATTAGGTTTGGGTCTTGGATTGTGCTGTAGGCCAGGCATAAGTCTCCCCTAAGAAGTCTATATGATACTGAGTATAGTGACAGGGACTTTAGTCCATCTGTGTAAGGCATGTGCAGGAGCCCCTTGATCGTCTTCGTTAGAAAAGTCTGAGGTCTCTCCAATTGTTGCAGGTGCTTTGTACAGTACATGCCAAACAGGGCATTTTATTCATTTATGGGCTGGACAAGTGCCGAGTAAAGAGGGGTTGTAACTTCTTTTGCTCTCAAGTGTGCTACATAGAAAGCCTTTCTTATTATAATAGACACATGGTGGTCAAATTTAAGGTCGCAGTCAACTTGTGATCCCAGGTCCCTTACCACTTTGTGGGTACTTGGGGTATTGTTGATTTGGTAGTGCGAAGGGACATTGTTTGCGCCAGAGGGAATGATGATACATTTCTTTGCATTCAGTTTGAGACCGTAACTAATATACCAGCTATTGGTCTGCATGAAGCCGTCCTGGAGTATACTGACATCATTTCGAGAACTAATGATTGCACCTAGTTTGCGGTCGTCTCCACATATAAAACAAAAACCTTTACATGGCAAGCATACCTCTCAGCTGTCCCTTATTTTGCCTCATTTTTCCCCTATTCCATGTAAAATGTTTGATTTTCTGGTAACTGAAGCAAAAAAATCCAGATGACCACCACGGTAACTCAGTGAGGATTACCGTTCAGATTTTTTGTTATTCAGTAAATGCATGTTAATACAAAACCTATTGTTCTGTTCAGCTTTTAAGTGAATTAAAGAAATAGTTTAAAAAAGTGTTCTCAATTTTGGGCTTTTTTCCCACCTCCCCCAGTTATTTGTAGCTTTGTCCATGATTTTTGAGCAGAGGAGTACAGAGTATGAAAAGTTGCCATCAGGCATGTCTTCAGGATAAAAATAACCTTCTTAAAATCCTGAAGAAACATAACAGTAAAGTAGTACTCCAAGGACATTTTAAGTTAATTTACTTGTCTTTCTTCAAAGTATATTTTTCCATTGGGCGCTCATACCTGTTTGGAGTCAACTGAGACACTATAAGCAGTTAGGAAATGGCAGAGCACCAGTCACTTTGAATAGAATGATAACTTGGTTACCGATGGGAATGGTGAAAGGATATGCCAGGATATCATTAAAAAAAGAACCCTGAGCTGTTTCCTTTTCTTAAGCAGAGGATGTTGAAGGATAAAGCAGCATATGTGATGTGAGCATTAGGTTGTCTGAACCTTTCTGTGGATTTTGTTGCCTGCTGTTGAGGAGTGTTGTGCTGCAGAAGCAGTGTTTCCGTCCTTGAGAGTAAGATGTTAGTAGTGTGATTTAATTGTTGGGACACTGTGAGGTTTTCTATTTGGATTTTTTTATTGTGCATTATTGTGCCAGAAGTAAGAATGTAAATGTCACATAATCATTCTTCTAGAGCACTGGGTAAGGTATTTATTTGCTGTGAATGTTGGTGTGTTTATTATTTAAATCAGAGTGGTAGAAAGGCTGGATGGCACTCTGAGCAGTGTCCTCATTTGGTATAGTCAGACTGATTGCAAGTTAAATAACGTTTCAGAGTTCAGGACCAAAAATGAAAAAAGTTCATAGACTTGAGATTAAAAAATAAAAAATTACAAAAAAGGCTGCTTAAAAAATGTACACATACTGCTTTTCATAAATAATTGGTACTTAAGCGCCAATCACTCCTCATAAGAGCTCCTGCCTGTGACCACAATGTCCTTCATCCTGCCCTCCCTACACCTTTGACCACAATTTATTTTGAGTTTAATGGGCTAAACATATAATAATTAATGCCTGGTACTCTGTTTTTGAATTAAAGTAAGCATGCCTTTTATTAATAGGTCTGTAGAAGGGGTCCATTTAATATAAAGTCAAGAAAGCTATTTCAGTCTGAGAAACGGACTCACAAAGTTGTAAATTCGTACCACAGTTGCTGAGGTGTTTTAGGTCCATACTACCTTTACAGTCTTGGTAACTCAAGTAACGTCTTGGAAGAGGACTTACGTTTTCTCTTATTATATGTGAGCAAAAATCTAAACACCAAAACATTTGTAAATGTGTTAAAGTTTGCATTATACAGACATATTTAACTGTTGTGCTTAGAGTCATGCATTTGGTTAGAGTTTGGAAACCACTGTAGGGACAGGACATGATACTGAGAAGCATCTAGTCGAATGCTGTATGGATTGTGGAAGGTGTAGCAGTGGAGAAAACGCTGTGAGTCAAAAGGCTTAAAGCCTGCAGTTGGGTAGACATTGAATATGAGAATTTATCATGGTGTTTAGGAATGATGGCACATTCAGGGTTTTGAATTATTTTCTCTTTGGTGTGTCTTTTGCATGAATGGGCAGCCTGCTAAATAAGTGGGACCAAATACCCAGGATTGATTCTGGGACATGTCGACTTCAGCTTATGTGGTCTTAGGAAGACAGGGCCGCTTGTCCTCAATTTCAAAATGATTCTTTAGGAAGAAAATAGTCACCTGAAATGTTAACAGGATTGGACAGAAGGTTAGAATGGAGTGGGTATTTACATATTTAAGAAAACCCCATCCATATCTGGTTTTATTGCAAGAAATGATATATCTGAGGGCGAGCATGTGAAGTTAGGGAAATGAGTTTCTTTGTAAAATGGGATCTTTTATAAGGCAGTTTAGTGAAACATGTTTTTGTAGATACCCCCCTCAAAAAAAAATACACAGAATGCACTATAATCAAAATTAGTCAGAAAACCTGGAAATACTATGTGGTGATTTTGTGACACAAACAAAATGCCTAATTTAACTGTTTGGTACAAGGGAAAGCTCCCTTTGCACCCCCCCTCCCCCAACATGTGAAATTGTATTCCATACACCACCACAACTATATGTGTATACCAACTGCAAGACTGCACAATATTGGAGGAAAAAAAATGTATCTTCTAATGTGAGTGATGTTCGCTCTTAATCAAATTTGTCACTCTCATTCTACCATTCTGATATTCAGTTGACAACATACTTGGTACAAATTCAAACAAAACACACTTCAAGCAACTTGAAAGCTTCTTATATTTATTAAACCATGTGGGAAAAGTGTGTCAGCAAAGAACATTATGTAGCTAGCAGTGAAAGAAATTTCGTATTGCAATTTGACCTCTGACATTTGCTCAAACTTTTTTACCCACATATATTTAAGACCATGTTCATTTCCATTCAGGGGTTGGTATGTATTTTTAAATGTTAAAAAAGAGCTTTGAAATTGTTTGACATTCACAGCAATCAGATGTTTAGGGTGATTCTTTTTTTAGATGAAGTGTGTAGCTTTGCTTGTGTTAAAGGCATTCATTTGCAGAAAACAGAAAGCACCCATGTGCATGGATAAAACACTTCTACTTTGCTTTCAGCCTTATAATAAATGAATGTGAAATGTTTGCGGAGTCTTCAAATAAGTACAAGATAAGTAATCTTAATTGAAATAGTACCTAATGTGGATAATAGTGTCCCCATTTTACTTTTTTGTTTTCCAGACTTTATGCCATTTTTATTAGATAAAATGAAAGCAGTGTAGGTATTATGTTATACAGTGTGAGACTTGTCAATTATTATTATTTTTTTTTTTTGGTTTTCTAGTTGTTTAAAGGTAGAATTTTACCAGATAAATATCTCAGTAATTTGTTGGTGTCTACAACATGTTTTGTTATTTTGCAGGAACAAAACAAAGTACAATTGGTCTTTTATATGTAAGTACTTTAGAGTGCTTTACATACATACAGTCTTTAAGACCTTTCGTGGCATGACTGAGTCGTAGTAGTAGTAGGTGTACAAACCCCTGACCAGCATATTGCCTGGTAGCATGCCAGTTTTATGAGAGCAGGGTGTTGACAAAGGCACTGTAGGAAGAATCCCCTTCTAGCTGGACAAACAAATTAAATTTAGTGTGGGACAACACCGGAAGTATTTAGTGTGGGACAACACCGGAAGTATACCCCTCACTGGTGAGATCAGATCACAAACTAATCTTGCTGGAGGTCCTCATCCCACCCCCACCTGAAATAAAAAAAACCACAGTAAAAAACTTCTCGAAAGCCGACTTCACACTTCTAAAGACTAGTGTGGTCTCCTTTAAGGCCCCTGAGCCGGCGGAAAACAGTACTCAAGCCGCTGAATCACTTACAAATGCCTTCTACCAGCACCTGCAGGACTGCATGGATAAGGCAATCCCAAGCAAAACAAAGACTCTTTGTACCAAGGGCAAGCGTCCAGTCTGGTGGACCCCAGCCATAAACAAACTCTACAACAAAAGGAGGAAGCTACTACAAGATAGAGCAAAATCCTTAAAAGGTAAAACACCTTTGATCACTATAAGTAAAAAACTAAGAGCTCTCATAAAATCATCCAAAGCAAATTTTGAGAGAAAAATAGCTAAAGACTCAAAAGACAATCATAAGGCCTTCTTTATCTATGTTAGAAACCTGGGAGGAAACTCCCAGATATGCTCAGAACTAGTTCAAAATGATGTGAAGATTACTGATCCTACAGACATTGCCAACATACTGGCTGACAGGTTCAGTGCAAACTTCTCCCCTCCCCCAAAAGGAGAGATATCTATACCAAATGGTTGCAGCCCCCAAACATCTCTAACGCCCAAGTGAGAACTGCACTCTCCAAAGCAAAAAATACAGCATCCATGGGACCTGATGGTGTCCCAGGCTGTGTGCTCCACGAACTCAACGAGTAATTAAACCCACAGCTAGGACAGCTGTTTAATCATAGTCTCACCTCTGGATACGTACCCCCCAAGGAGTGGCGCACTGCGACTGTGGTCCCACTTCACAAAGGTGGTGCCTCCACCGACCCTGGAAATTACCAGCCCATTAGCTTGACAAGCCTTATCTGCAAAGCCATGGAGAGGATCATAATGGACCTCATAAATAAAGACATAGGGAATTTGCAGACTTTGGATCCAACCCAGTTTGGCTTTGTCAAAGGCAGATCATGCCTTTTAAACTTGGTTGACTTTTTCGAAACAGTCACCAAAGCCATTGATGAGGGAAAGGCAGTCCATACAGCCTACCTCGATCTGGCGAAGGCCTTCGATACAATACCCCACTCGGGTATCATTGAAAAACTCATCAGCTTAAATGTTAACCCATACATCACAAGATGGGTTGCAAACTGGCTGAGTGACAGAACCCACAGGGTCAGAGTTGCTGGCGCCATGTCAGACTCAAAGCCTGTCACAAGTGGTGTCCCACAGGGCTCAGTCCTGGGCCCACTCTTGTTTGGCATCTACTTTTCCGAAGTACAAGCAAACACAGGAGGGTTATGGCTGACAAAGTTTGCAGATGACTGCAAACTGGGCGCAGTAGTCGAAAACACATCTGACACAGATATCCTTCAGAAGGGTCTCACAGAAACGGATAACTGGTGCCAGAGCCATGGCCTAAAGTTAAATGCCAAAAAATGCATAGTCATACCCTTCGGGAAAAACAAGGTTACCCCTAGCTACCATATAGGTGGTAATCCTCTGAGCACAGGAGAGGTTATCAGGGACCTGGGGACCCAGGTTGACAGTAGCCTGTCATTCGACACCCATGTAGCTAAAGTAGTTAGGAAGACCTTCTACATTGCCCACCTTATCATGAAGGGGTTCACATCTAGATCAAGGGAGGTCATAGTCTCCCTATACTCATCACTCATCAGACCAATGATTGAGTACAATGCCCCATTCGGAATGTATCTGACCCGACACTTGCAGCAGCTGGAGAGGCCACAAAAGTTCCTCACTAAAAGGATAAAGGGTCTCAAAAATCTGTCCTATGCTGCCCGACTGAAAGAACTCCAGCTCTATTCAGTCGCTTACCGCTTGCACAGAGGTCACCTTTGCCTGACATACAACGCCATCTCAAACCCAGATTTGATGAATATGCTTCACCTCAAAAAATCTAGATCCATCAGAGCCACAAGGGCGGGAGACTTAAACCTCGACACGGCTATTAATAGGACGTGCTGGAGGGATAGATTCATCACCCAAAGACTCCCTATGCTGTGGAACAAAATCCCGGTATATTGAGGCAGAGCACCTCGCTGGCCTTGTTCAAGAGAAATCTTGACCAATGGATGGGAGATCGCAGATATACCCCAGGGATTACCTCAGTGTCACTGCTCGACAGAGGCACAGCAAAATAATGGGTATAGTTCCCCATACTAAAGGGGTGGCGTAAGCCACAAAACTATGGGCTAGGCTTGTAAATGCCCTCGGGCAGATAGCCTAGTATGAACCTATGAACCTATGAACAAGATCAAGAAAAAAAATGAAGAAAATTTATGCAAAGATATTAAGCATAATAGGTAACCATTTTTATAGATGTATAAGATGTGGAAGGAGTAAAGAGATATATAAATTGATAAACTGTGTGTAGATTCTAAAATGTGTTCTCAGACACAACAGATTATAGATATATTTACAAAATCTTAGGCAAAACAGTTTGGCTCCACAGAAGGGGTTATAAGTTGTCCTAGTGACATCCAGGTAACCTCAGATACTGAAATCATATTAAATTATATTGAAAAAGAATTGTGCAAACTGGATCCAAATAAAGCACAGGAAGGAGACAGAATTAGTAACAATGACCTGAGAACACTTCAGCACGATGTTATGGTACCATTATATTTGTTATCCACTAGGTCATATAAATATGGGGAGATTCCTCAAGATTGGAGACATGCGCTTATTAAACCTGTCTTCAAGGGATTGGGGGGAGGGGGGGTAGGACAAACCCACAGTCATATAGACCCTTAAGTTTACTTTCATGTTGTGGAAAAATAATGGAGAAGGTAATATTGGATAATTTATTGTCAGAATTAGAAAGGTTGGGACTTGAAATATGTTGAAAAAAGACCTCCAACATGATGTTCTCTAACAGTATAATAACAGCTGTGAATGGCAAATTTTACTGTGATGTAATTTATATAAATTTAACTTCAACATTTGATAGGGTCATACACAAAACACTGATCAATAAATGAGTACAACTAGGTATTGATAAGGTGGATAGCTGCATGGCTTACAAATAGGACATGGCAAGTGTCATACAGCAACTGGACAGATGAAATCTTTGGTTACAGTCAGTATGTCCCACAGGGCTCTGTCCTAAGCCCATGCTTGTCTAGATTGTATCTTTCAGATCTGTTGTTTTTATTTGAGGTGTTCTGCAGTTTGTATGCAGATGACTTGAAATTAGGTAAACCATGTGTTACAGAGGATCTGTATCATGTTATCATAAAATCAAAATGTCGAACGGCACAACAGCAAAAGCACCAAAATTTCAAGGGTCTGTTTTTGAGATCACAGTACAGTGAAGATTGGGATATTTGCTCTTTCCTCACTGCGATCTCGGAGTTGGAATATATATTTAACGGAGGGGTGTGGGGGGCACAACCCCCCACAATACCGAATTCGAGTTTCAGCATTTTCTATCTTGTGAGCATTCAACATTTTGCGTCTTCGATGTTATGATATAGATGCGTTACAGACAGGGGATGCCTGCAAAAAAAAACTTGACTAAATTGACCATTTGGGCACAGAAGAATACTATGCTGATAAATGCATCAAATATTAAATATATGAAATTTTTGGAGGCAAATTGAAAGGTGAATATTTAATACAGCACATAGTGATGGAAACTGCAGATTCATTAAAATACCTGGATATATGGGTAGATCCAGCTTTTGAGTTTTTGTAATCATATCAACCAAATGGTTACTGATAGTTATAGAACTATAGGTTGTATAAAAAGATTTATAAATTTTAGGAAATCAGAAATGATGAAGTCATTGTTCGTTAGTTACTTTAAATCCAAACTTGAGTATGGAATAACATTATGGAAACCTTATATGAAAACAAGCATGAGTAAACTGAAAAGAGTACAGCAAGGGCACCCATGGGTGTGAAAAATTAAGTTATTATGAAAGACTAAAATATCTGAACTTGTGCAATGTCTCATACAGAAATTTAAGAGGAGATTTTATTCAGTTATATAGGGCATTTAGACACAACTAACTCTTGGAGTGTTTGAGATTGTCAAAACGTAATAGAGAATCATTAGACAACCTGCTGATGTTCATCGTGCATACAGCTGCAGTCATAACAGATGGGTTCTCCTGCCGTCAGGCGGGTCCTCGGTCAGCCGAATTCCAAAGTCTAGGTCCGGCGTCGGTTGTCATCGCTTCTTCCCTGACGTCAGTGCGACAGGGGTATAAAGGAACCAGCCGACGCCATTTTCTTCAGTCTTTCTTGCCGCGCGGTGCCCGAAGCAGAAGCAGTTCGCAAGTGCCGGTCGGCCAGCTCCTGAGATTACGAAAATTTAGAAACCGAAGTCTTCTTAAAAGCTAAGTACCCCGTTGGGGAAACTTTTCTTGCCTCAGACCGATGTCAGACAAAGTTAATAATTGTATTTCTTGTGGGAAGCAAATACCGCATAAGGATTTCCATTCCCTCTGTATACCTCGTTTAGGCCCAGACCACGACGTCTCGGTCTGTCGCTTTTGTGCTACATTCAACAAACGCACTATTAAGTGTCGGGCGGAGTTCGCCCAGCATTATTTTGGGAAAGCATTTAACTATACTATGTCGTCGGATACTCCGACTCCGGTTTTGTCTAAAAAACGCAAAGACAAGGACCGACACACGAGGTCCGCGGCCTCTACCGACACCACGCCAAAGCCGACTACACGTGGTCCGGTTCTCAGCGAGGTGCCTACGCAGCCCCTGACTACCGATGACACTTCTTTGACGGTGTCTCCTGTACACGAGGTCGCAGGCTCCTCGGCCCACACCCCGACTACAGATACCGAAGCCACTCTTGGCGTTGAATCTCAGAATGTGGACAGGTCCACCTCCACTCAAGTTGTCTTCAGACCTTCCTCTTCTTTCTCCATCAAGGCTTTCACAAAGTCTAAAGCAACCATGCACTCTAAGAGACCAGCTACACAGGGCCCATCTCCAGGCCCCATGCCTAAGAAACAGATGCTTAAAATGGCTGAGGATTTAATTACTCTTATCAGAGGTTCTCAGCCCCCACCGGACAAAAGGCCCAGAGTGGAGGAAGATTCCCCCTTTTCTGATCAGGGCTCCATTATTTCAGAGCATTCTGATGATCAGGAACATTCTTACTCCCCTTTTGAAGACTCTGATGCGGAGGAGTCCATCCCTTCTGTCTCCCCCCCAGAGGATTACTCATTTGGGGAAACTTTGCATACCTTAAGGGATCACTTCCACTGGGAAGGCCAAGATTATTCAGATTCCAAGAAAAGGCTCAGGGAATTTCTCTTGCTACCTCAGCACAGGCCTCTGGCTATACCTCCTGTCTTGGACATCCTAGATGATGTTTACTCGGAGGCTTGCCTTAACCCAGACTCTCTACCTCCAGCTCCAGTTAAGCCTGACAGGTACTACAGGGTTCCTGACTCACACCAATTTCTATACAAAAGCCATGCTGCTGACCCAGAAACCATCTCACAGGGCCCCAAGGGAGTTAAGGCCTCCATTGCTAAAAATCCATTACCTTCCGAGAGAGACTCCAGATCCTTAGAAAGGTGGGGAAAAAAGGTATATACCTCAGCTACCTTATCCATGAGGGCCTTAAACTGTCAGTTTCATATGCTAAAATACCAACAGTTTTTGTTATCACAATTGAAAAGTAAAATGTCACAACCTGAACAACCAGACTTGAAGGAGTTGCAGGATTTGATGCATAGTGCAGAACAAGTGGGTAAGCATACCTTACAATGTGGTTTTGATGCTCTAGAGGCCTCATGTAGAGCTGCTGTTACAGGATCAGTCATACGTAGTCATGCCTGGCTCAAGGAACAAGCCTTGCCTGATCATGTCAAAGCTAAATTACTAGACGCCCCTCTTCAAAATGATGTACTATTTGGTGCTAATGCTGAGGAGGTGTTAAGGAAAATGGAGGAAAAGGCTAAATCAATGCAAACTGTGAAAGAATTTCTACAGGTACAACCCCCACGTTTTAGTAGAAATTGGCCTTCCAAAAACTGGTCCTTTCCTGCCACGGACAGACCCCAAAGAGGCAGATACAGGCGCCCGAGGGGCAGAGGACAATCCCAAGGATCGTTTAGAGGCAGACAATGGCAAGCTCCTACACAAAGAGGTGGTGAGGATAACTCGCAATCTTTCAGAAAGCAAACCCAGTGACTTTCCCCTTTGCATGCCAACCAAGTCTCAAATGGCAGCCGCTTAGGAGGAAAGCTGGCATTATTTTCAAAAAATTGGCATATTGTCACAAAGGACAAATGGATCCTGGACATTATAAACAGAGGCTACAAATTCCATTTTCACACCCTTCCAAAATGAGAGGCATGCCAAACCTGCCACACAATCAAAGGGCAGAGGCACAAAGGCAAATTACAGATCTCATAAACATGAAAGCTATTCAAGAGGTACCTACACGAACAAGGTCAAGGTTTTATTCCAGGCTATTTCTGGTGCCAAGGAAGGAAAAGATTGGAGACCTATTTTGGACCTATCCATCCTAAACACATTTCTACTTGTACCAAAATTCAAGATGCTCACTCTACAGCAACTTCTTCCCATGCTGGGTAAGGAGTCTTGGCTGGTAACATTGGACCTCAAGGAGGCATACCTGCATGTCCCAATCAGACAAAATTGCAGAAGGTACCTCAGGTTTCTTGCAGGTTCAACCCATTATCAATTCTCTGCATTGCCCTTTGGCTTATCTACTGCACCCAGAGTATTCACAAAATGCCTGGCATCAGTAATTGCCTACTGCAGACTTCAAGGGATACAAATATACCCCTATTTGGACGACTGCCTGATCCAAACGGACAGCAAGCACATTCTTCTGAAACATCTGGCTTATGTAATAATGTTGTTGAACTCTTTGGGATACACAGTCAACAAAAAGAAATCAAGGCTAATACCCTCTCGGAAGATAATTTTCCTGGGTGCCAATTTGGACACAAACACCCAGATGGCCTACCTCACGCCAGAGAAGCAGGGGCAACTAATTCACTACTTCAGAACACTAGCAAATTGCACCAGGCTGACTGCAAGGAAAATCCTGCAGGCTCTGGGATTCATGGCATCTTGCATCTTACTAATCCCATGTGCAAAGCTGCATATGAGGAAACTACAATGGTACCTGAAAACATATGGTCTCAACACAGCCACAGTTTGGAAACAATAATACCACTAATTCCATGTCTGCAAAAGGAATTTCTGTGGTAGGCTCAAGCATGTCAAACAAACACAGGTCTTCCATTCAGCAAGCCTCAAGCAAATCAAGTCATCACAACAGACGCCTCGGACTACGCCTGGGGCACATGACAGATCGGTGCATTCAGGGCAAATGGTCCCAAAAAGAAAAGCACCTTCACATCAATCAAAAAGAAATGCTAGCAGTAATAAATGCTATTATAGCTTTCAAGGACCTTCTACAACCAGGTCAACTATTGATAAGAACGGACAACACCACAGTTATGTGGTACATAAACAAACAGGAAGGAACACATTCTTACCCCCTATGCAGACTCGCCATGTCACTTTGGAACATGGCCATGGACTTACAAATGGAACTACAAGCACAGTACTTGTCAGGCAAGGAAAACACGCTGGCAGACAACCTAAGCAGGAATATGACAGATCCACACGAATGGCAATTGCATCCAAAAGTTTTTACAGAAATAATCCAAGAATGGGGAAGGCCAGACATAGATCTCTTTGCCTCCCACAAAAATCATCAATTGACAGAATTCTGCTCAAGGATCTTCCATCCAAAGGCCTGGAGAGTGGACGCTCTCTCTTTCAGTTGGACATCAATGACAGTTTATGCCTTCCCACCTCTTCCTCTGCTGCCCAAAGTTCTATTGAAAACCAGAGCAGACAGACCAAAGATGATTCTCATTGCTCCGGACTGGCCAAGGCAACACTGGTGCCCACTCCTGAGGAGCCTGACGCATTCGCCACCATGGACCCTGCCTCTAATGCCTCTTCTTCTGACTCAGCAAAGCTTCAAAACTCTTCACAGCCAGCTAAAAACACTCAATCTAGCCGCATGGAAAATTCCTTAGCATCACAACAGGCCCTACTCTCCAAGGAGGTGCAGGATGTCATTTTGGAGGCCAGAAGGCCATCAACTAGAAAAGCTTACTCCGCAAAATGGAAACGTTTTTGTGTCTGGAATGAGAAAAAGGGCCAGGATCCTGGAAAACTGAATTTACCTCAAATACTACAATATTTGGCTGAACTGCTAAGCAGTGGACTTTCTTTCTCCTCCATCAAAATCCATGCCTCAGCCATTTCTGCAGAATACAACACTGATCCACCTTTATTCTCTCACCCTCTCTTAAGACAGTTCCTCAGAGGGGCTAAGAATTTAAGACCTCCAAGGAAACAACCAATACCTGCTTGGGATCTTAATTTCATTCTGGAAAAACTGACCTTGCCTCCCTTTGAGCCAGCTGCCTCATCAGATTTGCAATTTTTTGTCCTGGAAAACAGCTTTCCTTCTGGCTATCACCTCAGCTTGTAGTGTTTCAGAACTACAGGCTCTCATGGCTGTCCAGCCTTTTATCATCTTCCATCAGGACAGAGTTTCCTTACGAACCAACCCGTCCTTTATGCCTAAAGTGGTATCCAGGGTAGCTTTAAATCAGGCCATACATTTACCTACTTTTTATCCTAATCCTCAAAACAAAGGGGAGAGATTACTACATTCCTTGGACATCCACAGGCAACTGCGTTATTATTTGGACAGAACAAAGCCTTTCAGAAAATCAGAACAGCTCTTTGTGGCCTATGCGGTAGGAGCTCAAGGAAAGCCAATTTCCAAACAGGCAATCTCAAAATGGATAGCCCACTGCATACGCTTTTGCTATTCCTTTCATGGCAAAACTGTACCTACAGGCATTAGAACTCATTCCACCAGGGCCACAGCCACCTCTGCAGCCTTCCTCAGAGGAGTTCCTACCAAGGATATTTTGGAAGCAGCCACTTGGAGTTCTGTGCATACCTTCTCCAAGCACTACAACCTACCATTATACTCCAAATCTAGAGCAGGCTTTGCCACTGCAGTCTTGCAGGGCATTTTGGCTCCTCCTAGTTCCACCTAGTGCCTACCACCCCTTTCTTAGCTTTGGGATTCTACCCATCTGTTATGACTGCAGCTGTATGCACGATGAACATAGTACAGTTTTGTACCTACCATAAATGTAGATGTTCGAGTGCTAATACAGCTGCAGTCCAGGTTTCCCTCCCTCCTTCCCCTCTTGGGACAGGCCTATAGGCTAACACATCCTCATACAACCTGATTGGGGTATTCATTTATGATGTATTTGCTTGCAACTACTGTATTTTTATTATATTGCACTGCATTATTACACAAATTTATGTATTGCCTTCCTTCTGGGGGCACCTGACATCTGGGGCAAGAAAAACTGAAGAAAATGGCATCGGCTGGTTCCTTTATACCCCTGTCGTACTGACGTCAGGGAAGAAGCGACGACAACCAACGCCGGACCTAGACTTTGGAATTCGGCCGACCGAGGACCCGCCTGACGGCAGGGGAACCCATCTGTTATGACTGCAGCTGTATTAGCACTCAAACATCTACATTTATGGTAGTACAAAACTGTACTTTCATCGTGTTACCCTGCTGCAGTCATTACACTTGGGTTATCCTGTCGTCAGGCGGTCCCACAGTCGGCCGGATTTCCAAAGTCTTGGTCCGACGTCGGTTGCTGTCGCCTCATTCCTGACGTCAGTGCGCCAGGGGTACATATATTGCAACCGACGCCATTTTTTTCAGTCTTTCTTGCCGCGCGATGCCCGAAGCAGAAGCAGTTCACAAGTGCCGGTCGGCCGACTCCTGAGATTTTCGAATTCGAATTTCAGACCGAAGTCTTCTATAAAGCTAAGTACCCCGTTGGGGAAACTTTTCTTGCCTCAGACCGATGTCAGAAAAAGTTAACAATTGTATTTCTTGTGGGAAGCAAATACCTCATAAGGATTTTCATTCTTACTGCATACCTTGCCTAGGCCCTGATCACGACGTCACTTCTTGTCGTTTTTGTGCTAGATTTAATAAACGTACTATTAAAAGACGCTTTGATTTCGCACGACACTTTTTTGGCAGAAAATTTAATTATAACATGCTGTCGGAGCTACCGACTACCGGCGTGCACAAAAAGCGCAGGGATAAGGATCGACAGCCCAGGCGTAAGCCCGATTCCGAGGCCTCGGTTGATCCGGTCTCCGGTTCTCCGGTTATCAGTGAGCCTCCGACGCAGCCGCTGACTACCGCAGTTCAGGAAACCGAGACCGCTTCAGATATTTTGACGGAATGTACTAGGCCGACGCAGCCTTTTACTTCAGGCCCTACTGACGATGTACCTTCCAATGACGTCGGTGCTTCTGAAACTCCATCGGTTTCTGAAGGCGTTTTCAGATCGACGACTCTTACAGTCAAAACGTTTTCCAAGTCGAAGACTCCTTCCAAACCGAAAAAGGCTTCACTTCAGTCTCCTGTTCAAGGCCCTATGCCTAAGAAACAGATGCTCAAGATGGCTGAAGATTTGATTTCTCTTATCAGGGGTTCTCAGCCTCCTCCTGACAAAAGGCCTAGACAAGAGAAAGAATCTGCTTCCTCTGAACAACTGTCTATTTCTTCGGATTCCTCTGAGGACCGAGACTATTCCTTCTCTCCTTATGAAGATTCTGATGCTGAGGACTCTATTCCCTCAGCTTCCCCTCCAGAAGATTACTCTTTTGGGGAAACTTTACACACTATGAGGGAACATTTTCACTGGGAAGGTCAGGATTACTCTGATTCCAAGAAAAGGTTCAGAGAGTTTCTTTTACTCCCCCAACACAGACCTCTAGCCATCCCTCCTGTTTTGGACATTGTGGATGATGTCTATTTAGAATCCAGTTTCAACCCTGAGTCTCTGCCTCCTGCCCCGGCCAAGCCTGACAGATACTACAGAGTACCTGACTCCCACAAATTTCTTTACAAAAGCCCAGTAGCTGACCCAGAGACCATCTCCCAGGGTCCCAAGGGGGCTAAGGCTTCCATGGCTAAAAATACAGTACCTTCTGAAAGGGATTCAAGAGCACTAGACAGATGGGGGAAAAAGGTTTACACCTCAGCCACATTAGCTATGAGAGCTCTAAACTGTCAATTTCATATGCTTAAGCATCAGCAATTTCTGATCTCTCAGTTAAAACAAAAGATAACCACCCTCCCTCAACAATCTGAATTGAAAGAAGTACAGGATTTGTTGCACGCCGCCAAGCAGGTGGGCAAACATACCTTACAATGTGGGTTTGATTCTTTAGAGGCCTCCTGCAGAGCAGCTGTCACTGGATCAGTTATACGTAGGCATGCCTGGTTAAAGGAACAAAGTCTGCCTGATCATGTTAAAGCAAAACTACTAGATGCTCCCTTACAGCAGGATGTTCTTTTTGGTGTTAAAGCAGAAGAAGTTTTAAAGAAAATGGAAGATAAGGCAAAATCAATGCAGACAGTCAAAGATTTCCTACAAGTACAACCCCCTCGCTTCAGCAGAAACTGGACAACAAAAAATTGGTCCTTTCCAGCCACTGACAGGCCTCAGAGGGGTAAATACAGGCGCCCAAGGGGCAGAGGACAACCACAAGCTCAGTATAAACCTCGCCAATGGGGCACTCCAACCCAGAAGGGAGGAGAAGACAGGTCTAAACCCACCAGAAGGCAAACTCAATGACTTGCACCTCAGCTGGCCAAACAAAGCTCTTTTGTCAGCCCCCCTGGGGGGAAAACTAGCACTATTTGCAGACAACTGGCACATGGTCACAAAGGACAAATGGATACTAGACATAATTTTACGAGGATACAGATTCCACTTTCACACCTTGCCAATAAAAAGAGGAATGCCAAACCTGCCACAAAATCAAAAGGCAGAGGCTCAAAAACAAATTGCAGCTCTCATGGCCATGAGAGCCATTCAAAGGGTACCAACTCAAGAGCAAGGCCAAGGATTTTACTCAAGACTCTTCCTAGTACCCAGAAAAGAAAATGCTTGGAGACCAATTCTGGACCTTTCAATTCTAAACACTTACTTACAAGTTCCCAAATTCAAGATGCTAACACTATAGCAGCTACTTCCCATGTTGGGCAAGGAAGCATGGCTGGTAACGTTGGACCTCAAGGAGGCATACCTGCATGTCCCTGTCTGACAAAGTTGCAGAAGATACCTCCGTTTCATTGCAGGTTCAACCCATTATCAATTCTCTGCACTGCCCTTTGGCTTATCTACTGCGCCCAGAGTATTCACAAAATGCCTGGCACCAGTAATTGCATACTGCAGACAAAGAGGAATTCAAATATATCCATACCTGGACGACTGCCTCATCCAAGCAGAAAGAAAAGACATTCTCTTACCACATCTGGCTTTTGTGAAGCATCTACTGAATTGTCTGGGGTACACAGTAAACGAAAAGAAGTCAAAACTAGTACCCTCACAAAAAATGACATTCCTGGGTGCCAGCTTGGACACAACGGCCCAGAAGGCTTATCTTATACCAGACAAGCAATTACAACTGACTCAATATTTCAAGACAATGGCAACAAAGACCCAATTAACTGCAAGAAAAATTCTGCAGGCTTTGGGCTTCATGGCATCTTGTATTCTGATAATACCATTTGCATAACTGCATATGAGGAAATTACAGTGGTACCTAAAAAGCGTATGGTCTCAACACAGCCACAGCTTGGACACAGTGATATCTCTCATTCCCTGCCTTCAACAGGAATTTCTATGGTGGGCACAGACATGTCACCTCAACAAGGGTCAGCCTTTCACCTTGCCCCCACCCAGGCAAACTATCACAACAGATGCTTTAGACTATGCCTGGGGGGCACACATGGCAGGGCAATGCATTCAAGGCCTATGGACTGCAGAACAAAGAAAACTGCACATAAACCAAAAAGAGATGCTAGCTGTACAGAAAGCTCTGACAGCCTTCAAGGATCTACTACAGCCTGGACAACTTGCAATAAAGACGGACAACACCACAGTAATGTGGTACATAAACAAACAAGGGGGCACACATTCCTGTCTTCTTTGCAGGCAAGCAATAATCTTATGGAACACAGCTCTGGCCTACCAAGTCCAGTTACAAGCTCAATTCCTGCCAGGACAGAAAAATACATTGGCAGACGACCTAAGCAGAAACATCAAAGATCCCCACGAGTGGAAGTTAGACCTACAAATATTTACAATGATAACTCAAAGATGGGGCCTACCAAATATAGACCTGTTTGCCAGTCCTCAAAACTACCAGCTGACAAAATTTTGTACAAGGGCATTCCACCATCAAGCTTGGAAAGTGGACGCTCTCTCCTTCAGTTGGAAAAACCTGACAGCATATGCCTTTCCTCCATTACCTCTTCTCACAAAGGTTCTTTTGAAGGTCAAAAAGGAGAAACCTCAAATGATTCTCATAGCCCCAGACTGGCCACGCCAGCACTGGTACCCGCTATTGAAGAATATGGCTCACAGCCCACCATGGATATTGCCTCAAATACCTCATTTGCTCACGCAGCAAGACAAGCAGATTTTACACAGCCAGATCAAAACCTTAAACCTGGCTGCATGGCAAATCAATTAAACATCCAACCAGCCCCTCTTTCACAAGCAGTACTGGATGTTATTCTAGAAGCCAGGAGGCCAAGCACCAGGAAGGCTTACTCGGACAAATGGAAAAGGTTTTCTGCTTGGAACCAAGCTAAAGGCCAAGACACAACTCAGCCTCATATGCCTCACATTTTGCAGTATTTAGCTGAGATGTTGCATAAAGGACTTTCCTTCTCCTCAATTAAAATCCATGCTTCAGCTATTTCAGCTCACTACGACACGAATCCACCTTTATTTTCAAATCCTCTCCTAAGGCAGTTCCTCAGAGGGGCAAAAAACATTAGACCACCTAGAAGAGCTCCTACACCAACATGGGACCTCAACTTTGTTCTGGAAAAACTAACGCTACCTCCCTTTGAACCAGCTTTTTCTGCAGACCTTCAGTTCCAATCTTGGAAGACTGCCCTGCTCCTGGCAATAACTTCTGCTAGGAGAGTTTCCGAATTGCAGGCACTTATGGCAGTGGAACCTTTCCTCATTTTTCATCAAGACAGAGTTTCTCTATGAACTAATCCTTCCTTCATGCCTAAGGTGGTTTCCAGTGTAGCTCTAAATCAAACCATCCACCTACCCACTTTCTACCCCAATCCACAGAACAAAGGTGAGAGACTCCTGCATTCCTTGGACATTCACAGGCAGCTTCGTTACTACTTGGATAAAACTAAGGTTTTCAGAAAAACTGACCAGCTTTTTGTTTCCTATGGTACAGCTTCTCAAGGGAGGGCCATATCCAAGCAAACCATTTCTAAATGGATAGGCCATTGCATACGATTCTGTTATACCCATCATGGGAAACCAGTTCCTTCTACCATTAGATCCCACTCTACCAGGGCAACAGCTACCTCTACAGCCTTTCTCAGGGGGGTTCCTACCAAGGAAATCTTAGAAGCTGCAACTTGGAGTTCTGTGCACACCTTCATCAAACACTATCACTTACCTCTTTATTCTAAGTCCAGGGCAGGCTTCACCACTGCAGTCCTGCAGGGCCTCATTGCCTCCACTAACCCTCTATGATGCCTCCACCCTACCTTAGCTTTGGGACTCAACACAAGTGTAATGACTGCAGCAGGGTAACGCAATGAACATAGTACAGTTTTGTACCTACCATAAATGTAGATGTTCGAGTGTTCACCCTGCTGCAGTCCAGGTTACCCTCCCTCCAACCCCTTTGATTTACTGGCTAAATCTTTGCTAAGCCTTACTGATGTATTTGTTTTTAGCTGAAGAGATTTTGTGTTTGTACAGTGTTCCCACCTTTTGGTACTAATTTGGTTCACCTTTTTGGGGGCACCTGACATCTGGGGCAAGAAAAACTGAAGAAAATGGCGTTGGTTGCAATATATGTACCCCTGGCGCACTGACGTCAGGGATGAGGTGACAGCAACCGACGTCAGACCAAGACTTTGGAAATCCGGCCGACTGCGGGACCGCCTGACGACAGGATAACCCAAGTGTAATGACTACAGCAGGGTGAACACTCGAACATCTACATTTATGGTAGGTACAAAACTGTACTTTTAGGAGATTCTGTATGAATGAGAAGTGTACTAATTGGATGTTCTTCGTGTTTCACTGTTGCAGTCATTACATTTGGGTAATCTGCTGGCAGGTTGCCCTCAGTCAGCCTGAATTCCAAAGTCTTGGGTCTTGTGTCGGTTGCTGTCTTCTCTTCCATGACGTCAGGTCATCAGGGGTATAAAAAATGCAGCCGACGCCATTTTCTTTAGTCTTTCTTGCCACGCGGTGCCCGAAGCAGAAGCATTTTGCGAGTGCCGGATGGCCGACTACTGAAATATTCGAGTTTGAGTTTCAGTACCGAAGTCTTCACTAAAGCTAAGTACCCCATTGGGGAAACTTTTTTCTTGCTCCTTACCGATGTCAGAAAAAGTTAATAATTGCTTTACTTGTGGGAAGCAAATACCTCATAAGGATTTCCATTTATACTGTATTCCTTGCCTAGGCCCTGATCATAACATGCCTGGCTGTCGGTTTTGTGCTAGATTTAACCAAAGCACTATTAAGCGTCGGCATATTTTTGCATCAAAGTATTTTGGAAACAGATTTAACTACCCAGAAATGTCGTCGGATAGCAATCCGACTACCGGAGTACATAAAAAATGCAAAGAAAAGGACAGAGACAGGCAGTCGAGATCCAAAACCGACAAAGCTTCTCCTAAGCCAGTCGCCGGTTCGCCGGTACTCAGTGAGGCGCTTTTGCAGCCCCTGATACCCGCTACCTTCGAGTCGCAGGCCTCTACCAACACCCACGTGGAGTCTGGCATGCCGCAAGATACTCAAGGTATTGGACCGATGGATGTATCTCCTTCGGATGGGTCTGGAGCCACTGAGCAGGCACCGGCTTCTGAGGGTGTATTCAGACCTCAACATTTGTATATCTAACCGACAACAACTGCAAAACCAAAGACAAAAGCAACTTCTAAAACTAAAAAACCGACGCATGAGCCATGTGCACAGGCCTCTATGCCTAAAAAGCAGATGATCAAAATGGCTGAAGACCTCATTACCTTGATCAGGGGTACCCATCCCCCTCCAGATAAGAGGCCTAGGCAAGACACTGATTATGAATCTTCAGATCAGGTTTCTGTTTCTTCTGATTCCTCTTCTGATCAGGAATTATCTATTCCTCCCTATGAGGATTCTGATGCAGAGGAGTCTATATCATCTGCATCTCCTCCTGAGGATTATTCATTTGGAGAAACTTTGCATACTTTGAGGGAGCATTTTCACTGAGAGAGTCAAGACTTCTCAGAATCAAAAAAGAGGCTCAGGGATTTCCTTCTTCTCCCTCAGCACAGGCCTTTAGCCATTCCCCGTTTTAGACATTGTGGATGATGTGTTTTCGGAGTCAAGCTTGACCCCTGACTCCTTACCTCCGGCTCCCAGTAAGCCTGACAGATATTACAGGGTCCCTGACTCACATAAATTTTTATTTAGAAACCCTGCTGCTGATACTGAAACTGTTTCACAGGGTCCAAAGGGAGTGAAGGCCTCAACAGCAAAAAATCCTACCCCCTCTGACAGAGATTCAAGGGCACTGGACAGATGGGGGAAAAGGTTTATACATCTGCAACCTTGGCAATCAGGGCCTTAAACTGTCAATTTCATATGCTTAAGTACCAACAACATGTTATGGGGTTGCTGAAACAGAAAATGATGTTGATTTCAGAATGTACAGAAAATAAAGAATTGCAGGAATTATTGCATGCAGCTGAACAGGTTGGAAAGCATACTTTGCAATGTGGTTTTGACTCCTTAGAGGCCTCCTGCAGGGCCGCAGTTACTGGATCTGTGATTAGGAGGCATGACTGGTTAAAGGAACAGAATTTGCGTGATCATGTTAAAGCTAAATTGCTAGATGCACCTTTACAGCATGATTCTCTGTTTGGTATTAAGGCAGAAAAGGTGTTAAAGAAAATGGAAGACAAAGCTAAGTCTATGCAAACTGTTAAAGACTTCTTACAAGTGCAGCCACCTAGATTCAGTAGACACTGGCCTACAAAAAATTGGTCCTTTCTTGTGTCAGACAGAACTCAAAGGGGCAAATCCAGACGCCCTAAAGGATGTTCTTCGTGTTTCACTGTTGCAGTCATTACATTTGGGTAATCCTGCTGGCAGGTTGCCCTCAGTTGGCCTGAATTCCAAAGTCTTAGGTCCTGCGTCAGCTGCTGTCAACCCTTCCCTGACGTCAGGTCGTCAGGGGTATAAAAGATGCGGCCGACGCCATTTTCTTTAGTCTTTCTTGCCGTACGGTGCCCAAAGCAGAAGCAGTTCGCAAGTGCCGGTCGGCCAACTCCTGAGATTTTCGTGTTCAAGTTTCAGATCCGAAGTCTTCAATAAAGCTAAGTACCCCGTTGGGGAAACTTTTTTCTTGCTCCAGACCGATGTCAGAAAAAGTAAATAATTGTATTTCTTGTGGAAAGCAAATACCTCATAAGGACTTTCATTCTTACTGTATTCCTTGCCTAGGCCCTGATCACAACGTTTCTGGTTGTCGGTTTTGTGCTAGATTTAACCAACACACTATTAAGCGTCGGTATAATTTTGCTTTAAACTATTTTGGACGCTGGTTTAATTATCCAGAAATGTCGTCGGATAGCCATTCGACTACCAGAGTTCACAAAAAACGCAAAGAAAAGGAGAGAGATAGACAACCGAGGCCCAAAAATGACGACGAAGCTTCTCCTTAGCCAGTCGCCGGTTCACCGGTTGTCAGTGAGGTGCTTTCGCAGCCCCTGACGCCCACTACTTTAGAGTCGCAGGCCGCTACTGACCCCCATGTGGAGTCGGCCATGCCGCTGGAAACTCAAGGTATTGGAGCCTCGGATACTATTCTTCAGATGGGTCCGGAGCCGCTGGGCAGCTACCGGCTTCTGAGGGTGTATTCAGACCTAAACATCTTTACATTAAACCAACCTCAGCTTCAAAGGCAAAGACTAAAGCACCTTCTAAAGCAAAGAAACAAGCTCAAGAGCCACGTGGACAGGCCTCTATGCCCAAAAAACAGATGCTCAAAATGGCTGAAGACTTAATTACCTTGATCAGGGGTTCCCATCCCCCTCCTGATAAGATGCCTAGGCAAGAGACTGACTATGAATTTTCAGATCAGGTTTCTATTTCTTCTGATTCCTCTTCTGATCAGGAATATTCTCTTCCCCCCTATGAGGATTCTAATGCTGAAGAATCTATACCTTCAGCTTCTCCTCCAGAGGACTATTCTTTTGGGGAAGCCTTGCATACCATGAGGGAGCATTTCCACTGGGGGAGCCAAGATTTTTCAGAATCTAAAAAGAGGCTCAGGGATTTCCTTTTACTACCTCAACACAGGCCTCTAGCCATTGCACCGGTGTTAGATATTGTAGATGATGTGTTTTCGGAGTCTAGTCTTACCCCTGACTCCTTACCTCTAGCTCCTGTTAAGCCTGACAGATCAGATATTACAGGGTTCCTGACTCTCATAAATTCCTTTTTAAAAACCCTGCTGCAGACCCAGAAACTATTTCACAGTGTCCCAAAGGAGATGTTCATTGTGTTACACTGCTGCAGTCATCACACTTGGGTTATCCTGCCGTCAGGCGGTCCCGCAGTCGGCCAGAGTTCCAAAGTCTTGGTCTGGCGTCGGTTGCTGTCGCTTCTTCCCTGACGTCAGTGCGCCAGGGGTATATAATATGCATCCGATGCCATTTTCTTCAGTCTTTCTTGCCGCGCAGTGCCCGAAGCAGAAGCAGTTCGCAAGTGCCGGTCGGCTGACTCCTGAGATTTTCAAAGTCGAATTTCAGATCCGAAGTCTTCAATAAAGCTTCAATAAAGCTAAGTACCCCATTAGGGAAACCTTTTAATTGCCTCACACCGATGTCAGAAAAAGTTAATAATTGTATTTCTTGTGGGAAGCAAATACCTCATAAGGACTTCCACTCTTACTGTATTCCATGCCTAGGCCCTAATCACGACATCACTAGTTGTCGGTTTTGTGCTAGATTCAACAAACGCACTATAAAAAGACGTTTTGATTTTGCTTTACACTACTTTGGCTGAAGGTTCAATTATACCATGCCGTCAGATCAGCCGACGACCTCAATACCGAAAAAACGCAAAGACAAGGATAAAGACAGGCATCCGAGGTCCAAAACCGATGACGAAACCTCTTCTAGGCCAGTCGCTAGTTCTCAGTGAGGCGCTTTCGCAGCCCCTGACACCTGCTACCTCAGAGCCACAGGCCACTTCCGACTCCCACGTGGAGACATCTAGGCCTCTGGAAACTCAAGGTATTGGGCCTACGGAAACTAATCCCTCAGATGGATCTGGAGCCACTGAACAGGCATCGGCTTCTGAGGGTGTTTTCAGACCTTCACAACTTACCATTAAAACAACAGCCAAGACAAAGGTACCATTAAAGACAAAGAAACAAGTACAGCATTCTCCTGGACAGTCCTCCATGTCAATGAAACAGATGCTTAAAATGGCCGAAGACCTCATTACTCTAATCAGGGGTTCCCATCCCCCTCCTGAGAAAAGACCTAGGCAGGATACAGACTATGACTCCTCTGAACAGGTTTCCATTTCCTCTGATTCCTCTTCAGACCAGGGATACTCTTTACCCCCCTATGAGGACTCTGATGCTGAGGAATCTATCCATTCAGCCTCTCCTCCTGAGGATTATTCTTTTGGGGAAACTTTACATACCTTGAGGGAACATTTCCATTGGGAAAGTCAGGATTACTCAGAATCCAAGAAAAGGCTCAGGGATTTCCTCTTATTGCCTCAGCACAGGCCCCTGGCTATTCCACCTGTGCTAGACATTGTGGATGATGTTTTCTCTGAATCCAGCCTATCTTCTGACCCTTTGCCCCCTGCTCCAGCCAAACCAGATAGGTATTATAGTGTCCCTGACTCTCACAAGTTTCTTTACAAAAACCCTTCTGCTGATCCAGAAACTATTTCCCAGGGTCCAAAAGGGGTTAAGGCTTCCATTGCAAAAAATCCAGTACCCTCTGACAGAGATTCCAGAGCTTTGGATAAATAGGGGAAGAAAGTATACACGTCTGTAACTTTAGCAGTAAGAGCTTTAAATTGCCATTTTCACATGCTTAAGTACCAACAATATTTAATGGCTCAGTTAAGCAGAAAATGCTTGCTAGCTCAGAAGCTCCTGATTGTAAAGAAATGCAGGATTTATTGCATGCAGTTGAACAGCTGGGAAAACATACTCTGCAATGTGGTTTTGATTCTTTAGAGGCGTCTTGTAGAGCCGCAGTTACAGGTTCTGTTATTCAAAGACATGCTTGGTTAAAAGAACAGAGTTTACCTGATCATGTTAAGGCAAAGTTATTGGATGCTCCTTTACAGCATGATACCTTGTTTGGTGTTAAGGCAGAAGAGGTGTTAAAGAAAATGGAGGATAAAGCTAAATCTATGCAAACAGTCAAGGATTTCTTACAGGTACAGCCACCTTGGTTTAGCAGAAATTGGCCAACAAAAAATTGGTCCTTTCCAGAGTCAGACAGGCCACAGAGAGGCAGATACAGACGCCCAAGAGGCAGATCTCAGCCCCAAGGCTCAAACAGACGACGACAGTGGGGCACCTCAACCCCAAAAGGAGGTGAGGAGAAGTCTCAACCTTACAGGAAACAGTCACAATGACTTTCCTTTGCGTACGCCAAGCACGTCCCTTTTGGAAGTCCCCTTAGGGGGAAAACTAGCAATTTTTTCTCAAAACTGGCAAACAATCACCCAAGACAAATGGGTCCTGAATATTGTCTCTCAAGGTTACAGATTCCACTTTCATACTTTACCAAAGCTAAAAGGAATGCCAGACCTGCCACAAAATCAATGGGCAGAGGCACAAAAACAAATTTCAGCCCTCATGGACATGTACCACAACAGGAACAAGGACAAGGATTTTACTCAAGACTCTTCCTGGTCCCCAGAAAGGACAAAGCCTGGAGGCCTATACTGGGCCTTTCAATTCTGAATACTTACCTGGATATTCCGAAATTCAAAATGTTGACATTACAGCAGCTTCTACCAATGCTGGGCAAGAAGGCTTGGCTTGTTACTCTGGACCTCAAAGAGGCATACCTGCATGTCCCTATCAGACAAAATTGTAGAAGATACCTCAGATTCAAAGCTGGTACAATGCACTACCAATTCTCTGCACTGCCCTTTGGCTTATCTACTGCGCCCAGGGTCTTCACAAAATGCCTGGCACCAGTAATTGCATTTTGCAGACAAAAAGGAATTCAAATATATCCATACCTGGACGACTGCCTCATTCAAGCAGAGACAAAGGACATTCTTCTACAGCATCTGGCGTTTGTGAAAAAGTTGCTAATTTCTCTAGGGTACACAGTAAACGAAAAGAAGTCAAAACTAGTGCCCTCACAACAGATTACATTCCTGGGTGCCAGCTTAAATACAATAGCCCAGATGGCTTACCTCACGCCAGACAAACAAGTGCAACTAACTCAATATTTTCAACTACTGGCAAAAACGTCCCATCTCCCTGCAAGAAAAATTCTGCAGGCCCTGGGATTCATGGCATCCTGCATACTACTAATACCATATGCCAGACTGCATATGAGGAAATTACAGTGGTACCTAAAAAGTGTTTGGACTCAACATTCTCACAGTCTAGAAGCAGTAATTCCAATGATTCCCTTCCTACAACAAGTCATTGGGATTGTTTTCTGTAGGTTTGCGCTTTATCTCCTCCAGATTTGGAGGTAGAAGCGCCCCATTGATTTGACCTTTATGAATCTTGCACCTGGTATCTGGAAAGTACAGTTGTGTACACTTACCATAAATGTAGATGTTCAAGTGTATTCACTGTTGCAGTCATTACATTTGGGTAATCCTGCTGGCAGGATTTTATACAAAAATCGCACTTCCTAAATTATTCAATTAAGAAATGAACAGTGGGATTTAAAGTGCAAATAACATTAAAACTAAGTTTATTTTTGGCATCATTCATTCAGTTCTTTCAATCCAAGGGGTGGGGACACAAAGATGATTTTAGTAAATAAAGAATTGAAATCGCAGTTAAAACTGCAGGCTACCTCATACCCTGGATTAAACTAATATATTTCCATCCAACCTGTTTTAATTAAGAGAGCTACAAAATTTTAATGGCAGTGTGTTGTAATTGGGTTCCCTTCAGAAGTTTGAAATACTGAAATGTCGAATTTCAGTATTTTGAGCCCAAGCAGCCGAATCCACATAATTGCGAAAGTTTAGAAGCGCGAAATTCAAAACCTTGAATACCGGAGGTTTTGAATTTCGCGCTTCTAAAGTTCCGCTGTGGTCATGTATTCAGGTAAGTATGTGTGTGTGTTAAAGGGTTTGGGTAGGGGCTGTGGTGTGTGTCAGTGTGTTTTGTTGCTGTGATGTGTATGTGTGAAGAGAAAGTAGCATGTGTGGTGGTGTTTTGTGTGTGTTTGTATGTAGTGCGACCTCGGAGTGAGAATATTTAAGTAGAGGGTATGTGGGGGGTGCAGGGGTGCTTGCCCCCTGCTTTCCTGTAGTACAGTGATTGTGTGTGTTTGTGTGGTGGATGGTGTGTTTGTGTGTGTAGTAAAACTGCAAAAATCAAAACTTCTGGTATTCGAGGTTTTGAATTTCGCAGTTTTTACTTTTCGTTGTTTTGTGGATTCGACTTCTTGGGCTCAAGATACTGAAATTCGAGATTTCCGTATTTCGATTTTCTGAAGTGAATCCGTTGTAATTATAGTCATCTATGTTTTTTATCATAACATATGATATTTATGAAGAAGTAGTTTCTGTTAGTATATTTGTTTTGAGCTTTATATATGTTTTAATGTTATTTGCACTTTAAATCCCAGTGCGCCATTCTTAATTGAATAATTTAGTAAGTGTGATTTTTGTATAAAAAGAGTTTTTTTTTTGTTTTTTTTTTGTGATTCTGATGAAGTCCTGTGTGTATTAAGGACGAAAGCACTTAATCCATGTTTGTTATTTATTAATAAATGGCTTTATTTTATTTTATTCTTAGTGAACCATTGGAGATTAGCTTTTGGGTTACATTTTAGTTTTGTTATTAATATCTTTACTATGTTAATTTTTATTATTAAACATTACTGGGGCTTTTCTCCCTGGGCTTCTGCTGAAAATGGGTTTCTGACCCAGTTGAACTTTCCTGGTCACGAAATGTCAATAAATAAAATAAAACTGAGAAATTGTTACTTTGTTATGTTTTGCATGGTGCTTCTTTTTTGGAGCATTTATCCTTGGTCTTCTGCTAAAAAGGGGTACTTTACCCAGTGAGGTATTCCCTGTCAACAAATGTGAATAAATAAATGTCTCTTTGTGGAGGGAAGCAAACATTAGATAACATTAGTAGAACATTGTTGATGATCCGCCGGGAAGCAGAGTATAAAAAAATGCCACTGTTGTTGTTTAGTTTAGACCCACAGTAAGCATTCATTAGAGTCGGATGGGATTTTACGACTAGGGTACTGATAGCATTCCCTGATCGAATACTAAGGTTAATGAGAATGATATGTGAAGGGTTATAGGTGAGAATTAAGATAAGAGAGTTCTGGTCTGACAAGCCATGTTTAAACAGAAGAACCAGGCAGGGATGTCCTGTTTCACCACTGTTGTTTGCATTATTTCTGTCAGTTGGCACAGAGGATTAAAGTTATAAGCTGTCTCCTGTAATGCAAGGTTTGACACCATCAGCCATTTACTTACTGTGTGACTGAACAAATCCCTTAACTAGGCTGTGCTGTGTGGCAACTGAGAGATTGGGGTACTGTTCTCAGTGGTCTCCTGGACCACATGCCTAGAAACTATCTTTGAACATAAGTTTCGAGATGCTGGCAAAAAAAAGAAGGGATTCACACATTCAAGGCTATAACTGGTATAGTAATGAAGAAAAGTTAGCTCTATATGCAGGCGATATTATTTCATATTCGATAAATTGACAAGGACATTTTGGTGTTGTGGTACCTTTGAGATAGTTTCATGTCCTTTTGGGATATAAAATAAGTAAAGGTAAAAAAAAGGCTGTAGTGGTAAGTTGTCTGTGTGTTCCGCAGTGCACATACTAAAAGGGACATGACAGGTGAAGTATTTAGGTGTTTGAATTAAAACATAATCTGTTATGGCATCTAAGGAGACATGGGAAGAAACTGAACAAAAGATAATGCCAAAACGGAGTAATTGGAAGCTCTTGATTATGGATATGGACTCACAAGCAGAGAAAATGTTTTAGTCCCTTTAGTTATATAGGGGTGGCCACGGTGGTGCAGCGGTTAGCATTGCCGCCTCACAGCAAGAGGTTCTCCAGTTCGATTCTTGGCTGGGATGCCTTCTGTGCGGAGTCTGCATGTCCTCTCTGTGGTCGTGTGGGTTTCCTCCAGGTGCTCCGGTTTCCTCCCACATCCCAAAGACATGCTGTAGGTGGATTGGACACTCTAAATTGGCTCTAGGCATGAGTATGTGTGTGTGTGTGTGTGTGTGTGTGTGTGTGTGTGTGTGTGTGTGTGTGTGTGTGTGTGTGTGTGTGTGTGTGTTTGTGTGCCTTCTGTGGAAGGTTGGGCGCCGGGCTGGCAACTCAACACCATAAAACTCCACTGCCAATCATGAGCAGACAGGTGATCCACTGTGGCGACCCCTAACCGGGAAAAGCCGAAAGAAGAAGAAGTTTTATATATATATATATATATATATATATATATATATAGGTTTGACATATTTTATGACTGGGAGGGGTATTGTACAGTTTTAGGGTTGCCTGACTGGGAAGGGTATTGTACAATATGTCATACTGATAGGACTAGAATTCATAGGTTGTCCTTGTTATATAAAATAATATACTGACCCTGATTTTTGTACTGTAGACATGCTACTAGTTACTGCTTGGACATTTTAGAAAATGAAAGAATAGGTTATAGTTAGTCCTCAGTTTGCTAATATTCTTATAATTTGTTCTCTTAACTAAGTTATGCACAGTTTGTGAGAAATTATACTGTTTGCATAACCCCACACTAAAAAGTGTCTTTTGGAATTCCAGCATCAGCTTTCTCTCTCAGGTGTGTAATTTTCTGTTTAAAACACTTAATAGCCAAGGTGCCACAAGAAATATATAATGTGGAATTGTAAAAATTACAAAGGTGTTAAGTATAAATTATCACTATTACAAAAATTCTATTTAATTGACAGCACTTTTATGGGTTTCTTGCTTTTTAAATACTCCACATTCTCATCAGGTGTTGTCTAGAGTAGTGTAACATTGTATTACCATAACTGGACTTTTGGGAACAGCATGTTTATTTATTCATTGATAGTTGTTTACCAGGAAAGTCTGACTGGGTCACAAGAGCCCATTTTCAGCAGATGCCGTGGGAGAAAAGCTCCATTTAACAGAAAAAAGTCAAAGATATTACATAAAAAAAATTGATAACTATATTGTTGTTGTTGTTTGTCTTTCAGCTTTTTCCCGGTAAGGGGTCGCTGCAGCGGAACTCCGGTCCGCTAATGATTGGCAGTAGATTTTTTACGAAACGCCGAGGTGCCAGTTTGACGCCCAACCTTCAACGAAGGCACACCCATTTACGCACGCATGTCTTTCGAACGCTACCCAACTGCGGGGAGGACATGCAGACTCCACACAGAAGGCACTCCCAAGCCAAGCCCAGAATCGAACGGGTGAACCTCTTGCATTTCAAAAATAATCAACAAAATTGTAAGACATAGACATATTTACAAAGAGAACAATGAGGAAAAGGAAGGTAAAAGATGGTATTCAGTTCTGACGAACATCCTTTTGGCAATTCACAGCAGTAATAAGTAAAATCATGTGTTTAGTTTAATTTTAACTATAAAGAGGGGGAGAGATTATTAGTATAAATAGGGAGTGGGTGATAGAAAAAGGGTATGTAAAATGGTACGGATGGTAGGACAGCCAGGTGAAGATGAGGAAGTGGTGATGGGTAGAGAATCTGTATAGGTGGGGGTGGATAAAAGTAGACAAGATTAATGTTCAACCAGGTGGTCTTGCTTGAAGGAACCTGTGAACAGAATTCCATTTTTTGGCAACAGACTAGCAGTAAAGGCTATTTCCAATTGCTTTTTAAGTTTTATAGATGAAGAGAAGTTGTTTATCATTAGATTGAAGGAGTCTGTTTGGGTGATAGCAAGGAAGAACACAGCTTAGTGCAGGACAGGCATGGGGTTTATAAGTGATGTTATGGGCAGTAGCTAGTTGTATGAAGTCCAGATACTGGGGTAGTTGAAGCCAGTTCAAACTTTTAATGGCCTTGCAGTGATGTGTGTAGTATTGTTTACTGGAAGCAAATGTATCAACTTTGTTGTAGCATATTTCAAGTTTAGTTTTAACAAATATCTGCAAGTTGGTAATGACAGGGGCATCATATAAGAGTGAATGAAGGAGGTACGTGGCTGCTAGGGTGGTTGTAGCAGAGTTAGTAAAAATGCTTTTATGTCTATAAAGCATGCCAAGTTTCTGGTGAGTTTTTTAATATTTGGAAAGTGGAGTTCAAAGCTGAAGTTGTCATCAATTGTCTCAATAAACAGTTTCATATGGGATACAGTTCCTATTTCTGTGTTAAGTGAGAAGATTTTAAACTAGGTTTGTCTTTCATATGTGCTTTTTGGGAGGAATAGGATTAGTTTTGCTTTTTTGGGGCTGAGTAATAACTGGGCATTGTGAATCCAGTTTTAACAGAGGTGAAGGTTTCTTGTCTGATTTCAAGAAAATGCGCCACAGTATCAGATGAGCGTATTAGTGCTGAATTGTCAGCAGGCTGTATAAGTGATGCTTGCCTAGAAGAGGTGTAGAGGTCATTAATGAAATTGCTAAAGAGGTGGACCATGAACTGAGCCTTGGGGTACACCAGTGGTAATGGGGAGGCCAGGAAAGAAAGTATATTGACATCAAACAGTTTGCTGTCAGACAAGTAGCTTTTAAACCACCAAAGTGAAGGAACAGGCCAAGATGGAGCAGTTGCTGAAGGAATTTACTGTGTGAGATAGTAACAAAGGATTTGGACAGATCCAGAAATATGGAAGAGATATGTTTGACATAGTCCCTTTTCTTGTTTCTACTATGTAAAAAGATAATAGTGCAGTGTTTTTACTGTGGCCAGGGACATAGTCCATTTTCTTGTTTATATTATGTAAAAAAAAGATAATAGTGCAGTAATTGTACTATGGCCAGGACAGAATCCCTTTTGAATACTGGTTAAGAACTGTTCTGAGAGAAGATGGTGAAGAAGTTGAGCGTGGATAAATTTGTCTAGGATTTTTGAGAGAGGGGAGAGAATTACAACGGGACGAAAGTTAAGGGACTTCTGTAGAGTTTCCTTCCTTCTGCAGTGGGATGACATATGATCTTTTCCAAATAGCTGAGACATAAGATTCCTGTATGGATCTGTTTATTAAGATAGCTACTAGGTAAGATAAGGCTTCTGCTGCCATATTGATGTATTCAGGTGGGAGATTGCCATCAACTGTGGAGCAAGGTTTAAGTAGCAGGTTTTTGTATAGTAAATATTGTTACAGGTTTTAAGGTGAAGTTGTTAGCATTTGTGGCTAAGGGTTGTTTGGATTTGTATTTTTCAGAGGTTAATGTGGTAGTGGGCGGCAGTTGGTAATATGTTATGGGTTTGTGCAGGGGAGTGTGATGTGCTGCTGGTGAGGGCAGCAGTCATCTCTTTAAAGTATTTATTAAATGTAGCTGCTATTTCAAGTGGTTTGAGAGGGATACAGATCATTTTTTTTTGATTCAGGACTGAGTAGTGTGTGAATAGAGGACCAGAAAATTTTGGAATAATTTTTTTATGATTAAGTTGTACTTGGTCACAGTATTGTTTTTTATCTGTGTATATTTGTTTTTTGCTTGATTACAAAGTTCCCTAAAAGATGAAAGTTTTGGGGTTTTTTTTTTTTTGTTTAGCCACTCCCTCCAAGCCTTGTTTCTGGTGCACATAATGTTTTTTGAAAGGGTGGATAGCCAGGGGAGTGTTTTACTTTTACCCTTTTTATACTTAGAGGGGCAAGGTTATTTAGGGGATTTAAAAAGGTATTAAAAGTGCATCATCTAATGGGAGAGTTTTTAGTATAGCCCAGTTGAAGGACCGTAGGATACTGTTGAGTAAGTCTTTGTTAAATTTTGTGAAATTCCTGGTTGGTTTAAGTTGGTGGGTATTGGGGTGATGTGCGGTAAGTCCCTCTTGTGTATGCAGGGAGATGGTCACTTAGAGAGTTAGGCTGGGTACACTGGTAATATATTTACTGGGGTCTGAGACTGAAATCCATCAAGAATTGTGCCCGTATTGCTTTTGTTCTAGATCTAGTTGGTACTGTAATTAGATGAGTCAGACCAAATAAATTTATGCAGGATGAGGGACTGCCAGAAGTTACATTTTGCCATTCAATATTGACATCATCCAGAATTATTTTTTTCATAATAGTACTAGGTACCCAGGAGGGAAATTCTTCAAGTATGGGTATGTTGGTTCCCGGGGGGGGGGGGTGTAAGGTACAATATTAAGGAGAGTTTTTTTAGAATTTAGCTTTAAAATTTGGGGATGAAGTTGGAATAGGAGAGGTTATAGGAGGTGGTGTACAGTAGGTCAACTCAGCCTCCTTTTTGTGGGGTTCTCAGTCCTCATAATGTTATAGCCTGGTAGTAGTATTTCTGTCTCTCTCATGTTGGATTAAGCCACGTGTCAGTGATGGCTAGGATAAATGAGGAATAGAGTGATATCTAGGTGGGCATGTAGATCCATCATTTTATTACAAATACTTCAAAGATTTAATGTTACCAGACTTATGTTTTTTTGGCTGGACTTATGCTTAACACGTGTCATCTAAGGACCGGACTTTTTCCTGGAAAGCTAATGTGCCTTTAATATATCCCAACAACTTTCTAAATGTATTTGATTAGATTAAAATAAAAAAGAGATGTAGGTCCTTGACAGAGATTTGAATCCAGGACTTTCAGTAACCCTTGCTGATGTCACTGTTTGTGGGTCGTCAAAGAGACACTAAGCAACCAGATTCGAAGTCATCTCTTCCTTTTAATTAAGAATCCTTACCATGTTTTGTGCCAACAAAAGTGGAGAAAATGTGCCTTTTTCTTTGTTAGATTCAGATAATTTTTAATTTTAGTGAACACTTGGTTTTAGAATTTGAAGTAAAGTTTATTAATGCGTGTTACTTGTTGTTATACTAGTAGACAGTTATGGTATAGTTATTCATTTAATAATATCTTTGTTATTCACAAATTTCTCTGATTTGTAGCTGTTATATTCCACTGGTAATTTGTGTATTTTCTGAGTCTTTGCATTGTTTAAATACAGTAAAAAGTTATTGCTTAAAAGAATCAAAGAAATTTTAAAAGAACGTTAAATATTTTTCTTACTTGTTACATGATAAGACAATCAGCAAGTAAAATAAAGTTATTCAGTTATTTATACATGTAAGCTGTGCTGTTATAAAAGCAGTAATGTATCATTCCTGTGGTATTTTGGCTATTAAATGTTTAAACTTAGTTGGTGCACATTTGAACAAGTAAACACAACACTGTGGTATATTTATTTTGTATACGTTTTAAAGCTGTCTAGCTCTGTAGTGAAGGGAGAGTGAGCCCTGTGAGTCTAGGCCAGACTCCCAATTCCCCAAAGCACTGTCTGCTTAAGTGACTTTTCCTCAGCATTAATTACAGAGTGAGTAAATGAAAAGCTGAGAGACGTCAAACATTGTATCACAGGAAGCAGCTCATTTGCAGCTCATAGGTTTAGTCCTCTGCGCTAACTGACAGACATAGGGCCATAACTGAAAAAAAAAACTCACACCACCCTGATAGCTGCCTAAATGAGTCACCCTCTTGGGCGATTGTCACCTTTGGGGATGAGGGAATGAATTGGTCACTTAGCTGAGAAATGGATGATTATCAGCAGGGAGTTGGGGCTAAGCTAAAAAATGAGTGTACTTACTTTTAAAGCTGCTTTAGTCTCATCAGTTGCTATCCCTACTTTCTGTTGGCTGCAGTGGTGCAGCGGTTAGCATTGTCACCTCACAGCAAGAGGCTCTCTGGTTTGATTCTCGGCTGGAGTGCCTTCTGTATGGAGTCTGCATGTCCTCCCTGCGTTCGACTGAACGTTACAAGACATACAGGTAGATGCGTGAGTGTGTGTGTGCCTTCTCAGAAGGTTGAGCGCCGGGCTGGCAACTAGACACCGTAAAAATCCACTGCCAATCTTAAGCAGACCAGTGATCCGCTGCGGCGACACCTAACCGGGAAAAGCCGAAAGAGAGTTGCTGTCCCTACTTTCTCTGCACAAATCATTTAGAAGATTTCTGTTTACTGACAATGCAGACTTATTTTGCTACTGTCACTGTTCTCTTGAGTTTTGAATTTCATTTTTTTAGCTTGTAATTGTGTAAGGTGTTTACACATTCTATGTTAGATCAGTTGGCATCCTTTACAGTCCATCAACCTGAAGTTGAGGACCAAAAACAATCTGTGGCATCCTTTGCAGTCCATCAACCTGACATTGAGGACCAAAAAAACAGTCTTCCGAAGGTGAAGACCCCAAACAAAAAAATTTAAACTGACTAGAAAGGTCAAACTACAACTCTGAAAACTGAAATAAACAAGCTGGACAGACAGATTAAGCATAGTCTGAGACAGGATCAAGAAAAATTAGAAGAAAGCTTATGTGGGGATGTTGAGCATAATAGGAAGCCTTTTTATGGATACATGAAATGTGGAAGAAGTAAAGACATACAAATTTATAAACTGTGAAGATTCTAAAATTTATTCTCAGACACAACAGATTATAGATATATTTACAAAATGTTATGCATAACAGGTTCGCTGCACAAAGCGGGTGATAAGTTGCCCTAGTGACATCCAGGTAATTTCAGATACTCAAATCAAATTAATATATATTATAAAAGAACTGCACAAACTTGATCCAAACAAAGCACAGGGATGCGACGGAATTAGTAATAATTACCTAAGAACACTTCAAAAAGAACTTACAGTACCATTATATCTATTATTTACTAAGTGTAAGTATGGGGAAATTCCTCAAGATTGGAAACTTGCATTTATTAAACCTGCCATATTATGTGTCAATACTTAATCCTTGACTGTGGGTTCAGTTTTGTAACTCGGAACTGACTTGGCTGTTATTCCAGCTTATACCTCCTAAAAACTCTCGAGCTTAGCTTTACCCATAATGTTCCTCTCAGGATTACCTCATATCTCATTTAAAACTTTTAGTGCAAGACACGTTTTTCCTTTCCGCTCTCTAGCAAACTCTTTCTTTTGAACTGTAAGTTTCTTTTTGTGAAAAACACTTATTTCTTACTCTTTCTCTTTATCTTGCTCCTGGTGGTGAGGGGGTTAACTTCTTCATCTGTTCCCAGCCTCCCTAGTTCTGGAACCTTCCTGGTCTCTTCACCAGTTTTTGTTCCTCCTTTGACTCCAACTGAGCCTTCGGAGTTCCCAGCTCCGACATTCCCGATTTTGACTGTATTGTTGCCAGTTAGATCCTCATATCTGGCACAGGTTACCACCCTGAGCACTTCGGTTCTGTTGGATCCAGAGACCTTTTGGGGTTACAGTTCTGGGGAGGGGAACGTGGATCCACTCTGGTGTTGTTGGTGTCATCCATACTTCTCGGGGCATTGGCACATGTCAGCTTGACTCCGGTTTTGGCTTTGGGGGCAGCTTTCTCGACGTGCTATGGGACCACGGTTCCGAGGGAGTCTGTCTCAGTTCCAGGCTTTGATTCCTCTACAGGGGGGCCTGCTTTCCAGGCCATGGAGAGGGCCTTGTCTTCTGTGGTCTCTCAGTTGATACCACCAGTTTTGTCAAGCCAACATCCCAGCCCTTCCCCTTGCCCAGAGCTACCACCAGCCTCTGACCTGGGACAGCGGGCACAGAAACCTCAGAATTCAACCGTGATGGTTATATCCTCTTCAGACACCTCTCTGCCCAGTTCCACCAAGGTCGTGCCCCTGAAGAGGAAGTGCAAGAGGAAGCACTTGGACTCCCCGGAAGAGTCTTACACAGAAGATACTGATTTCAGTGAAGGGGAAGGTTCCCCAAGGTCATCCCCAGTAAATGTCTCATTTGGAGACATATTAGAGATCCTGAAGAAAAGGGGTGGCTAGACTTCCCAACAGCCTTCCTCGGAGGAATTCTCAGAGGAATCGGTATACCTGCAGACATTCCATGCCTGCCCATCAACTTCTTGGATCTCTCTGCACTCTGACTATCTGATTAAAGTGATTGCACAGTAGGCTTGTAAGATACCTGATTCCACTGAACCAATCCCAAAGAAACTGGACCACATTTTGTTAGCTCCTGAGGATCACCAATATTAGGTTAAAGGGATACCAGTAGATGCTATGGTGGTTGCAGCAGCCACAAAAAAGGAACTTGCTGATGAAAGTCCAACTATCCATCCTCTTAACATATCTAGGATGATAGATAGATTCAGAAAGCGCATGTACGCTTCATGCACCTTTGCCTTAGGTCCTTGAATTTCATGGCACATTTTACAAGACTACAAAGAGACCTGATAAAGGAATTACTGGATACTCTGACAGAAGCCATAGCTGAGAGAGTGCAGGATAATGTTGCTTCCCAGCTGGCAACCCTTGAATCTGTAAGTAATTTGTCCATGAGGCTCATTGCACACGCAGCCGAAGGGACAACTAGGGCAGCAGGTTCTGGCATACCCATGAGCAAACATGCCTAGATGCACTTATATGAGTTTGCAGAGCCATTCATGCCTTCTTTCATCAAAGCTCTGTTTGACGGAACATCCCTTTTTGGTCCCAAAGTTAAAGGGACCCTTGCCAGATGTGAGAAGGATGGAAAGACCCCTTCTGCTGTGGGCGTACGCTTTCCCACTCTTCAACGGCCTTACTCCAGGAATCAGAGGAGTGGTAAGCTATGGTTCAAAAAGTCCCAAGGACCTTTCTAGGACTCACGTGGCAGTAACTCCCCCCAGGGCAAAGGAGGGAGTTATAAGGGAAGATGCCATCCACGAGGCAGAGGTGGTCCACAGAATCAGGGTTCCAGGGATTTGTTCCCTGGTAACTATTATCAGTGTTCCTGAATGGAAGCCAGATTGTCATCCTCTGGATGCAGTCAGGGGTTGTTTATCTTTGCACCTAATTGGGTGCAGAGGATTATAACCAGAGGTTACAATATCCCATTTTCAAAACAAACCAGACAGCCAAAAAGGATCCCAGATGTTCCACCCAGTCTCAGGGATGTAGCAGTCTTAGAAATTCAAAAACTACTCAACATAAGAGTCATCCAAGCAGTTCCACCAGATGAAATAGGCTACAGAGTTTACTCAAGATTCTTTTTAGTGCCAAAGAAAGCAGGGGACTGGAGACCAATTTTGAATCTCAGTGTGTTGAACAAGTCAGTTCAGCAAACAAAATTCCAGATAGTTATGGTTCAGTCTGTACTTCGTTCTTAGGAAAAGATGATTGGATATGCTCAGTAGATCTTCAGGATGTGTATTATTACATAAAAATGAACAACCGCTCCGTAAGATTCCCTGCGCTGCTGGCTGCGAGGCAGTCATTATCAGTTCAGAGCCCTGCCCTTTGGTCTCACCACAGACCCCATGGTGTTCACCAAATGAATGGCATTGGTAGCCGCTCACTTCAGACTGCAAGTATTCCACATGTTTCCATACCTAGACTACTGGCTCATTAGCACACCCACTAGGCATCTACTGTTGCAGGCAAGGGACTACATTCTTCAAAATTGCTCCTTGCTGGGGATCTCTGTAAGCTATGAAAATTTCCATCTAGAGCCAACACACAAGTTAGAATTTATAGGAGTGGTACTAAACACAAGCACCGGTATCACATCTCTACCCCCAGAAAGACTTCAAAGAGTAAAATCTCAAGTCAGTCAGATTCATAGCAAAACAGTGACTGCAAGACTGTTGTTATAAACCCTAGAATCAATGACTGTCACCATCACTTTAGTTCCCCTGGCAAGATTTCATATGTGAATCCTACAATGTCTCTTGGCGTCACAGTGCTCTTTACTGAATCAGCCAATATCCCAGTAGGTATTGATCAGCTGTCTATGCAAGAAAGACCCAAGTTGGTGGATTCTTGCCAACACAATTTTGTCTGGCTGACTCTTTGTCCCTACTCAACCCCAAGCCATAGTGACCATGGATGTGTCCCAGATAGGGTGGGGGGGCATTATCTGAGAAAGACAGTCCAAGGCACGTGGTCCCAGCTGGAGGCCAATTTACACATCAGTGTTCTGGAGGTGAGGGCAGTGCTCTTAGCATTGCAAGCATTCCAAGAAACCCTCCCCTTGAGAATGATTGAGATTCAAACAGACAACATGTCAGTGGTATGGTACATCAACAAGCAAAGGGAAACCAGATCTTACCCTCTTTGCTGAGAAGCACTCAAGATATGGCAATGGGCAATTTCATCTGACCGTTTTCTAATTGCAAAGCATATTCCGGTGAGCTCCAGTGTGATTGTGGACAAATTGAGCAGAAGCATTCTAATGCCTCACAAGTGGTCTCTCAGTCCTATGGTGATGGAAAGGATATTCCATCAATGGGGCCAACCTGCTGCAATCTCTTTGAATCCCCTCTGAACAAAAAGTGCAGCAGCTAATTTCCCTGTTCCCCCGCCAGGGGAGTCACTGAGAGATGCTCTCCTTCATGATTGGCCCTCCGGTCTACTATATGCCTTTCCACCAATAACCTCTTATTTCCCAGTTTCTGAAGGAAGCCAGCAGGTCGAAGAACAGAATAATTCTCATTTCCCCATTCTGGCCTCAACAAATATGGTTTCCCTTTCTTTGGCCTCACCTAATTCAGAAACTTTGGACCCTGAATCCAAAATAGAAAGTTGACCCCAGGGATCACTCCAGTGGCTGTACTTGATAGAGGTACTGGGAACTAATGTCGGGTGGCACAATGTCAGGGCACTTCTGTAGGCTAGGCTTGTAAAGGCCCCAGAGCCATTAGCCTAGTAGACACCTATGAACCTAAAAACACCAGACCTCTTGTCCCATCCTGAGGGACTCGTTCATCCGAATCTTCAAAGCTCAATCTCACTGCGTGGCTTCTCCAGTTTCAGTGATTGCCAGGCGTAATAGTCTCACTGCCCTAGTCCAATGAATCGTTCTAGCTTCCCATAAACCTTTGACTAGAAGACTATATAACATCAAATGGCAAAACTTTTCAAAGTGGGCTCCAGAGAATAACCTCGGCCCATTCTCTGCACCAGTTAATAAGGTCTTAGAATTCTTAGCATCGTTTTTCGCCATTAAACCTGTTTTGCGAATGCGATCAAATGTAATAAAATAGAAAAAAATGTTTTTATTCATTATGTCTTTCATACTGACATTTTACATATTTTATGTATATATGAATGTTGTTTTACGAATGTGTAAATGTCATAATTTAGCTTTTAATTTATTGGTGTATATTTCTTTAACTCCAAAGTAATTTTAAAGTAGATTTTTGGCGCAAAATCGGTTTATATAAGGGATGTGTAAATGACTGTAGTTATTCTGATGAAATCCACATATATTAGTGGATGAAAGTGCTAAATCTGTTGTATAATAAAGGATTGTGGAGTCACATTTGTTTGAGAAAGTACATTTCCTTCAGCTGAGTCTGTATTTTTGGCGTGCATACTGTTTTGGATCTTGTTTTGTTGCTGTTACGCCAGTTGTGTTTTAATTCAGAGGGCTGCATAATGGTTAAGGTATTTACCTTACAGACACAAGATGCAGGGTTTGATTCTCATATCGGGTAATTGGCCACAAGGGCGGTTAGCTTAGTAGTAATTTGGGGACCACTGTAGCACCCCCACTGTGAGGTCTTCCCTGGTGAGATCTGACCACAAATCAGTCTCATTTGAAGTAACTGCCATACCTGTCGTCATCCCCCAAGCAACTAAATAAAAAAACTTCTACAAAGCAGATTATATCTTATTTCAGAATGGTATAAATACCTTTACTGCACCTCGCCCCTCAGACAGAACTGGCAACTATGCCGGGTTCTACTTCAGTGCTTTATACAAACACCTCTATATCTGCATTGACTCGGTCATACCTGATAGGACCAAAACAAGCTCCTCAAGGAAGAGCAAACCTGCTTGGTGGACAACTGCCATTAACAGGCTTTACAATAAGAGGAAGAAATTGCTGTCTAAGAGTGAGAGGGAGAGAGCTCTAAACTGGAAACACTTCCTCCTCAGCTTAAACCACCAAATAAGACTTCTTGTGAAGTCCTCCAAAACAAACTACAAATCCAGATTAGCTTCCTCAGTTAAGGACAACCATAAGGCATTCTTTAGCTACATCCGTAACATAAAAGGAAAGGCCCAGATTTGTGCCGAATTGGTAGTTAATGATACCACATATACTGAGCCTATGGACATAGCTAACCTGTTAGCTGGCAGGTTCTATAAAACTTCATTCCCCTGTCCCCTCATATGTACCACATGACATCCCTACCACCTGTCCTCTACCTTGTATCTCTAAAGAGCAGGTCATAAACTCCCTCTCTAAAGCCAAAAACACAGCATCTGTGGGACTTGATAACATCCCAGATTGCATCCTATATGGGCTCAAACGAGAATTACCAACGCCACTGGGTACTCTTTTCAGTCATAGTCTATGCTGTGGCTTCATCCCAGTTGAATGGAAAATGACCACTATTATCCCCTTGCACAAAGGTGGTGCTTCCACTGACCCTGGGAAATATAGACCTGTTAGCCTGACTAGCCTTATCCGCAAGGCCATGGAGCAAATCATCATGGACCTGATCAACAAAGATATAGGTAATCTCCAAACACTTGACCCTACTTAGTTTGGATTTGTCAAAGGCCGATCATGTCTGTTAAACCTGATGGACTTCTTTGAGATAGTCACCAAAGCCCTGGACGAGGGGAATTCTGTGAATACAGCCTACCTAGATTTAGCCAAGGCTTTTAACACTATCCCCCACTCAGGCATCATTGACAAAATTACCCAGCTAGGAATCAACCCTTATATCATTAGATGGGTCGCTAACTGGCTCACTAATATAACCGATATAGTCAAAATAGGGGAATCCACCTCCAGTAGCAGACCTGTAACCAGTGGTGTTCCACAGGGATCAGTCCTGGGACCTCTATTGTTTGGAATCTATTTTTCCAAAGTAAAAGCTAAAACTAAAGGTCTGTGGCTGGCAATGTTTGCTGATAAGTGCAAACAGAGCAGTCATAGAGTCTCCAAACAATGTCAACATCCTACAGGAGGGTCTTACACAAACAAATGATTGGTGCCAAAGTCATGGGCTTAACACTCAATGCAAAAAAATGTATCATCATCCCTTTTGGTGAGTGCGATATTCCTGCTAAGTACCACATTAGTAACAACACCCTAAGTGCGCACTCAGTGGTGAGAGACCTGAGCACGCAGGTTGACAGCAGCCTTACCTTTGACCCCTCATGTCTCCACAGTGGTAAGAAGAGCATTCTATATTGCTCATCTCATAAGTAAGGGCATTGTATTTAGAAAAAAAGAAGTTATAACCTCTCTGTCCTCTTCCCTCATCAGGCCAGTAATTAAGTACAACACCCCTTTTGGTATGTACCTTTCCAAGCACCTGCAACAAATGGAGACCACAAAGGTTCCTCACAAGGAAAATTCAAGGTCTTCAGCATCTTTCCTATGTGGATGGTCTGAAATCACTGTCACTTTAGTCTGTTTCATACAGACTACTTAGAGGCAAGCTATGCCTTGCATATAAAGCAGTCTTTGACCCTGCTTTATTGGAAATGCTGCATATCCACAAGTCAAATGGTACACGGATTAATCACTGTAAAGACCTTACCCTGGTGTATGATATTAACAGAACCTGTTGGAGAGACAGATTTGTCTCCCAGAGGTTACCACACCTTTGGAGTGGACTCCCACTTCATGTCAAACAGAGCACCTCATTGGCCCTCTTCAAACGCAATCTGGATGATTGAATGGGTAACCATAAATTCACCCCAGGGGTTCCACCTGTGCCCCTCTTGGACAGAGGCAGTTGCTGCTGATCATGGAAATAAGGGTAGAACTTGGCTAGGCTTGTAAGGGCCCTAGGACCATTAGCCTAGTAAAGTCCTGTGATCCTATGAATTTCATACAGTTTTGTAAAGCACGATTTAGAAAGTTAGATAAAGCTTTATTTAATCATGCAGGTGTTTGTGAAAATGAGTACACTTTTTATTTTATAAAATTTAATGAAATTTTAAGTAAGAGTCGGGTATGCACTCTGGATAATGTGATTAATAAAATAAGTTAAGTGCCAGAAAAGCTTGTGTTTGCAGTGTATAACTAGGTTTTAAATGATACCTGTTACGAAACAAAAAAGATAATGAATTACTTGCATTTGGTATTTATGATTAAAACTGTGCGTTTTTATGCAAATAACATTTTAGGTTTAAGCAACTGTATTTGCATGTGCATGAGTGTGTGTGTGTGTGTGTGTGTGATATATAGTTGAACAACAACAAAATCAAATCACCAAATATCAATCTAAAAAGATCAAAACAAAAAACAAACAAAAAAAGGCCATAAAATCCGTGTTTTGCAAGGGCAAGCCCCACTGCATCCCCTGCTATATTTTATATATATATTTATATGTGTGTGTGTGTGTGTGTGTGTGTGTGTGTGTGTGTGTGTGTGTATATATAAATATATATATATATATATATATATATATATATATATATATATATGGGATTGGTACTGATCCCCGAAGGAACTTTTCACCGAAGCACAAACAGCCGGGCATACTTCCACGAAAGTGCTTTTTACCGAAAAAGCACTTTCGCGGAAGTATGCCTGCAGCTAGAGGGAGTCGTGGGGAAATGACTGTTGCGGAGATCATACTACGGTGTGGATAAGGTAATATTCCCTTTTCCTCACTGTAGTGCGATCTTGGAGTGAGAATATTAAAGTAAGGGGGGTGGGGGGTGCAGGGGGGGGGTTGCCCCCTTGCATAAAAGTAGATTTATTTATTTATTTATTTATTTTTGTAACGAACTTAAAAGCTCTTTTTCAGTGAAAACGCTTTAGTTAAAGTGTGTTCGGTGATTGTGGATTCGGACTATTGAACTTTCATTCAGTAGTCCTAGATCCATAATAGTAAACTGGTTACATAAGTGTGCACACCCTTAAACTAATACTTTGTTGAAGCACAATTTGATTTAATTATAGCATTCAGTCTTTTTGGGTACACACCTCCCATCAATTAAAGAGACTCTGATTAACTCCAAATAAAGTTCAGCTTTCCTAGCAGGTTTTTCCTGCCATTTACTCAGTTGCCTGCTACAGCAAAAGCCATGGTTTGCGGAGAGCTTACAAAGCAACAAAGAGATGTCATTGTTGAAAGGTATCAGTCAGGAGAAGGGTACAAAAAATTTTCCATAGCATTGTGTATTTATTTATTTATATTTGTTGACCGGGAGTGTCCGACTAGACGTAGGTCCATTTTCAGCAGAAGCCTGGGGAGAAAAGTTCCACAGTTAAAATAAACAGACAGTAGTTACATTGGATTACATAGCAATTAACAATTTACATAGCAATTACGTACAACATATTTACAAATAAAGAACATAGTACATCAGTAGACAACAAGAATCTTTATCTGTGAAGTACATAACAGACATTAACAAATGTTACAATAAGAAGTTCCTGCTGTATAATACCATGGAATACAGTGAAGACAGTCATCAAAAAGTAAAGAAAATATGGGACAACAGTGACGTTGCAAAGAACTGGACATCCCTCCAAAACTGATGAAAAGACAAGATGAAAACTGGTCAGGGAGGCTGCCAAGAGACCTACAGCAACACTGAAGGAACTGTAAGAATTTCTGGCAAGTACTGGTTGTGTACTACATGTGACAACAGTTTCCCATATTCTCCATATGTCTGGGCTATGGGGTAGGGTTGCAAGACAGAAGCCTTTTCTTACACAGAAAAACATCCAGGCCCAGCTAAACAATAAACAGTACATAAAGTCTCCCAGAAACATGTGGGAAAAAGTGTTATGGTCTGATGAGACCAAGGTTGACCGTTTTGGCCAAAATTCCAAAAGGTACATTTGGCGCAAAACAATACTTCGCATTGCCAAAAGAACACCACCCCCACAGTGAAGCATGGTGGTGGCAGTATCATGCTTTGAGTTTGCTTTTCTTCAGCTTGAACTAGGGCTTTAGTCAAGGTGGAGGGAATTATGAACAGTTCCAAATACCAGTCACTTTTGGCCCAAAACCTTGAGGCATCTGCTAGAAAGATGAAGAGGAATTTCACCTTTCAGCATGACACTGACCCCAAGCATACATCCAAATTAACAAAAGAATGGCTTTACCAGAAGAAAATTGAAGTTTTGGAATGGCCCAGCCAGAGTCCAGACCTAAATCCAATAAAAAATCTGTGGGGTGACCTGAAGAGGGCTGTGAACAAGAGATGTCCTCGCAATCTGACAGATTTGGGGCACTTTTGCAAGGAAGAGTTGGCAAATATTGTCAAGTGAAGATGTGCCATACTGATAGACTCCTACCCAAAAGACTGAATGCTGTAATTAAATCAAAAAGGGCTTCAACAAAGTATTAATTTAAGGGTGTGCACACTTATGCAAGCAGCTTATTGTACATTTTTTTATTTTTTTATATTTTTTCCCTAACAGATTTGTTTGTTTTTCAATTGAATTGTGTAGGTTATAGGTCACATTAAAGGTGGGAAAAGGTTTGAAATTATTTATTGTGGTCTCATTTGCTTATATCAGAAAAACCTAGCATTTTAACAGGTGTGTGTACACTTTTTATATCCACTGTATATATGAGTGTGTGTGTGTGTGTGTGTGTGTGTGTGTGTGTGTGTGTGTGTGTGTGTGTGTGTGTGTGTGTATATATATATATATATATATATATATATATATGCATACTGTGTGCATGTATATCTATCTATATATATATATATATATATATATATATATATATATATGTGTGTGTATATATATATATATATATATATATATATATATATATATATATATATATATATATATAGATATATGTATATATATATATATGTGTGTGTGTATATATATATATATATATATATATATATATATATATATATATATATATATATATATATATATATACACACACACACACACACACACACACACACACCCCCCAAGACCAATATCATATAACAGTGGGGAAAGGAAGCATTCCCAATCCATTACCAAACACATAAACACACAAAAACATACTCGGAGGCTCTAAGTAAAAATCTGCCTAAGCAGCAGAGACCTCCAAAGCAGACACCCAAGCAACCGCTACCCCAAAACAAAACACGTGCAACACATAGCTCACAAAGCCAGTGTGCCAAACAGTCACAGCCCTTAAGGCTAAACAACACACCAGATACACTTGTAATAGGTGACTCTATCGTCAGGCACACTGACGGTCCGCTCACCAGGCTGAACAAGGAGAAGGTCACGGTGAGCTGCCTGTCGGGCGCTAGGATCCGCCACATAACACAAGCACTCAGGTCACTCCAAGGTAAGTACAAATATGACTCAGTCATCGTCCATGCTGGTGTGAATGACCTGAGACGTACCTCCCTGGACTACATGAAAAGAGACATAGAGGAGCTCTCTGAGCATGTAGCCTAGGCCGGTATGACCCTGACCTTGAGTAGCATCTTACCCTCACCAAGAATGATGCCACAATATGAAGACAAGATGATCAATTTCAACAATTGGCTTAAGTATTGGTGTCATTCAAAGGGGATCCAATGCCTGTCTGCCTGGGATGACATGCTCGACAAGCCATGATGCTTCGCTAGGGACGGCTTGCACCTGTCACCCCTGGGCTTTCGGATATTGGCAAAGGCTCTTGCCACCCCTATAGTGCCTTTTTTAGGCAAGGCTCAAAAGACAAACCCACCTCCATAGGTATCACAAGGGATAAGAAACTAAGAGTAATGCTACTCAACGCCAGAAGTCTAAACCTCAAGATGCACACACTCAAAACTCTCCTTAGCATGGAGAACATCGATATCTGTGCAGTAACAGAAACCTGGTTCAAGGCTCCCGAGAGCACCCCAGCACTACCAGGTTATACCTCATACCATGTTTTTCGGCCCCAAAATTTGGACGAACCACAAAAGGAGGGGAGTATCAATATTAGTCAAAGATACCCACACCTCCAGGTTGGTGGCACAGCACGAAGCATCAGAGACTATCCATGTGCAACTAACAGTGGGTAAAACTGCCTTCCAGTTTATAGCCTGCTACAGACCACCCTCCCAAACCCAGGAACCCCACTCGGCCTTCCTGAGAACACTGGAAAATATGAAGGTCTCTCCAAACACCATTATATTGGGCGACTTCAACTACCCTAACATAGACTGGGAGCATTACTCTAGCTCCAACACCCTAGCCCAAAGGTTCCTAGAATTTATAAACTCAAATGCTATGGAACAGCTTGTTGCCACTCCCACAAGAGGGGAAAACATACTGGACCTGATCATCACCAACATGGGGACTCTATGCTCCAGACCAGAAGTGTATCCCTCACTGGTAAGATCAGACCATAAACTAATCTCACTAGATATTCACATCCCGACCCCAGCCCCTGCCCAGAAAACCACAGTGAAAAACTTCTCTAAAGCAAATTTCACACTTCTCAAAACCGAGGTGAAATCCTTCAAAGCCCCCGGGCCTGTGGAAAATACGGCCCAGATCGCAGAATCCTTTATAAATGCATTCTATGAACACCTTCAGGAATGCATGGATCATGCAATCCCAAATAAAACTAAGACCCAGTCCTCCAAGGTTAGGCGTCCTGTCTGGTGGACCCCAGCCATAAACAAACTATACAATAGAAGGAGGAAGCTACTACAATGTAGAGCAAAATCCCAAAAAGGGAAGGCATCTCTGATCAGTATTAGCAAAAAACTACGGGCACTCATAAAATCATCTAAGGCCAGCTTCGAGAGAGAAATTGCACAGGACACTAAGGATAATCACAAGGCTTTCTTTAGTTATGTTAGGAACCTGGGTGGGAATTCCCAGATATGCTCAGAATTAGTCCAAAATGACAAAAAATACACCGAACCCGCAGACATTGCCAACATCCCAGCTGACAGGTTCAGCGCAAACTTCTTCCCCCCTTCCCCACCAAAAGGGCAAATATCTATCCCAGCAGAGTGCTGCTCCCCTGACATCTCAGATGCTCAGGTAAGAGCCGCCCTCTCCAAAGCAAAAAACACAGCATCAATGGGACCAGACGGTGTCCCGGGCTGCATCCTACATGAACTCCAAGAAGAACTAAACCTAAACATAAAACTACTGTTCAATCTCAGCCTTACTACAGGATATGTACCCAAAGAGTGGCGTACAGCAACAGTGGTCCCTCTCCACAAAGGTGGTGCCTCAACAGATCCTGGAAACTATCGCCCCATAAGCCTGACTAGCTTGGTCTGCAAAGCTATGGAAAGGATCATCATGGACCTCATAAATAAAGATATTGGGGACCTACAGACACTGGATCCTACCCAATTCGGCTTTGTTAAGGGCAGATCCTGCCTCTTAAACCTGATCGATTTCTTTGAAACAGTCACCAAGGCCATTGACGAGGGGAAGGTGGTCCACACAGCCTACCTGGACCTTGCAAAAGCCTTCGATACAATACCCCACTCGGGCATTATAGATAAGCTCACCAGCTTAAATATAAACCCCTATGTCACTAGATGGGTTGCAGACTGGCTCAAGGACAGAACCCACATGGTTAGAATTGCTGGAGCCATGTCAGACTCCAAACCAGTTACAAGTGGCGTCCCACAAGGCTCAGTCCTGGGACCTCTCTTGTTCGGTATATATTTCTCGTAGGTACAGGCTAACACGGAAGGACTGTGGCTGACCAAGTTCGCAGATGACTGCAAACTGGGTGCCATAATCGACTCTCCAGCCGACACAAGCATTCTACAAAAGGGCCTCATAGAAACAGACAACTGGTGCCAGAGCCACGGCCTCAAGCTAAACGCCAAAAAGTGTATAGTCATCCCCTTTGGCAAAAACAAAGTGCCCACAAATTACCACATAGGTGGTAATCCATTAAGTACGGAAGAAGTAATTAGGGACCTGGATACCCAAGTTGATAGCAATCTCTCATTTGACAACCACATGGCCAAAGTGGTTAGAAAAACATTTTATATAGCCCACCTTATCATGAAGGGATTCACATCTAGATCAGGGGAGGTCATCGTGCCTCTTTACTCATCCCTCATCAGGCCCATAATTGAGTACAATGCCCCTTTTGGGATGTACCTTACCAGACACCTGCAGCAATTGGAAAGACCCCAAAATTACCTCACCAAGAGGATCAAAGGGCTCAAACAGATGCCATATGCTGCCTGGTTAAAGAAACTCCAGCTCTACTCAGTGGCATACCGCCTGCTCAGAGGCAATCTGTGCCTGACGTATAAAGCCATGTCCAACCCGGAATTAATGGACATGCTGCACCTCAGAAAATCCAAATCCCATCGAGCTACGCGCTCGAGAGACTTGAACCTCAGCACTGAAATAAATAGGACATGCTGGAGGGACAGATTCATAACCCAGAGGCTCCCTTCACTCTGGAATAAAATCCCCAGTTCAGGTTAGGCAGAGTCCCTCATTGACTGTCTTCAAGAGGAATCTTGATGAGTGGATGGGAGATTGTAGGTTCACCCTGGGTATCACTTCTGTGTCACTGTTAGACAGAGGCAGAGTATACTAACCTCGAAAAAGGGCATAGCAAAATTCATTTAAAATGGGTGGCGAAAGTCAAACACATTCTGGCTAGGCTTATAAATGCCCTAGGGCAGATGGCCTAGTATGAACCTATGAACCTATCCCTGCTGTACCCTGATCATCTCACACAAAGTAATGCCTTCATACTGTGATCATCTAAATATTTTCTCACGTATGCTGCTTGATATTCTGAATGTTCGACTAATTATGTGTGTATATATATATATATATATATATATATATATCTATATATGGTATGCTCGACTAGCATATGTCCGAATTACAAAACATCGAACACACATACACGAAAGCACTTAACATCGACAAGTGCTTCCATGTACGTGTTCCTGCTCTGTAGATTGGACTACAGTGCAGGTAAGGGAAAATTCCCTTTTCCCCACTGTAATGCGATCTCAGAGTGAGAATAATAAAGTAGGGGGGGTGTGGGTGGCACAGCACCCCACGTGGGGGATGCAGGGGGGCAAAGCCCCCCTGCAGAAACGTAGATTTTTTTTTTTTTTGAACTACACATACACGGAAGCGCTTTTCGATGTTAAGTGCTTTCGTGTATGTGTATTCAATGTTTTGTGATTCAGACATATGCTATTCGAGCATGTGTCCTAGACCCATATGTATATATATATATATATATATATATATATCTTAACTTCTAGTATATGTATCTATGTATGACTACCGTTTGCATAGATTTAACGTGTTGATTGTGTTATCATATAATGTGAGAGAAAAGTGTTTGAACTTGTTTTTTTATCTGTTTCATCTAATGAGAGTTACGTACATTGACCATGAAATGTTATCTGTGACAGAGTACCTTTATTGATTTACAACCTACAATGTGTACAGATAACAGGGAAAGACAAAACTAATTTTGATGGACTAAATTAGGCATATCTCTTTAAGTGTGGAATGGCATCAGATGCTACAAAGAGCAGATATATTAGATGCCTCTGTTGCAGCTTAAATGACAGCACATTTTCTTAAGAAGTCGACATTCTTACATTTTAAATGTTATTCTTCATGTAGCACCAGTTTACAGTCCCTGTGCCTAAATGCAGAAACTTCATAATGACATGCATAAAAGACGACCCATGTTTTTTTCTTACATTTGTTTTTCTAGTTTGTACAAAGGAATGTCAATAATAACTGAAATAAAAAATGAATGATAGGTGGCCTTGAGACAAAACGTTGACTTCTGTTATTGCTCCATTCAGATTACAGCGAGGGAAGAAGCCACAGGTTGAAAATGGCAGTGGACCAGAAGACAATGGGGACAGTTCTCACTGTAGCAATGGCTCAACACATAGCAATCAGGAAGCTGGACCAAGCCAGAAGAGAGCGAAAACTTCCGATGACTCTGGGCTGGACTTAGATAACACAACAGAGACAATGACTGTGGACTCATCACTGGATGGAACCAGTGAGATTGAACTAGTTTTTAGGCCTCACCCGACGTTAATGGAAAAGGATGATTCTGCACAAACCAGGTAAATTTCCACATTTTGGACGTGGTGATTTCAGATTGCATTCCAAACTATGGGTGTTTTTATTTTTATCATTGTTCATTTTCTTAAGATTTTCATACAGATGTATGCAGAATATTCAAAGGTATCACCTGTTAATCTCTTAACACACAGTGTCTTACTAAAGGTAAGAGTGTGCCTAATGGTGTAATCCTGATAGAAAATTGTTGTCAAATACAAGAAAATTGTCTAGACACAAAGTAATGTCCTTGACAGTGCCTAGTTGTGTTTCAGTAGCTTTTAGGAGAGGATATGCACAGTGAAAAAAAGAGAAGGTTTCCTTTGTTTCAGAGTTAACATCAGTATACGAGTAACTGTCATCATTGTATTACTTTCATATAAAGGAGTAGAAGCTTTCCTTTATTTTGGCGTTAACCTCAGTATAACGATCATCAATGCGTTGCTTCTGTATTGCAGAGACAAGAGATGCACCACCTACCAGTACAGGAAGTGGGAGATGCAGCCATAAAACTGTTGACAAGTAAAAGAACAGGTGTGCACAGATAATAATAAGTGAGAGAAGTGGTGATAGAACCAGAGATGACCAGACCCAATCCCATAGAACAGAGAGATAATGGCCTAACTACAGGCTAAGCAAGCCAGGTTCGATTAGAAACTCAAGTTTCTGAGGTGCTGGCAGAAAGAAATGGACATCTCCATCCAGGCAGGAGGGCATTTGTGTAGGCTTTCCCTATTGGGAGGCATGGTCTGTACAGGGGAGTAGCTCTCAGATGCAGTAGGTTCATAGGTTTATAGGAGGTTACTAGGCTATTGGTCCTAGGGCCTTTATAACCTTAGCCATTTTATACCCTTGTTACCGTATTGACCAGGTTGTATGATCTGTATTTACAGCACAAGTCTATGATCAGCGCCAACTGCCCTTATCCAGGAGAGACATAGGTGACACCCCTGGGATAAATTTACAATCTCCCATCCAGTTGTCTAAGTTACGCTTAAATAGGGTCATTGAGGAGCTCTATTTTACGTGAACTGGGAGTTTGTTCCAGAGAAGCAGCAGTCTCTGGGAGATGTATCTGTCTCTCCAGTATGATCCCTAGAGCGAGTGAATCTTGTCCCATTTGATGGATGTGCAGCATTTCCATTAGGTCAGGGTCCAAGACTGCTCTGTAGGAGAGGCACAAGTCGCCACTTAGCAGCCTATAAGGTACAGAGTACAGTGACAGGGCCTATCTTAGTGGTTTGATGAGAGATGAGTACAGGGGAGTTACAACATCCTTAGCTCTGGATAGGATGCCCTTGCTTATAAGATGTGCAATATAGAAGGCCTTCCTTACCACTGTGGGGACATGGTAATCTAAGTTAAGGTTGCTGTCAACCTGTGTTCCCAAATCTCTCACCACAGGGTTTGAGCTAACGGGGGTACTGTTAATACTGTAATTTGCAGGCACTTCCCATTTGCCGAAAGGGATGATAACATTTTTTTTGTATTTAGTTTAAGTCCGTGGCTTTGGCATCAGCCATTTGTCTGTGTAAGTCGTTTTTCTAGTATGTCAACATCATTGGGGGACTCAATGATTGCACTCAAGTTTGCAGTCATCGGCGAAATTGGTAAGCCACAGGCCATCTATTTTCACCTGGACTTCTGAGAAATAGATTCCAGACAGCAAGGGGTCCAGCACAGAACCTTGTGGTACACCACTGGTAACTGGTCTTCTGGTAGAGGTGGAATCCCCAACTCTGACTGTATGCCTTCTGTCAGTGGACCATTTGGCTACCCATCTAGTGATGTATGGGTTAATTCCCAGCTAGGTGAGTTTCTCAATGATGTCTGTGCGGGGGGTTGTGTCAAAAGCCTTGGCTAAGTCAGGATAGGCTGCATGTACTGTTTTGCCTTTATCCAGGGCTTTGGTGACATTCTCAAAGAAGTCCACCAGGTTTAATACGCATGATCTACCCTTAACAAAGCCATATTGGGTTGAATCAGGAGTTTGCAGGTAACCTATGTCTTTGTTGATGAGGTCCATGATGATTCTCTCCATGGCCTTGCAGATAAGGCTGGTTAGGCTTATGGGTCTGTAGTTCCCAGAATCGGTTGAAGGATCCCCTTTGTGCAGTGGAATTACTGTTGCTGTTTTCCACTCTGCTGGGACAAAACCAGTACTTAGACTGTAATTGAAGAGAGTGCCAAGTGGTTCCATTAGGTCCTATTTTAGACCATTTAGTAGGCAGCCTGGGATGTTATCCAGTCCCGTAGAGGCTATGTTTTTGGCCATGGAGAGTGCGGTTATGACCTATTCTTCGGAGCTAGTAGGTAGAGGACTGGTGACAGGTATGCTTTGGAGTATGTCTGTTGGGGATGGGGGGGGGGTGAGGTTTGAGCCAAATCTGTCTGCTAGCAGGTTGGCAATGTCCTCAGGGTCAGTATGAGTGGCACCATCCACTACTAGTTTGGCGCAAAGCTGGGCCTTCCCTTTTAGATTTCTGACATAGCTAAAGAATGCCTTGTGATTATCCTTAGCTAGGGGATGCTAATTCAGCTTCATAATTGGATTTAGAGGACTTTACAAGGTAACTAATTTGCTTGTTCAAGCTGTGGAGGGTGTCCTTCTTCTGCTGAGTCAGTTCTCTCTTGTTCTTAGACATTAGTTTCTTCCTCTTGTTGTATAACCTATTTATGTGCTTGATGCCCACCACAGTGGCTTGTTTTTTTTTTTAGAGGACCTCGTTTTGATCAGGTCAGGTGCAGCTGAATCTATACATTTGTGCAGGTGTTTATACAGGGCATTTTTCTACACCTCTGTATAGCAGTCATGGGTACCTGTCAAATATTCGAACCCTCAAAATTTAGAACGTTACATGATCGAGACCAAACGTTCGGAATTTTGAGTGCTTGAATATAGACTTTAAATGGCACTGTACTGTGTAGATAGGGAGAATTTCCCTTTTCTGGACTGAAGTGCGGTCTCGGAGTTGGCATATTTAAGTATGGGGGGTGTGGTGGGCGCAGACCCCACGTGGGGGGTGCAGGGGGGCTTGCCCCCCTGCCTACACTGTTAAAAGTGTTTTTTTCTGTGTTTTCTTTTTTTGTTTATATGTTCGAACATCCAAATGTCGAACATTTGGTCTCGACTATGTAATGTTCGACATTTTGGATGTTCGAACATATAACATAGACCCGCAGTCATTGTTGACAGTGGTAACAGGGGGGTTGAAACCATTGATGCCATTGCTTGGGAGGATGTAGTTTGCTTTGGAGACATTTTTCATCCTCTTTGTTCTTGACAGGGTCAAGTATGATTGTTGCTTCGAACAAGACTGATTTATGATCAGACATTAACAGGGAGGGCAACACACAGGGGGTAGTGCAGAGACCCCCTGTGTTGGTGTGTACTAAGCCTAGTAAATTCAAGCCCCTTTTGGGAGTGCAGACTATCTGTTCCATAGCATTTGTATTAACAAAGTCCAGGAATCTTAGGGCGATGGTGTTTGTGCTCACATATGACTCCCAGTCAATGGAAGGATGGTTGAAATCAAGGATGCCCAAGGTGTTTGGCTGTGTAGTGAATGACTGAAGTAGTTCCAGGTAGGCAGAGTGGTTCTCGTGGTTCATGGTGGGGGACCTGTTACTAACAATGATATGGAAGGGGGTTTTACCTACAGTTAGTTGGACTTGGAGTAGCTCTAGAGAGCTGTACTATTTGACTAGTCTTGAGGTGTGTTTGTCTTTAATGAAGATGGATACACTTCCACCTTTGGTTCTTTCACTCTTGTTTTGCAGTCTGAATATGTGAAAGGCATTGTAGCCTTGCATGGCCAGGGTGCTCTCTGTGGCCTTGAGCCATGTGTCTGTGACTGCACAGACATCAGCATCTTACAAGGTAAGGAGTACTTCCACTGAGTGCGATTTCTGATTTAGACTCCTAACATTAAGCAGAATAACCTTGAGTTTGTCTCTAGAGGATTTTTTTATGTCTGGAATTTTGTTGTTATAACATTCCCTAAAAAAGGCACTATGGGGGAGGCAAGTACCTTTGCCAGTAACTGAAAGCCATGAGGCGACAAGTGAAGACCATCTCTGGCAAAGCAGTGTGGTCTGTCGACCATATCCTCCCAGGCTGACAGATACTGGATTCACCTGGATTGCCACCAGAAGCTAAGGCAATTATTGAATTCAGTCATTTTTTGTTTATATTGAGGCATCATCCTAGGTGAAGGTAGAATGCTGCTTAGGGCTAGGGACATACTTCCCTGAGACACATAATCTGAGAACTCAATCATGTCTCTCTTCATATAGTCCAGTGAGGTATGTCTCAAGTCATTCACTCCAGCATGGACTATGACAGAGTTGTAATGGTACTTGTTGTTGAGAGACTTAAGTTCATATGTAATCTGACGGATCCTGGCATCGGAAAGGCAGCTGAGCATGGCCATCTCCTTGTCCAGCCTGATGAGGGGGACATTTGTGTTTCTCACTATGGAGTTGCCTATGACCAAGATGAATAGAGAGTAGGGGGAAACAACTGTCCATGGCAGCATGGATAACACGTGGCCCCAGGACATTCTAATGATCCTTGTCAGCCCAGTACTGGTGGAGCAAGTCTTGGGGAGGGGGAGAACCAAAGGTGACCATGCAGAAGCCAGTACCCCAAGGAGGACATAAGGGACTTGAGCTGGAAGGGGCATACAATCAGACTGGAAGGACAGAAGAGAAAGTACATCAGTGATGGGAAATAAAGCAAATGCAGCAGAGGGAGGGAGGTAATCACTACAGACAGAAGAACTTCCAGAGGTAGAAATGAAGGAGGTAATGCTGCATATCGGACAGGTGGTGTCAAGAAGCAGAGAATTAAGGAAACTAGAGTAAAATGTTGGGACAAAAAAATAGAGTTTTGAAGATTAGAGACTGGAGTCACCAAAAAAATTAAGAGTCTTGGCAAGGGAGATAAAAGTATCCAGGTTAGAATAAAACTGGTCTTCTGGGGCTGAGACTCAGTAAGGTGCAGGGAGAGGTGACTAAGGTGGTTACCAAGGGATGGGGGGGGTGCATTTTGTGGTGCAAGTGGGTGCCAGTGACCTGACAGCTGAGATATCTGAGGAAGCAGGGCCAGAGAGATGGAGAGAGATGCCAAAAATAGAAGTTTGGGCTGTAGAGGCTTTCAGGAATTGAGCACCCAGTATACATTGACTCCCTTAAAACAAATTGCAGAAGTTTTATCATAGCGTACTGCTGTATTGTGCAAGCATCAGCATGTACATTCCCTATGCCTGTGCAATGCATCATTTAAATGTCTGTTAACCAAAATAAAATATGAAAATGTGTAGGAAAATTAAAGTGCTATCGGGTAATGGCATTATTTAAAAAAAAGGTAAAATATGCCTTTCTTAGTGCCATAGTGTAATACTAGTAGCTCGTATTTAGGCATATGTAATAGGTTCATAGGTTCATAGCCAGATACTAGGCTATCAGTCTGCAGACTTTTACAAACCTAGCCAGTAATCAGAAGTCCGAATCAAGCCAAGCAGCTTGTATCTCTGAGGTAATGGCCTTTACTATTATGCCAACTCCTCCCCTCCCTCTGTAGTATTTGCCCACAGCTGGCTTTGTTGATTAACTTAAGCTTTGATCATTCCACCCCAGCCATGGGTAAACCCTGCATTACCCACATCTAGATGTGTGTTGTTGCTAAATAGTTGCACCCTTTTCATTCTGCACTTACTGGAGCTTCTATTACCATTTCCATAAACTTTTTTCTGAATTATCTGGTTGACTTTAGTTCTTGTCAGTTTGTTCATCATCCCACAGTTACTGTATCTCATGCCACCTGTCTGCCCGTTTTGTCAGTTTGTCCATATCCCTTCAATTTATCCATATCCCATCCTAAGTTATTTCATGGGGACCTAATCACCCATCAGATGTTGCTTTTGTCAAGACCTGATGTAGGAGTCCTGTTGCAATTTAACTGTTTAGTATCCATTTTGGTCCTCCTTTTGACATCACCCAACTGGCCCAGCCCTCAGTGCCCAGTGTCTATGCTGGGTCTCCCAGTTCATTTCCCTACCCCTTCCATGGACCTACACCGGTATTGCTGAGGCCCAACTGGCCCAGCCCTCAGTGCCACTTGTCTATGCTGGGTCTCCCAGTTCATTTCCCCTACTCCTTCCTTGGACCTACACCAGTATTGCTGGAGCCCAACTGGCCCAGCCCTCAGTGCCCCATGTCTATGCTGGGTCTCCCAGTTCATTTCCCCTACCCCTTCCTTGGACATACACCGGTATTGCTGGAGCCAAACTGGCCCAGCCCTCAGTGCCCCGTGTCTATGTTGGGTCTCCCAGTTCACGGCACAGTGGTGCAGTGGTTAACATTGTCGCCTCACAGCAAGAGGTTCTCCGGTTCGATTCTCGGCTGGGGTGCCTTCTGTGTGGAGTTTGCATGTTCTCCCTGTGTTCGCGTGGGTTTCCTCCGGGTACTCCGGTTTCCTCCCACATTCCAAAGACATGCATCTGGAGCATTTCTCCCCGGGCCTCCGCTGAAAACAGGCTCTGTGGAACCTAGTCGGACATTCCCGGTCAACAAATGTTAAATAAAAAATAAAAATAAACATTTCCCCTACCCCTTCGTTGGACCTACACCAGTATTGCTGGGGCCCAACTGGCCCAGCCCTCAGTGCCCCGTGTTTATGCTGGGTCTCCCAGTTCATTTCCCTACCCCTTTCTTGGACCTACACCAGTATTGCTGGAGCCCACCTGGCCCAGCCCTCAGTGCCACATGTCTATACTGGGTCTCCCAGTTTATTTACCTACCCCTTCCTTGGACCTACACCGGTATTGCTGGGGCCCAACTGGTCCAGTCCTCAGTGCCCCATGTCTATGCTGGGTCTCCCAGTTTATTTCCCTACCCCTTCCTTGGACCTACACTGGTATTGCTGGGGTCCAACTGGCCCAGCCCTCAGTGCCCCATGTCTATAGTGGGTCTCCCAGTTCATTTCCCTACCCCTTCCTTGGACCTACACCGGTATTGCTGGGGCTGGGCATGGAGCCTAAGGACTTCCTGGGGGCTCAACTGGCTCTGCATCTGTTGCACACTACTCACTCCCTGCCCTGGCTCCCACTCCTGTCAGTCATGTCCAAGGGAAACTCTCCTCTTTGGACCACAGCTTCCTTCAGGGAATGTCATTGACAGATGCCCTCCCACCCAGGACAGGCACACACATCTCTTCCTGCTGAGCCACAAATCAAATCCAGGTCACCTGGGCAGTAGTCAGGGTTTTATCCATCTACACCTCTGGAATGACTTACTGCTTAATACCCGTGAGGGTTTTTGTCGAACAATATAATTAGTGAAGGTAATGTCATTGTCATGTTCTGTCTCAGTGAGGCACTTTTAGTAGGTAACTATGCAAGCTTATGACTTGTAAATTTCATTACTAACCTCATAGAACAAGTCAGATTAAAGGGAAAAGCTGAATTTTAACTTAAACTTTTCTTTTTACTCTGTATTTGTGCAACCTCAGAATTAATGTATTAGAGGCAATGGGTATGGGGGCAAAACTACCACATCTGTGACCTTCTGTAAAAACATTTGTTAAATTGCATCAGATTGTATTAATTTTGTGTCTTGTTTTTCTTTGGCCTTGTCCAGTTCTGATTATCAAGGCTGCCTCTTGAACACTCTGTTAGCCCATTTTTCCCCTAGGGGTTGAAAGCATTGTAGTGCATTCCTTCCCCTAGGGGTGAGGAACAAGCATGCCAAGACTAATGCTTGGGGGAATCAAGTTTTTGCCTTATTGCCCAGTGTTCCCCCATTCATGTCCATAGATTTCCAAAGAGCAGTTCTATAGTAGGTTGATGTGAGGATTGTCATGCACTTTCAGAATGTAATCCTCAAAGTCCCTCTCACTTCACAACAACTTGTGTGTTCTTTGTTGTCCATTGAGGAATCTAACATGGAGCGTGCACCCTAGACGTACAATACCCAACTCATTCCCCTCTTCCCCAATCAGTTCCTCCAGTGTTTAGGTAGTAATCAAACCCACAATGTCTGGGTCATTGTCAGGACTTCATCCATGTATCTATCTCTCTGTCTATTTATTTCAGAAACCTGGCTAATTCTGTATCTTTTGGTGCAATCTGTACCTGTTAAGAAAGTTGTCAACAGTTTAGGCAGATTACAATTTGTACTCCATTCATAGAATCCCAGTGAAATGAGGTTCAGTGAGTCATTAGGGTTCCCAATCCCTTACATCTTCTGTAGGGATGCCTACTCTGGTGTTATCTGCAAATTAGTTGATTCTGTTCTCATTGATCTCAGATATGTCTGTAACAAAAACACTGAAGAGTTATGGACCCAGGGCTGACCTCTGCAGTTCATTTTTCATCAACCACCTTTTCCATAATAGGAACACTTTTGGTATCCCGTTTTGAGTCCCCACGTCAGTCAGCTTTCGACTAAGTTGGTCATTTTCTTGCCAGTCTCTAACCACTGAACTTTCTTATCAGCACTCCATAACTACTTACTGAAACTGAAGCAGGCCAAATCAGCTAGTCAGCTCGCATCCATCTAATTTGTAACCTGACTGGACTAGAAGCACCTTTGGGTTATGACTCCTGGTTCTTGTCTTGGTGTGGTTTTTCTCCTGAATTACCAACAGTACTTCCCTAAATGCATTTTATATCACTTTCTGTAGCACTAAGGTCAGGCTGACTACACTGTATTTTTCAGGGTTGAGAGACATCACTGATAACACTTTCCAGCCCGTTTGCTATCACCCCACTGACCATTGGTCTGTTGAATACCTCTAGCAATGGCTTCACCAAAACTCTTGCCTTTGTGTTTACTTACTTTAGTCAACTTCTGCTCTACCATCCTGGATTTAATATCTTCATCTTTCTAATCTTCTCCTCTCTTCTTCCCTTCACTGCTCGTTTTGTATCCCCCCCCCCCCCCGTTGCCTTGTACATATGGAGGCAAAGGAACTATTCAGTTCCTCATCTTTTTGTTATGTATCTCTTTTTGTTGACCACTTATTTATGGGTGCTTAAGTTGCCCCGTGCCTCAGACCATCAAGCCACTTCCTTTTTCTGTATATTCCACGTTGCATCTGGCCATTGTACCCCCTACTTTACCCCTTGGTGGATCCTCATTCTTTAATTAGAGCCAATTATGTGGTGTCTGTCACTGTAGGTGACTGGACCTGGGAGGCTGAGGAAGCCTGATGTACAGAGAACCCTCTGGTATCTCTGTGACTTGTGCACATTTTCAAATATAGGTCAGTAAGTGGTTACTGTGCATGTGTAGTTTATTGGACATGCCCAACATGCCATTGTGGGCCCACCCTGCTGGACGCAGAGTCGCTCACCTCCATTAGGAGTCAGCCATGCAATGGGTCAGACCTAGGATGGTTAAGCAGGTATTAGCCACTCACTCTCATCTTCCACAGCTTGCATCTCCATTTCCTCGATGGCTACTAAATCCCTGACGATGTAGATTGCAGTCAGAGTTATATTCTTTTATGCAAAGGAGTAGGACATTTACAAGTAAGTTTGTCACTGTCTGTTTTTTTTTCCTTTCTCTTGTATACCTGAAATTCTGTCACCTCACTGCTTGTACTAATTTCCGTTCTACCTTGCCTGTAGTTGCTGTGATTCCCATTTTTACTTTTTTGTTGTTCTCTATTACCTTTCCTTCATCATCTTCATGCTTGTATTTCTGTTAAACCACCTTCTACTCCCTGATGGTCTCCCTTGTATGTTTCTTCAGCAGTAAAGATTTCCTCTCCCTCCTACTCCTTTGCCACCTACCCTCTGCCCCCAAGCCTGTCATGTAGCTTACATGCGTTGTGTGTTCCTTTCGACATCATTTTCCCACACTGAGTCAATTTTTCTACTCAGTCCCCTGAGTCTTTAGCTGTGGAGGTGGTCAGAATTCGTCATGGCATGGTATGGTCTTTTGTACAATTAGTTTTGTTTACCATGCATGACAAAAAAAGTGCTCTAAAAGAAACATGAATCTAGATATTCACATTCAATAGAACCTTCTTCAGAATGATTATAACATTTAAGACTTACATTAAGTATGCATTCATATATAGGTGGTATGCGTGGTGTTGGGAACTGAACAGTGCGGTCAGTATCGGGACTCATAACAATGTAAAATCAACCCGAGCACTCATTCTGGCTTTTTATACAGATGGAGGCATTGGGTGGAGAGCAGTCAAGTTTAAGGGCAGCTTTTCCACTGTGATCCCCAAAACTGTCAGGCAGCTTGTCTTCTTCAGCAGATCAAATAATTCAGGGGCAAAATGTGGCACTGTTCGTGAGATGAGAGAATTTGAAATTAAGATGTTTGAGTTATACTGCACCACAAGATTTCCTTCCTTTTTAAATCGTGGAAATACACTTTGTAGAAGGCAACATCTGGATGTAGTTTACACTGTCTTCAGACTGACCCTTTGAATTACAGATAGGCCAACTGCCACAAGTAAAAGAATTATTATTGACTGAGTTGTGGCTTTGATTTGAATCAAGTGCATCATCAACATACCAAAATATTTACCTTAAAAATGTGTTATTTTCTTTAGTAGATACACCGTCATGCAGTCTCGATCTTGATAAAGTACACTGCATCACAGGAAAGTCCACTTTCTTTCTTAGTGGAGAAAAGGATTGTAGACAATATTTTACCTGTAATCTATTCTGCATTTCATGTAAGGGTTTGTATTTCTTTATTCATTTTGACTGGGTTAGTCCCACCTAACTAGTGCCCCTTTTTAGGAGAGACCAAAGGTAGTATTTACACTACTAGGAAAAATTTGACAAGGGCATTGGGGAACTTCCCATACTCTTTTCAATAGATGCTGTGGAATCTTTTACATCCAACTAAGCTATCAGCAACTCATATGGGACCTCAGCTTAACATCTCATCTGAAGGCTGATATACTCAGGGGTGAAACATCACTCATATGTTGCTCTGGAGTGTCAGATACTCATCTGCCTCATGTGGGAATAGAACCCACAGCCGTCTGCACCAAAGGCAAGTATGTGCTACCTGTTGCAGCACTGACACTATTGTGTAGGCAGTGACATGCACAAGCATTTCATGCAAGAAGTTGCAAGTAATAGTATGCACAAGCATTTAAGTTAAGGGATTGCAAACAGTGGGTTCCAAGATGGCTGCACACTGAGTAACAGCTTTTAGCTGTCCCAGTATGAAATCAGAAACTTAGCAGAGAAGGCCAGTAGACTTGTGTTTATGGGTGAATTTCAGTAACTGGCTAGTAAGTATACTGCATGGGTGTCAAGAATAAAGAAATACAGACCTGGAAAAAAAAATCAGCTACAAAAAGTGAGGAAGAAGCAGTGACTAGGGAGAGTTCTGCAGCTGCTCACCAAAAAGTAATGCAACCTTCAGACAGGACTTCCAATAACCTACAGGATGATATAAAGCAACTGCATACAGACCTGGTTAAAGTAAAACACTGATAGAGTATATTAATGCAAACAACAAAAGGCTGGAACAAATGGAATAAGCTTTAAACAGATATTCAGATGAGATGATAAACCTGCAAAAGTCAGAAGTCGAAATGAAGAAAAGCCTGACTGAATATGAGACTGCAAAGGAAGAGATGTTTCAAAAATAATAGATTTAGAGGGCAGGGCACATAGGGAAAACCTGAGATTTTCAACTATACCAGAAAAGCTGGAAGGAACAGACTGCATTAAGTTCATGAAAGCACAAATAAGCAGCTGGACTGGTATTCCAGAGCAGGATTTATTAGTTGAACGGGCACATCGTGTGTATGCTCCAAATCTAGCAATAAGAAAGCAACCTAGACCTTTAAGAGTAAGGATACAATCCTACCAGCAGAAAGAATTGATTTTGTCAAAACTGTGGTAGAAGGACAAAATGCTGAAAGTAAGTTGAGAGCAGTGATTGTGGAGAATGATTACTCATTGTACACCAGGCAAAAGAGAAGTAAATTTTTTCCTCTAGTCAGAGAATGCCGAAACGGAGGTGTGAAATTCAAACTGCTATATCCAGCTGTCTTCAAGGTATTCTTCCCTGGAGGGACAAAATCATTTTTTGATGAAGTGCATCCTAAGGAAGAAATAGAGAAGTTTGTCCAAACAAAACTGAGCTGTGAAACAGGAGATTCGGCTTCTCGCTCCTCTGGTAATAAAGACCACAGAAAGAGTGCACCTGTGAAACCTTTTCCAGTATTTCAACGGAAAATGTTAGAGAGAAGGAAGGGAGCATGAGAGCTGACCAGAAAAATCCATAGTATGTTGGAAATGAAGCAGAGACAGGATCTGGGTGATGGAGAAGAACAGTAATATACTCGGTAACTTAATGTGGGATTACAAAGCATTAATTATATTTGTGAAATATGATAGCATAAGAAAATCTGGAAACATTGGACTTCTTCACAATTTGTTTGCTGAGTGGGGGAGTCCCAAGTATATGCCCTACTTCATGTCATTAATGTTCAGAAAAATTCTTTGGGGAGGGAAACAGAGGGGCGAACGCTAACTGTAAGTAAAGAAAACAGCTTTTTTTCTTAATAGTATTGTATCTGTGTTGCATGGTTTTCTTTGCATGCTATTTTGGGTGTAATGGAGATTGTAAACAAGTGTTTTTATTTTTCTCCCCTCTTCTCTTTTTCTTTTTGTGTAGTTTTGAGAAAAATAGGTAATAAAATGATTACCAAAAAAAAAAAAAGGGGGATGCTGGTTAAGGGAGCATGACAGAGTTCAAATTGATGTGCTTCTTTTTCATTCTTGCATGGGAAAATGACTGGAAAAGGACCCTTGTTTTAAAACAGAGAGCAACTAAATGAAAAAGAATATTGAATATTATACGGTTGTTTTTCTAGCCTTTGCAAATATCTATACTAACTAGCATTTCTGAAGCATGTCTCCATGGAGACAGTCTGGTAAAGAGAAACTGGAGACAGTCTGGTGGAAGGTGATTGGCTGAGGGGAAAAGAAGAAAAAAAAAAAACAGAACAGAGAAACTGGCTACGACATAATGATGTTCCTTGAAAACAGTCAGGGGTTTTCCCAGCTGTGACAGCTTTAAAGATGATACAAAACCAGTTAGACTTAAACTTCTCTTAGTTTTTTTAAATGCATTGGGGATATTAATATAAACAGGTGCTTTTGTTTTTTCTTGTTCACCCTTCTCTCTTTTTCTTTGTCCAGTTTTGAAAAATATAGACACTCAAATGAAAAAAGAATGAGGAGGCGAGGAGATGGGGGGAGTACAAGAGTCTGGTTAACAGAGTATGACAAAATAAAAATCAGTGTGCTTTTTCCCATGCTTGCATAGGGAAATGACTGGGTAAAAACCATAGGTGTTATCCAGTAGCAAGTTTATTACAAAGCATATAAATGAAAAATAATTTTAATACTGTAAGTCTTTCTTTCTGATATGTAAACAAGGTACCCTTAGCAGTTCAGTGTCTGGTTTGCCTGTCACTAGAAGACAATTTGATAAAGAAAAATGCCTTGGAGAAAGTGTTTACTGAAAGCATTCAAGTGTTTTCTCAACTGGGAGAATTATATGGATATAAAAAATTAAATAGCATTTACTAATAGCATAGGCTGTACCATGCGTCTTAGCATGACTAACCTTTCTTTTTGGTTAATTTTAGCCCATCTGTGTAGCTATCAGCTTAGAACATGTTCTTATTATGAAGCAGAAACTTCCAATATTTGAAGATGTACATAGCTTTGTGTGTTATTGTAAAGTTTGTAGGTTTTAGGAGGGCATTTGGGGGGGGGGTTATTTGTTCTGTTTGAGGGCTTACAAAAAAACAAAAAGTTATGTAAGATGTGACATAGGCGCAAATGGATATGACATGAAACAACTGTATAAAAGACCAAACTGCCGGACACTACATACATATAACATGAAAGTTGGAACTAGACATTTAGCAAAACAGCAGTTATATATAAAAGGTGATAATAATGACTATATAAGAAAATGATGCTTTCTGTAATGTCTTTCAATCTAAATATTCTTACAGATAAATATAAAAAAAAGAGTAGTGAACTATATTAAAAAATGTAGAGTGCAAATAGCTATACTACAGAAGACACACATGGAAAGAAATGAACATGTGAAGTTGATAAAGGTTTTCAGGATGGTTATACAGCGGAATATTTGGGGCAAAGGAAAAGAGGAGTACTTATTTTAATTGCAAGAGGATAGATGGGGGGGGGGGAGATATTAATGGAAGATGCGTAGTGCCGAGGGGTTACTGGCTAGGGAGAAGAATTACACTGGCATGCATTTACATACCCCCTAAAACTAATATAATGGAGCTTAAGAAATTTTTGGGAGAAATATTCAGCTTTCATCAAGGAGTATTACTTAACAGGTGGAGACTGGAATTTAGTTTGCAACAGTGACAATGTGTCTGGGGGGCCTAGAAGGGATAATATAACAAGGGAGAGTAGATTTTTGAAGAAATTTATGAAAATGTTTGGCATGGAAGGTGTGAATTCAGTACTAGGAGATTGGGATGAATTTACATATTACTCACCAAGATACAAAAACTGGGCTAGGCTAGTTAGATTTTATGTCTCACAGGAATATGTGCATTTAATTGAAGGTCTTGAAACTCACCCAATAACTATTTCAGATCATGCACCAGTAATAACTAAAATAAAAACGATTGGTAATGAAATGAAAATGTGACACTGGCACTCCCCCACCTACCGGTTGAAAAGAGAGGAATTTAAGGAATGGGTTGTGGAATTAATTCAGGAGTTACTAGAGAAGACAGATTTGTCTTCAGAAAACATAGCTAAGGAGTGGGATAAAATTAAAGTGGAGTTTAAAACTAGGTTGGAAATAAAAGAAAGGGAGATATGGTTAAACAATAACAAGAATTATTTAGAGGGATTGACAAATGTTAAAGTATTGGGGAAATCTCTCAGAATAAGAAAAGGAGCAACTGTAGAATGGCAAACAGAAATTAGGGGATTACCTCAATAATATGCATGAGTTTAGAAAGATTGTTATGTTTTTTGATAATAATTCTAGAGCAAAAAATCTTTTAGCACAACTAAGGCAACAAAAGTGGAAAGGGCAGTCACCAAGCATAGGGAGCCTATAACAAGGAAGATAAGAGACCCTGTAGAAGTATTAGAAATATTTCGGAAATTTTATCAAAATTTGTATAAAGCAGAGAAATATGGAAATCAAGAAAAGGTACAAATAGAAATGTTTAAGGAAGAATTAAAAATGCCAAAATTTAGAGGTAGATGAGGCTCAGTTACTAACAGGATAGGAAGGGATGAGATGGCTATGAATAACCAATCTAAAAGAAAGCCCCCAGGACTAGATGGTATTCCTTTGGAGGTTTGGAAGTTAGGAGGGAAAAAACTGATAAAGATCTGGAAGGTTTTAACAGTATTTTAAGAGGAGGAGAAGTTCCAACATCCTGGAAGAAGGCGGTGGTAACAGTAATACCTAAAGAGGGTAAAGATCCATTGGATCCAGTTTTATAGAGGCCCATTTCAATACTAAACCATGATTATAAAGTGTTTGTGTCTATAATGGCTATAAGAATGGCAAAAGTGATGCCAAAATTGATAGATATGGATCAGTGTGGTTTTGTGGAGGGGAGGCAAACATTTGATAATATTAACAGAACATTGATGATCCAGAGGGAAGCAGAATGTAAGAAAGTACCACTTTTATTGGTGGGTCTTGATGCAGAGAAAGCATTTGACAGAGTAGACTGGGACTTCATGAGCAGGGCAATGGAAGCATTTGCATTCCCTGATATAATTCTAAGGCTGATTAGAAGAATATATAAGGGATCGGAGGTGTAAATTAAAGTGGATGGGGTCCTCTCCGATAATTTCTGCTTGAGTAGAAGAACCAGGCAGGGCTGTCTGCTTTCTCCTTTGTTGTTTGCAGTATGTTTAGAACCACTGGCAAATAAAATAAGGGACTCAGAAATTCAAGGATATAATTGGTATGGTAGTCAGGAAAAGCTGGCTCTATTTGAAGATGATATTATTTTATACATGACAAAACCAAAAAGGGACAGCATTGTGGAACATTTTAAGACTGTTTCAGATCTTTTCGGGATACTAAATTAATGAAGCTAAAACTAAGGCAGTAGCGATAAATTATGTACCCACATACAAATTAATCCAACAATATCCATATTTATGGGGACATGATAAAATGAAGAATTTAGGAGTATGGATTAGAAATGACTCTGTGGTGGCAGCTAAGGATATGTGGGAAGAGACTAAACAGAAGATAATACAAAAATTGAGAAACTGGAAGTTTTTTTATATGGATATGGATACTAAGATACAAGCCATTAAAATGTTTTTAGTCCCTTTAGTCTTATACGTAGGTCAGGCATACTTTTATCAACCGGAGGATAAATTGTGGATAGCAATTAAAAAAGAGTTGAAGGTTTTTATCTGGGAAGGGAAGACAGCAAGGATCAAGTGGGATAAGCTGATTCTACCAATAGAACAAGGTGGACTAGGATTACCTAATTTGAGGGGGTATTTTAGAGCAACACAGTTAAGGCTCTTATACACAGCACAGGCAGAAAACTATAATTCAAGGTGGAAAGAGATGTTAATGATGACGCAGGGAGGAAGCTCAGGAAATAAGGAGGGATTGGGATTCTGGATGCAGACTCTTAAGGAGAAGAACTAAAATCATACAGAGTATTATATTCATAGAAGAGCATGGAGTATTCTAAGAACAAAAAACAAGTAATCTCCGTGGTATCCCCGAAGTTTCAAAACAACCCACTAAAGTGTAGTGGGTCTAAAAACAAAACAGTGTAAGAAACTTCTCTGTGTGGAAGATTTTCAGTCCATATATTTCTAGTTAATCACTGTATATTAATCAGATCAGACAATAGTAATAGAAGTAGCGAACGTAAACTCGTCAAGTCAAAAAGTAATAATAGAAAATATATAATTCTACAGCATTACTAAGTATTCAAAAGTAATCCAAGCAAGGCAGGCAGTCTGTTTCCAGTCGAAAATCCTTTATTAAGTACACAGACAAGCGATCCAAGTAAAACAAAAATAGAGTAATAATTTCTTCACAAGCTTTCTAAATATATGTATGCTTTTTATCAGGCATGGGAGTGGTTTATTGTGCTGTAAAACAGTGTTATTGGTACACATGTTAAATTCACATCCCTTCCCCCATCAGTGTGACATTCGAGCTGGTCCTGCCCTACCTAGTAGCTGTCATAATAATATATAGCCCTAATGTACTTTAATGGTACATTTTATTTAACCAAATTATTAAGTCTGTGATTTTATACAAGGCAATATACTACATGGCTGGAAATATATCAACCTTAGTTCATTTTGCGATCAAAAATTATATATAAATATATACATATACATTTTGCATGTAAAAATCAGTTTCTATTTTCATAACCTATTGTTAACAAAGATCGCTTTCGTTCTTCTAGACTTCTTCAGGTCTGTGTACAAGAACCCTAAAAACCTATATAATTGTATAATTAGTATTGTTATTACCATCATTTTGAATAAAGTGGAAAAAAGAGAACCAGAAAAAAGTAAAAAAATATATGTATGATGATGGAAACAAAATATACACTTAAATTTCAAATGATTTAAAATGGTATTTAAAACCAGTTTGTAGAAAAAAATAAAATACAATACACTTAGTCATGTAAACAATGTGGCAATTTTCTAAGTTCCAGTGCACTTTTAATTGAACAGTAGTAGTTTAGTCCAGGCTTTCTAAAAGAGTTCAGCTTTAATTGCCACATGAGTTCCTGTTTCTCCAGAATATTCGGTATGTCTCCTTCAAGATCGCCCATGTCTATGCGATCCAGGATCTGGAACTTAAAACCTGTGTGTCTTTTATGAAGAGAAAGGTGTTTGGCTAGTGCATTATTTTTACATCCAGAGCGGATTTCTGACAGATGACATGAAGTCCTTCGCTTGTGTTTATTTACAGTCTTGCCCACATAGAATGCATCACATTCATTGCACTGTGCCCTGTAAATTACTTTTTTAGTGTTACAGTCACCCCCTGCACTGGTTTTAATGATCTTCTTTAAATAAGGGCAATAAAAACTATCACCTTGCTGTATAAATATGCAAAATGTACAATTAGTTTCACATCTTTTAGTGCTTTTCTCACATGGTCTAGGTTTAAATTCAACAAAACTTCTAATATTCCTGGCCTTCCTATAAACAAATGATGGGGCTTCACCTAAGATGTTAATCAGAAAAGGGTTTCCTGTGACAATGTCCCAGTTTTCTTCAATAATATTTTTGATACTGTGATAATCCAAAGTGTATGTCAGGATGCAGCTATTTTTGCATTTGTTATTCTCTGTGGGATTACTTAACATTTTTCTACTGGGGAGGTTGAGTGAAGGTGCTTCAGTCCTTTTCAGTTCTATAATGGGTTCCATGATGTTTTTTAACATCTGACTTTCATAGCCTCTCACTAGAAAATCATTCTCTAAGTTGTTCAGGTTTCTCAAAAATGGTTCCATCTCTGTGGTGATTCGAGCTAATTTATAGCCTTGGGATTTCACTACATTATACTTGGTTTTTGTAGGATGTAGACTTTTACTGTGGAGTAATAAGTTAACCCTCGTTGGTTTTCTGAATAGATCAGTGGTGATTCTGTTATTGTTGATGTCCTTGGAAATCTGCATATCTAAGAAAGTGGTTGAAGTACAGCTATGGGAAGAGGTAAACTTCAGGAAGGGGGTTGTTTGATTGAGGTAAGTGATAAAATCTCCAAGCTGCAAGGTGTCACCTTCCCACACAATAAAGACATCGTCAATAAAACGTAAATAGCATGTGATATGCTGCATGTAGTCTGTGTTGTTTAACACAAATTCCTCCTCCCATTTGCCCAGGGCTATGTTAGCTATGCTGGGAGCCATGGCAGCCCCTATTGCTATACCAGTTTTTTGTTTGTAGTGTTTGCCATTGAAAGTAAAGAAATTGAAGTCCAGTACAAGATTAATGAGCTTCTTAACTTTTGCAGTTGTTCCTGTGTACCCTGATTATGTTTCTTAAAAGAATCCATAGCCGCTGTTATACAGTAATTGTGAGGAAGCACTGTGTACAAGGATTCCACATCAATAGTTACCAAAATACTGTCAGCTTCCACTGTAATGTTTTTTATTTTCTTCAGAAAATCCATTGAATCTCTTATGTATGACTTATTCTTTTTTGCTAGAGGTTTCAGCAAGTAATCAAGGTAAATGGCTGTGGCTTCAGTAAGGGAAACTCCACTTGCTACCACCGGTCTATAAGGTGGGTCTTCTCTGTTCTTGTGTGGCTTTGGTATTCCAAAAAAGTAAGGTAAACGGGGGCGTGGGCTCCATAAATAATTATAAAGATTTTCAGTGATAAGTTTTTCTTCCCATAATGTGGTGAGATTAGTGTTCCATAAATCATATGCTCTTTTTATGTCATCCATGGTAAATAACTCATAAAATCTGTTATCCTCCAGCATGTTCTCTATCTTTTGGTTGTAGCTAGTGGTATCAGTCACAAGTATACCTCCTCCCTTGTCTGCCTTCATTACACACCTGGATGTATCATTGCCTAGCTCATAGTTAAGCAAGCTCATTAATCTTGTACTGGACTTCAATTTCTTTACTTTCAATGGCAAACACTACAAACAAAAAACTGGTATAGCAATGGGGGCTGCCATGGCTCCCAGCATAGCTAACATAGCCCTGGGCAAATGGGAGGAGGACTTTGTGTTAAACAACACAGACTACATGCAGCATATCACATGCTATTTACATTTTATTGACAATGTCTTTATTGTGTGGGAAGGTGACACCTTGCAGCTTGGAGATTTTATCACTTACCTCAATCAAACAACCCCCTTCCTGAAGTTTACCTCTTCCCATAGCTGTACTTCAACCACTTTCTTAGATATGCAGATTTCCAAGGACATCAACAATAACAGAATCACCACTGATCTATTCAGAAAACCAACGAGGGTTATCTTATTACTCCACAGTAAAAGTCTACATCCTACAAAAAACAAGTATAATGTAGTGAAATCTCAAGGCTATAGATTAGCTCGAATCACCACAGAGATGGAACCATTTTTGAGAAACCTGAACAACTTAGAGAATGATTTTCTAGTGAGAGGCTATGAAAGTCAGATGTTAAAAAACATCCTGGAACCCATTATAGAACTGAAAAGGGCTGAAGCACCTTCACTCAACCTCCCCAGTAGAAAAATGTTAAGTAATCCCACAGAGAATAACAAATGCAAAAATAGCTGCATCCTGACATACACTTTGGATTATCACAGTATCAAAAATATTATTGAAGAAAACTGGGACATTGTCACAGGAAACCCTTTTCTGATTAACATCTTAGGTGAAGCCCCATCATTTGTTTATAGGAAGGGCAGGAATATTAGAAGTTTTGTTGAATTTAAATCTAGACCATGTGAGAAAAGCACTAAAACATGTGACACTAATTGTACATTTTGTATATTTATACAGCAAGGTGATAGTTTTTATTGCCCTTATTTAAAGATCATCATTAAAACCAGTGCAGGGGGTGACTGTAACACTAAAAAAGTAATTTACAGGGCACAGAGCAATGAATGTGATGCATTCTATGTGGGCAAGACTGTAAATAAACTCAAGCGAAGGATTTCATGTCATCTGTCAGAAATCCGCTCTGGATGTAAAAATAATGCACTAGCCAAACACCTTTCTCTTCATAAAAGACACACAGGTTTTAAGTTCCAGATCCTGGATCGCATAGACATGGGCGATCTTGAAGGAGACATCCTGAATATTCTGGAGAAACAGGAACTCATGTGGCAATTAAAGCTGAACTCTTTTAGAAAGCCTGGACTAAACTACTACTGTTCAATTAAAAGTGCACTGGAACTTAGAAAATTGCCACATTGTTTACATGACTAAGTGTATTTTATTTTATTTTTTCTACAAATTGGTTTTAAATACCATTTTAAATCATTTGAAATTTAAGTGTATATTTTGTTTCCATCATCATACATATATTTTTTTACTTTTTTCTGGTTCTCTTTTTCCACTTTATTCAAAATGATGGTAATAACAATACTAACTAATTATACAATTATATAGGTTTTTAGGGTTCTTGTACACTGACCTGAAGAAGTCTAGAAGGACGAAAGCGATCTTTGTTAACAATAGGTTATGAAAATAGAAACTGATTTTTACATGCAAAATGTATATGTATATATTTATATATAATTTTTGATCGCAAAATGAACTAAGGTTGATATATTTCCAGCCATGTAGTATATTGTCTTGTATAAAATCACAGACTTAATAATTTGGTTAAATAAGATGTACCATTAAAGTACATTAGGCCTATATATTATTATGACAGCTACTAGGTAGGGCAGGACCAGCTCGAATGTCACACTGATGGGGGAAGGGATGTGAATTTAACATGTGTACCAATAACACTTTGTTTTACAGCACAGTAAACCACTCCCATGCCTGATAAAAAGCATATATATATTTAGAAAGCTTGTGAGGAAATTATTACTCTATTTTTGTTTTACTTGGATCGCTTGTCTGTGTACTTAATAAAGGATTTTCGACTGGAAACAGACTGCCTGCCTTGCTTGGATTACTTTCGAATACTTAGTAATGCTGTAGAATTATATAGTTTCTATTATTACTTTTTGACTTGACGAGTTTACGTTCGCTACTTCTATTACTATTGTCTGATCTGATTAATATACAATGACTAACTAGAAATATATGGACTGAAAATCTTCCACACAGAGAAGTTTCTTACACTGTTTTGAGTATTCTAAGAACCAAACTGGCACGAGAAAGGAGAAAAGAGATTTTGCAGATAGGGATGACTGTGGTCAGGGATACAAATAATAGGCAAGAGAGGGCTGGAATTTATTGCAGAAAACTGGCAAAGGAACCAAGATATAAGGAGAAAATAACTAGAAAGGGAAAGGTAATAGAATGGGAAGAGGCCAAAAATGTATTTGAACTGCAGGTTAGCGATTGCCTTCTCTGTCAAGGACTGATATCAGAGTATAGGCAAAGGGAAAGAAATAGGGGGCTCCTAAATAAAAGACCAGCACTGTCAGAGTTTTTAATAGAATCTAGAACAGAATCTGCCATTAAAAAAGGATTAATTATAAAGTATATAAAATACTGCATGATAATTATAAGAATCAATCAGAGGAGCTTAGAAAGGATTGGGATGAGAGATTGGATAAGTAATTCACAAAGAGACAATGGGAGCATATATGTATGTCTCCCAAATATGCAACAAACTCTAGACGTTTTAGGATCTTTGCCTGGAAATGTTTACATAGGTATTTTTGTACCCCAAGTAGACGTCAAAGAATTTTTCCTCAGGTGTATAGTAAATGCTGGAGGTGTGATGGACAAGAAAGAGGTAGCTGGGACCATATTTTTTGGAGGTGTGATGAGCTGGCAGACTTTTGGGATTCCGTGCGGGCCGCTGTGTCAGAGATGCTGGGTGGGCAGAATGGATTGACAGAGGAGATGATTTTTTTGAGTTATGCTACAGAATCAGAATTGCCGAGACGTAGTAAAGCCTTGCTGAGTCTATGGCGGCTGACAAAAAAAGCAATTACTAGAAAATGAAAATCAAAGTCTAGACCAACTTTACTAGACGTAGTGAATATAGTAACAGAGATAAAACAACTGGAATTGGGATCTTTAGAAAATGGAAGGAGCAAACTACGTAGAAAAAAAATGGGAATTGTGGGAAAAGCATATGCAGAGCAGGAATGAGGTTTAAGCAGCAGGATTTGAATAAGCTATATAATGCTTAACTGACAATGACTAGAAGGTTTATAAGTAATTTATAATGGCTACAACTACAGTTGTTTCAGTGGTGTCTGTGATGTAAACTGTTTACAACTAAAGTGATATTTGTATGTTTTTCATTCATGTAAATGTAAGATTGCCTTTGTCATATGTGGAACTTTAGTAAAGATGTTGGGGGGGGGATTGCAAACAGTGACGTGCACAAGCGTTTAAGTTAAGGGATTGCAAACAGTGACGTGCACAAGCATTTATGTTAAGGAATTGTACTCAGTGGTATGCATTTCAGGTGCGGGATTGTAAGCCGTGGCACACATTTCAGGTAAGAGTAGTTAGTGTTATACACTTTCAGGTAAGCGATTGCAAACAGTGGTGTGCACAAGCATTTCAGGTAAGGGATTGCAAACAGTGATGTGCACAAGCTGCAAACAGTGACGTTCACAAGCATTTATGTTAAGGAATTGTACTCAGTGGTATGCATTTCAGGTGCGGGATTGTAAGTGGCACACATTTCAGGTAAGAGTAGTTAGTGTTATGCACTTTCAGGTAAGTGATTGCAAACAGTGGTGTGCACAAGCATTTCAGGTAAGGGATTGCAAACAGTGATGTGCACAAGCATTTAAGTTAAGGTATTGCAAACAGTGGTGTGCACAAGCATTTCAGGTAAAGGATTGTAGGTAGTGTCATGTATAAGTACTTCAGTTAAGGGATCATAGGTAGTTATATAGACAAGCATTTCGGTTAAAAGCTGTAAACAGTGGTATGTGCAAGCATTTCATTTAAGGGGTTGTAGGTAGATACGTACATAAGCATTTCAGTTAAGAATTGAAAACAGTGGTATGCGCAAGTATGTCAGTTAAGGGACTGTAGGCAGTGGCATGCATAAATGTTTCGGTTAAGGAACTGTATTGTAGTGGCATGCGCAAGCATTTAGTGTAAGGGACTGTTGGTAGTGATGTTTATGAGTATTTCAGGTGTGAATACCCTTGTAAATTTCATTCATATTCAAAGTAGTACTCCTTTGTAACAGCAGTTTTTCATTTCACAATTCACAACTACTTCTAAACTCTAAAAAATAAAATTACTGCTCTTTACTCCAAAGCACATCTCTACCAAAACAACACTGTTCATTATTGTCTGTGCCAACAACACCATGATAGAATAAGTAAACCACACAGAATTACTGGGCATCAGTTCGGGTTTGTGAAAGGCAGATCATGCCTCCTGAACCTGATTGACTTCTTTGAGGCAGTCGCCAAAGCCGTGGATGAGGGTAAGGTGGTTCACACAGCCTGTCTTGACCTCGCCAAGGCTTTCGACACCATCCCCCATTCTGGAATTATAGCCAAACTCACTAAACTAGGTATAAATCCCTACGTCACAAGATGGGTTGCCAACTGGCTCACTGACAGAACCCACACTGTAAAAGATGTAGACTCCAAATCTGACCTCAAGGCAGTGACAAGTGGAGTGCCACAGGGTTCCATCCTGGGACCTCTCCTGTTTGGTATCTACTTCTCTGAAGTACAGGCTAACACAGAAGGCCTCTGGCTGACGAAGTTCACAGATGACTGCAAACTAGGAGCCATAGTCAAGTCCGCAAATGATGTGGACATCCTACAGAAGGCCCTCACTGAGACAGATGCCTTACATCAGAGCCATGGCCTCAAGCTCAATGCCAAAAAGTGCAGTGTCATCCCCTTTGGTAAAAACTCTGTACCCATGAACTACCACATAGGCAGCAATCTACTTAACACTGAATGCATGATAAGAGACCTTGGGACCCAGGTGGACAGTAGTCTCTCCTTTGATAGTCACATCGCCACAGTAGTCAGGAAGTCCTTCTATGCGGCACACCTCATCATAAAAGGGTTCTCATCCAGGAAAAAAGAGGTCATTGTTCCCCTCTACTCGTCATTCATTAGACCCATTATAGAGTGCAACACCCCTTTTGGAATGTACCTCACAAGACATCTGCAGCAGCTGGAAAGGCCACAGAAATACCTCACAAAGAGGATTACTGGCCTCAAACAAATGCCCTACACTGACTGCCTCAAAAAACTCCAGCTTTACTCTGTAGCATATCGCTGATCTCTGCCTAACATATAAAGCTATGTCAAACCCAGAGCTGTTGAACATGCTACACCTAAAGAAATCCCAATCCCTCCAAGCTACATGCTGTAGGGACCTAAACCTTGTCACCACAATAAACAGGACATGCTGGAGGGATAGATTCCTGTCCCAGAGACTTCATATACTCTGGAACAAGCTACCCATCTATGTCAAGCAAAGTTCTTCATTAGCACTCTTCAAGAAAAGCTTGATGAGTGGATGGGAAATAGGAAATACACCCCGGGGATCACTTCTGTGTCTCTGTTGGACAGTGGCACAGGAAAATAACTTTCTTGGGTGGCGTAAGCTATGGTACCTTGCTGGCTAGGCTTACGTAGGCCCTTGGGCCGATAGCCTAGTACCTACTTATGAACCTATGAACAGAACAAGTAAAAAACCGACACCACGAAACACCATGATAGAATAAGTAAACCACACAGAATTACTGGGTATCATAATAGATGAACAGAACAAGCAAAAAAACAACACCACGATGCTCAAAAAGCACACTGAGTTTATTATTACAACACGCTAGCATAAAATACTTTCACCAACTAAGGCTTCATCAGGCAAAACAGTTTAGAAAAAACTCTATTACTAATAAAGTACAAAATATATTAATACCATGTGACAGTGGTAATACAATTTTTAGAGAGACAGTACTATAAATATGCAGTCATTACAACACTAAGTACAAAAAATACATATATAAAATGTTTGAAAAAAACTTACATATAGAGACATATTATAATTTATTCTGTATTTCTTTTAGGGTAGGTTTTAAAGTAAAAATTTCATTCAGTCCAGGAGGTTCATAAGCTTTAAAATGCAAAATCCATTTATTGTCATGAATCATAGTATTGTTAGATATGTCACCCCCTCTTATATGATTATAAACATTCTGTAATATCAAAAAATTAAATGAATGTGTTTCATCTGTCTCTTTAATATTTTTGTATAATGCATTACTCTCTAATTTTCTCTTTATTTCTGAAACTTGCTCACATATTCTATCTTTTAGTTTCCTATTACTTTTACCAATGTAGAAAGCATCACATTTTAAACACCTAGCCATGTATATTATATTCATGGTGTTACAAGTACCATGGCTTCTAAGGAAAAATTGTTTTGATGTTATAGGGTGTAAAAAGGAGGTATCAGTAGAAACATATTTGCAAAAGAGACAGTTATGATATTTTAAAGTGCCAGGTTTGCCTATAGAGGCATTTTGTACATATTTTTCCTGCTCTTTATAGCACAATTGTTGTTTCAGATTACGTTGACTTTTATATCCAAAAGATAGAAGTTCAAGGGTTATGTCCTTAAAGGTTGGTATATGTTTCAACATATGCCAATGCTTCTTTATGATTTGCTGAATTTTAAAAGTATTGCCGTAATATACATCTAAATACTTTAGTGTTATTAAACGTTTTCTTCTTTCGAGAACAGGAGTATTTATCAGACAAAATTGGATAAATACTACTATTGATTTCCTGTTTAGTTTCAGTTACTAATTTGTTGATTATACCATTTTGATATCCTCGTTCAGCTAAATCTATGGCCATAGATTGCATTTGTGTATTCATATTAGTAAAATCAGTATTTATGTGCACTTATTGTGCTGTATTAAATCCTTCACATATGTTATTTTAAGTGTTTTTTCTCCCAGGACACTCAAATCTGTTAGTTCAATGAACCTATCCCACTCTTTTATAGTAACATCTTTAATCATCTGTGTGTCACCATTAAATTCCGTAACTAATTAACAAATTTATGTGCAACTATTAATGTATATTGCATAATGTCTGTTCATATACAGTGGATATAAAAAGTTTACAGACCCCTGTTAAAAATGCCAGTTTTTTGTGATATAAAAAAAGAGACCACAATAAATCATTTCAAAACTTTTCCCACCTTTAATGTGACTTATAATCTGTACAATGCAATTGAAAAACAAATCCGTTAGAGGAAAAAATATAAAAAATAAAAAACGTGCAATACGCTAGTTGCATAAGTGTGCACACCCTTAAACTAATACTTTGTTGAAGCACCTTTTGCTTTAATTACAACATTCAGTCTTCTTGGGTACACACCTGCCATCAATTAAAGAGACTCTGATTAACCCCAGATAAAGTTCAGCTGTCCTAGTAGGATTTTCCTGACATTTATTCAGTTGCCTGCTACAGCAAATCCACAGTTCTCAGAGAGCTTACAAAGCATCAAAGGGATCTCATAGTTGAAAGATATCAGTCAGGAGAAGGGTACAAAAAAATTTCCACAGCATTGGATATAAAGTGGAACACAGTGAAGGCAGTCATCAAAAAGTGGAGAAAATATGGGACAGCAGTGACGTTGCAAACAAGTGGACGTCCCTCCAAAATTGATGAAAAGACAAGATGAAAACTGGTCAGGGAGGCTGACAAAAGACCTACAGCAACACTGAAGGAGCTGCAGGAATTTCTGGCAAGTACTGGTTCTGTACGACATGTGGCAACAATCTCCCATATTCTCCATATGTCTGGCCTGTGGGGTACGGTTGCAAGACGGAAGCCTTTTCTTACACAGAAAAACATCCAGCCCCGGCTAAAATTTGCAAAACAATACATCAAGTCTCCCAAAAGCATGTGGGAAAATGTGTTATGGTCTGATGAGACCAAGGTTGAACTTTTTTGGCCACAATTCCAAAAGGTACATTTGGCGCAAAAACAACACTTCACATCACTAAAAGAACACCATCCCCATGGTGAAGCATGGTGGTGGCAGTATAACGCTTTGGGGTTGCTTTTCTTCAGCTGGAACTGGGGTTTTAGTCAAGGTGGAGGGAATTATGAACAGTTCCAAATACCAGTCACTTTTGGCCCAAAACCTTCAGGCGTCTGCTAGAAAGCTGAAGATGAAGAGGGATTTCACCGTTCAACACGACAATGACCCCAAGCATACATCCAAATCAAAAAGAGAAAGAGTTCGCCAGAAGAAAATTAAAAGTTTTGGAATGGCCCAGCCAGAGTCAAGACCTAAATCCAATAGAAAATCTTTGGGGTGACCTGAAGAGGGCTGTGCACAAGAGATGCCCTTTCAATCTGACAGATTTGGAGCACTTTTGACCCCAAGCATACATACAAATAAAAAAAAGAATGAGTTAGCCAGAAGAAAATTAAAAGTTTTGGAATGGCCCAGCCAGAGCCCAGACCTAAATCCAATAGAAAATCTTTGGGGTGACCTGAAGAGGGCTGCGCACAAGAGATGCCCTTTCAATCTGACAGATTTGGAGCACTTTTGCAAGGAAGAGTGGGCAAATATTGCCAAGTCAAGATGTGCCATGCTGATAGACTCCTACCCAAGAAGACTGAATGCTGTAATTAAATCAAAAGGTGCTTTAACAAAGTATTAGTTTAAGGTTGTGCACACTTATGCTACCAGCTTATTGTATGTTTTTTTTATTTATATATTTTTCCCCTAACAGATCTGTTTGTTTTTCAATTGAATTGTACAGGTTATAGGCCACATTAAAGGTGGGAAATGTTTTGAAATGATTTATTGTGGTCTCATTTTTTATATCTCAAAAACCTGGGATTTTAACGGGTGTGTACACTTTTTATATCTGAGAAAGGATTTTTGACTAAACCATAAAGCAAAAACAAAAAAAAATAAAAATAAACAACCCTCATTTCTTCCTGTATTACATTGTTAGTCTCTAGCCTTTTAACCCCCCTATGTCTTACATTTCGGAGAAGATACAAGACATCCCTCTCAACCTGGAAACATCAAAAATCTGGACAAAGGCCCATGAAAAATAGGTAAAAATCTGTGTGCTCATTAACATAAAATTTGAATATGTAAATATGTAACCCCGCCCACTCCAATGGAATTGTGGGGTACCAACTTTCAAATGCAAACTGAAGAACAGACAACCAACTATGGCCCCAGACCCTGTGGTAAATGTAGTAATGATGTTCACTGGGAAGGGAGAAGATGATGAACCTTAGGATTTTGTTTTTGGTGACTTGCAGTATGTGGATTTTGTGGAAAAAGTACAGCATTTAATGGTAGGTAATATTCTAATCATAGCAAAAGAATATTATAGTTTGCTAGGACCTCCAAAATTCATTCTCCATCATGGCCTACTGATCAGTGGCATAGCTAGAGTTTGGCCGCACAGGGCCATCTTTGAGTTTGCAGCTCCCCCCCCTCAAAAAATCATGGTCGAATGGGGACCCCCCCCCATACTCAGCCCCCCCCGCAGCCATTCCAGTGTCACATTACTTTGCTATTTTGCCCCATTTACCATAAACAGTAATGTGCATACAGCTTTACTTCTACAATAATTCTTTGGATTTCATTTAAAACTTTTAGTTTACATTTTACAACACAAACACTAATAGACATCTGCTAAACAAAGCAATACAGTCTCACAATGAAAATAGACTTAGCATTAAAACTTCTCTGCCCTTGAAACTCACAGTCATTGAGACAGCCTTGAAACCCACATTCAAAGAGAATGCATCTGGCCAGTGGCGGATAAAAATTACCTTTGGGCTGTTTTCAAATCATAGGCCCCTTGCACACAAAACATTCATGTGTTCTTTAATACAGTTAGGAAGGTGTATCAAATTATATTCCTTGTACAATACAGCACACTTGTTGGAACGCGTTTTAAATTTATTGTTTTGAACATTTTTCCAGTAAGCAATGAAACAAAATGCATGAACCACTAATGACAAAACTGCCCAATTCAGAACATTTCCTTCATAAAAGTCTACTCAAATTTCTACAATCCACCAGTATCAGTAAATGTGCACAATCTCTGCAAAAGTAAAAGTCATCTAAATAATTCCACATTAAAGAGATCTATAACTAATGACGAGGTCGCTCCTAGCAAACAACTTTATATTTCATTGTTTCGTCTACAAATAAAGTGCTTGTTGCCCTTGAGGAATAAATTGCCAATGTTACATTAAAAAGAAAATTTAAGCTAGTAATATTGCAATAGGGAATGGATGGTAAACTGATAACAGGTTCATAGATACTAGACATCTCTGCCAAAGAGGACATTCTCAGGACTGCAGCATCCACCCCCAATAAAAGTACAACACAGTACAGTATCAGCAATCCATCTACATACTGAGGGAATAGAACCCACAGCCTTCTGCATCAAGAGCAAATATTCTACCTGCTGTGCTACTAACACAGACTTAGCATCAGCAGCATTAAACTTCTGTCCCCCAGAAGAACTATGAAGCACAAGAAATCTGGAAAAAGGCTAAACTTATTGGGGGGGATGACAGAGGCCCAAAACCAAGAAAATAACACATACACTGCTCGTTTCTGCTGCAACACTCGCTTGTTGCTTAAATAAAATAATAAACTTAAATAAAAGAAAATAACACACACGCTGCTCATTTCTACTGCAACACACACACTCTTACAACTTAAATAAAACGTATGGAGTGGCCAATAGAAATAACACACACGCTGCTCGTTTCTGCTGCAACACACAATTACAGCTTAAATAAAACTTATGGACTGGCCAGTAGAAATAACACACACGCTGCTTGTTTCTGCTGTAACAAACACACACTTGTTGCTTAAATAAAATAATAAGCTTAAAAGAAATATCAGATGCTGTACATTTAAATAAAAGTAATATATCTGCTGCATAACATAATAAGCTGTTTAAATAAAACGTATGGAGTGGCCAGTAGAAATAGCAGATGCTGCTAGGCTAATACACGCACAGAGAGGAGCTGACTGCAGTCAGAATTCTTTTTTTTCTTACCTGGGACATGACCAGCATGTAGGTGGGTACTGAACGGACTGAAACTTAAATTTGCACAGCCATTCCCTCCAAAATAGTTCAAAGTCTGATCAAGTCCAATGAAGCTGATGTCATCACACACCCTGTAGGCTAGTGATGCGTGGTGATGTCAGCCATAATTTTAAAGTTGTAACACAAACACACACACACACACACACACACACACACAAACACACACACACAGCCAAAAAAATCAGGAATTAAAAGGACCACTCGGGAATTCGTGGCACCCCATTATTTTGCCCTCAAAACCAGTAAATACCGAGGAATTCGGTACAGTTGAGAGGTGTGATACAAGGACAACCTAACTCTCTTCCTTCATAGAAAATACTTATTTCCTACCTTCTGTCAGCTTTTAGACTCCACCAACACTAAATATCCTTCTGTCCTGCTATTTATTTTTCCTTGTTGATCCCTACTTCCCCACTACCTGCCAACTATAACATACAGATCCCTTTACTTAATCATGCTGCTACTCAGCTTGTCATCTGTGCTTCTCCTGCTACTGGGACATTTCTCATCCTACCATGACTCTGTAACAGTGCTCAACATATGTCCAGCTGTGCCCCAACCACCTATTCATATTTCCTCCCTACACTCTCCACACGTTGCACCAAACCTACAGTATTTAATGACACCCCTCACCTTTACAACAAATTTAGACTGATTAACTCCATTTCAACTCAAACCAAAACAAAATTAAGTGGAGAAATACTCCCCAAATAAGACAAGTATCAGTAATTCCCTGATATATTAAAATCCTTCTAGGAGGAGACATTCACCCTAATCCTGGCCCCGCCTGTCACAATAAACATCAAAACAGTTATCTTCCATGCACTACTTTTACCCTACAATGGACAGCCCATAATCTAACTTTTGCTTCCATAAATGTTAGAAGTATAAGAAATAAAATTGCTGACTGCATGCCTGGATTACCCAAATGTAAGCCTGATATTGTCACTGTAACTGAAGTTTGGTTTAAATCCAGCATAAAACACTCTGAAATTACACCCCCAGCTATAATGTCATCCAGGAAAGGTGGTGTTGTTGCTTTGATATTTCCCAACATCTACCACATTTCCCCCTACAATAAATCAATATCAAAATTCAATTCAGCAAAGCTTCTTATGACTTTCCTGAAATTAAACAATTATAATCAAATATATATGTATATATTACTGTTCTTTACATCCCTCCTGGTGAAAATACAGCTGTACTGGACATCCTACATTGAATATCAATAACAGTTCCACAAGAAGTAATACTAGGGCATGTGAATCTCAGTTGGTTGGACATAAACTCTTAATTCCCCTACATCTAGCATGAACTTATTTGATTTCACATAATTAATTAATAGCCCCACATATTATAGCAAGGCATAAAATTCCCTATTAGACTGGATCCTAGTATTGGCCCCTCGCAATTACATCACCTCAGGTGCAATGTCTGTCTGTCTCAGTGATCATCTCCCAGTCTCTACAACCAGACTTCTCATACACCCAGTTACACAGCATGTTTATAAAATAACATGCAATCTTTCCAAGTTTAACCCAGAAGTGTTCATTACTACCCAATTATCAATTAACCGGAACTTCCTAAAAACTCTCCCCTTATCCTGTTAGATGATGCTGTAAATGAATTCAGTACAACTTTCCTAAATAGCCTTACACCTCCTAGAAGGAAGAGACTAAAAACAAATAATGCAATTTGGTGTCCAAAAAAAGTAGAATGCTAATACAGGATAGGAAAAAAGCATGGAAAGAATGGCAGAAATATAAAACACCAGAATGTTTTGAAAATGTCAGAATGCTACGCAGACATACAAAAAAACAAACTAATGAAGCCAAACACTGTACTATGGTAACTTTCAGAATAATAGTAAACACAACCCTAAACAATCCTGGGTTCTTATGTATTATCGCAACCACATTTCGAGGTTGCGATAATATGTAAGTAGCGATTTCTCCAGTTTCCAAAAAGTTTCTAAGAGAGATGTTTACATTCTGTCCCTATTTTGTGTCTCATTATTTGGAAACAGCAGGGCACTAGGGATGCATGACCTCAGAATGAGCTAATGTCTTAAGGATTTCCGTATTTACTGGTCTTTTTTTTTAATGTCTTGGTCTCCAGATAGTTTCACTGTTTAGCTAAGTGAATGGTACAAAAGGACAGTAGCTGTGGTCTTCATTTTAAGGTACACTTTTCCAGTTTACTTATTTTTAGCCTGTGAAGCAGCCCGCAAATACCTGCAAGGACCTGTGGGCTTGTTTGTAGAAGTGTTTTTATGTTATGTAGTAATGTGTACGCCGTTAAACATGTCTATCTGTATGTGGAAAATCGCATGCAAATGACTACATGTAGAAGGAGCACTGGAAAATAAAAGTTAAAGAAATCGTTACCGCTGCTACTGGTAAGCTGCTAATGTATGCCTTAATGACATCTTGCATTCAGTTGCAGCTTGCCAGTAGCAGCGCTAACGATTTTCACTGCATCAGAGAGTCATTGCGCTCTAACATTACCACTTACAGCAACCTCGAAATGTGGTTGCGATAATACGTAAGTACCCAATTCTGGGATAGCCATTAAAAAAATCTTGCATCTAGGCCATAAATTCAATCCTAACCTTTCTCTCCCAGTAGCTTATCACTTGTTTCATAGATAAAGTAGCATCTGTAACCAAGGATTCCCCAACATCTAATCCTAACTCTGCCCAGCAGCCACATATCACCACTTCTACTTTCACCTTCAAACCCATGCCCACATCCTATAAAAAAACTACTCTTAAACTTATACCACGCTCTGCTTCAGCTGATGACCTTCCAAGTGAGCAACATAAAATAGCAGCTGTTAGCATTGCCTTCCCTGTGTGAATCCAGGAATCCCACATTTCCTGTCTGTGGAAAAAGTCTCACAATTATCCCTCTCACAAAGGAGGAAATTAAACAGACATTACTAATTTTAGACCTGCAACAGTCTTATCCCCCCTCTCCATGTATTCAAAACAATTGCTGAACTGCCTCCTTCAGGAAGAACTCCTGTCCCCCACACAACATGGGTTCTGTCCTTCCCAGAGTGCTAATATTGTACTTCTAATCTATGTAGATACTGTCATTAAGGCTAGAGGTAATGACAAACTAGTCTCCTCCTCATTTCTAGACTTATCTAAAACCTTCAAAACAGTTTGCCACGGCAGACATCTATTTCGAATGTCATCATTAGGTCTCTTTCAGCACAGCCTTCTATGGTTCAGAAACCACCTATTCAGTAGGTATCAGTCAGTAAAAAGGCAGTCCATCCTCTCTCCATACTTCCCAATCACCACTGGTGTATCACAAGGCTCTATCCTTTTGCCCCCTCCTCTTTAACATTCTCACCAGTAATCTCCACACATCCACACAACAGGCCTCCTTAATAAAATGCGCAATTGACTCCCCACTCATTTGCACATCTGACAACATGGCATACTTCCAAACAATTACTCAGGAAGCTTTAACAGCATCTAAAACATGGCTTTTTAACTTACAAGTCATGTTCAACCCTAAAGAAAACAGACTACTACTTTTTCCCCCAAATCTCTCTCCCATGAAAAAAAAAACCAACATTTAAAGTCCTCTCTCATAATACAATTATTGAAGTCACTTCTCATATTTAATTATTAGGGATGATAGTGAGTGATAATCTTAAATTCGACCTACATATACAAAACTGCATAAGAAAAACTCATCAAAAACTAGGGATGCTTTATACCAACACAACTAAAGCTACACTTGCAAGTACTTACCTCCTCCCCACACTGCTTTATGGCATCGCCATCCTTACTAACCTTCAGGCTTCACAAAAATCAAAACTTGACCAACGCCGTAACTAAGCAGTTCAGTCTGCAGCAAAAATCCCTTACAGAACCCACCACTGTATAGCACAAAAAGCCTAAACTGATTAGAACTACCTCATCAGCTAACATATACATAGCTTCAGACCACCGATAAAATTATCTAGCATCCAGCTGCTTGTCCAGCACTAAGTAGCATTTTATACAACTATGTTGCTAGTCTGTCATTATGATCCAATGACCAAAAACTCCTGTCTGTCCACAAACCTATCAGATCTTGGGCATTGTCTGTACTCATACCTTGTTGCTAAGGCCTGGAACTCCTATAATCTCTCCATCAGGTCAATACCTTCCCTCCCATCCTTCACAACCTTTCTGTAAGACTTCCTAGCCAAAAGCTGGCTCTGTTCTTGCTCAAAGCCAGGTAAACTATATCCCTAAATGTGAACAAATACCTATTCATACCTTACATCTCCTTACTCCTATCAGTTTTTTATTTTTTAGAGTTTAGAAGTAGTTGTGAATTGTGAAATGAAAAACTGCTGTTACAAAGGAGTACTACTTTGAATATGAATGAAATTTACAAGGGTATTCACACCTGAAATACTACTGGCTTTTTCTCTAAATATACCATAAGACTGCTTTTCTCTCACTTTGTATTTCAATTCCTGTTTGTATTATATGAAATTACCTTCAATTTTTCTATAAACTGGCTAAAATTTCTCTAACTGTTAAATCACTGTCATATAACTTGTATCTACTCTTAACCAATGTTTTCATATTATGTATAATTTGGTATAATTATTTAAACTGTATTTGTTTTGTTTTTTTATTATTTTTAAAGACTGTAAGTTATTATTCTTAAAATGTTTTGTAATACTTTGGAGCTTTTCTTCTCAGGCCTCCCCTGAGAATTCTCCTACTCATTTGGACTTTCCCAGTAATCAAATGTCAAAAAATGAATAAATAAGCAAATAAATACATTTTGGTAAGTTGATGTACTATCACAAGACAAGACCACCCCTGGAACTTGGCAGAGATTTAGTTTTAATTTAGTGTAATTTATGCATTTGTTAACTGGATAAATGAATTGATCTTCCGACCCTTTTCAGTCATGACCCAGTCACAAGGTCAAAGGTAAATGCAGTGCATGTGGACAGTTTATAGAGTATCGGATCAAACTGCATGTTTTGAGAATATAAGAGAAGACCGATGTACCAGGAAAAGACCCACATAGCCACAGGGGGATGTGCTAACTCCAGGTAGGCAGTGCCATAAAGACACACATAGCCACAGGGGGGTGTGCTAACTCCAGGTAGGCAGTGCCGTAAAGACCCACATAGACACAGGGGGATGTGCTAACTCCAGATAGGCAGTGCCATAAAGATCCACGTAGCCACAGGGGGATGTGCTAACTCCAGGTAGGCAGTGCCGTAAAGGTCCACACAGACACAGGGGGATGTGCTAATTTCAGGTAGGCAGTGCCATAAAGACCCACATAGACACAGGGGGGTGTACTAACTCCAGGTAGGCAGTGTCGTAAAGACCCACATAGACACAAGGGGATGAGCTAACTTCAGGTAGGCAGTGCTGTAAAGACCCACATAGACACAGTGGGGTATGCTAACTCCAGGTAGGCAGTGCTGTTGGAGGCAGGAAGAGTATGGTAAGTGTTTTTTAAAAGAGAAATCTTATTTGAAAGCATTCTCTGAAACATAACAAATTCCTTTGTCTTACCACTGTGCCTCTCCACTGTCCAGACTTTCGCAGAAGGTCTAGACTTTATGCTTTATATTTTTGGTCTGTTCCTCATAAAAATTGTGATTTTTCTGGCAAATCAGTGAGGACTGAGGTCACTAAATAGTGGCATACATTTGAGATTTAGACCACGTCCTTCAGAAAAAGCATGTTAACACAAACCCTAGTATTCTAGCAACTGTGTAAGGTTTTAAGAGCAATATTTAAAATTTGGCCCTATTTTTAGGCCTTTTTCCCCCATTGTTTTTGAATTTGTCCAGATTTTTTGCACTAAGAGGTTGACAGGTATGCTTACCACATCTTAGCAAAGTATGTATTGCAGCAAACAAAAATTGCATACTTTGCTTCAGGTCTGGAGTTTAAAATGTTTGGCAAGTAATTGTGGTGAGTTTTTCTGAAACATTTTGTTTAAACAACTGGAGGGTAGATTAAAAATATCTGGTAAGTAACAGTTCTTCAGTTTTAAAAAGCCAGGCTTGTGATTTTGGCATTACTTTGCTTGTGTTGAAGGAGATTTACTATTGTTTCAGGTACATTAAGACCTCTGGTAATGCTACAGTGGACCATTTATCCAAATACCTTGCAGTGAGGCTTGCCCTGGAGGAGTTGAGGAGTAAAGGAGACACAAGTCAGATCAATATGGATTCAGCCAGTGAAAAGCAGTATACAATCTATATTGCTACAGCTAATGGCCAGTTCACTGTAAGTATAAGTTGTACTGGGGTATGTTATGTGACAGCATGGCATGACTTTTTGTACTACATTTTCCAGTATTTTGAGTTGTAACCTGTTCTGAAAATGCAAAAATATTTCTGAGTCCATATTAGCCAATACCCATCCACCTGTGTATTAAAACTGTTCATCAGTGCAGAGTCTGGTGGTATATTATAACCACCAAAAAGACAATGACAAAAAATGTGGTATCTGAAAAGTTAGAACTGTTTCAGATACTTAGTTACATTGTTTAAAACATATTGTTATATGCGATATATGTCTGGGTATGATCATATGCAAAAATAATATCATTAGAAATGTGTGATTTTCATGCAAGGCATAAAAACAAGGAGAAATTTTGTAAGTAAAAAGTAGAAAAAGTTGTTCCAAGGTATTCAAAGGCAAGGAACATCTCTCGAACATAATAACATCAATGCTATAATTATTTTATCTTACCTTTTTGTAGTATGCAAAAAATCCTTTAGAAAATGAGTCATGGATATTCTGGATTCAAAGACATTCCTTTGGCAACATATTTAGCAGTGTTTGTTATGAAATCCCATATTTCTTCTGTTGTCTAGCGACTGAAAAAAAGCTGAAGCCAAAACAGATGAAACCTTGGCACAAGATGATAGGTTGGAGATGGGTACATACTTTGACAAGTTGTTAGGGTACTTGTTTTTCAAACATTGCCTTCACTGCTATTGCAAACGCTGCCAGCCACAGATCAATAGGTCTGATCAGACCACTGTGAGCAGATACAAAGAGGGGGACAGTGGTGTCATGTTCATTAGTTCAATCATTCAGGTAAGACTGTGTTGGCCACTTAAAATGCAGACTCCATAACAAAAGTAAAAGCTTTCGAGCCCACCCAAGTATCTGAAAGTTGTTTTAAAAAGCTGTAATGAATTAGACTGACAAATAAACAAAGGTAAACTATTCGATAGATACACCATAGACCATTGTCAACTCTGTATTTACAGTTAAATCCTTTACTAGTTCTACACCAGTTCAGTAACGCAAAGCACAACTTTCCCCACAAATACCTGTAACTAGTAAAGAAAAGCCCAAGAATGTTTAACCTAGAACAATTTGAATTGCCACAAATCTCTGCAATTGAGCTTCTTTACTATATAAACAAAGCAACGTATTATTTTATATAATCAGATGAACATATGCTAAAACAATTTCCTTATTTTTTATCAAAATTCCTAGGAAATAAACCGGCCACTTTAATCAATTTATCTTTTCTTTTCTAGGCATGTGATCTAAATCTTAAATTGTTACAAACAAAAATCAAAAAAAATCCTTATAAGCTATTTGACATTAAAATTAACATTGTTTACCAAAATATAGGAAACCACATTTCTCCTTATTAACTATTAATCATTTTTGTTTTAACCACAAAGCTGCCTGACTCAAATCCTGATTAAAGTTGTCAATGCCGTTAGTGACTACACATCCAAATTTATATCATCAGTTTACTTGGCCATCCAAGCAGTTGAATTTTTTGATATCAGTGTGAAAATTATATTAAATGCCATCTGTCCCAAGACCGAACCCTGTGGGATACATTTGCCCATTTGTGCCCACTCTGATGTGTTTTTCTTTTTCTGTCATTCTTTGTGACCTCAGATTCAGCCAATTTGCAAACCAGCAAATGATGTAAAGGTTTAAGGGTTTATTAAGTGTTTGTGCATCGCCTCTGTAGTGACATTGTGAGATATACTGTCGAAATCCTAGGATAAATCCAAATAAACTGCAACTGCTAATATTCCCATGTCTAATGCTAGGGATACAGTCTCATGAAAATTAAATTGCTAAAGGTTGAACAATTTGTTGTGAGAAGTCCATTGAACAACCATGTAGCTTACTATTCAGAACTGCTAACAAACACTTTTCAAAGCTCTTTCCAACTAACAGTGCAAGGGTAATCGTCCTGAACCCCTATATGAATGGGTATAACATCTGTTAGTTTCCAGCATATAGTAGCATTTTGTTAAAAAATATATAATAGTTTCATATATATATATATATATATATATATATATATATATATATATATATATATATATATATATACATACATACACAGTGGATATAAAAAGTGCATACACCCCAGTTAAAATACCAGGTTTTTGTGATATAAAAAAAATAAGATCAAAGTAAATAATTTCAAAACTTTTCCCATCTTTAATGTGACCTATAACCTGTACAATTCAATTGAAATACAAACAAATCTGTTAGGGGAAAAATATAAAAAACGCACAATAAGCTGGTTGCATAAGTATGCACACCCTTAATCTAATACTTTGTTGAAAAACCTTTTGCTTTAATTACAACATTGAGTCTGCTTGGGTACACACCTGCCATCAATTAAAGAGACTCTGATTAACCCCAAGTAAAGTTCAGCTGTCCTAGTAGGATTTTCCTGACATTTACTCAGTTGGCTGCTACAGCAAAAGCCATGGTTCACAGAGAGCTTACAAACCATCAAAGGGATCTCATTGTTGAAAGGTATCAGTCAGGAGAAGGGTACAAAAAAATTTCCACAGCATTGGATATACCATGGAACACAGTGCAGTCATCAAAAAGTGGAAAAAATATGAGACAATAGTGACATTACAAAGAACTGGACGTCCCTCCAAAATTGATAAAAAGACAAGATGAAAACTGGTCAGGGAGGCTGAAGAGCCTACAGCAACACTGAAGAACCTGCAGGAATGTCTGGCAAGTACTGGTTGTGTACATGTGACAGCAATCTCCCGTATTCTCCATATGTCTGGTCTGTGGGGTAGGGTTGCAAGATGGAAGCCTTTTCTTACACAGAAAAACATCCAGGCCCAGCTAAAATTTGCAAAACAGTACATCAAGTCTCCCACAAATATGTGGGAAAATGTGTTATGGTCTGATGGACCAAGGTTGAACTTTTTGGCCACAATTCCATAATGTACATTGGGAGGAAAAACAACACTTCGCATCACCAAAAGAGCACCATCCCCACGGTGAAGCATGGTGGTGGCAGTATCATGCTTTGGGGTTGCTTTTCTTCAGTGGAAACTGGGGGCTTTAGTCAAGGTGGAGGGGAATTATGAACAGTTCCAGATACCGGTCACTTTTGGCCCAAAACCTTCAGGCATCTGCTAGAAAGCTGAAGATGAAGAGGAATTTCACCTTTCAACACGACCCCAGGCATACATCCAAATCAACAAAAGAATGGCTTCACCAGAAGAAAATTAAAGATGTTCTTCGTGTTTCACTGTTGCAGTCATCACACTTGGGTTGTCTGCCTGCAGGTAGCCCAATACCAGAGACTTAGTATTTCTGCGTCGGATGCTGTTGCTCCAGGTCTGACGTCAGGTCATCAGGGGTATAAAAACAGGCAGTCAACGCCATTACATCAGTCTTTCTTGCCGAGGAGCCCAAAGCAGAAGCAGTTCACAAGTGCCGGTCGGCCGATACCTGAGTTTTCGTTTATTAATTGAATCATCCTGAAGTCTTCTAAAGCTAAGTACCCCGTTGGGAATCCTTTTTTCTTGCTCTAACCGATGTCAGAAAAAGTTAATAATTGTCTTGCTTGTGGAAAGCAAATACCACACCGAGATTTTCATTCTTACTGCGTCACCTGTCTAGGCCCAGACCATGACGTACCTCGCTGTCGGTTTTGTGCCTTGTTCAACGCCTGAGTCGTTCATCGTCAGGCCCTTATTGTCACTAAATACTTTCATTCCAACTACCGATATTTTGAAAAAATGTAAGGATAAAGACAGAGACAGACTGCACAGGTTCAAAGCTGCTGACAGCGCTTCCATTAAGTTAGTCGCCAGTTCTCCGGTACTCAATGAGGCGCTTTTGCAGCCCCTGATGTCCACTTCACTGGATTCGCAGGCCTCTACCGAGACCCGTTCGGAGTCCGGTATGCCACGAGACTCTTCTTCGACTATGGAACCGGCGGATGTCTCTACCTTGGATGGGTCCAGAGCCGCTGAGCAGGCACCGCCTTCTGAGGAATTTCTTCATACTACCGATGTTCAACACAAACTGACTACTTCAGTTCTGTCTAAAACTACCAAATTTCTAAGACCAAGAGTGCGCTTTACGTCTAGAAAACCGATGACCAAAGTGCATGCACCTGCTCCATTGCCACAAAATAAAATGCTTAGAATGGCAGAAGACCTTATTATACTGATTAGGGGAAGTCCGCCTTCCCCTGCTAAGAGAAAAAGGGACCAGTCCCCAGTAGCTTCAACAGACCAAGAGTCCGATGACTCTGAGGTTTCTGATTATGAAGACATGCCCTTATCTGCTTATGAGGATTCTGATGCAGAGGAATCCATTCCTTCTGCCTCCCTTCCAGAGGATTTCTCTTTTGGTGAAACCTTACATACTTTAAGAGAGCATTTCCACTGGGAATGCCAAGACTATCCTCAGTCCAAAAAGAGACTCAGAGAATTTCTAGACTTGCCACAACACAGGCCTTTAGCAATACCACCAGTCCTGGAAGTTGTTGATGATGTCTTTATGGAATCCAGTCTTATTCCTGATACTTTACCCCCTGCCCCTAGGAAACCAGACAGGTACTACAGAGTACCTGACTCTCACAATTTCTTTTCAAAAATCCTACTGCTGACCCAGAGATAATTTTCCAGGGGCCTAAAGGTGTCAAGGCAACTACGGCTAAGAATCCCACCCTTCAGACAGGGAGTCCAGAGCTTTGGACAGATGGGGTAAGAAAGTATATATCTCTGCAACTCTTGCCATTAGGGATTTGAATTGTCAGTTTCACATGCTGAAGTTCCAACAACATATTATGGAACTTGTTAAGCAAAAAATAGCTACCTTTACAGACTGCAGAAAGTAAAGAATTGCAAGAGCTTATGCATTCTGCAAGCTAAGTCAGCAAGCATACATTGCAGTGTGGCTTTGATGCCCTAGAAGCATCTTGCAGGGCAGCAATCACTGGTTCTGTACTGAGAAGGCATGCTTGGCTTAAGGAGCAGACCTTGCCAGATCATGTCTAATCCAAGTTACTAGATGGTCCTTTGAACAAGGACAATCTGTTTGGCACCAGAGTAGAAGAGGTTCTTAAAAAGATGGAAGAAAAAGCTAAATCTTTGTAGACAGGCAAAGAATTCTTACAAGTACAGCCTCCTAGATTCAGTAGGCATTGCCCCTCGAAACATTGGTCCTTTCCAGCTCCCTCAAGGCCATCTTAAACTAAACCCAGGGGAAACAGACCCCCCAGACTGCAGTCTCAGGGTATGCAGAGATCTAAGCAATGGAGTGCCTCCACCTCTAAAGCAGGGAGTGCTAAACCACCCCCTTACGGAAAGAATTCCCAATGACTTCTCAACTCCATTCCCCCTCCTCTGCCCAACTGCTTGTGCCCCTAGGAGGAAAACTTGTCCTTCGTGCAAAAAAAATGGATTCCCATCACCAAAGACCGATGTGTCCTCAACATTCTATCCCAGGGGTACAAATTTTACTTCCACTCACTGCCAACCCCAAAAGGGTTCCCAGACCTCCCCCTAAACCAGTGGACAGAGGCTCAAAACCAAGTCCAATCCCTGCTCTCTATAATGGTAATTCAGCCGGTTCCTGCGGAACAGATAGGTCAAGGATTCTATTCCAGACCTTTCCTGGTACTCAGAAAAGAGGGCACTTGGCGCCCAATGTTAGATCTATCAATTCTCAACACCTTCCTGGTGGTACTAAAATTCAAAATGCTCACTCTGCAGCAGCTTCTGCCTGTGCTAGCCAGAGATGCTTGGTTAGTCACCCTAGACTTAAAAGAAGCCTGTCTGCACATCCCTATAAGGGAATCATGCAGAAAATATTTATGCTTCATGGCAGGATCTATGCATTATCACTTCTCTGCACTTTCCTTTGGCTTATCCACTGCTCCCAGAGTATTCACAAAATGTCTGGCTCCAGCCATTGCTTACTGCAGACAGAAAAATATTCAAATTTACCCATACTTGGATGATTCAGGCAGATAATCAGGAAATGCTGTTGCAGCACCTGACATTTGTAAAAAAACCTGCTAACCTCCCTGGGGTACACCATCAACGAAAATAAATCAAAACTAGCCCCCAGGCAAAAGATTGTATTCCTGGGAGCAAGCTTGGACACAGCATCCCATATGGCATTCCTCACTGCAGAAAAACAGGCCTATCTGACATGCTATTTTACTCAAATGGCCACCAGAACCCAGCTATCTGCAAGGAAAATCCTGCAGGCCCTAGGGTTCGTGGCCTCATGCATCCTACTAATTCCATATGCCAGACTGCATATGAGGAAACTTCAGTGGTACTTAAAAAGTCTTTGGTGTCAACATTCTTAGGACCTGGAAACTGTCATTCCCATAATACCCTGTCTAAGGACAGAGTTTCTTTGGTGGGCAGCAGCATGCAACCACAACAAGGGACTTCCCTTTACCCAAACCCATGCCACCCAGGCCCTAACCACAGACGCATCAGACTATGCCTGGGGGCACACATGGATGGCAAATGCATTCAGGGCCACTGGAGCCCAAGTCAAATGCATCTGTACATCAACCAGAAAGAGATCCTAGCTGTGCAGCACACTCTGACAGCTTTCAGATCCTTACCCTCACCAGGACACCTGCTAATAAAAACAGACAACACCACAATCGTGTGGTACATCAACAAGCAGGGGGGAACCCACTCTGCAGGCTAGCCATGGCCCTGTGGAACACTACCTTGGACATGCAGGTACATCTGCAAGCTCAATTCCTGCCAGGCAAACAAAACTCACTGGGAGACAATTTAAGCAGAAATCTCCTAGAGCCACATGAATGGCAACTAGAGCCACGCACCTTCAACCTTCTGATTCAGAAATGGGAGACACCAGAGGTGGATCTCTTTGCCTCCCGCTGCAATCACCAGCTCTGAAGATTCTGCACCAGGACACCTCACAGCAGGGCCTGGAAAGTGGATGCCCTATCCTTCCAGTGGGTAAATCTCTCAGTTTATGCCTTTCCCCTCTCTGTCCCTCCTCTCAAGAGTATTGCTCAAGACAAGACAGGACAGACCAAGGACAATTCTGATTGCCCCAGACTGGCCACACCAACACTGGTACCCACTCCTGCGAAGCCTGGCACCTACCCCAGAACCCAACCCTGCTCTCACAGCGGGGGGGGGGGGGGGGCAGATCTTGCATCCACAACTGCAAACTCTAAATCTTGCAGCCTGGCTTATTCCTTGAATTCTCCCCCAGTAACCAGCCTAAGTAAGCAGGTGCTGGACGTCATCCTTGAAGCCAGAAGACCCAGTACAAGGAAATCCTATACTGATAAGTGGAAAAGGTACTGCTCCTGGATTCAGTCTAAAGGAGAGGACACAACTCTGCCCTCCCTGCCTTTAATCCTGGATTACCTAGCAGATCTACTCCACAGAGGCTTACCCTTCTCCTCCATTAAGATCCATGCCTCTGCCATTTCAGCTCATTACAACACTGAGCCACCTGTCTTTTTTCACCCTCTTATGGTGGGTGTTTTCCCCCACCATAACTTAGCTCCCTATTGAGGGGCTCCTGACATTTAGGGCAAGAAAAACTGATGTAATGGCATTGGCTGCCTGTTTTTATACCCCTGAAGACCTGACGTCAGTCCTGTAGCGACAGCATCCGACGTGGAAATACTAAGTATCTGGTATTCAGGCCGACTGAGGGCTACCTGCAGGCAGATAACCCAAGTGTGATGACTGCAACAGTGAATACACTCGAACATCTACATTTATGGTAAGTGTACACAACTTTACTTTTTGGAATGGCCCAGCCAAAGCCCAGACCTAAATCCAATAGAAAATCTGTGGGGTGACTTGAAGAGGGCTGTGCACAAGAGATGCTCCCACAATCTGACAGATTTGGAGCGCTTTTGCAAGGAAGAGTGGACAAATATTGCTAAGTCAAGATGTGCCATGCTGATAGACTCCTACCCAAGAAGACTGAATGCTGTAATTAAATCAAAAGGTGCTTCAACAAAGTATTAGTTTAAGGGTGTGCACAATTATGCAACCAGCTTATTGTAAGTTTTTTATTTTTTTATATTTTTTCCCCTAAAAGATTTGTTTGTTTTTCAATTGAATTGTGTGGGTTATAGGTCACATTAAAGGTGGGAAAAGTTTTGAAATGATTTATTGTGGTCTCATTTTTTTATATCATAAAAACCTGGCATTTTAACAGGGGCGTGTACACTTTTTATATCCACTGTATTTATTACAGACTCCTCAAAAGGAATCAAAAAAATTTTCTAGACCAATTCCACAATCCTGCCTTATACATCTCAAAAAAAGATTTCTCAACATCCAGACTAAAAGTAGGGCACTCATGGTCTTCACTTACTATTATTTCCAAATCATACATACACTTTGCACCCATAGTATCCCTTGCTTACAAATATGTTTTCTGATTGAAAGCCTTGATCAAATTCCTTCTAGAAGACCATGGCAAGTTATCTCATCAGGAATCAACACAAGTCATGACTCATGTCAGATTTCATAACAGCCCTCAGTAGACAGAATGGTGTCAGACTTCATAACAGCCCTCACTAGACGGAATGGTGTCAGACTTCATAATAGCCCTCATTAGCCGGAGTGGTGTCAGACTTCATAGTAGCCCTCACTGGACAGAATGGTGTAATCCTTAGACAACATCATGTATCTTCATAGGTAAGTACTAGGCTAGCTGCCCTTGCAGGTCATTTTAAGCCTAGCAAATTTTCCTTTCAAAGGTGAGAATCAAACTCTGTATCTTGTGACTGTGAAGTAAACACCTTTACCAAGCCCCAAAAATATCCCAACTAACATCGAAACCAATGGATAAAATGGTCACACACACAAACCATTCAGTAAAAACTGCAAGAAAAACCCTAGCCAATCTAGTGTTTTTACTGTGTGATACCTTAAACCTCCTTTAATGGGGGCCCAAGTGATATATGCAAATGACCATTAAGGACACCCAACTGTTTCAACCACAGCTTCTGAATGCCCATGACTTTTTACTTTTTTAAGTCTGGATGCATACATTCAAGCAGTGAAACCAAACCTAGCTTTGGACATGCATGTTTCGACCTTCTTATTGACCATGTCAGCACAACATAAGTGGATTGTCTTGGTGTAGATTAGCCGGTCCAAGGGACACAGTCAGATGAATGGGCTTGGTCCTCCCACGTACCACTTTGTGGTCTCCATGGCTATCTGAAAGGTGAAATAAGAAAGTATTCCTTTCTGTAGTTAACCGACCTAATTACCCAAGCAAAATAAAGCTCATTTAAAAGGTTGAGGATTCCCTGCATAAGGGAGACAGTTTATCATCTGCTGACACAACAAGGACTTCAGACTTCAGCCACTTGGTCTAACTCTTAACAGTAAGTGTGGAAGCCCACAGATACCTGCAGCAATGTTGTCCTATTCCCTTGATGATGTAGGTGCAATGAATCTGCATGATGCTTCCACACCTGTGACACATTCAGGAAACCGTATCATAACTAAAGCCATAGTGAAAACTTGAGTCAATATTCTTCAAACAGCTGTCTTCACCTGGTTGTTCCTCAGGCTATGAATCACTGAAAAAGCAAACACAGGTGCTTGTTCAAAGTGGAGGACATAGTCCTTATTAAACCAGATTGTCAGGGTGTCAGCAGCATGTCGGAATGATAAAACAGAATAATGAAGTACAGGTAAAGAAGATTAGAGATTGCATGAGCAGAGGGTAGAGCAAGCACGATAAATGATGTATTACAACTCCATCAATGTAGTTTACAGTATGCATATTGGTAGTTTTACTAGAAACACTGCTTTTTTATTCTTTGGATGTCTTAAAGTTAAGGTCATCTCACCTTCTGATTGCTGTGCTATCAAGTTTGTGTTGTGATATCAGAAGGAAAAATTAGGATACTTCCTGTGTAGTCCTGTTTTAAAACTTAGGACACTTCCTGTGTAGTCCTGTTTGTCTTCTGCTGCTGCTGAACTCTGGTTAGTTTGACGACTTTCTGGGTATTGCTTTATCCAAATCCCTTTCCCATGTCACCCAAATTGAGTGACAAGAGCAGGAGTTCACTTTTTCTTACTGGCTTTGGTCTACAAAATATGCTTCTGCTGCCTATGTATACCACATAGTTTTAGTAGATGCATTATTTTCCCCAATCTTCCAGAAATTTCTGTGAACGCAAAGTATCTTCATGTTCTTGTACTGGGTCCTAAGCATTGCTTGACCACACTGACATTAGTTTTGTGGCTTCTTTTTAATCAAGTGTTGGCCACTAGAGCCACAAACCACATATGCTGCCATTATCAACATAATGTTGGTTAAAGCTAATGTTGGAGGTTCCTACTTAAAAGAAATGTGCGAATTATGTTGAGGGAAGGTATTTATAAAGTCAGAAAGCAACTCTCGCAGTCCCTGTTGCTACAGCTTCTTGACCAATGACCCTGACTAATTCACTTTTGCATCAAGCAGTACCAGCAGCCACGGCTTTCCAGAGTGTGACATCTCTAATTTCTAATAAGATGACTGTGCTTACAGAGTACCACAAATATTAAGTGGGTTCTCCTGTCAGGCAAGTAGGGTGTTCTTGATTAAGGTTTCTATGCCTTCAGCACCCCTCAAATTGAAGTAACTTCTTGATGTTTGTTAATACAAGACATCACTACAAACTGCTGTGTTGTTAGCAAGAGTTCCTCCGTCAGCGGTGAGTCGTTATATGATACAAATGGCTAAAGTTGTGGTCACCTACCCTCTGTCTGATAATAAAATTGTGGTCACCTGCCCCCTGTCTGATAAGAAATGGCAAAGGACAGTTTCTAATCTCACATTTGATTCACTGGAATTTCTTTTTTAGTCATTTATGGAACTTATATTTTTGTCACGCTTGAGCTCAAAACTCTGTGTAGCAGTAACCATTTGAAATGTCAGGATTTGCAAACGCAAGTCCCAAATTACAGAAACTGTAAGGCCACAAAGCAGACTTGTATATACCAAGTCTTAGATGGCCACTTTGCCCAGCTGCAAGAAACAAGTTTAAGGAAGAAGAGTGCTGTTCGAGGATCACTGCATTTCCAGTCTATCAAGATTAAGGAGGAAGAGCAATGTTAGAGATTCATTCTTCTGTATTTCCAGTCTAACAAGTTTAAGGAAGAATAGCGATGTTTGAGATTCGCTCTTCTGTATTTTGAGTCTAACAATTTTAATGAAGAATACCGATGTTTGAGATTCGCTCTTCTGTATTTTCAGTCTAAAAAGTTTAAGGAAGAATACCGATGTTTGAGATTCGCTCTTCTGTATTTTCAGTCTAAAAAGTTTAAGGAAGAATAGCGATGTTTGAGATTCGCTCTTCTGTATTTTCAGTCTAACAAGTTTAATGAAGAATACCGATGTTTGAGATTCGCTCTTCTGTATTTTCAGTCTAAAAAGTTTAAGGAAGACTAGCGATGATTGAGATTCGCTCTTCTGTATTTTCAGTCTAACAATTTTAATGAAGAATACCGATGTTTGAGATTCGCTCTTCTGTATTTTCAGTCTAAAAAGTTTAAGGAAGAATAGCGATGTTTGAGATTCGCTCTTCTGTATTTTCAGTCCAACAAGTTTAATGAAGAATAGCGATGTTTGAGATTCGCTCTTCTGTATTTTCAGTCTAAAAAGTTTAAGGAAGAAGAGCGATGTTCTGGATTTGCTGTTCTTGTGCATTTCCAGTCTTTTTTTCAGTGTGCCGACTGCCAACATTTCAATAGGGAGCTATGTGTAGCATCATGGCTGCTATTCACAAGTGTAACACCGAAAAATAAAATGTGATTCTGACCAAAAAGCAGCAATTTGCAATATTTAAAATCCAGCACTTTGAACAGGCTGGAATTCGTAGGTACCATGTACAACTCACACTGCCTTAAGAAGTCGAGTTGCACGGCTCTTCTGTTAGGGCATTTATAGTTATGTACATTCTAAGTAGCAGTACATCTGATTAAAAGAGAATTTGCATGATCATGAATCAGTAAACTGAGCCATGTGAACAAGTGATCAGTCAGGTACCTTACCATCCTACACTAGTAAGTACCACAGTTATCCCAGTAAACCACACACTGGCATACACTACCCAACCCATGAACACATGCACAAACTCAAACATGCAAATAGCAGCAAACATACACACAGACATTTTGCATACTATGTCTACTGTAGATTTTAAAGTACAAGGAAGGATAAGTTGAGTGTGGGGTTATTGTCTATACAGCCTACCCACCACCAGTGGTACTGCACACGCACACTTTGCATACTGTGTCTACCCTAGATTTTAAAGTACAAGGGAGGATAAGTTGAGCATGGGGTTATTCTCTATACAGCCTACCCACCTCCAGTGATACTACACACACACACACACACACACACACACACACACACAAAATCGTACACCGTGCACAGTTACTCAGGCACTCAGACACACAGACACATGCACAGATGTACACACTCAGTGACTGTTTTATTTGTTTAAAAGTTGATGTTTAGTTATCTTGCAAGTTCAGAGTGGGGTACATGAGTGGATACCCCTTGCCTTAGGCAATGAGGCACATGCATTACTTGTGTCTTCCATAGACACCACTACTGAGATTTTTTGACTGGAAAGAGTACTTTTGAGGAAAGTAATTGTGTTGGTTAGACCCATTCTAGAAATCTCTTTCAGCAGCTGCTGTACTGAATTTGATTTGAGATAACTTTTTTTTCCCACCAGCATATTGGTATATACATGCTTTCTGCTACATTATCACCCCCCCAAGACTTTCTAAGGAATAGATATGGTGTAGTCAGATGAGGGCCACTCTGGAATTAAAAATGGAAGAAAAGTTGTAAGTCTTAATTATCCCACTTGACAGAGAAAAAAAGAACAGTTATATCTAAATGGCTATATGTAAAATTGCAAAAAAAGAGACGCTGACAGCTGTAGACTCCAAAAAAGGCCTTTACTAGTGCAAAAAACACAAGCGCTTTCACAAATGAGCTTCCTCAGGTGTACATTAAGCACTAATGAAACATACCTTTTATACCAAAATATAAATCACATGACACAAAACAGCTGACAATTCCTCAAAGTATAAAAGGTATATAAAAACATACTCCATAAATATATCCACATTTAATACATATAAAATGCAAACCATATAAAAACATAAAACAAACATATTAAACACTATAAAATCATCTTTTCAGCGGCCTCATCTTCAGTCTTGGTCTTAATGGAATGTACTCATTGAGACCATGCCCCTCCGTACATCTCAGTCTGGTGATCCAGATAGCTTCTAAATTCTCAGTCCTGTTGTACATGTCACCCTGTCTAGGACTCTCATAAAGTAAGCTAATGACTCTAAAACTAAATACATGTGAATCATTTGTGCTAGAGACATGCTTGGCAAGTGCATTAGTTCTACTGCACTTCCTGATGTTATAGACATGTTCCCTAATACGTTCCCTGAGATGTCTATCTGTCTTGCCAACATAAAATTTGGCACAAATCCTGCAACTAGCAAGGTAAATAACATGCTTACTATCACACGTAGCAGAGACCCTAAAGGTATAATTTCTGCCTTGATCAGGGTGATAAAATACCGGGCCGCTATCTTTATAACTACACCAATTACATGACCCACATTGATAGGTACCAGTACATTCACTGTCTAATCTAACCTCCTTCGGGTAACATAGTCTCCTTTTAATGGATTTGTCATTCCTAAAACTAATCCTGGGGACATGATCAACTATACCAGCTATTTCACTGTCTGTCAGTAAGACCTGCCAATGTTTCCTAATAATATCAATATATCTATTCACATCAGCAGTGTACTTCAAGGAGACTCTCAAATTAGTCTGAATAGAGTCCCTCCTCAGTCGTTCTGAGGGTTGTCTCTTCATAGAAAAATAAGGTTTAGCTTGTTCACCCCGTTTATATACAGCTCTCGGTATTTGTTCTTCCAAGGTCCTATCATCATAACCTCGCTCTCTCAAATAACTCATTACCCTATCCACCTCATACTTAAAGTCTTCATCCCTAACATTAAGTCTGGAGGCCCTCATAACCTGGAATTCATATATCTAAATGGCTATTTTCTTATTTAGAAGTTTGCTTTGCATGCTTTCTTGGGAAGTTGACCTTTTTGTTTCTCTCCCACTCAGCTGATCATCAGCAGATCCTGGTGTCCATCCTCTTTTTGTTGGGTCTGCCGACCCCCTCGTAGCTTCACTGGCCTCGTATTGCTAGGGAGTTTTTATTTATGTCATTCTCTCCATTTCCCCAGACACATGCTGCTAATGTCTTATGGGCATGTTTGCAATGAGGACATACTGGCATATCGCTCTGCCTCTGCAGTAACGCAAACAGTGTCCTTCACCATACCCCAGTGAGGAATCCTTCCCCCCAAACTGTGTCCCCTGCCTCAACCAAGGCTCAGACCTGAGGAGCATCCAGGCAAACACCCTTTCCCCTTGAATTGATACACGCACACTTCCCTGATAGCACCTCAGATGCTTAAGTTACACATCTAACCTAAGTCACATGGGTTGTGGTCAGGGCTTTATCCGTCTACGCCAAGGCACTGAGTAAGGTTACCAAACATCAGATGAGGGTCACTCTTTCATTTAGGCTGCAGCAGCAGATCTGGCACAGTAACTGTCTGCGATTCCGAGACTCATTAATGAAAGTCCTCGAATAGTGAAAATGAATTTGAAAAATGCAGACTTGTGTATCCTAAGTTCGAAATCACTGTATCTCAAAGTGTTGCTGATTCTTCAAGGTATGGGGTTCTCTGAATTAGTGTGTTTGTATGTATGAATGTGTCTGCGTGTGTGTGTGTGTGTGTGTGTGTGTGTGTGTGTGTGTGTGTGTGTGTGTGTGTGTGTGTGTGTGTCTGTCTGTCTGTGTCCATGTTTGTGTGTGTGTGTCTGTGTCCGTGTTTGTGTGTGCGCCTGTGTGTGTGTGTGTGTGTGTGTGTGTGTGTGTGTGTGTGTGTGTCTGTGTGTGTGTGTGTGTGTGTGTGTCTGTCTGTGTGTGTGTGTGTGTGTCTCTGTATGAGTGTGTGTGTGTGTGTGTGTGTCTGTGTGTGTGTGTGTGTGTGTGTGTGTGTGTGTGTGTGTGTGTGTGTGTCTATGTCCGTGTGTGTGTGTGTGTGTGTGTGTGTGTGTGTGCGCATGCATGTGTCTGAGTGTTTGTGTGTGAGTGTGTGTGCGTGTGTGTGTATGTCTGTGTTCATGTTGTGTATTTGTATATGAGTGTGAGTGTATGTCTGTATATGTGTGTAGATATGTAATAGATGTGGGGTGCAGAGTGGCTTATCCCCTGAAAAAAAAAACTTTAAAGGAGAACAACAGTTGTCAACACTTGTGCTGCAATACTTTCATTTTTTTTGTAATTGCAGGACTCATGAGTATGAACTTTGTAATTACAATGCTAACACATGATGCACGTGATGTGTGTTGAGACACAAGTGGAGAATCTGAAGAAATTGAGCAAAGAGGGTGGGGTCTGATAGTCCTTTCTGTGCTGAGATAAGAATGTTTAAAGAGGAGTTTTGCATTTTAGCAACTTGTGACATGTTACGTCTGACGTTTTTTACCTTCTTTTCACAGGTATTAAATGGCTCATTCTCCTTGGAGCTGGTTAGTGAGAAGTACTGGAAAGTAAACAAACCCATGGAACTATACTATGCACCAACCAAGGAGCACAAATAAGCCTTACCCAAAATTTGACGACACCAAACTGTGATCATTTTTACAACCGCGAGTTCTTAACCTTGGAAACTGTACCACTGTGTTGTTTCTGTTATGGACAAGTAGGCTGTGGGTATCTCAAGGGAGATAAAAAAACAGAATGTGTATTTTGAGTTGCTGCTTGCTATTATAGGCCAGCAATTTTTTTTTTTTTTGTGATTATGAAAGGGGAGCAGGAGATTCTAAACGGACTTTGCACAGAAATAAGAGTATACAGGGTGGATACAGTTCTGTTTTTATCTTTTATTTGGGTCACAGCCCTCAAAACAGACTTTTTCTTACCTAACTGTCTGGGAGGACAACCAGACTGTGTTAACAACTACTATATTTCTTAACATTTTATAACTTATTCTAGCGCAGCTACAGATTGTTGGTCCTCAGAGCCAAAAGTATGTGGTAAATGTTCTTCCTGGTTGTTACAGACTTCCTGTCCACATTATCAAGTCAACCTTGAGTAAAACCCTGTTGTATGAACACCAGCTTGGTCCAAGCCTGAACAAGTGTATGTAATTCTCAAGCCCGACAGTTAAGGCAGGATTAATGTTTCAAGGTACAGCATCAGTATTCTGGTACATGTGGTGCTGATATCTGCAATTCTTTCTCAGAAGGTCCAGACGGATTCAGTGCAGTGGCGACTTGCACTAACACCAATGCAACTTTGGTTCATTTCTGAGCTCTGCTGGTGGTGTGCCTACTCAAAATGTTTACAGGGCAGCTTAGAAGTCCATGTTGGATAGGGTTTACTGTAATCAAAATGATCTGAACAGTACAATACACACTGCTGTGTGGCATGTTTTTGTGTTTAGAGTCTGTGTTTAGGAACCTTCTCCTTTTAAAGCGATAGCCAATGCATATGTTTGTTAACTGCTCATTTCAGAGGACTTTGTTTTCAGAAGGTGAACCTTGCATGTTTTTAGACTAGATGCAGTCTCTGTATTTCTCAGAGCATTATAAAAAGATATGGATGTTTGCCCTGATGGTTTTGTGTGTGTGTGTGCGCGTGTGTGTCTGTGTGTGTGTGTGTGTGTGTGTGTGTGTGTGTGTGTGTGTGTGTGTGTGTGTGTGCGCACTTCAGTGTATATCTCTGTATGTGTACAGCTGGTTATATAGAAGATGGTAAGAGTAAATAAAATGTAAAAGAAAAATATGTTAAAAGAGATCAGGGCAGAAGCAGATACAGTGTAGACGTGTTAGTGTTGCTCCTGATTTTATGGCCACCCCGCCATAGGTAAGGTATGATGGGAACAAAAACACACCACCAGGCAAACAAGGTAAATGAAAGTAAATCCACAGTTTGGAGCTGTGACACAGATGTTTTAGTAAAAGGACAGAGTATGATATAAAATTAAAAAACGGGCATGCTTCCAAAGGGGAAGGTAACAAATATTACGGTGGCCATATTATCTGTCTGTGACATTTGTAACCTGTGTTCATGATGAATTCAAGCTACTAAAGGATGCTTTAAAGGGGACAGGGTGGGAGTAGGGCATTAACTGGCTAGAGGCCTTTTCTTCTTCTTGCTTGCCACTGGGAGGAGTGGGTTCTTTCTGGGAGCAACGAACTCCTCATGGCTATTCAAGGCGACCTTAATGACCACTGCTGTGGCTTTGGCTGATTTGGTGTTGACTTTCTGGAGGTACATAATGGTATCTGTCCTTTTTTTGTACGTGCCCAGAATAGAGTTGGGGAAGTAAATAAAACCCAGTCCGAGGGCACATGGTCTCTTTTGCCCTTCTGTGGGAGATGGCTTACTTGCTGCTGTAGTTTAGTAATAGGTGTAGTGGTGAAAAGAAAAGTGATGTGGGAGTGAAGGCTTAAAGGGTGGTCACGGGGCTTATGTACAGCTTAATATAAAAATAAAAAAATGGGGTCCTTCTTGTCTCGGTTTTAAAGAAAGTTGTAGAATATTGGGGAAAGAGAGGCTAGAAGGGGCTATGCTGCCCTGCACTTATTTAGGCTGTATGTATATTCTGTTTGCACACTGTAATGCAAAGGATGTTTAATTCTTGGAGTTTCTTTACATTGTCTTATACGTGCCAGCCACCATGAACCGGAAGAGATGGTCTGTTTACGCAGCTTCATGGTACGCAACAGACTGGCATAATGCTTGCAGTTTTAGGATCCATCTCGAATTCATGATTTCCCTCATCATTTTTGTTTTCCTTAGGGAAACTGGGTGATTTGTCCTGTCTCTTCCTGCACTGTTCATTTCCCAAGGTCTACCTCCCCAACCCACTTTTCATTTATAAAAAGTGTGGCTTTCCTGTTTGTGACCTCTGAAATGGTGGCATACATTCTGACTTGTTAACTTGCATTGTTAGTTTAGTATGGAAAATAACAAGCTGATATTGTATTTAACTTTATAATAGGTTAATGCTGTATTTAACTTTATTTGCATTTGTTTTTTAGAATATTTCTATTGTAAATTACTGAGATTTTGATAAAATATTAAAAATTTGCAACTGTTTTCCAATTTTCAAATGGGTAATGTTGTACTCTGAAAAGCATTTACAGCAAATTGTTCTCCAGATTCCTAAAGGAACTGTAGGTTTAGTCAATGGGAATTTATAATGTAAGTGTAGCTTTGTATTAAAAATGTACTGTATCAATTTCCTTCCACCCTTAAAAGTGTAGAAAGTCAGTTACTGGTCATTTTTCATACCAGCAGTAAATTATGGGCATCCTATGTACTGTATTTGTTATCCAATTAAGTTAAATATGATACAAATATTAAACACATTTATTCCACAAATGATGTGCCTCATTTTTTATTGGGAGAGGGATACACCACACTTGTAGTCTACATAGTTTCCAATCATCTGTTGTTTCATGAGCTTACATTGATCATTTCTTTTAGGCTCAAGTAGTGACAACAATATTTAAACTTCACACAAGTATCATCCCTCAATTTTGCCATCATTTGAAATGCTTTTCATGTTCCTTAACATATAATATTCTAGTAATACCATGCTTTGTAACCATAGTCCGGAAAAATGCCAGCAAAATCAGACGATAGTACAATTAAGTAACAAAATAACTTCCGACCCACAGCTCTGGAGACTGTTGAAAATCAATCCAGACATTGTGATTTTAAAAACAAAATGTAGTGGATTAAAAGCACATAAAACTTTAATCCACAAACAGAACACTTGAAAATTGTACGTAAAAACTCGATAAATACATAAAAATACTGGTTAAGCGCTTTTGTCCCGTTCCTATTCAGGACTTCATCAGAACCAATTACATTGTATCAAATCACCTTTTAAACTCCAGTGCAGCCCCCCCCTTAATCTTTTAAAGTGGCATGTATTTTCTTATACAATACATCAGCACTAAAAGAAAACATATATAATCAATATCTATTACAATATCAAATATACCTTGCTAAATATCAAAATCTATTTAACATCCTGATTTTCATACATTTATACATCCTATAAGCTTGTCCTTCTACGTTTCTACTCACTCATGATGGAAATGGCATTAAGCCTTAGTGGTTTAGAGGCATCCATCATTAATTGCCAGGATATTTCTCTATATAATAAATAATTTTCTGGTCCCCCCATAAACAGTGCAGCCAGTTTTTTCCAACATCAAAAATGTAAACATATTAAAATTATTACAAACTAGGGAATGTCTGTCTAAGGCACTTTTATTGTCTTTCTTTAAAATGCTGTAGCTTTCTTGGTAAATAATTTTACCACAAGATTTCTCCGTCTTTCCCATATAAAATGCAATGCAGGAATTAGACCTAGCCAAATAAACTACATTATCCATTTTGCAGTTATAACTACCAGCTTTCCTCTATCTATCTGTTTTGTCCAATATGTCCCCCGAATCTTCAGTGTCAATATGTGGTCATTGTTGACAATGGCCATATTTAGAAGTTTTAAAAGTATACTGAACAATCTCTTGCCGTAGACCACTGCGGGGATGCATTTTAGTTTAAAAGTGATTTGATACATTGTAATCAACGTTAATTAACGTTTTATGCATTTTTAAACCGCAACATTTTATTTTTAAAATCACAATGTTTGGATTGATTTTCAGCAGTCTCCGAAGCTGTGGGTTGGCCTTTATTTGGTTATTCATGTGTTGTAACTATGCTTTTCACATTTGTGTCCAGAGATCATGACTTGCCAAACTTTCCATACTCTGGCATTGACATCCTGTTAGTGGTGAAGTATTTTTTATGCACAAATATGCCTCCAAACGTGCTTCACATTTATACAGCAAGTATTAAAACTCTAGTCATTAAACTACATTATCCTATGATCTTAATTATAAGTGCAATGCCTGAATCTTTTATTCCTAGACTATAGTTACTTTAACTTGCACTTACATCTTTAATTCTACAGTGATACACCAGTAGATGCTTTAATTTACTGCAGAATGTTATGCTTTCTTGTCATTGTAGCATTACATGGTGCAGCCTTCTGCACAGAAGACTGATGAACCCTGTTCAAAACCAAGATTATTTGCATACTTAGAATGGATACACAACACTGATGTTATTCACAGCCTCTTTTCCAGTTTTGCATCTAAGGATGCTACCTTTTCAGATTCCCTTGGTGTGACATTTCTTACTGAAACCTGACATTTTTGCAGGACAAGCCATAACTGTAATGAATACAAAGACTTCAGTTCCATGTTTCATTTTCCTTTAACTGTTTTATCCTATTCAGGACAGCAGTGGAGACAGAACATTTGCTGGCCTGCATGTCCAAGAGTCTATCCATCCATTGCAGTCTATGTGCACATACAGTACTAACACCCGTGGGTAATTTAGGGGCTCACCGCTGCACCACTCAGCATGTTTTGTGATGTAGCAGGTAACAGGAAGACCTGGCAAAAACCCACACAGACACAGGAAAGACATGCAGACTCTCTACAGAAGGCAACCCTTCTGGGAAGTGAACCACAGAACCAAGCAATATGGGGTAATTGGTTAGGCTTGAAATGGTCCACAAGGGTAGTCAGCCTAGTACTAATCTAGTAACCTATGTATGAACCTATTTACTGTACCACAGTTCATTATATTCTTTTCTGTAGAATTATAGCCATTTCTGTTTTATGTCATAATAGTGTTAGATATAATCTTCTTTTCTACAGTATTTAGGGGAAAATTATGTTTTTTTTTCTATAAAATATCGAGATATTTCCCATCCCCCTGATTCGCATACACAGGACACGACTGTCCCTTTCAGGACTTTTCCTAGAATAAGAGAGACAGCTGGTAGTCCTGCTTTCCTGTGCAGAAAAGTAATATTTAGTTGTGATATTTGTTGTTCCTGTAATGTTTCACTAAGATGATAATTGTGTACACTTTCAGTGAAATGGAGAGTATAAGACCGATTGTAACACCAGAAACACTGAATTTCCACAAGTGTGACCTTTTGCCCACATCTGCTATGCTAATATGCTGATCAGTTTTGTAATGTGAAAAATAGTAGCCTGTATATTTGGCTTGGCAAAGTTCTGTATACCTCTAAAAACATCTGCAGTAGTGTTAGTGTTCATTCGCTCACAGGAATTTATGTAGTGTGCAGGACAGTAGATACAGCTTGCAAGGAGTTTTATGCATTAAACATTTATTGGTTGTTAAAGTATAAAAGTAATGTGGCATCCTGTGAGTATCTTGTCATTTACAAAATAATCTAAAATTACAAGTTGAAGTACATTAATCATTCTGGGAGCAGACTGATTTAGTGTAATAAAGAGAAAACCTAGCATGGTGCATACTATCTTGTCCCTAGGTAGGGTTCCGTTTAGCCACCTAAAACTACATGCACTAAAATCTCAAGGTGTTTCTATCTTGTAGGGTAACGCTAAAAATAATAAGTAATTCACCTATAGTCATAGAAATCAGTAAATCAATCACAGTCAATCAGTCAGTCAATCACAGCTCTTAGCAATTGTCCTGCAGAGTCCTATACAAAAGAAAATGCTTCCATTCATTGAACTAGACCCCAGCAATAGTATAAGGTAGGTGTCCAGTTTAAAACTAAATGTCCAGGGATTGCCAGTTTGGCCTGATTGATGTGAGCAGCATCCTGCTTCTGTTCAAAGTAGTATGTCTCAGGTTTTAGGCTTTTACCCACGTTCAAGATGATCTTTCTATCCCACGGAAAGAAGCAAAGAAAGACAGGTAGCATGACAAAAGCCATACATATGTGGGTTGGGGGGACAAAGAGACATAGACAGCAAAGGAGATAGTTTAGCAAGTAATGGAAATACCCACAATGCCTCTTGAAAAGGGGAGATGGTAATTCTTTGAAGAAATTAGATGTAACCCAGGACAGAACAGTGTAATGGGGGTGACATTTACTTTGGTAGTGGGACCAGGGTAGTGGTGAAAGGTGTGGTCATGATCATATTTCTTGCTGCCTTCCTGCTTAGGGGGACAGAGACCGTGGATTTGACAAACAGACAGGGACGTTTGCCCTCACCTTGGAAGATCAGTATTGTATAAATAGTACTTCAGTTATATAAACCATTGCATAGGTAATGTTTGAGGAGTGACATGCACCCTAAAAATTAAAAAGGCTTATCAGCATCAGGAACTAAGACTGGTAAGGAATCTTTCTATGAAGAAAGCAAAGAGGGTAGATATCATTGGATGGGATATGACCTTGAATAGATGTTTTGCAGACAAAGGGCAACTGGGAGTACAATATAAAACATGAAAGAAAATAAATGGACGAGCAGATACAGGTACTGATACAGAGAGAACATTTGAGAAGGCCTTCTGTTTCTCCTCTTTTGCTTTCAAAAAAAATTGCCTCGATCTATATTTTAGAGCATTTATTATAACTGTAATTGCCTTAATATTGCTTCAACCCAAGTGCTCTGGGTTGCACTGCATCTGAATTGTGTGTGTGTTTTAGCTGCTTTTCTGTATATATAGATTTCTCTGTATATGTAGACTAGGTACTTATTCTGCTGTATTACTGCCTCTTAAATCGTTTTACAGTTGTGCACTTGCCTTGCTTCATCTAAAAAGTTTTAAATTGCTAATTTTGTAGAGTTTTAATTGCATTTACTGTTTGGGACTACACACTCAAGTGTGTTGGCCTTTTCTGTGTTTATTTACTGTGTTAATGCATTGTTTAGCCTGTTTTAACAAACAAAAAAAATACTATCTTGTTTGCTCGTTTCCCACCTTTCCTAGCCAGTATAGTCCAGATCCCAGGCTTTGCTTGTCTCAGGACTTTATTTTCTGTGTTCAGAGCTATCCAGACCCTGCTGTGGTAGAGGGAAGTCCTACTGCTTACCAGCGGGAGTGGTGAGCATTGTACTGCCTATCTAATGCTAGAGGAGTGGTTTCCAGCTCTGAAATTGTAATTTTACTAGCCTTTTGGGGCTGATTTCTATCCCTTTCAACTTTCTGGCTTAAAAATGCGTTTGTTTGCACATTTTTCTCATCGTGCAGCACTGCGAGGCAACAGTTAAACTATTCCAGGTGCCAGAAAGTGTGCTCTTCAAATTTTCCCTTTGAACTAGCTGGTTTCTCAGTAGTAGCACTAAAATCTGAACCCCTGTGACTAGCACTTGCTCTAGAACCTGCTGGAAAGCACTAGGAAGCTTGAAACTGATACAAGCACTCAGCTGTCCTTGTCAATAAGGAGAAATTAATCATAGGCACTAAACAGCCTATAATTGCAAAGTACCTTGCAAAGGTAAGGGAAAACAGCTCTTAAACTTTACAAAAAAGCACCTAAACAGCCATGTCCAAGGGTCAGCTTCCGGTGATTTCTCCTGTCCACCTGGTGAATCTGGGCATACTGGGGCAATGCGGCAACTGCCTCATGTACACAGACAATCCTCTCCTCCTACCACCCAACACTACAACCTGCAAGAGATGCACATACATAGCCAAACTGGAAGCAAAGCTCTCTCCGGCCAACATTGTGCTAGACAGTCAAGAGGAGAAGGTTAACACCTGCATTACACTTCAAGCAACTCATAGCCCGTCAAAACCCACACCATCAACACCCACACATAGCAACACTAAACCCACATATGCGGAGGCCCTTAACATTAACCTGCCCAAGCAACAAGGACCTCCAAAGCTGAAATGCAAACAAACACCAGTCACAACCAAAGTGGCACATAGCTCACAACACCAGTGTGCCACCCAACAACAGCCCCTAAGGCAAGACAATGTATCCAACACTTTAGTCACAGGTGACTCTATAGTCAGGCACACTGATGTCCCACTCACCAGGCTGAACAAGTAGAAAATTACAGTCAGCTGCCTGTCGGGTGCCAGGATCCGCCACATAACGCATGCACTGAAGTCACTCCACAACAAGTACAAATATGACTGTATCATTGGCCATGCTGGAGTGAATGACTTGAAACATACCTCCCTGGACTACATGAAAAGAGACATGGAAGAGCTGTTGGATCATGTGACCCAGGCAGGTATGACCCAAGCCCTGAGTAGCATCCTGCCTCCGCCCAGAATGATACCACAGTATAAAAAAAAAATGATTGACTTAAACAATTGGCTAAGCTTCTGGTGTCATTCAAAGGGGATCCAGTATTTGTCTGCCTGGGAAGACATGATCGACAAACCACGATGCTTTGCCAGAGATGGTCTGCACCTGTCACCCCTGGGATTCAGGTTACTGGCTAAAGCTCTTGCCACCCCTATAGTGCCTTTTTTGGGCAAGGTTCAAAGGAGAAAACCACCACAGTAACAGATAAAAGCATGCAAAATCTGAAGGTAATGCTACTCAATGCTAGAAGTCTAAACCTAAAAATGGAGAACATCAATATCTGTGCAGTAACTGAGTCCTGGTTCAAGGCTCCAGAGAGCACCCCTGCGATACCAGGCTACAATTCTTACCACACTTTTCGGCCACAAAACCAAGACCGAAACACTAAAGGTGGAGGAGTGTCCATATTCACCAAGGATATTCACACCTCCAGGCTAGTTGCCCAACACAATGCATCTGAAATTCTCCAGGTGCAACTAACACTGGGTAAGACTGCAATCCAAACTGTAGCTTGCTACAGATCCCCCACCATACCCCAAGATTCTCACTACACCTTTCTAAACATACTGGAAGATATTAAGATACAACCAAACACCCTAATACTGGATGATTTCAACTACCCTGCCATTAACTGTGAAAACTACTCAGGTACCAACTCCTTTTCCCAACGGTTCTTGGAATTCATAAATTCTAGTGCCCTGGATCAACTAATCCATTGTTCCACCAGGGGCTCCAATATCCTAGACCTGGTCATTACCAACATGGGAGATAGATGCTCCACATCAGTGGTCACCCCCTCATTGGTCAGGTTTGACCATAAGCAAATCACCCTTGGCATCCACCCCCCAGTAAGGAAACCTCCTTAAAAAACTTCTCCAAAGCCAACTTCATGCTACTGAAGTCAGAAGTGACAAACTTCACGACACCCACGCAGATGGGATCTGGAAGTTCGACTGCAGAATCCTACACTAAGGCACTGTATGAGCACATCCACTCGTGCATGAATCGTGCCATCCCAAATAGAACCAAGATGCTCTTCTCCAAAAAAAGGAATTCAATCTGGTGGACCCTGCTATAAACAAACTATACAACAGAAGGAAGAAACTGTTGCAGAAAAGAGGAAAATCCCAGGATGCAAAAAACTCCCTCACCAGCCTCAGTAAGAAGCCGAGATCCCTCATAAAATCCACAAAAGCTTGTTACGAAAATAAAATTGCCAAAGATTCCAAAGACAACCACAAGGCATTCTATAGTTATGTCAAGAATCTAAATGGCAATGCTCAGATCTGCTCTGAGCTACAACAGAATGGCATTAAATATACTGATCTCAAGGATATTGCCAATATCCTGGCAGATCGATTTAGTGCCAACTTCACCCCCTCTCACCCCCTAAAGGGCCCATCTCAATACCAAAAGATTGCCAAATTCCGGTAATCACGGCCACACAAGTAGAAACCGCACTCTCAAAAGCTAAGAATACAGCATCCATGGGACCAGATGACATCCCAGGCTGTGTACTACATGAACTACAAAATGAACTGGCACCTCACCTAAGTGTCATGTTTAATCATAGCCTCACCTCAGGCTTCGTGTCCACTGAGTGGCGCACAGCTACAGTTATCCCGCTCCACAAGGGAGGATCTGCCTTGGATCCTGGGAACTACCATCCCGTCAGTCTGACAAGCCTGATCTGCAAGGGCATGGAACGCATTATCATGGAACTTATAAACAAAGACATTGGCAACCTTCAAACACTGGACCCCACCCAGTTTGGATTTGTGAAGGGCCGATCTTGTCTCCTGAATCTGATTGACTTCTTCGTATCAGTCTCCAGAGCTGTGGACGAGGGTAAGGCGGTCCACACAGCCTATCTGGACTTCGCCAAGGCCTTCGACACCATCCCTCCACTCTGGAATCATAGATAAACTTACTAAGCCGGGCATAAATCCCTACGTCACTCGATGGGTTGCCAACGGGCTTACTGACAGAAACCAGACTGTAAAAGTAGCCTACTCCAAATCCAGCTGCAGACAAGTGACAAGTGGAGTACCTCAGGGTTCAGTCCTGGGACCACTCTTGTTTGGCATTTACTTCTCTGAAGTACAGGCCAACACTAAGGGACTCTGGCTAACAAAGTTCGCAGTTGACTGCAAACTGGGAGCCATTATTGAATCCCCAAATGATGTGGATATTCTACAAAAGGGCCTTACAGAAACAGATGCCTGATGCCAGAGCCATGGGCTCAAGCTTAATGCCAAGAAATGTATAGTTATCCCCTTTGGAAAAAACATGTACCCATGAATTACCACATAGGTGGCAGGACACTAAACATTGAAAGTGTGATGAGAGACTTAGGGACACAGGTGGACAGTGGTCTCACTTTCGATAACCACATCGCCACAACAGTCAGGAAATCCTTCTATGTGGCACACCTCATCAATAAGGGCTTTTCATCCAGAAAAAAGGAGGTCATTGTCCCACTGTACTCATCCCTCATTAGACCCATTATAGAGTATAAATGCCTCGTTTGGTATGTACCTCACAAGACATCTGCAACAGCTGGAAAGGCCACAGAAATATCTCACTAAAAGAATCACAGGCCTAAAGCAGATGCCATATACTGACTGACTAAAAAAACTCCAGCTATACTCTGTGGCATATCGTCTACTCAGAGGCGATCTCTGCTTAACATACAAAGCCATGTCAAACCCTGAGCTGTTGGACATGCTCCACTTAAAGAAATTCCAATCCATCAGAGCCACACACTCCAGGGATCTAAACCTTGTCATCACAATGAACAAAACATGCTGGAGGGATAGGTTTCTGACCCAGAGACTCCCCATACTCTGGAACAGACTGCCCATACATGTCAAGCAGAGTGCCTCATTGGCCCTCTTCAAAAGGAACCTTGATGATTGTATGGGAGATAGCAAATTTACCCTGGGGATCATGTCAGTCACCCTGCTAGACAGGGGTCCAGAGAAGTAAATATTGTGGGAAGAAATATCCAGAGAATTGTTATGGCTAGGCTTGCATAGGCCCTAGGGCCGATAGCCTAGTACCAACCTATGAACCTATGTTAATGTATTAACAAATCCAGTCAAAATAGAAAGGAATCTGGGAACATAAAGAAAGGAAGGCATGGGGCAGGCTGCATTTCAAGAGACCCATTTGTCTAAAGAAGAAACTAATAAATGACCACAAGTGTTATCAGTTGTTGGCGCAATTATTATATTATATCATTATATGAAGGGACAGGAGAAGAGGGGTGGCCATGCTTGCAGACACCTGTTTAAGGCTCTTGCTGCCCCCATAGTGCCTTTTTTAGGCAAGGCTTAAAATTCAAACCCACCTCCATAAACAGCACAAGTAAAAAACTGAGGGTTATGCTACTCAACGCCAGGAGTTTAAATCTCAAAATGCATGCGCTAGAAGCACTCCTAAGTATGGAAAACGTCGACATCTGTGCAGTAACTGAAACCTGGTTCAAGGCTCCAGAGAGCACTCCAGCACTACTGGGCTACAACTCATACCACACATTTCGGCCACAGAAGATGGACCGAAACACAAAAGGAGGGGGGTGTATCCATATTCATCAAGGATACCCACACCTCCAGGTTAGTGGCGCAGCATGATACCTCTGAGATCATCCATGTGCAACTAACATCAGGCAAATCTGCAATGCAAATTGTGGCCTGCTACAGATCACTCTCCATGACCTAGGACCACCACTCCGCCTTTCTGGAGACACTGGAAAACATGAAGGTCCTACCGAACACCCTGATCTTGGGAGATTTCAATTACCCTACCATTAACTGGGAAAACTACTTGAGTACAAACTCCCAGGCTCAGCGCTTCCTGGAATTTATCAACTCAAATGCCCTGGATCAGCTGATAAACTCCCCTACCAGAGGCCACAACATATTGGACCTGGTCATCACCAACATGGGCGACAGGTGCTCCATACTGGAGGTCAAAGCGTCACTGGTTAGATCAGACCATAAACTAATCACCCTGGATGTTCACACCCCACCACCACCCCCAACCAAGGAAACCACAGTGAAAAACTTTTCTAAAGCAAACTTCACCTTACTTAAGTCAGAAGTGGTAAGTTTCACAGCCCCCACGCTAAAGGATAACACTGCCCAAGATTAATGAGCACCTACAAGGATGCATGGATCGTGCTATCCCTAGTAAAACCAGGACTCACTCCCCTAAGAGAAGGAAACCAGTCTGGTGGACCCCTGCCATAAACAGGTTATACAACAAAAGGAGGAAACTAGTTCAGAAAAAAAGCAAATCCCAAGAAGGAAAGACATCCCTGATCAGTATCAGTAAGAAACTAAGGTCCCTCATAAAATCATCCAAGGCTAACTTCGACAGAAAACTAGCCAAGGACTCGAAAGATAACCACAAAGCTTTCTTTAGCTATGTCAAAAATCTAAGTGGCAACTTGCAGATATGCTCTGAGATAGTGCAAAATAGCACAAAATATACTGAACCTACTGATATTGCCAACATACTGGCAGATAGATTCAGTGCAAACTTCACCTCCCTCTCACCTTCAAAAGGGCCCACAACAATACCGGAAAAGTGTAGTGTCCCGGAAATCACAGAAGCACAGGTGAAAACAGCCCTTTCAAAAGCCAAAAACACAGCATCAGTGGGGCCAGATGGTGTCCCAGGCTGCGTCTTGCACGAACTACAGAATGAACTAACCCCCCACCTAAACACACTGTTCAACCTCAGCCTCTCCACAGGCTATGTGCCCATAGAATGGCACACAGCAATGACTATTCTGCTCCACAAAGGAGGAGCCACAACTGACCCTGGTAACTATCGCCCCATAAGCCTGACTAGCCTGGTCTGCAAGGCTATGGAGCGCATCATCATGGAACTCATTAACAAAGACATTGGGAACCTCCAAACACTTGACCCGACCTAGTTCAGCTTTGTTAAGGGCAGATCATGCCTACTAAACCTGGTTGACTTCTTCGAGACAGTTACCAAGGCCATAGATGAGGGAAAGGTGGTTCACACAGCCTACCTTGATCTCGCCAAGGCGTTCAACACCATTCCTCACTCGGGTATTATAGAAAAACTCACCAGCCTGAACATAAACCCCTACGTCACGAGATGGATTGCCAACTGGCTTACAGACAGAACTCACATGGTAAGAATAGCGGGCTCCAAGTCTGACTCTAAACCAGTCATAAGTGGTGTCCCGCAAGGCTCAGTTCTGGGACCCCTACTGTTCGGCATATATTTCTCAGAAGTACAGGCAAACACAGGAGGACTATGGCTAACCAAGTTCACCGATGACTGCAAACTGGGAGCCATAATTGACTCTCCGGCTGACACGGACATCCTCCAAAAAGGCCTTACTGAGACAGACACCTGGTGTCAAAGTCATGTACTCAAGCTAAATGCCAAAAAATGCATAGTCATCCCGTTTGAGAAAAACAAAACACCCACGAATTACCACATAGGCGGCAGCCCCCTTAATACAGAAGAGGTAATAAGAGATCTGGGAACCCAGGTAGATAATAATCTCTCCTTTGACAATCATATTGCCAAAGTAGTTAGGAAATCCTTCTATGTGGCCCATCTAATTACTAAGGGGTTCGCATCTAGAAATAAAGAGTTTATAGTGCCCCTCTACTCATCACTCATCAGACCCCATAATAGAGTACAATGCCCCATTTGGGATGTACCTCACAAGACACTTCCAACAGCTTGAAAGACCACAGAAGCACCTCAACAAGAGGATTACTGGCCTCAAACATATGTCCTATACAGCCCGACTGAAAAAACTCTGGCTGTACTCAGTGACATATCGCTTACTCAGAGGTGATCTCTGCCTGACTTACAAAGCCATGTCCAACTCACAATTGATGGACATGCTCCACCTAAAGAAATCCAAGTCACTGCGAGTCACGCGCTCTAGTGAGCTAAACCTCGCCACAACAATAAATAGAACATGCTGGAGGGATAGATTCCTGTCACAGAGACTCCCCATGCTTTGGAACAAAATTCCTAACTACATTAGGCAGAGCCCCTCACTAACACTGTTCAAGAGAAGCCTTGACGAGTGGATGGGTAACAGAAAGTACACCCCTGGGATCACTTCATTGGCTCTGCTTGACAGAGGCTCAGTTAATTAATCAATGGGGCGGCGAAAGCCGACACACTCTGGCTAGGCTTATAAATGCTCTCAGGCAGATAGCCTAGTACGTACCTATGAACCTGTAAGACTAAAGGAAGAGGAGCTGTTGAGTGAGGATGGCTGCAGTGAAGGTTGGAAAGGTTTATGCAGAAAAGTAAAGTTGATAATCTTTTTCCTTTATATTCCCCCCAAGGTAAAGATCCCATTTGTAAGGGCTATGGTCCTGAAGGTAGTCCATTTTTATAAAGGGGTTTCACTAATGATGGGGGATTGAAACATAGTTTTATAAGGATAAGGAATTGGAGACAAGGGGACTGGCCCAGTGATTATTTAGGATGGGGAAAAATAAATTAATTTTGTCTAGTATACACCTAATACATATATGGAACAAAATGAGGTGGCAGAATCATCCTGGCTACAAGTGGTAAAAGTGGTCTAGGATAGATAAAGTAATTGTAACTATGGAGCATTCACAAAGAACAGAAAATATTGAGATTGGACCAAAAATGTTTTTAGACTATGCACACTTGATATTTAAATTTTAGTGTGTGGGCATGGCATGACTGGAAGCAATGACACTGGAGATTTCCTTGCGACATCCATGAAAAGGAATCCCCCCAGAGGTTGCTGTGGGAAATCATCCTAAAACACTTACAGGGCCTGAGCAAGAGGACCTTTGAGGAATGGGACAGAATTCATAATGGAAATTCAAGAAAAGGAAAGGCAGAAGAGCATAAAGATGAGAAAGGAAAAGCAAAGGATCTTGAAGACTTTGCAACTGTTGGCTAGGCAATTAAGTCAGGAGGAGACACAGTGACTGAGACAACTAAAGGAAGAGATACAAAAGATGGAAGATGAGCGAATATTGGCACAGAGGATTGTGGTTGAAACCTGTATCAGTCAAACTCTTCAGCAGCCATGGGAGCTTTGGCAGCACATAGGCTCATGGAGGTGAGACAAGGATGATTGAAGGACAAAAGGAAATCGTGACTTTGTTTAGAGGTCATTACCAGCAAATGAGCAAAGGTGATGATGGGACAAGTTTAAATCCCAAAGGACAGGATTATATCTAAATCAGTGTATACCATCTAACTACCTGTCCAGAAAAGGGAATATCTAGTGAGGGAAATGACTGGGGGCAAACTGAGGGAAGCTATTGGTAAGCAGCAGAGCAAAAAATTACCTGGGTGGGATTGGATACTGATTGAAGTTTGGGTGAGTGGAACTAGAGAAAGTGGTAAGAATTTAGACAAGCCTGGCTAATCAAGTGTTGATTGTAGGGATGGGTTCTAAATCATGTAGGGAGGAGGTAATATAAGTGATACTGAAAAAGGGGAGTGGTTAGATTGAAAGGTCTGTACTGCCCAATTACAATTCTAAATCATAACTACAGGCTATTTATAAATATTATGACAAATAGAATGGCATCTATCCTGCCAGACCTAGTCAATCTGGACAAATGTGTTTTTCTGTTGAAGAAAAGGAAAAAATTTAATTTTCATGTTGCTGATAAATGAAAAATTCAGAAGCAAATAAGCAGAAGACAGTCATAATTTCTCTTGATGCAGGCCTTTGATAGAGTGGACTGGGGGTACGTATTCCTGCTTTTGGAAGTACTGAGGTTCCCACAGACCTTCATAAATATGTTAAGTAGGATCTACCAAAACTCAAGTGTTACAATCAAAGTATGAGGAAAACTGTCCGATTCCCTAGAGCTCCCAAAAGGAACAAAATATGGCTGCCCATTGTCACTACTGTTTGCTTTGCATTTAGAAACTTTAGCACACAGAGTAAGGAATTTTGATTTAAGAGGGTATTCCTGGGGGAATATGGAATTTATTACTGTGCTCTGTGCAGACAATGCCCTGCTGACCCTCACAGAGCCAAAAAAGAATGCAAGAAAGCTGTTTGAGATTTTGAGTACTTTCAGCGATATCTGATGCTGTAAAATCAATTACAATAAAACAAAAGCAATAGAGATAAATCTCAGTGACAGGATCCTTTTCTTAGATTTTGACCTTCAACTAGGGAATGGTGGAACCTTAAAATACTACTTAGGGGTATGACTACAGCTCACTTTTGATTAATCTTTTAACACATCATGACTGAAAACAGCAACTGTGATTAAAGGCAATCTTCATAAACAGAAGAAGTTAAATCTGGACCTAGAACAGAGGACAAGAATAGAAAGGGCATGTGCCTTACTTAGGGCAAGCCTTCTGGCTTCCTCCACATTGTATTTTTTCCAGAAATTAAGAAACTGGATGAGCAATTTCCTCCTGACAAGGTAGCAGCCAAAAATTAAGTTGGATAGGGTTTCCCTCCTCAGGGAACAAGGTGGTGTAGATGTTCTGCTCTTGGAAAATTTGTTCAGTGTACATTTCAGTTTAATGTGGAGGTCTGTAGCATGAAACTATATTGCAAAGTGTAAAAGCATGATCAAACTTAAAGCCTCCTGGTTGCAGAAAGGACTGGTTTTGAAGTGAGTTGAGAGAGAAAAGCTGAAGAGGCTTGTCAACCTATTCCAGAAAAGTGATTTGAATTATTGGCTGCTTGTCTTACCCCAGCATGGAAATGAACACCGTAGAGGATGAGGCTGCAATTCTGGGAACAAGTAGTAGATTGGAACACCATCTCGGAATGGGGAAGAGAAGTAGTAGATTGGAGCACCATCTCGGAATGGGGAAGAGAAGTAGTAGATTGGAACACCTTCTCAGAATGGGGAAGAGAAGTACTAGATTGGAACACCATCTCGGAATGGGGAAGAGAAGTAGTAGATTGGAACACCATCTCGGAATGGGGAAGAGAAGTACTAGATTGGAACACCATCTCAGAATGGGGAAGAGAAGTAGTAGATTGGAACACCATCTCAGAATGGGGAAGAGAAGTAGTAGATTGGAACACCATCTCGGAATGGGGAAGAGAAGAAGAAAGATCAGTTGTGTGAATGTCTTTTTATTCTCTACTTTGGATTGCAAAGAAAGTTCAAGTAACTGGGAAGATCAGAGCAGCAACAAAGGAGTTTGCCACAAATAATTGATTGAGCCTGCGAAGAAACGAAGAAGACCAAGGTGGAAAAAGGAATAATAGGGAAGTTATGTAAGTTAATCCACTCAGGGGCAAATCATGAAGGCTCCAATATGAGGGATGAATGGGAGGCAGTAGTAGGCATGCCAACTGCCACAGAATGATGGGGGAGTATTTGTTTACTTCTTGGAAAAACACTATGATGTCGACATTTCTTATGTTAGCATAGAACTGTCTCTATAGATACATTTACACTCATGTTAGATTAAGCAGAGTGTATCCAGCCAGGTGGGTTGCTTCTGTTGGAGATATGGCAGTGGTTCAAGAGGGAGTTGGGTGCAGGTGTTTTGAGAGTGTAAGGCCTTAACAGACTTGAGAAGAGACAGATAAATTAGATACAAGGATCAGAGGGGAGGATGATGAAAGCAGTGCAGAAATTGTTATTGTTAGAACCCAGGAAAGAGACAGAAGAGGAATTATATTGCATGGTGATATCAGGTGATACCAGGAGATGGAAATGTAAAGTAAAGCCCAAAGTAAAACAGATATTATGGTTAATGGAGAGAGGGACAACGAGGAATCCAGTAGGAGAAGTTTTAATTGGCAGCATAGGGCAATAAAAGATGGGAACCATGAATGGATTTGCTGTAAAATGGAGGAAATGTTTTTGATTAAATATAATAAGAGATTAATCAGCAAAGGGAATTGGTGCATGTCACTGTGGGGTCAGTCTGTATACAGTGTAAATAAGTTATATTGTTAATTTACATTACTTCATTTTGTTCTCTTCTTCCTGTTTTATTATTATTCTATCAATCATTAGATTTGTTAGAGTGATAATACAGCATACAGCAGCAAATGACAATAATAGGACTTATGCAGAAAACCTGATTGGCATTAGACAATGAAAAGGAATGTAAAATAGCAATAGTTAAAAGTTGAAACCTAGTTAAATGTGACATGACACATGACCAGAACAGCACACCAACAACAGATACGGTAATACTAAAGAGGAGACAGAGGAGTTTGGGAGAATGTGCCAGTGACCACTGCTATCCTGTTGCAAACACTATGCTTGCAGCTAACATCCTGTGATCTCTAGAGGTGTTGTATGCTAAGAGTCTTCCTTTGTAATGGACTGGTTGTGGGTTGAGCTCAAATGCACTCCTGAACTTTTAGGATGGATTTAGAGGATGTCATGAATGAAGCTGTTAAGTTATACGTAAAGAATTTGCAAGCACAGGAATCTGTCTAGTTCCAATGTCACCAACACAAGTGTTGAGGAAAAAATTTAAAAAAAGAGAAACTTGTGGTTGTAAAACTTTGTTGATGAGCTGAGTCACAATAATTTCTAAAAATCATGAGACCCCAGGTAGTATTCCAAAGCAACAAGCCTTTATTTATCATAGACAAATGATTCTCAGTAACAAAAAATCAGAAATATATTAACAATGTTAATCATATCAGTTTTTATATACTTGTAGGTATGTGTAGAAAATATATGTATTGTTTAATTTTAAACCAGCCTATTCATGGCAAACAATATAAACAAGGCTGTAAAAGTGGATTTTAGAACAGCAAGTACCAACCCCCACACACTACCATTAATTAGATCAAACTAAATCCTAGCGAAGGAAAACACTACCCATTTACAAGCCACATTCCCAGATCAGACATTAAGAAAAGTATAACATCTACATAAAAAGATATACATTAAAAGACTTTTAACTAAATTCACTTTTGGCTAACTAACTCAATAAAGCCTTCTTCAGGTCTGTGACAAGAACTAATATCAAGAAAAACACATTGCTATCTAACCATAAACATAATCAAACTACAACACTGTAAATATAAAAATACACGTCTAATAATATCTGTTATACAATGACTGTCCTTTAGCATTCAAAAATGAGCACGCTGATTGGTCAGCCCAACCAGCGTGCCCATTGTAAATCCTAGAAGATGCCAACAGGAAAAGGTCAAGTTTCCCATTAGTATACCGTGGATTTTTCTTTTTTGTAATACAAAATGAAAATGGAAGACGTTTTACATTTGGGAGATGGCACAGATAGAAATAAAATTATAATCAGGTACATTCTACAAAATTTAAAAAACTTACCTGATTATCCTTTTATTTTGTCTGTTCCGACTCTCCCTAACATAAAAAGTCTCCCGGGTTTTTCTTTTTTTTTTTTTTTTTATTGATTATAACAAAGAAGAAGCAACGGAGATCTTCCTTTCTCCATTGCTACCTCTTCACATCCCTGCCTTACTGTGTAAGCATTGGAGCACAAGTCCCATATGCATGTGCAGTACATCAAAACAAGGCAGCAATATACCATCAGCCGCGGAAGAACAGTAATGCACCATTATACAAAGACATTATTTAAGAAAAGTAAGTATTTTTTTCTTAAATAATGTCTTTGTATAATAGCAATAACTGACTCCATGGTTGTGGTATATTGAAGATTTACTCACGGTTGGCTTTATTTAATCACTCGGGCTTCGCCCTTGTGATTAAACCACATCACCCGTAGGTAAATCTTCAATATACCACACCAACGTCATTGGTTATTGTTATAGTAAATACCCATCTATGTATATTATTATGCATAAAAAATAAGTTATTAACAGCTCTGAAAAAATGTCAGTGCTTTGCAAAAAAAAAAAAAAAAATGTCATGACAGTTTTCATGTTTACAGCCCCAAAACCATGTTTATACAATGAAAACTAGTAGAACAACCACACAAAAATACAGAAAACAGTGGATGAAGTAAATTAGTAATGTGTAAAAATGTGCAGGTGTGTACATGAGAGTCCACCAGTATGGTAAATGGGGAAATTATTGCAATAGTACATGGTAATAGTAGCATGAAAAAATGTGTGATTTGAAATTACTATTTATATCTCTGGCATGATGCAATAAATCTTATCAAAGCAGAATTGAGGTTAAAGTTTGTACATATTCTGCACATCATTTTATAATTATTTAGTATATTTTTTAGTACATAAAAATATTCCTCAAAATATTTCCTAAAAACCTTTACAGATTGTGTGGCAGCTTACATAAATTCAACACGCTGGTAATAAAGAGATAGTAGTTAAGTCCTGGTTTTCTGAATGCATTTAATTTCAGTGCCAGCATAGTTCTTTTTTTCCAACACACTATTGATGTCCCCCTTCAAGCTCATCCATCTCCACACAGTCCAGAATGATAAATTTAAAACCAGAATGTCTGGGATGTTCTAATACGTGTTTGGATAAGGTGTTCCTCTGGCATTTACATCTGATGTCAGAAAGACTACCTGAAATCCTCCTTTTCAGTTTATTCATAGTGTTTCCCACATAAAATGCAGGGCAGTCATTGCACATGGCCCCATGTACAGTTTTTTAAGTAATACAGTTACCACCTGCTGAAGATTTTACCATCTATTGAAGATAGGAGCACTCAAGTGAGTCACACTCCAACAAGAATTCACAGAAAGTGCAGGTAGCTGGCCCATACATTTTAGTGCTCATGTCTTCCTGGTGTTCCTTAATTTTCTTTTCCAAATAGCTCCATGTGCTTCTGATCTTTTTATTTATAAAAGTAAGGAGTTCTCCTAAAACCCCCTGCAAGCTGCTGATTGTCAGTGAGGAAGGCCTAGTTCTTAATGTCTTTAATTGTATTGAAATCACAGATGTAAGTTAGAATGCAACTGTCCTTAATTTTCTCTTCTTTTGGGTTAGGGTGCCTCATTGCATAATTCTACTAAAAGGCCTATTCCACATAGGGTTATTGATAATTTTAGAATCTCTAATAGGATCCAGGATCATATGTAACATGTTTTATTCATATCCTCTGGTTAAGAAATCACTTTCAAGATCATGCATATTTTTTTAAGAAAAGGGGCCAAATCTATGGTAATACTTGCTAATCTGTAGCCTTGTGATTTTATTACATTGTGCTTAGCTTTTACTGGATGCATACTGTCTCTGTGAAGTAAGTAGTTCACTCTTGTTGGTTTCTGGTATAAGTTACTAATTCATTTTCCTCTGTCTTTATCAATACTGACAGTCATATCAAGGGACTGCACTGACTCCGAGCTGATGGATGTGGTAATTTCAGGAAGGAGGTGGAGTTATTGATGTAATGGATAAACTCAGTGAGTTTAAATTCCTCACCTTGCCAGACTGTGAATACATCATCAATAAAGTGAAGGTAGCTGGTCATAAAACTCCAGTATTCACTTTGCAGTACAAGTTCCTCCTCCCACTTTTCTAAGGCTATATTGGCCAAGCTAGGGGGCCATAACCACACCCATGGCTACCCCCTCATCTGTTTGTAAGTCTGGCCATTGGAACTGAAAAAAACTGTGACAAGTTTATTAGCTTTCCAAAGTGTTCAATTTGCCCCTGTGTAGCATTGTTATTTCTGCTATATGCCTCTGTAGCTGCTTCAGTACAGTACATATGTGGTAACACAGTATATAGGGCTTCAATGTCAGTAGGTACCAAAATGCTTTGTTCATTTACATACGCTTTTATTTTTCTTAAAAAAATCAAGTGACTAAAATAAAAGATGAGTTATTTTCAGCAAGAGTTTGAAGAGTAAAATCTAAGTATATGGCAGTGACCTCTGATATGGAACCTCCATTTGCAATCACAGGTCAGTAAGGTGGTGTTTCCCTATTCTTATGGTGTTTGTGAATCCCAAAAAACAAGGTAACTTATGGTGAGAAGTGTTCATATACTCAAAACAGTTTTCACTAATAAGGTCTTCATTAAGCATTGTGGTTAGCTTATCTTTCCATTCTATATATGCAGTTTTAACCTCCTAAAAGGAACGTTTAGAATACAACTCAGGTGAGCTCAGCATGTTCTCTATTTTCATTGTATAACTGTCAGTATTTGTAACAAGTATGTCCCCATCCTTATCAGTCTTCATAACACGTCCAGTTCTATCATTGATCAAATTCGTAAGTGCTAATAGCTCATCCTTTGAAATGTTATAAAACTCAAGTTTGGATGTTTTTTGAAAGCCTTTCTTATGTTGAGCTCTCATTTTGTCTTGGCTGCAAGTGTGGGATGCAGTGAGAGGCAAAAACTATTGGGTCTTTTAATTTCTTCTTCAATGGGTTTGTCTTCCTCTGCTATTTTTCTCATGAAACAAAAGTTTCAAATTCAACTTCCTCACATACATTTTTAAATCAATGATGGTTTGTGTCTCATTGCTCCTTCTGTGGGGTATGAATGTAAGTCGTCTGCTAAGCACTTTTCTTCAAGCGCTGTCAGTGGTTTCTTTGAATGATTCTAGATCCTGGGGGCTAATTCCATCTGCAGGTTTATGGCCCTAAGGGGCAGAAGTTGTTGGTCCCCACCTACCTCAACTCTCTCACCCCTGTCCACTGCTTCCTTCTCCAGTTGTTCTGGTCCTCCCTCCTTGGCTTCAGATGGTAGTCCACTTCTCTCTGGAACCTTGGTGGGCTGTATCCCTGGTTGTAGTTGTAATTGCTGTGATGATAATTCCAGTTCATGTGTACTGAGCTCTGTATTGTGGCTGAGTAGGATTCCTGTCTTCTCTCATATCTGTCTGTGGTTCCAAGGGGTACAGGATGCCGTCAGTTGGTAGTCTGTCCCTCATTTGTCTACTGGTCCTGTGGGTATGTTCATGTTGTGAAAAACCTGTTCATGCATAACACCCACTTTACCAGCTTGAATATTCAGATTGCTTTTGCCAGTATTATTGTAAATGTAATGTTGACATTACTGGTATCATAATTATTGTTAATTATGTTGGTATTATTGGTGATATCTGTAGGTGTCTGTGTTACGCTGTTGCTGGCTGTCCTGTTAAAACATCTCCTGTAGTTCTGCCATCCATTTCCACCTCCCCTTCTGGATCTATGCTTCATGAAGTGCTGTGGATCATCATTGTCCATTTGATCTCTGTTCATTTTCTGAATATTTCTCTCTTGGATGGACTTCTGATAATTGTGAACCTTCTCTGCCACATTCTGCAATTTCTGTTCGTAAGCTGCCTCCTGCTTACATTCAGTCTCAAGTGTCTGTATTATTTCCTTAGTGGTGTCCTGTTTTTCTTTGTTGTGTTTGATAAGCAAGTCTGTTAGATTAAAGCTAGCTTCCTCAAGAATGTCACTCCTCTCCTGTGCTAGTTCTTCATGCACAGTTGTTCCATATTAACTTTTTATTAAATCTCAGTCCCTGTGGTGATTTTTTATCTCTACTCTGTTCCAAATAGATTTGCTCCCAGAATAGACCTTGTAGCAGTTTAAGTTGCTTTTCTAGTTTGCAAAATTATCAATGTGAATATTGTCAGTTGTAGTAATGTTGAGGCATTGACCTTCATTGTCCAATACTGGTGCAGTCATTAGGTCTCAAAGCTGTGTATTCTCCATACTGAGAAAAGTCAACAAAGTGGATTCCTAATTCCAGAGCAAATCCTTGGGCATAAAACCAAAGATCACAAACATAAAAAATGAACAAACACAGGAATATGTCTAGTTCTAACCTCACTAAAACTAGTGTTGAGGAAAAAATAAAAAACAGAGAAACTAGTGGTCTTAAAACTTTGTTGATGAGCTCAGTCACAATAATTTCCAAAAATCACGAAACCCAGGTAGTGGTCCAAAGCAACAAGCTTATATTCATCACAGATAAGCAATCCTTAGTAACTATATTAACAATGTTAAATACATCAGCTTTTATATACTTAGAAGTAGGTGTGGAAAATATATGTATTGTTTAATTTTAAACCAGCCTGTTCATGGCAAACAATATAAACAGGGCCGTAAAAGTGCATTTTAGAACATCATGTACCCAACCCCACACACTACTACTGATTAGATCAAACTAAACCCTAGTTAAGGAAAACACTACCTATTTCCAACCCACATTCCAAGACCAGGTATTAAGTAAAACATAACATATACATAAAAAGATGTACATAACAAGACTTTTAACTAAAATCACTTTCAGGTAACTAATGCAGTAAAGCCTTCATCAGGTCTGTGACAAGAACTAAAATCAAGTAAAAGCACATAGCTATCTAATGATAAACATAATCAAACTAGAACATTATATATATAAAAATACATCTGTCAAATAATATCTAGTAAATACCCATCTATGTGTATTAGTGTGCATAAAAAATAGGTTATTATCAGCTCAGAAAACAAATGTTAGTGCTTTGCAAAAAAAAAAAAGTGTAATGACAGTTTTCAAGTTTACAGCCCCAAAAACATGTATATACAATGAAATCTAGTATAAAAAAACACACAAAAATACAGAAAATAATGGATGAAGTAAACTAGTAATGTATAAAAGTGTGCAGGTAAATCTTTAATGCTTGAGGCCTACTACTTAATAATGGACACATATAAGTCAAATAATTTGCTGCTGTCACATGGTAAGGTAATTTCTGTAGAAATCAGCCACCTTTTACACTACCAAGTAACAAAATGCAAGGGTATGCCACTTAGTCATATTATTACACAATACACTCCAGGTTCAATACTTACCTTGTAAATGCAGCAGTTGCCGTAGTGTTACTCCAGGGCTGACTGCCTGATGCAAGCAGTACACAGCCAGTACATGGGGAGGTAAAGGTTGTGAGAGTTGCCTGGCATCAATGTTAGTATATGTATGTGTGTAGAAGGAAGGCTATAGGGCAGAACTCCTGCATACTTGTGGCCCTATCCTCAGGAGTACAGGAAAAATATATGTGGTCACTGTCATGTTGGAGCATAGCATTCAAGAATTGATGGAGGATCCTGGATGCTGATGCCTGTGACATTCCCAACATGTCCCCTGTTGGTCTCTGAAAGGTACCCGTAGCTAAGATTCTAAGTGCTACACATACCTTTGTCTCCACTGGGATGGGTTCCCCTCAGTTTGCCTTGGCTCTGAGTTGAGGACGACAGTGTGTCTCTCTCCACCCTGTAGTGCTGTGCAATTTCCACATCATGTAGATTGTGATTTATTTATTTATTTGCAGTTGGTTTACCAGGATAGTCCATTGGGCCAATAAGAACCTGTTTTCAATGGAGTCCTGGGGAGAAAAGCTCCAAAACAAAGGTTACAAAGAGATTACAGCAGTTTACAATTTCAATCATTTGTAAGTTAAAGACAAAGCTTTAAAACATTGGTAAACAAAAAAGATTGCAGCAGTTTACAATTGTGGTAATTTGTGGGTTCAAGACAGAACAAAGATTAAGCATTTACAAAGGAATTTTTTTTTTTTTTTCATTTTGTAGAAACACTAAGATTTAAGCAGGTATAATAAAAATGTTAAGGTTACATTTTGTAGAAAAACAAAGCATTGCTGCCGTAAATATATAGTTTCTTGAGTGAAATAGTAGAATAAAAGAATTATAAGATGTCATTACAGTTGGCTTATTATTCGGTGTCTGGTAATATATGGTAAAGCTGCCCATAGGAAGTGAAGAATAGGCTAGGAGGGGTGGGAGCAGGAGCATTCCCATGAGGATGTTAGATGTGAGTGCAGTGATTTTTTAAAAGCAGGGAGGTTGGTGGTGATATGGATGGAGGGAGTAAGGGAGTTCCATAGGCATGCCAGGGCAAAGGACAGGAGGTTTTGTCCTGGAGAGTGATGAGGTTTGTACAGTTCTATTAGGTTTTGGTTATTAGATCTTAGAAGTCTTTGTGGCAGGTGCATTTTAAAGGTAGAGCAGAGAGAGGGACAGAGGGAGGGCTGAAAAATTATTTTATGAGCAAAAGTAAGCTGAGTATAGGAGAGATGGTTGGGAAGCTCTAGCCAGTTAAGTTTGTGGAGAGATACACAGTGATGGGTAGATGATTTGTGGCTAGTTGCAAATTTGGCAATTTTATTATAACAAGAGGACAGTTTTGTTTTGAGAGAGGATTGTAGGTTTGTTAGCAGAGGGGCATCATAAAGGAGGGAAGGGATGAGAAATGTAGTAGCAAGAGTGAGCTTAGTAGATGTAGTGAGGAATCAATTGTGTCGATAGAGCATGCCAAGTTTTTGGTGGGGAGTTTTTATGTTTAGTTGTAGGTGATTATTGAATTTAAGCTGGTCGTCAATCTGGACTCCAAGTAGTTTGGTTTCAGATACCAGTTCAAGAGGTGTGTTATTCTGGCTAGCGATGGAAAATAGTTTTCTATCAATGGTGTTGGTTTTTGAGGGGGTAAATACCATAAGTTTGGTTTTTGATGCATTGAGTGCTAGATGATTGTCCATCATCCACTGTTCTGTGGTAGAGAAGGTGTCTTGAGTCAGTTTTAAGAGAGCAGGGATGGATGTGGCTGAACAGATAATTGTGGAATCATCTGCATATTGAATAAGTTTAGCATGAGGTATTGAGTGGAAGAAATCATTTATAAATATATTGAAAAGGAGAGGACCCAAAATGGAACCTTGGGGGACACCAGTGGGTGTGTTAAGGAAAGAGGAGATGGCTTTTTTCCACTTGACAGCTTGTTGCCTGTTGGAGAGATAGCTGGTGAACCAATTGAGAGAGGAATGGGATAGGTTTAGGTTAGATAGTTTAGTTAGGAGAAGGTTATGAGAGATAGTATCAAAGGCCTTAGAGAGGTCAAGAAAGAGCGTAGATACAGTAGAGCCAGAATCTCTGGCTTTATTTACAGTTTTCAGGAAGGAAAGGAGGGCAGTCATGGTGCTGTGGCCGGGTCTGAATCTGTGTTGTGTGGGAGTTAGTAAGTTATTATCGAAGAGATAGGGAAGGAGTTGAAGATGAATACATTTCTCTAGAAGTTTTGATATAGGAGAGAGGATGGCAATGGGACGAATGTTAGTAATATTGTTATTATTGCCTTCTTTGTGCAGGGGAATGATGAATGCCCTTTTCCAGAGTTTGGGTACAAGCCCTTCTTGGATAGAACGATTGATTAGGATGCTGATGAGGAAGGCAATGGCTTCGGCAGCTATGCTGAGGAAGGATGAGGGAATGTTATCGGGGGCATTGGTGCATGGTTTTAGTTTTTGCAGGAGTTTTCTTATGGTAGAAGTAGGAATGGGTTTTAGGGAGAATGGTGGGAGTTGAGTGATTGGAGATGAAGGGGATGACAAGAGGGGGGATGCAGAAGCAGTGGGTGAGGTGTTATTAGAGAAGGATGAGGTTAGTTTGGTAATAGAGTCTATGAAAAAAGAGTTGAATTGGGTAGCCAGATCTATATCTTGTGCATTTGGGTCTGGGGTTGGGTTTTCTGCTGTGCCAGGTTTTAGGAGGGTAGTGATGCCTTTCCAGAATTTTTGAGGATTGGTTTTGTGGTTGTTTTGGAGTAAGGAGAAGTAATTCTGTCGATCTGCTTTGATAAGTTTTTTTACGGAATTGCGGAGTGTTTTGAATTCATTAAGGGTGGTTGGAGTTTTGCATCTTTGGTACTGTGCCCAGGTTTTGTCTCTAAGTCGCATGACAGTTAGTGTGTTTTTTGTTAGCCAGGGGGCGGAGTTGTTTCGTATTCTTTTGGTTTTTATGGGGGCAAGACTATCCAGTAGTTTAAGGAAAGTTGTACTGAAGTGTGCAACAGCATTGTCCAAGGGTAGTGTTTTTAGGGGGTTCCAGTTTATTGATTTTAGGGAGTCTGAGAAGGTTATTGGGTTGAAGTTTTTAAGGTTCCGAGTGCTGATGTAATTATGGCTTACATGTAATGGAGATGGAAGTCGTCTAGTGAAAATGGGAAGGTGGTCACTGAGGGAGTCCGGAAGAGTTCCACTATCAGTGTAGTAGTGGGGGTGAGAGACTAATATCCAGTCTAGGGTACTGCCACTGGAGAAGTCTTTAGAGGGCCTGATAGTGAGGTTGATTAACTGAGAGTACTTATATAGGTTGATGTTTAGGGGGTGTGTAGGAGAATTAATGGAAGACCAATTGATTTGTGTCTCCCATGAGAATGGTTTCATTACTGATATTGGTAGAAAGCCAGGATAGGATATCCTCAAGTACAGAGGTATTATCTCCAGGGGGGATGTAAAGTGAGGCTATGCAAATTTGTTTGTGTTTATTTAATTGAAATAGAGCTAGAACTAATTCTGCATTGGAGAAGTGAGGAATGGGTTTGTTGTAGGGAGTAATGGAAAGGGTGGATGAGTAGAGTAGAGCTACCCCACCACCCTTCTTGTGGGCCCTGTCTTTTCTGACGATAGAGTAGTTTGGTGGCACTATTTTAATATCTTTTATGTGAGGTTTTAACCAGGTTTCACAAATAGCTAAGATGTCAGGTTTGTTGTTGAGAAGCCAGGCATGGAGATTGGGGATTTTGTTAACTATGCTTTGGGCATTTAGAGAAGCAAATAGGATGGATTTAGATGTAGGGCAAGTAGTGTTTGGGCCTGGGTTAGGGTGTATATCTCCAGATAGTAGTATGGTTGTTAGGTGTTGGATTATGTTGATGAGATGTTTGGATTGCCTTGTTTGTATATTGTATATTTTCAGGTTTGAGTAGATATTGATGGTTAAAGAGGGTTTAGAGAGTTTATAAGTAGAGGATAGTTTGTAGTGAAAAAATAGATGGGTATTAATGGGATATAGTCCAGAGGAGGTAGAGGCAAATGAGTGTAAGTGAGTGATACGTTAAATGGGATCTGAAAACTCTTCTCCTTCTTGGCCATGGCCTATTAGCAGCAGCAGCATAAACTTCAGCCTGTTGCACATAGACATGGATTAAAGCAGCAACAGCCCCTAACATTCTTTCCATGTAACCTAGTTTCTGTGGCTGTATTCCAGTAGGTTTTAGAATTCACATGGAAAACCAGTGCTGAATCTACACAGTTGCTATATAGCTTGTTGAGTAGCTCTTCCATCTTTGATTGATGATTAGCATACAGTTTATTTATTTATCTGTTGACCGGGAAAGCCTGACTAGGACAGAGCCTATTCTCAGTGGAGGCCTGGGAAGAAATGCTCCAGATGCATGTCTTTGGAATGTGGGAGGAAATCGGAGTACCCTGAGGAAACCCATGGGAATGCAGGGAGGACATGCAGACTCCACACAGAAGGCACCTCAGCCGAGAATCAAATTGCAGAACTTCTTGCTGTGAGGAGACAACATTAACCACTGCGCCATTACACCGCCCAATTTATCTGCTTATGCTGTAATTAGCAAGCCATGGTGTTTACCTTATTTGCACAGCTATGCATACAGCTTACTGAATCCAAAACAGTGTGCAACCGTGTGCGAGGTGTGGCGTGACTCTCACACACTGTAATGGACCGTGTAGGCTTTATTGAATCTGGCTGATTATCTTACGTTTTGTATCTGAAATGTGTTATAGAATTCTGTCTGGAAGCCCTTTTGAGCTTTACCTGTGTAGAATATTCTAACATAAATAGCTTTATAAGTCACAAAACTAGTGTACTTATATTTACACTTTCTCAAAGGAATAAAAACAGCTGTCTTGTTTTTAAATAACTTGTATTTAATAGAAGCATTTTTACGAGCTGTCTATAAAATGAATTTTTTATTTTTCTTATAGTTTCTGTCAAACATTGGTTTCCGTTCGTTGGATTTGTATGAGGCTTTGGAGTTGCGTTTGTAATATGCATAATTTAAAAACTGTAAAATTAAACTTAAAGTGGCACAATACAACTTTCTTCTTACATTGCAAATGTTGACAGGCTACCTAAGAGACAGAGAGAGAGAGAGAGAGAGAGAGAGAGAGAGAGAGAGAGAGAGAGAGAGAGAGAGAGAGAGAGAGAGAGAGAGAGTGAGAGAGAGAGAGAGAGAGAGAGAGAGAGAGAGAGAGAGTGAGAGAGAGAGAGAGAGAGAGAGAGAGAGGTTGATGAATCTTCATGAAACTAAAGGTATCTAATATAATTTTGCATTTTTTTCACATTTTGTTTTGCACCAAGTTTTGCAAGATGGGAAATAATCAGAAATGTAAATCGTGGACATGATCTGTAGTGGCAGACAGCCTGGCCTGATTGCTCATAATGATGAATTTTAATACATGACTTAAAACAATCTCAAACCTTGGTTTATCTAATATTGCAGTTGTTATGCATGTCAACAACCAAAGTGCATGTAGAAATTCTTACATTTTTAACAGTTTTAGTAATGATTATGATATCCTAATTTGGAGTGATTTTTTTATGCACTATGGGAATATAGTTTTTGATAACTTTGAGCACATAGTGTATACTTTTAGGACAGAAAAGTCACCATGTACAAAGAAAATTCATTAAACTGCTGTAAGAGAAAAAAGCATGGATTTGCTGCTCAGAATCATAGTCTGACTACTAGTGGACTTTTAGTGAAAGGAACTTCAAAATGTCTGAAATAGGCCATCTGTAAAACGGGCAAAACAACTTTGAATAACACTTATTAAATAATTCAGCAGATCATAAAAGACAGTTTTCAGTTATACTAACCTTTATTCCTTTTCAGCCATAGCTCAGTGTACAGGGGTAAGGGTAAATGTGATCCCTGTACTTCATGACCTTTGACTAAAATGAGTTGTCAAATGTCAGTTTTATTTTTTATTTATTTTACATTTGTTTACCAGGAAAGTCCAACTGGACACAGGTCCATTTTCGGCGGAGGCCCGGGGAGAAAAGCTCCACATTACAATACATTACATGAGAGTAAAAAGAAGTAGAACATACATACATATGGCATATATACACATCAAGAGAACATGCTGGTGATTAACAAACATATAGCATATATACACACAACAGGACATCAAGTCAAGTCAAGATGGCAATGTCAATGCCTACATTACCTCATACTCAAGACAGAGATCAGAACCTATATATCAATATTTTAAAACTGAAACATTTCTCAATGTCCTGTTTTTAAAGGGCCAAGTCTCCCTGCAACAACCATCTACCTGTTGTACTATTCTTATTCCAAAGTCACACAAGGCTGCAGGCAAGTACAATATATTGAGTAAAAGATTTTCTGTATTGCATTCATCTGCAAGGTATTACAACTTCATAGTGATGGTAATTAAGTATCGCGGTGGTGGTGCTGCGGTAGCGTTGTCGCCTCACAGTAAGATGCTGTCCGGTTCGATTCTCAGCTAGAGCGTCTTCTGCGTGGAGACATGCATGAATGGGTGTACCTTCATTGAAGGTTGTGCGTCAGGCCTGGCAAGCCGGTACGTAAAAATCAACTGCCAGTCATTAGCGGACTGGAGTTCTGCTGTGGCGACCCCTAACCGGGAAAAGCCGAAAGACACAAACAAACAAGTGATGGTAATTAAGTAGTGAGGATACAAAGGGCATATACTCAACATTGGACGGTATCTACAGCTGCTTGCTTCATACAGAACAACATGTTTAGAAGCACTTATACTCTTTAATTAATGCATTATGGTAGAATTATTAGGACATGTGGCTGTAGCAATTGATTGTTTTCGGTTCTGACCCAGTGGATTTCAAACACCTTTGCTTGTCATTCCCATTGTAACTGTCTTATCCTTGTGCAGCTGTACAGATCCCAGGGTCTGGGTGTGTCTGACAAGTACCACAAAGGCACAAGGCAGACTTTACATATCCAGTAACATCTTTTCAGAACAGAACCTTGCACCCTAAAGCTATGAGACAAAAATTTTAAACAGAACCACCATGCTTCTTGGATTATCACTTATGACCCCTGATGTAACTGCTATGTGGAAAGAGGCTGAAGAGATTGATGTTCGTAAAGATGGAAGTACGCTGGAAATCATTAGCCATAGGTTCATAGGTGTGTACTAGGCTAATGGCCCTGGGGCCAGTGTATATATAAAAGCCTAAACGTTTATGCCTTCCCACCACTGCCTCTCCTTTCAAAGGTACTCCTAAAAGCCAGACAAGAAAAACCACAGATGATTCTGATTGCTTCAGACTGGCCACGCCAGCATTGGTACCCAATCTTAAAGAACTTAGCTCAAGGCCCACCTTGGATTATGCCTCAAATTCCACACCTACTGACTCAACAAAACAATCAGATCCTGCACAGTCAGCTCAAAACCTTAAACCTGGCTGCATGACAGATTCATTAGCCAAACAGACAACACCTCTCTCTAAAGCTGTTATGGATGTCATTTTGGAGGCCTGGAGGCCTAGCACCAGGAAATCTTATTCAGAAAAGTGGAAGAGATTATGTGCCTGGAACCAGGCTCAAAGCCTTGACCCTCTTGTCCCTAACATTCCTCAGATACTACAATACTTAACTGAGATGTGGGACAAAGGACTATGCTTCTCATCCATTAAGATTCACGCCTCTGTCATCTTGACTCATTACAACACAGATCCTCCTATTTTCTCTCATACATTGCTAAAGCAGTACCTCAGAGGGGCTATAAACATAAGACCGCCCCGGAGAGCACCAGCACCTACTTGGGACCTCAATTTTGTCTTGGAAAAGCTCCCTTTACCTTCTTTTGAGCCAGCCAATTCAGCAGAATTAAAATGTATATCATGGAAAACTGCTCTGCTTCTGGCAATAATCTCAGCACGAAGAGTCTCAGAGTTACAGGCACTAATAGCAGTGGAACCTTTCATCATTTTCCACCAAGACAGGGTTTCTTTAAGAACAAACCCTTCTTTTATGCCTAAGGTGGTATCAAGTGTGGCTCTTAACCAAACTATACATTTGCCAACTTTTTATTCAAACCCCCAGAATAAAGGGGAGAGACTTCTACACTCCTTGGACATACACAGGCAATTACGCTTCTACTTGGACAAAACAAAAGCTTTCAGAAAAACTGAACAACTGTTTGTATCATATGCTGCAGGATCACAGGGAAAGGCTATTTCAAAGCAGACCATTTCAAAGTGGATAGGACACTGTATCCGGTTCTGCTACACACAACATGGGAAACCTGTACCTAGTAACATTAGACCACATTCCACCAGGGCAACTGCCACTTCTACTGCCTACCTGAGAGGAGTACCTTCCAAAGACATTTTGGAAGCTGCAACTTGGAGTTCAGTGCATACCTTTACCAAGAATTATCACTTGCCTCTTTATTCTAGATCTAGAGCTGGCTTTGCCACTGCAGTGCTGCAGGGCCTCATAGCCACACCAAATCCTCTATAGAACCAGCCACCCTGACTCAGCTTTGGGATTCAACCCAAGTGTAATGACTGCAGCAGTGAAGCACGATGAACATAGTACAGTTTTGTACTTACCATAAATGTAGATGTTCGAGTGTCTTCACTGCTGCAGTCCTGGTTACCCACCCGCCATCCCCTCTTTCTTAGCTGGGTCTTATCTATAACTTTCTACACTATACTACCTATGTGGTGTATTTGCTGGTTACTGAAGGTTTTGTTTTTACATTATTGTATGTTTTGTAAGCAATATGTATTGCCTATCTTTTTGGGGGCACCTGACATCTGGGGCAAGAAAAACTGAAGAAAATGGCGTCGGCTGCTTCTTATATAGACCTAACGCACTGGGGAGGAGGTGACAGCAACCGATGCCGGACCAAGACTTTGGAACTCTGGCCGACTGTGGGACCGCCTGACGGCAGGATAACCTAAGTGTAATGACTGCAGCAGTGAAGACACTCGAACATCTACATTTATGGTAGGTACAAAACTGTCCTTTCTTTTTAGTGCCAAAAAAGACGGGGGACCTCAGGCCCATATTGAACATGTCAACCCTGAACCTGACAGTAGCCAAGCAGAAATTCTGGATGGTCACCTTGCAGTCCAGTCTATCTTACCTCTGAGAATGTGACTGGATGTGCTCAACAGACCTCCAGGATGCTTACTACCATATCAAAATTTGCAGAAGCTCCAGGAGATTCCTTCGCTTCCAGCTGAGAGCCAATCATTTCAAGTTCAGAGCCCTACCCTTCGGTCTCACCACAGCCCCAGGTGTTTACCAAGGTTATGCCAGTCATAGCGGCTCACCTGAGGCTTCAGGGAATTCAGGTGTTTCCTTACCTAGATGATTGGCTCCTTGCTGCTGCTACCAAGTGTCTACTTTTGCATGGACAGAGACTCCTTCCTGCATCTTGAAGTCAGTCTAGGGATTACCATCAACATCTCCAAATCCTGCTTGAACCTGACACAGACCTTGGAATTTATAGGGGCACGGCTGGACACTCTACTATTGCAAGTTTTTCTCACTCAGAACCGTGTCCAGAACCTACGGGCTCATGTGTCAGTGATTCTGGGCCCCAGGATGCCAACGGCGAGCGATGTTCTCCGAGCCCTAGGCTCCATGGCCGCAGCAATCTCAATCCTTCCCTGTGGGTGCCTTCACATGCCAGTGCTTCAGTGGACACTGGCAGTTCAGTGGTCTTGGTTATACCTCCCCATGGACTATCCAATACAAATCAGCAGAGCCTGCAAGATTTCTCTTCTCTGGTGGCTCCAATTGCCAGAAATCTTGGCAGATCGTCCTTTCATAACACCCCCAGCCCAAGCCACAGTGACCACGGATGCCTCCCAGCTCAGGTGGGGGGGCACATTTTGTGGAGGACTGCCCAAGGCACGTGGTCCCAGACTGAGACTAGATTGCATATCAATGTTCTGGAGATGAGGGCAGTGCTTTTAACGTTGCAAGCCTTCCATGCTGTTCTTCCCCCAAGGATGATTGCAGCTCAGTCAGACAACATGTTTGTTGTCTGGTACATCAACAAACAAGGAGGAACCAGATCTTACCCTCTCTGTCGCGAGGCCAAGAGAGTGTGGGAGTGGGCAATCTCCACCAGTCAGTTTCTGATTGCAGTGCACATCCCGGGAAGCTCCAACATTGGTCTCTGAAACAGTCGATAGTGGAGATCTTCCTTGCTTAAGGTCACCCTTGCTGCGATCTCTTCACATCTCCTTCCAACGCGAAGTGCAGCAAGTTCTTCGCTCTGATCCCCTCACCAGGGGACTCCCCCAGAGACATTCTCATCCATGCTTGGCCTCCTGGGTTACTGTTTGCTTATCCCCGTTACCTCTCATTCCAAAGTTTCTTCAGAAAGCTTGCCAGCTGGGGTGCAAAGTGAACTCCATTGCCCCATTCTGGCATTGTCAGGTGTGGTTCCCCTTCCCCTGTTCTCATGCTCTAACTCCTGCACGGATTCTGGATCCCTGCCCAGATATCATCTCTCATCCCTCGGGCATCAGTCCACGCAATCTGGGCAGCCTCAAGCTGACGGCTTGGTTCCTCCAGCTCCCTTGATTGCAAGGACTCCCGGTCTGTCATCTTCAGTAAAGAATATTTTGGTGGCATCCCACAAAGTTTCCACTAGGAAGGTTTATCGCAGCAAATGGAAATGCTTCTCTATTTGGGCTTCTCAGAGGAACCTAGATCCCTTTACAGCCCGGGTTCCTACAGTGTTGGAGTTTTTGTCTTATATTTTCCAACAAGGGGCTAGTTCCTCTACGGTGAAAGTACAACTGGCAGCCATATCTAATTTTCATGTCGGCGAAAATCTGAATGCTCTGGCCTCTTTGAGATTGTGTACAGCTTTTCTGAAAGGCACTTATCTTTTACGTCCCCTGGTTAAAGATTCCATCCCTCCTTGGGACCTTACCCGAGTTCTACAGGCATTGGTGGCTCCCCCATTTGAACCAGCAGTTTCAGTAGATTTGAAATTCCTGTCTTGGATGACAGCTTTTCTAGTGGCCATTCTTCGGCTAGAAGGGTTTCTGAGATCCAAGCTTTGTCTGCCATGCCCCCTTACTTGATCTTTCATAAAGACAGGGTTTCGCTCTGCACAAACCTTTCTTTCTTACTGAAAGTTGCTTCTGAATCAAATATTAACCAGATGATTAATCTGCTTGTGTTCTTTCCAAATTTCCAGAACAAGGGTGAATATAAGCTGCATTTGCTAGATGTTCATAGACAGCTTCATTTCTATTTACACAGGACTAAACAGTTTCATAAGTCTGACCAGTTATTCGTGTCCTCTTCCAGACCCTTTTTGGGCAAGGCCATTTCCAAGGTCTCCTTAGCTAGATGGATTACACAATGTATACTGCAAGTCTATAAGGATAAAGGTCTGTCCCCATGTGGTCCTATTAAAGCTCATTCTACCAGATCTATGTCAACTTCTGCTGCCTTTTGGTCAAGGGTTTCTCTGGATGATATCTGTGCAGCAGCGACCTGGGCAAGGTCACATACATTTTTTTCTCATTATAAGTTGGATTTGATCTCTAGAGGGAGAGCATCCTTTGGCTCTGCAGTGCTCAGGAATATCCTTCCATGAGGGCCTCCCAAGAGTTTTGGTAGCTGGGGACTCTGTCCCACAGGTTGCAGATAAATAAAGTTAACTTCATATAAAGAAGTTATGTACTTACCATAACATTTCATCTGAGTAGTTATACTTCATTTTCTGCAACCGTCCCGCCCTCCTTCCCCCGAACCTGTTCTAGGTTAGTGCTGTTATTGAGTTGCTAATAGTTTGAATAGTGGCAAACTCGATCTGAGGGAAGGTAGGAGATGTGAGGGATTATGGGTTAAGGGAGAGCTTGGAGCTTGGAGCAGATGCTTGAAAAATGTTGCCGGCTCGGATCCAGGTTGCAGAAAATGAAGTATAACTACTCAGATGGAACGTTATGGTGAGTACATAACTTCTTTTTTCTTATCATTTGGTTGAGGCTTGCAAGCTCGATCTTCAGGTGTCAGAACTATGGACACAAAAGGTCAGAATAACAAAGGCCAGCAGTTTTGAAACCCAACTTTGCCCCCTTCTAGACCCATGTTAGGATTTGTTCCTTGGTGCAGAATAGTAGGGTGTTTTGCGGATTCGAGGTTGCAGTCAATATGGTGTATTTCTGATATTCCATATTTCAGTGGTGAGTTTCAGTGTTTCAGGTAGTCAAGCTTGCAAGCCTCGACCACATGATAGGAAAGATATGTTGAAGAAGTGTTTCTAGTGATTTATCTATAGAGAAACATTCTGTAACTTCAAGGGCAGGGAAAGTTCAGAGGTAGGGGGAATGTGTCTATGTCTGAATATGCGTATGTGGGGGGTTGCCTTACCTCCACTCTCTCCTAGACTAAAGACTAAAGTCTGTAGTAAAGGAGAGGGGGGACTGGACAACAGGGACATTTACATATTACTTTAAACATTGCAAAATTTAATAGAACAAGCTTATCTATGCAAAAAGAAGTATGAAACTTTAATGTCTGGCATTACTGACTGGTTGTAAACATCTGTTTGGATGGAGAGGCAATTAAACAAGGTAAAATCGCATATGTTCTGTAAATTCAGAGGAAGTCCACAAGTAAGGGTATGTGTCTGTGTGTGTGTGTGTGTGTGTGTGTGTGTGTGTGTGTGTGTGTGTGTGTGTGTGTGTGTGTGTGTGTGTGTGTGTATTTCTGAATGTGCAGGTGCCTGCGTGTGGAGGGGTTTAACACTGGACACCAAGGACTTAATTTTACTGTAAGTCATGCAAAACATTACTAGAACAAGCTTACGGACTGCTGGCTCTGCAGTGCAGCGTAAGGGGGATGCTGCACTCCTGAGTGTGCTGTCAGGGGGACGCTTCACTCCTGAGGGTGCTGTCCTGTGGATAAAATGTTAAACTGATTTCCCATCTGCTTGACTTGGTAAGTTAGGTTAATGTAGAAGAGCCCATGGCACCTACTGAAAAGAGTAGGGGTCCCTTATTTAACACAACATAAAAACACTAGTTGCATATTTACAAAATATACATGTACATATATACACATTTCTATTTTTTACTATTTATCATTTTTTCTCATAACATCCTCAGTTTTACTCTTCCATAATTGACCCCCATTCCTTCCACATCCATAATCTAATTTTACACAATATGTCTGCCAAAATCCATTTTCTGTTAAACACAATTTCATTCAGACTTTCATTCCAAATAACCCATATCACATAAAATAAATTCTTATCTACCCTTCTCACATGTTCTTTCTTCTTGCTGTTATAATATCCCTAGATAATCATGTTCATAGCTATATTATGGTATTAATATTCTCAAAAAATTTTCTTTACACAACTTTTTACAGAGTTTCTTCACTCATTTATATTTCAAAAAATCAAGCTCTGTTGCTTCCTCCCCAGAAAATAAACACACTCTTTTAACTTTCTTTTTATGTAGCATATTCTCCTTTACTGGTACCTTATTTAGTTCAGTCTCCATAGGAAATCCTGACACTGTACTATCTTGGTACACCACGTTTTCCTTACTTTAAGGTTTTATTTACTTCTCCTGGTAACATTTCCTATTGATTTACATAATATTTTTTCATCACATTATTGTACCACTTTCTTTTATCTTTCAATTTTTTATTTAACATGTTAGTATTTTTCTTGATAATTTTAACTTCTTTATTTGTATACTCTTGTTGTGTTTTTCTTATTCTCATCATCTCCCAGAACATTTTGTAATTATATTTAAACATTCCCATTATTAATTACCCATTCTCTTCATTTACCCACTTTAATACTCTGTGCAAATATAAAGAAGCAGAATAAATAACTGGATTTAGTGCCACAATCCCCCTTTATGTTCACTCATAAAAAACGCACCTCTTTTCACTGAGTGAACCCCATTTGAAAGAAAACACCAATTATACACTTTCCTGTTCACATTTTTCTGGGATGATATAAATATATGACATATATATGCTATTTTTCCCATTAAAGCAGAATTCACCAGATAAACCTTTTTCCTTATTGCTAATTTATAAATCTTCCACAGAATATATAGTTCTTTTATTTATCAGATCTTCCCAATGCATCATAACTACATAATTTTCTCAAATTGTATCCCTAACAAAGATACTTCATTCAAAAATACACACCCACATTTTTCATCACATCAGTCAAACTCTTACTTTTATCTTTATTCAAGATCATTCCCATATCCTTTAATCATCCATTCAGGCAAACCAACACTTCCCTCATCCATATTTTGTTCTTAGCAACTACAACAATATTGTCTGCATATCAAAAATACTGGAATTGCTGCCTTTTGTTTTACATATTTGTAATCTTTCAGTTTATAAGCTACTAAACTCCCTATCGCATTCATTATCAATGCAAACAATATCCCACTCATGGGACATCCTTATCTTATATCACACTTGCATATTTCATTACTCAGCCACCCATTCAGTAACACTCTCACTCTGTTATTCTGATATGCTGATATACACACTGTCTTAGTTCTGTTACTTATTCCACACTTCTCCATAACATTCCATAAAGTATCATATCCTACTGTATCACGTCTTGCTAATATTGCCTGTCATAAGTTTCACATCCTCCCTTTTACTCATAATATCAGTCACAATTTCTCTCACAACTAACAATTCTCGACATCCCTTCAATTTTGCGCATAGCGCAGCATTGGGCAGCGCCACTTAAACGGGTTTAAACTATTTCCGGCTCCACAAAGTCTGCTCCTCACTTTTTCCCTTAGAACTGCTCTAAATCTCATCATAAACACTCTATTTTCTTTATAAAGCCCGGCACTTGCTCATATAAGTAAACTTACAGGTAAACACTAATAAACTTAAGCACTACACCCACTTATACTGCTTTTAAATACTTGCTCCCTTTTGGTCCTTTCTGATCAGTCAATAAGTAGTTCCCTATACTTTTCAGGCATGTCCAAAGGCCAGTTTCGGGTTTACTCCCCAGTCCAGCTGGTGAATCTGGGAATCTTGAGGCAATGTTACAACTGCCTTATGTACACAGACCACCCTCTCCTCCTCCCAACAAGCTCAAACATATGTGAGAGATGCAACTATATAGCCAAACTGGAGGCTGTGCTCTCTCAACCCAGTACTGGCACAGCCGGTCAGAAGAAAAAGGTAACCACACACACCACAAATCCAGTCTCACACAGACCCATCGCATCAGCAAACCAAACACATAAAGACACAAAAACATACTCGGAGGCTCTAAACAAAAATCTGCCTAAGCAGCAGAGACCTCCAAAGCAGACATCCAAGCAACCCCACCATGCAATAATACCCACATAACACATAACTCACAAAGTCAGTGTGCCACACAGTCACAACCCTTAAGGCTAAACAACACACCGAATACACTTGTAATAGGTGACTCTATTGTCAGACACACTGACATCCCACTCACCAGACTGAATAAGGAGAAGGTCACTGTAAGCTGCCTGTCGGGTGCCAGGATCCGCCACATAACACATGCACTCAGGTCACTCCAAAGCAAGTACAAATATGACTCCATCATTGTTCATGCTGGTGTGAATAACCTGAGACATACCTCCATGGACTACATGAAAAGAGACATAGAGGAGCTCTCTGATCATGTAGCCCAGGCCAGTATGACCCTGACCTTGAGTAGCATCTTGCTCTCACCAAGAATGATGCCACAGTATAAAGACAAAATGATCAATTTTAACAATTGGCTAAAGTATTGGTGTCATTCAAAGGGGTTCCAGTGTCTGTCAGCCTGGGATGACATGCTCGACAAGCCACGTTGCTTCGTGAGGGACATCTTGCACCTGTCACCCCTGGGTTTTCGAATACTGGCAAAAGCTCTTGCCTCCCACATAGTGCCTTCTTTAGGCAAGGCTCAAAAGACAAATCTACCTCCATAGACAACACAAAGAAAAAAAAAACTAAGGGCAATGCTGCTTAATGCCAGAAGTCTAAACCTCAAGATGCATGCACTCGAGACTCTCCTCAGTATGGAGAATATCGATATCTGTGCAGTAACAGAAACCTGGTTCAAGGCTCCCGAAAGCACCCCAGCACTACCAGGTTATACTTCATACCATGCTTTTTGGCCACAAAACTCGGACTGAACCATAAAAGGAGGGGGAGTATCCATATACATCAAAGATACCCACACCTCCAGGTTAGTGGCACTGCATGAAGCATCAGAGACCATCCATGTGCAACTAACAGTGGGCAAAACTGCCTTTCAGTTTGTAGCCTTCTACAGACCACCCTCCCAAACACAGGAACCCCACTCGGCTTTCCTGAGAACACTGGAAAATATGAAGGTCTCTCTAAACACCATTATATTGGGTGACTTCAACTACCCAAACATTGATTGGGAAAACTACTCAAGCCCAAATGCCCTCGCCCAACAGTTCCTAGAATTTATAAACTCAAATGCTATGGAACAACTGGTCACCACTCCCACAAGAGGGGAAAACATATTGGACCTGGTCATCACCAACATGGGGTCTCTGTGTTCCACACCAGAGGTCTACCCCTCACTGGTAAGATCAGACCATAAATTAATCTCACTGGATATCCATATTCCTTCCCCACCCCCAGCCAAGGAAACCACGGTGAAGAACTTCTCAAAAGCAAACTTTACACTTCGCAAAAACAAAGTGGAATCCTTCAAAGGCCCCGGGCCAGTGGAAACGTCGGCCCAAAATGCAGAATCCTTTACAAAAGCATTCTATGGACACCTACAGGAATGCATGGAGCATGCTATACCAAATAAAACCAAGACTCACTCCTCCAAAGGCAGGAGACCTGTCTGGTGGACCCCGGCCATAAATAAGCTATAAAGCAGAAGGAGGAAGCTACTACATGATAGAGCAAAATCCCAAAAAGGGAAGGCGTCTCTGATCAGTACTTGCAAGAAACTACGATCCCTCATAAAATCATCTAAGGCCAGCTTCGAGAGAAAAATTGCACAAGACACTAAGGATAATCACAAGGCCTTCTTTAGTTATGTCAGGAACCTGGGAGGCAACTCCCAGATATGCTCTGAGTTAGTGCAAAATGACAAAAAATACACTGAACCCACAGACATTGCCAACATCCTGGCGGAAAGGTTCAGTGCTTCTCCCCCCCCTTCCCCTCCAAAAGAGCAAATGTCTATCCCAACAGAATGTAGCCTCCCTGTGATCACAATGCACAGGTGAGAGCTGCCCTCTCCAAAGCAAAACCACTATGGCTGACAAAGTTCGCAGATGACTGCAAACTGGGCGCCATAATCGAATCTCTGGCTGACACGAGCATCCTCCAAAAGGGTCTCACAGAGATGGCTAACTGGTGCTAGAGCCATGGCCTAAAGCTAAATGCCAAAAAGTGCATTGTCATCCCCTTTGGGAAAAACAAAGTGCCCACAAATTACCACATAGGTGGTAATCCATTAAGTACGGAAAAAGTAATTAGGGACTTGGGGACCCAAGTAGATAGTAATCTCTCCTTTGACAATCACATTGCCAAAGTAGTTAGAAAGACCTTTTATATAGCCCACCTTATCACAAAAGGGTTAACATCTAGATCAAGAGAGGTCATTGTGCCCCTCTACTCATCACTTATCAGGCCCATAATTGAATACAATGCCCCATTTGGGATGTACCTTACCCGACACCTGCAGCAAGTGGAAAGACCCCAAAAGTACCTCACCAAGAGGATCAAGGGACTCAAACAGATGCCCTATGCACTTCGGCTAAAGAAACTCCAGCTCTAATCAGTTGCGTACCGCCTACTCAGAGGCAATCTGTGTCTGATATATAAAGCCATGTCCAACCCAGAATTAATGGACATGCTCCACCTCAAGAAATCCCTTAGAGCTACACACTCCAGGGACTTGAACCTCAGCACAGAAATAAATAGGACATGCTGGAGGGACAGATTCATATCCCAGAGGCTCCTCTCACTCTGGAACAAAATTCCAATCCATGTTAGGCAGAGCCCCTTACTGACCCTATTCAAGAGAAATCTTGACGAGTGGATGGGAGACCGTAAGTTTACCCCTGGGATCTCTTCTGTGTCCTTGCTAGACAGAGGTACAGTAAACTAACCTTAATATGGCTACCTTCTGTGACCTACTATACAGAGGCACAGTCAACTAATCTAAAAGGGTGGCGAAAGCCAACACACTCTGGCTAGGCTTATAAGTGCCCTAGGGCAAATAGCCTAGTATCAACCTATGAACCTATGAATTTTATACCATATATATTTTCCTCCAAAACATCCCTCACCCTTCCTTCCATTCTCTTCTGTATTATTTAGTGTAATTCATCTACAATATTTTATTTCATTCTTCTCACCTTTCTTCCATATAAATTTTAATATCTTCCTACATAACTCTTCATAAACAAATCTCTCCTTCAATCATTCATTAAGTACATTTACAAAATTCTCTTTGCCAGTCCATTCATTTCTTGTACATTCCATACCTTATACCATCTGGCCCTGATACTGAATCAACAGCTTTACTAAGTACTTCATCATATTCACTAGTAGTAATTTCATTTTCAAATTTTCCTTATGTAATTCTGATTTTTTTTTTTTTACTTTCCATTCTCAGTTATTTTCCTTCTGTTTACTCATACATATTTTCCACATGCTGTACTACAATACTCATAATTTGCTGTTGTGTTCTTTTTACCTCTCCTTTTACATTTTTTATTTCCTTCATTATACTAATATCCTCCTTTACTATCCAAGTATGCAGATACCTCCTCCTTTCTCCTCATAAATAATGCCTTTGCCTAAACAGTAATATTTTATTTTTTCTCAATTTCTTTTATATATTTCTTTTTCCATATCATTATACTCTGTGTTATTATTCTCTGAATTCTCGAATGCATTTCTATACATTTTCCCAAACTACACTTTCTCTTCTTTTCTTACATCATCCTGCCATTGGGAAAAAAAAAACACTTTTATACTTCTTTTTAAATTCAATCCACCATTCAGATCATTTTTTTACACACATTCTTCACGGATATATGATCCCTCCATAACTGCAATACTTCCTACTCTTCAATTTCATCCCACAATCTCTCATTTATTCTTTGTATTCGCTTTCCTTTTTTAATATGCTCCCTTTCTTCCATTATCTCCATCCATATTGCTAAATGGTTTGAAAAACCCACCACAACTGTATCATCATCTGCTAACCTAAACCTTCTAATAATACAAAATAATCAATTTCAGATCCAAGTGCCACTCTTCTATAAGTCCACTCACTTTTGTTCTACACAGCTAATCTCCACATTGTATCACTTCATGTATTTGTATAGATCTTTGTGTCTTTTTACATTTCCCCCTTAAATCACAATTAAAGTCAGCTGAAATTATAATTTTCATGTTAATCTTCACATAGTACAGATGATCTCTTTCCTTGCTAGTTATCTATGTATACAATGCTATAATTCTATAAATAGTTTCTCTCCACCTCACATCCTCAGCAATTAACCTTCCCATCCTTACCAATGTTACTTCCAGTATTTTCAGTATTTTTACACAACACAGCCACTCCAAAACAACTTTTACTTCCAAAGTTCCTATTATATTTCCACCCCACAATTTTCTGTTTGCAGTCTTTCTTCACTTGTCAGAAATCTTACATCCTCTAAAGGAATGACATCCACATCACATTTAGCACACCATTCCAATATCCCTATCCTTCTTACAGTATTAATAATACTGTTCACTTTTACTGAAAGGACTCAAACATTGCTACCTTTCTTTCTTTTTAAGTTTAGGGAAAATATTTTAAATTTTTTTCTTATTTTTACTCTTTTCCCCAAATTAATATTTTCCTGTTTTTTTTTTTTTTTTTTTTGTACAAGTAATCATTGAACCTCAAAATTGGATTATTCGCTGGCTAGAACTACAAAAAAAATTAGCATAGATACCTTCTCCTGACCTCTCTTCCTGCATGCATTCTTTCTCCTCATTTTCCCTTCATATTTTTTCTTCTTCTACAATTCCTTCATCTAGTTCACCCTCTCCCCAGTCTCTTGATGTTGTTTTCCATGTACATTTTATTTCCTTTCTCCTTCTTTTTCATTATTGCTTTCTCTTGATAATCCATCCAAAAGTGTCCCTCTTTACATAACCTGCATTCAGGCACACATATTCTTGCTGTGTGTCCTTTCTCCCCACACTGAGTTCATTTTACTTTGAAATAATCATTAATTAAATGAGAAAATTCCACAGCCAGCCAGCATATCTTAATGTCCCTCTCTGACTAGCCACAAAAATAACACTTGGCAAGTGTTTCGCTGTTTTTTTTTTTTACATCGCAAAACAGCTTCCAATCTCCACCTTCCATTCCATAGGTTTCTGTCATCTCTAACTTTCACAATATTATCAACAGTTTCACACAGACCCCTCATGCATTTTTTAACATCGTCTTACAGTTCACCAGTTCTAAATTACAAAGTAACATTTTTAACATTTAAGTTATTACTAGAAACAAATAATTGCTCCGAGGATTAATGTCCTTCTTTTTGTTATACCCTTCCAGAAAATGTCATCATCAGTCCATCAGTTTCAAATGTTACATTGCAATAAATATATGTCCCAATATGTAAAAAAAAGATGGAATTTCTTGAGTTTTAAAACACAGAACATTTACCAAATTGTCCCATACATTATATCTGCCTGTTACAGTGTCATTCCTTGTTCTTATTCAGATTGTCCCAAACATTGTATCTGCCTGTTACAGTGTCATTCCTTTTCTTATTCAGATTGTCCCATACATTGTATCTGCCTGCTACAGTGTCATTCCTTGTTCTTATTCAGATTGTCCCATACATTGTATCTGCCTGTTACAGTGTCATTCCTTGTTCTTATTCAGATTGTCCCATACATTGCATCTGCCTGTTACAGTGTCATTCCTTGTTCTTATTCAGATTGTCCCATACATTGTATCTGCCTGCTACAGTGTCATTCCTTGTTCTTATTCAGATTGTCCCATACATTGTATCTGCCTGTTACAGTGTCATTCCTTGTTCTTATTCAGATTGTCCCATACATTGTATCTGCCTGCTACAGTGTCATTCCTTGTTCTTATTCAGATTGTCCCATACATTGTATCTGCCTGTTACAGTGTCATTCCTTGTTGTTATTCAGATTGTCCCATACATTGTATCTGCCTGTTACAGTGTCATTCCTTGTTCTTATTCAGATTGTCCCATACATTGTATCTGCCTGCTACAGTGTCATTCCTTGTTCTTATTCTCACAGTTGATCTTCTCTTCATTTTTAAAAACAGTTTCACTCTCCATTTTAGCTTGATGTCATTGCTGCATGAAATTTAAATACTGCATTATCTGCTGCTAAAAAAGCAGACACATTCTCAGTTTGTTGCTGCTTTCCACATTTACTTTCTGTCACTGATGCAAAAGTTTTAGCTGCTGCATTTTCTGCTGCCACATCACCTGGTTACTTTTGCACATCACTATCCTCAGCACTTCCTAAAAAGTTGTCTGCCATCTCACCCCATGAAACAGCAGAACTGTCACTTGGATCATCCCGCTGATTATTCTTCACAGAATATCATCTGTAAGCCCTCCTGATGCCTGTTCTGTTATCTGCACCACTTCAGCAGACTTGAGTACTTCCTTCTCCATGGAGACAGCAACACTCTGTTAACTTGCAACATCTGTCACTCAGGCATCTTTGTTTATATTCTGGAGCTCCATATCAAACAAATTTTCCTCCAACTTCTCACTTTCCGTATCCAAACTCTCCACAGCTTTTCTCTCCTCCTCCAAGCTATTGTTTTCCTTAGGCCTTTTTCCTTGCTGCTGTAGAAGCCTTCTGGACCATCTAGCAGTTCCAATGGGTGGGGTAGTTCCCCAATGCCCTGGCCAAATTTCCCCTACTGGTACAAATATCAACTTGGGTCTCCCCTGAAGAGAGGTCACTAGCCTAGTGGAACTAACCCAGTCAACAAAAGATAAATAAATATAAATAAAATACAATGTATTCTGAGCAAAAAGAAGTATCAAACTCTAATGTCTGGCATTATGACTCACTGTAACGGTCAGTGAGAAGGGATGGTGGTCAAAAGAGGCAATATTATGGACATTCTCTAACTTCAAGGGCAGTTCAATGGTAAGAGGGGGTGTGTCCTTGTATGTTTGTCTGTGTTTGTATGTTTAAATGTGTGCATGTGTTGGGGGAGGAGTGAATGATGGTGGTGCCAGTCCCAACACAATGCATGGGCTGCCACCATTAATTACTACAACAAAGCACTTCTTAGCACTAGTGCCAATCACCGAGTGATCCAGAGACATGCATATTACCTGATAACAAGGTCTTTCCTCATTATGGCTAATGTGTCCCTGAACTATTGCTTTTCACAATCAAGATAAAGGACCCTTTTTTGCTGTAGCGCTCAGTGCTTCTGAGTGGGTTCTTTCTGAATGCAGCTCGTCAGTTCATCTTGTCCCTTTCAACAGTGCTTGCAGATGTTTAATAGATGCAGGTGAGATACTAAAACTAATGCAGGATTCAGTAAATTGAAAGAAAGTTTCATTTTTCTGTAGAGTATTATGGAAGTTAAAAAGCATTCCTGTTAGTTCATGTCTGTAGTGAAAAGTCATTATCTGTATACTTTATCATGTCTACAACTTTTTTAAATAAGAATAATTTTTATTAAATTATCTCTTATGACACAAGCAATCATACATTTATATAAATGAAAAAAACCATATTGACATAATTTTATTTGCAAACATTATACATCAATTATAATCTATCCTGTCATTGTCATTCAAACATACATAGCTCATTCAAATCCTCCCTTCTTTTAAACCTCATTCCTTATCTGCATGTATTGTTCCCACGATTCCCATTTTGTTCTACGTAATTTGTTCCTGCCTTTTTCTAAATATCCCATTTCCAGTTGTTTTATCTCTGTTACTATATTAACTACTTGGTTTAGGCTTTGATTTCCATTTTCTAGTAATTGCTTTTCTGGCAGCCACCATAATTAGATGCAGCAAGGCTTTACTATGTCTAGGCAATTCCAATTCTGTATCACAGCTCAAAAACTCATTTCCTTAGTTACATTAATCTGCTCACCCAGTATCTCTGACAGAGCAGTCTGCAGGGAATCATTAAAGTCTGCCAACTCATTACACTCCCAGAAAATATGTTCCCAATTACTTCTCTCTTCCACATCACACCTCCAAGATTTGCTGTCTACCGGAGGAAAAATTCTTTGGAGTCTACTTACGTTATAAAAATACATATGTAAACACTTCCAAACAAAGATCCTAAATCTTCTAGACTTTGTTGCATATTTGGGATTCATACATATATCCCCCATTGTTTCTTTGTGAATTGCTTATCCAATCTCTCTTCCCAAGCTTTTCTAACCTTCTTTGATTGATTCTTATATTTACCATGAAATATTTTGTATGTTCTACTAATTATTCCTTTTCTTAGCAGCAGCTTCTGCTGTAGATTCTAATAAAAGATCTGCCAGTTCTGGTCTTTTGCTTAGGATCCCACTATTTCTTTCCTCTTTGCCTATACTGTGATATCAGCCCTTGATCTGGTCTTTTGCTTAGGATCCCACTATTTCTTTCCTCTTTGCCTATACTGTGATATCAGCCCTTGATCTGGTCTTTTGCTTAGGATCCCACTATTTCTTTCCTCTTTGCCTATACTGTGATATCAGCCCTTGATCTGGTCTTTTGCTTAGGATCCCACTATTTCTTTCCTCTTTGCCTATACTGTGATATCAGCCCTTGATCTGGTCTTTTGCTTAGGATCCCACTATTTCTTTCCTCTTTGCCTATACTGTGATATCAGCCCTTGATCTGGTCTTTTGCTTAGGATCCCACTATTTCTTTCCTCTTTGCCTATACTGTGATATCAGCCCTTGATCTGGTCTTTTGCTTAGGATCCCACTATTTCTTTCCTCTTTGCCTATACTGTGATATCAGCCCTTGATAAGTAAGGCAATCTCTAGCCTGCAGTCCAAATAAATTCTTGGCCTCTTCCCATTCTGTTACTTTCCCTCTTTAATTGTTTGCTCCCAGTACCTTGGTTCTTTTGCCAGTTTTCTCCAATAACTTCCAGCTCCCTCTTGCCTATTATCTATATCCCTAATTGCAGTCATCCCTATTGGCATAATCTCTTTGCACCATTCCCATGTTGGTTTAGTTCTTAGAATACTTTCTAGTACTATATGAATATAATATTCTGTATGGTTATTGCTATTCTCCTTAAGGATCTGCATCCAAAATCCCAGTCTCTCCTTGTTTCTTGACCCTCCCCTGTTTTATCATCATCCCATTTCACTTTGAATTATAGGTTCCTGCTTGTGCTATGTATAGGACCCTTAACTGTGTAGCTCTGAAGTACCCCTTCAAGTCTGGTAATCCCAAACCATCTTGTTCAATTAGACGAATTGGCTTATCCCACTTGACTCTTGCTGTCTTCCCCTCCCAGATAAAATCCTTCATCTCTTTATTACTTGCTATCCACAACTTCTCTGGTTGATAAACATATGCCTGACCTGTGTATAAAACTAAAGAGACTGAAAACATTTTAACTGCTTGTATCTTACTATCCATATCCATATAACAGCGCTTCCAATTTCTCCGTTTTTATATTATCTTCTCGTTTGCTCCTCTTGCAATTAATATAAGTACTCCTCTTTTTGTTTGTGTCAGGTATTCCACTGAATAACCATCCTGAAAACCTTTATCAAATTCACATGTTCAGTTCTTTCCAAATGTGTTTCCTGTAGCATAGATATTTGCACTCTACATTTTTAATATAGTTTACTTTCTTTTTTGTATATATCTGTGAGACCATTAACGTTTAAAGGTTGCACTGAAACCATCATTATATTAAAAAGTTATTATTCCCACCTTTTATTTGTAACAACTTTTTTGTTAGGTATCTAATTCCAGCTTTTGTGTTACATGCACACACTAATGTTTGGCAGGTTGATCTTTTTATACAGTTGTTTCTTGTCATATCCATTTGAGCCTATGTCACATCTTATAATACTTTCTGTTTTATTGAAAGCCCTCAAAAAAAAAAAAAAAAAAATATATCCCCAATACACCCCTAAAACCTATTAACTTAATACTAACACACAAAACTAGGAACATCTTTAAATATTGAAGTTTTATCCTCCTAAAAGAATCAATTGTCCTAAACTGACAGTCACACACTGTCATAGACTTGGGTTAACCTAAAAGGAATGTTATCCATGCTAAGACACTTGATACAGCCTGTGCTTCTACTAAGTGCTGTCTGGTTTTGCCTTATGTTTATTGCTCTCCCAGAATGGGAAAACATTTGAATGCTTTTCTGAAAACATTATCTCCTAGTCATTGAAAGAAAGAAGTACTCTGTTTTATTGCAATTTATCAGCATTTATTTATTAATTTGCTAGAGAAAAGGTTTATTTGATTCAATGTTCTTTTATATTTATTTTTTTCTTAAAACATGTCACTAGATCAAACCAAGGGCCTTAATCCAGTTATTTCCCTATGCAAGAATGAGAAAAACACATGAAATGTTCTTGTATCATACTCTTTTGGCCAGACTTTGCTTTTTTTTTTTTTTTTTTTTTAATATTGCAGTGCCTACATTTCTTAAAACTGAACAAGGGAAAAGAGAAAAGAAGGGAAAAATAGGGGCACCTGTTTATTTTAGTATTCCATTACTCTTGAAAATAACTGAGAAAACTTTATTTCGTAGCATGCAGCTTTTGTCATGCACTGTAAAGACTATTGTTAAGAACAAAATTTTGTTTTCCTTATAGTTAATTCTTTCCTTTCTTTTCCCCTCTCCTAAGTGTTCATCCCAAAATTAATGACATGAAGTAGGGCATATGCTTTTGAGTCCCCTACAAGTTTAACAAAGTAAAAAAATCCATTATTTCCAGGTTTTCTTCTTCTGTCATGTTTCACAAATGTAATTAATGCTTTGTAATCCCACATTTATTTGTCATCTTCCAGGTTGCTGGTTTTATTCCTGTTTATATTCATCTCCCAAGTCCAGTCTCTGCTTCCTTTCCAATGCACTCTCCGTTCTAGTCAATTCTTGTGCTTTTTTCTGTCTCTCAAGAATTTTCTGTTGAAACATTGCACAGTCCCTTTGTGGTCTTTATTACCAAAAGAACAAGAAGCAGAATCTGCTTCTGTTTTCCAGCTCACTTTTTGTTTGCCAAACATTTATATTTCCTCCTTATTATGTTCTGCATCACAAAATGATTTTATCCCTCCAGGAAAGAATATTCTGAAGATACCTGTATAAAGCAGTTTGAATCTCTTGCCTGCTTCTCAACATTCCCTGATTACTGGAATAAATTTACTCTTCTTCTGCCTGATGTACAGTAAGTAATAATTTTCCACAAACACCGTACTGCCTCCCACTTTTAGTACTTTGTTCTTCTGCCACAGTTTTGTCAGAATCAACTCCTTCTGCTGGTAGGATTGTATATTTAGAAGGAAGCTCCAGAAACCGGATGGAAAACTTTACAGACCACTTTATTCCACAAGCAACAGCAGTTAAGCACTTTCGTCTTCACCTTAAAGACTTCATCAGAACTGAGAAAACAAATCCATAACGCCTTTAAGTTTTCAGTCAATAAAAACTGCTAGTCTTCTACCATTATTCCACAGCCAAAGTTATTGGTTTCAAGGGATGGTCAAAGGGTCTTCCATTTTTTCCAGTGTTTTATTATTTGAGTTGATGTACTCCATCAGTGTTTCATCTATTTTAATCAGCTCTGAGTACATTTGATTTATTTTTTTTTCCTCTAGGTTATTGGAAGTCATGGTTTGCATGAAAGCTGGAACTTGCACTGCTTTTTGCTGAACATCTGCAGAATTCATCACAGTCAGTGTTTTTACTCACCTTTTATGTTTGAATTTCTTTCAGGTTCTCTGAATTTCTTTTTTGCTGCCATCCAGGCAGTGCACTGACTGGCCAGTAACCGAAATTTAGCCAAAATTATGAGTTAACAATTCTGAAGCACTATAGCAAAGATGGCAACACAAATATTAAATTTGTTTTCTAGTTCGTTTTCTAGTTTAATAAGAAACACATACAGATGGTAAGCGCTTTCGGCTGCAAAAGCTCAGCCTTCATCAGACAAAATAAAACACACTGACATTTGTTATATACTATGTACTTGATTGATCAATTAATAAATTATTCAATAATAAATCTGTTACATCAATTAAAACTCGATTTGCATAAAATATGCGTACCAATAATATAAAATAGAATAAAATACATATATAACACAATTACCAAAATACAATGAATTTTATAATAAAACCATAAACTAATATAATATCTATTAATATGTTGAATACAGTCATTAATTAAATAACTAAATATTTTGAAAACATCAAAGCTTTTTATAACATCTTATTCTGTGTAGTTATTAATACATTGTTTGATATGCTATGTGTTAAAAGCCCTCAATTTTAATATACTGGAAAGCGATATAGAATCATTTATTCCGGGAGTATGTGTGGCATTGAGATAAACTTGCCACCAATACTCTTTAGATTCCAAAATTATTTTCCAAGGGCCTTTCCTAGGAGATGGAACCACTTGCTCTAGTACTACAAATCTAAATTTATGAGTAGGATACTGAGCAAGATGTTTATAAAGTGCATTATTCTCAGATTGTCTATTGATATCATATATATGTTCGTATATGAGCTGTTTTAATTTTCGCTCAGTTTTACCTATATAATAGGCTGGGCATTCCATACACAGAGCTGCATAAACAACACCAAAAGTATTGCAATTGTATTTCCCTTTTATTGATATTTTATTACCATTAATATACTTATATACCACAACAATTAGGTATATCTTGGTTCACTGATTTTTTCTTTGAAAATATACCTATTACACAAAATGAGTTGAATACATTGACAGACTTGTTAGATTTAGTTTTATCTAACAATTACATTTATCATGATGGACATTACTTTAAACAAATCCAGGGGGTTGCGATGGGTTCACCAGTTGGCACATTATATGCAAGTGTAGTTATGGCTGTATGGGAACATAGATTTTTATTATCTTCAGTGTATATGAAAAATGTTAAAATGTATAGTCGGTTTTGGGATGATCTATTTTTTATTTGGGAAGGATCCATACAATCTATTGATGAATTTTTAACATATATAAATACCACCACCGAATTCTTGGAATTCACATATCAACACAGTAATGATATGATATCATATTTGGATGTTTGTTTACATAAAGATTATGAACATAAATTCATCGGAAAGAGACCTATTCAAACAAATTTTTGCACTTTGAAAGTCACCATCCACAACATGTAAAAAAGGCAGTGTTAAAAGGGCAATTAGTATGGTCTGCCCGGATGGTTTCAGTGTATGATGAATTCATAGCTGAGTGTAAATTTATAGCTAACATGTTTTTAAATAGACAGTATCCAAGTTGGTTCGTAGATGGTATAGTGAGTGAAGTAGTAGCAAAAAGGAATAATGGATTTTACAAGCCTTTGTTGAGATCAAATGAATTCATGGAACCTTATCAAATGCAACATGTATCTACTGTATCAACAGTCGAATATGAAATTTGTAACAATGGTATCAATAATAATGATATTAGAGTAGAGAATAATACAGCAACAGGTTTATTTAATAATAATAGTGCTGCATTTATCACTACTTATACACAGGATTCGGAATATGTAAAACATTTGATCAACAAAAACTGGACTATTATAAAAGGAGATGAGGAATTAATGAAATTATTTGGTATTCGACCATCTATTATATACAAAAGAGATAAACATTTAAAGGATTGGTATCAGACCAATTCTAAAACACATATTAGCAATGCCCTAATGAGAAAATGTAATATGTGCAAATATTGCACATATATACTGGAAACTGACAAAGTGCATATTAATGGTAATAAAATATCAATAAAAGGGAAATACAATTGCAATACTTTTGGTGTTGTTTATGCAGCTCTGTGTATGGAATGCCCAGCCTATTATATAGGTAAAACTGAGCGAAAATTAAAACAGCGCATATACAAACATATATATGATATCAATAGACAATTTGAGAATAATGTACTTTATAAACATCTTGCTCAGTATCCTACTCATAAATTTAGATTTGTAGTACTAGAGCAAGTGGTTCCAGCTCCTAGAAAAGGCCCTTGGAAAATAATTTTGGAATCTAAAGAGTATTGGTGGCAAGTTTTTCTCAATGCCACACATACTCCCGGAATAAATGATTCTATATCGCTTTCCAGTATATTAAAATTGAGGGCTTTTAACAGATAGCATATCAAACAATGTATTAATAACTACACAGAATAAGATGTTATAAAAAGCTTTGACGTTTTCAAAATATTGAATTATTTAATTAATGACTGTATTCAACATATTAATAGATATATTAGTTTATGGTTTTATTATAAAATTCATTGTATTTTGGTAATTTTGTTATATATGTATTTTATTTTATTTTATATTATCGGTACGCATATTTTATGCAAATCGAGTTTTAATTGATGTTACAGATTTATTATTGAATTATTTATTAATTGATTAATCAAGTACATAGTATATAACAAATGTCAGTGTGTTTTATTTTGTCTGATGAAGGCTGAGCTTTTGCAGCCGAAAGCGTTTACCATCTGTATGTGTTTCTTATTAAACTAGAAAACGAACTAGAAAACAAATTTAATATTTGTGTTGCCGTCTTTGCTATAGTGCTTCAGAATTGTTAACAGTTTGTCTCCGTTTTTGTGGTTTACAAAATTATGAGTTCACTGGCTCTCTTTTCTGAGTTTCTGTTTTCACACTGGGAGAGTTGAAATTAAGTTGTTACTCTGTATGCAGCCATCTTGGAAGTCCACTATCATGTCTACAACTTTTAAGATTGTTCCTTTCTTCCATGAAATTGATACTTTACTCTTTTAGCTTGTATATTTGCAGTTTGATCAATGCAGGTTTTGTCTGCTTTCTTAGTCTCAATTTAGGAATATTAATATTAGAAATAGAAAGTCCAGTCCATGTGCTAAGGCATATTCTTATAAAGTATTTACAGTTATTCCCTTCAATTTGTTCTAGTACTGCTGTAAACATCAAGTTGGCTCTGCATGAACTGTCCTTGACGTCAGTCAGCTTCTGTTCCATTTCTTCATATATTAACAGTTGCTCTTTCATCTATTTTTCAGCAATTTGTATTCCACTCATTTCTTTTGAATATTTGGTTAAAACATAAACTGTTTTCTGCAGCCTTCTTTGTTTCTACATATTCCAAAAAAGGAGCCACTTATCCTGAAAATTTCACAATGTATTTGGTCATTCCTTCTTCTCTCTAGAATGATTGGGGAATTTTCTACTTCAACTGCCATTGCAGTTTCCCCTTTCCTAACTCTGTTCCACACTTTTTTTCTGTCTCCCTCTAAGATTTCACTTTGTTCTCCATGTTATATCTGTTTTTCTCTTCTTTGTTGATCTTTTGGACATGGTATATACTTCAGATATCATTTTTTCTTTACAAACTTAGAGACATTGGCAGGTTTTTTTTCTGTGTTTAGCTATTCTCAGGTCAGAGCTCTGTTTTTAACTGTTCACACTGCTGCTTCCATTTTGGAATCTGCAATGAAAAGATTCATTTGTGCTAAACAGTTTGCCATTTATACTTGTTTAGTAAGATTTATGTTTCTGGAGATATGGCAATGTAACTTTTGCTGTGTAAAAAGGCAACTTTTGGAAGGTAATAGTACAAACTGCCAGAGCTCCTGCTGGATACAGGAGTAGAATGTGGCATCATTTCTGAATCTGTTTTTAAGAACTGATTCTATCTGCTCTCTCTGACTCTACAGACACTCTGCTGTCTTATAGTGGTAGTAATTAACATAAAAACTGGAATTCAGAGAGCATTATCATGAAGGGAAAGCAGTAAGCCTTTCTGATTCTTACATTGCCCTAAAGAAAAGGTTTTCCTCTTGAGGAGGCCACATTGTAGAGGACAGTCTCATGGCAGAGCTGCATGGTAATGGTACAGTCCAGGGGACTAGCTAATTCTAATTAGTTTTATGCTGTTACTGGAAATGCCAGCAGCTCCTGATTTATGTAACTGAACAATTTGGCAGATAATATTTGCCATGTAAAATGTCATTATTGACGGAAAATGTGACAGGCATAAAAACACGGCAGTCACCCATTCACTCCTACAAGAGTACTTGCTATGCAGGTTAGTTGAATGATGATATGGGGCTAGGGGATGCTTGAGTTTATGTGATTAGAAATGTGTGTGCATGTCTGTAAGGATCTGGTCTTGTAGGGACATGAATGAAGCTGCATGAATGTGTGTGTCTGTGTGAGTTGGTGTCTGCCTGAGTGGTCACACTTGGGAGGTAGGTGTGTGTGTGTGTGTGTGTGTGTGTGTGTGTGTGTGTGTGTGTGTGTGTGTGTGTGTGTGTGTGTGTGTGTGTGTGTGTGTATGTGTGTGTGTGTGTGTGTGTGTGTGTGTGTGTGTGTGTGTGTGTGTGTGTGTGTGTGTGTAGGGGGTGCCTTTGCCACATGATGCATGGTCTGCTAGGAGGAACACTATTGTTGTCATGTCTGTGTTACTCAGACACATGCTAATAAGTGGATAATAAGGTCTTTCTCATTATGGCATAGTTAGAATAGATTAGAATTTTCTTACCTTCTCAGTAATTGACTGACCCGCAGTAGGCAATTACCATGAGTGGTGAGCCTTTTTCTTAACCCCAGGAAATATTTGCTATACTGCTTGTGAAAAGTGGGATATGATTAAAAGGATTCAGTGTTCAGATATTTAGTAACCCTGATAATCATAAACATGAATCTGAGAACATTAGCATGCCACAAATAAAAAAATGAGGTGTCTGATAACATTTTGGATGAGGCAGTGGTGCAGCGGTTTGTGTTGTCACCTTACAGCAAGAGGTTCTCCGGTTCAATTCTCGGCTGGAGTGCCTTCAGTGCAGAGTTTGCATGTTCTCCCTGCATTCGTGTGGCTTTCCACCCACGTTACAAAGACATCCATCTGGAGCGTTTCTCCCCAGGCCTCCACTGAAAATTGGTTTGTTCCAAGTCAGACTTTCCCGGTAAACAAATGTTAAATAAAATAAATACAAATTACAGACATGCAAGTGGAATGCTTCTCAAGGTAATGAACACTTCTGAAGTTGAACAGCATGATAATTAGTTTTTGCCTAAAACTAGCAGGAATCAAAGCAAATACATTACTTGTAACATAGAAGCGGCACTGGAATAAAAAATATGCAAACAGAAAGTTTAGCAGAATTGTAGTTATGCTGTGTCAAAGTTAAGAGTAAAATGAATAGTGAAATACAATGTCAAAAAGTCATTCTAAATGTCAGGAAGTTTATGCATTGTTTGGAAAGACACAAAATTAGTTTTACAGTTTCAAGCAAGCTGATACACAGAGACTGAGTTCAGATATGAATTCTGTGAAGCCAAAAATAAACTTAACAGAATATTTTCTGAGCCTATGCTAATTTGATAACTTTATCTTTCTTCCTGGAGAATATCATATTAACATTTCTACGGAAGCTGTTTGTGTAATTCCTGCTCTGAGAATAAAACTGAGCAAAACAAGAGTGGAATCTCAAGGTACTATTATCAAACATGCTAAAAGGCAAAATGGATCAATAGTATAATCAATGTATGACAAACTACCAATAATTACCAGTAATTGCTGAGGTTGTCTATATAAGAAAATGACTTACTGCTGCTGCTCATTCATTACTACAGCTTTGCAGTCAAAATAAGAATTTGCTTCAATCCACAGGACCTTGTTTGAGTTGAAAAAGAACACTACTCCCTGCAGACTCTTGCATTAGTAATTTTAGGCCTAAGTTCATAGGTGCAAATGTGTATACTAGGCTAATGACCACAAGGGCCTTTATAAGCCTAGCCAACAAGTTCTAGTGTCCTAGAGGTAAATTTAAGGGGTATATTTTAAGTGGTATATGTAAGCCAGGGCCATGAGTGGTCAAGCATTTACAGTATGCCTCTGACCATTGGAGACATAGGTGTCAGGTAAAGGGTTTATTTTCAATTTCCCATCCACTAGTCCAGGTTACAGTTGAATAGGGTTAGGGATGAACGCTGCTTCACCTGAATGGGAAGCCTGTTCCAGAGAAGGGATATTATCTGAAACATACCTGTCACTCCAGCATGTCCTGTTTATGTCACAAGCAAGGTTAAAGTCCCCGACCACACATTAAATTCTGTATGCACCTAGCAGATTCTCTTTTTTTTCAATAATCATTTTTATTGTTTTGCCAAACCATTATACATTTCACACACTATTTACATTATGTACAATATTGCTTCCAATGTTTTAGTTCCATTTTGAATTTCCCTATAATACATTAAGAATAAATATCATTTTAACCAAGTACAGGAAATTAAAATCACAAAAAATTAAACATAAAAGCATCTACAATAGACAATTATAAACCAACTCAAGCCAATAATTTGTATTATTTCTACATTTTCTATCTAATCCAAGAATGTGTTGGTACACATACAGAATGTCCTGACGGAAAGTGGATAGGAACCGCTACGCCAAAATAATATTAAAGATTTGTTCCCAAATTGTTATGCTGTTTATACTTTCCTTATTATTTCTAATTAACAATTTGTGCGCTAATATATGCTTAATCGCTAACAGCCTGAAATTTTGCCACGACACCTGTGCTGGGTTCAACCAATTTGTGGCTATATATAATTTCATTAGTAAACTAATATTCATAATTACAATCTTTTTTGTTTTGTCCAAATTCTCCGGTGGAATATGTAAAATCAGAAATTCCCAGGAGAGTGTTGAGTTTTGGTAACCCATTTTTTGTAGTTGTAACTTTAAAGAATTCCATAATTTATAAATGCACTTGCAACTCCAGAACATGTGTAACAGGTCTGCTGTCTGATCTACACACTGTGGACATTTAGGTGACTTTTTTGAATCAAATTTATGAAGTGTAAGATGGGTATAATATGCATTGTTAAATATCAGCACCTAGCAGATTCTCAGTCATCTCTAATGTACTTCCAAAATGTATACCTTGTAGAGACCTCAGGTCTCAGATGCAAAACTTTCTAGAAGATGTCAAATTAAACAAACACTTTGGTGACTCTTAATACTCTGTTCATGCAGCAAAGCTGTGGAATTCCATTCCTCCAGACATTAGACATGACGGTAAATATAAAACATTTCTGTACAATCTAAAAACCTACTTAACTTCCATTTGGACCCGTTCTTATACCTGAATTTCATCTCCATCAATTCTATCCTCAACCCCTATCCATCCTAGATGTTCTTTGTGCTTCGTTGTTGCAGTCGTCACAAGTGGGTTATCCCTGTTGTGGTAAACCTCGGCCGGCCCGAATACCAGAGTCAATGTTTTTCTGCGTCGGCTGCTGTCGCTTGTGGCTGACATCAGGTTGTCAGTGCTATAAAGGAAGGCAGCCGATGCCATTACATCAGTCTTTCCTGCCGTGGAGCCCATAGCAGAAGCACTTCGCAAGTGTGCTGGTCGGTCACTACCAGAGTTTGAATTACAGCTGAAAACCTCTAAAGTTAAGTACCCCATTGGGAATCCTTTTTTCTTGCACTAACCGATGTCCGAAAAAGTTAACAATTGCCTCGCCTGTGGAAAGCAAATACCACACCAAGACTTCCATTCATACTGCATCACTTGTGTAGGCCCAGACCACGATGTCCCCTATTGCCGGTTCTGTGCCCTCTTTAATGCGAGAACCATTTGTCGTAGAGCTCTTTTTGTAGCCAGATATTTTTGTCTTCCATCTTCACATTCTGAAATGACATCAGTCGGCCAACAAACCGTAGACATTCTGAAAAAATGTAATGATAAAGATAGAGACAGACCACACAAGGCTAAGCCTTCTGATGACTCTACCTCTAAGCAGGTCGTCAGTTCTCCGGAATTCAGTGAGGCACCTTCACAGCCCCTGATGTCCAATTCAGTACCTTCGCATGCCTCTATTGAGACCCTTTCGGAGTCCAGTATGCCGCAGAAATCTTCTTTGTCTTCTGAACCTTTGGTTGTCTCTACCTTGGTTGGGTCTGGAGCTGCGAGCAGGCACCGGCCTCCGAGGAGGTTTTTTGCATTACCGAATCTAGACAAAAAATGACATCTTCTCCTCAGACTACCGTTTCTCTCAGACTGATGGATTCTCTTAGGCCAAGAAGCAAGGCCACTCCTAGGAAAAATACCTCTAACCGCCATTTTATCCCTGCTCTACCACCCCAAGCTCAAATGCTTAAAATGGTGGAGGATCTTATCACCCTTATCAGGAGTAGTCAGGCCGCACCTCCTAAAAGGAAAAGGGACCCTTCCCTCGAAATGCTGACAGAACAGGATTCTGAGGAGTCTGATTATTCAGATTTGGAAGAGGAACAACAACCTCCGTAGCATATCGCCTACTCTGAGGTGATCTCTGCCTAACATATAAAGCTATGTCAAACCCAGAGCCATTGGACATGCTACACCTAAAGAAATCCCAATCCCTCTGAGCTACACGCTCTAGGGACTTAAACCTTGTCACCACAATAATCAGGACACGCTGGAGGGATAGGTTCCTGTCCCAGAGAATTCCCATACTCTGGAACAAGCTACCCATCTATGTCAAGCAAAGTTCCTCATTAGTACTCTTCAAGAAAAATTTTGATGAGTGGATGGGAAATAGGAAATATGCCCCTGGATCACTTCTGTGGCTCTGCACGACAGGGGCACAGGAAAATAACTTTCTTTGGTGGCGTAAGCCAGTGAACCTTGTTGGCTAGGCTTACTTAGGGCCTTAGGCCGATAACCTAGTACCTACCTATGAACCTATGAAACTCTTACTGCTTATGAGGATTCAGATGCTGAGGAATCCATCCCTTCTGCCTCCCCACCAGAAGACCTTTCTTTTGGGGAACCCTTCACACCCTTAGGGAACATTTCCACTGGAAATCCCAGGACTTCCCTCAGTCTAAGAAAAGACTAAGAGAGTTTCTAGACCCGCCCCAGCACAGACTCTTGGCCATCTCCCCTATCTTAGAGGTGGCTGATGATGATGTCTTCCAGGAATCCAGCTTAAATCTTGATGCCCGGCCATCTCACCTGCTCCCAGAAAACCTGACAGGTATTACAGAGTACTGGAGTCTCACAAATACCTGTACAGAAATCCTGCTGCAGACCTCAAAGCATTACACAGGGACCAAAAGGAGCTAAGGCTAGTTCTGCAAAGAATCCTACTCCTTCTGACAAGGACTCCAGAGCTCTGGACAGTTAGGGTAAAAAGTATACACCTCTGCAACCTTAGCTATCAGAGCACTCAACTGCCAGTTGCACATGTTAAAATATCAACAACACACGTTGGAACTATTAAAACAAAAGATTTCAACCTTTCCTGACTGTGCCAATTCCAAAGAGTTAGCAGATTTACTGCACTCTACTTGTCAAGTAGCTAAATCCTCTTTACACTGTGAATTTGATGCCCTAAAAGCCTCAAGCAGGGCAGTAATGTCAGAATCTGTCATTAGGAGACGTATGGTTGAAGGAACAACCTTTCCCTGATCATGTCAAAACTAAATTAATTGATGCACCCTTCGACAAGGACCGCTTGTTTGGAGTAAAAGCAGAAGAGGTGCTTAAAAAGATGGAAGACAAAGCAAAATCTATGCAAATAGTAAAAGATTTCCTTCAGGTACAACCTTCTAGGTCCAGCAGGCATTTTCCCTCAAAACACTGGTTCTTTCCTGCACCTAGCAGACAGTGACAAGGTAAGCCCCACAGGGACAGACCACCCAGACTTCTATCCTAGGGACAGCAGAGAACCAAACAGTGGACAACTTCCACTCCAAAGGCAGGGAGTTCTAAGCCATCCCTCTATGGCAAACATTCTCAATGACTCCCTCTCTCCCCTCTGCCCACTTTTCACTCACCAAAAACTAGGAGGAAGGCTCTCCCTCTGCAAAGAGAATTGGCTTTCTGTAATAAAGCACCAATGGGTATTAAAGATCATTTCTCAGGGATACAAATTTTCCTTCAACGAACTCCCAATTCCAAGAGGGTACCCAGACTTACCTACAAATCAGTAGACAGAGGTATTAAAACAGTTCCAAACTCTCATATCCCAAGTGGCAGTAGAACCTGTTCCCTCAGACCAAACAGACAAAGGCTTTTATTCCAGACTAGTCCTTGTTCCCAGAAAAGAGGGAACTTGGCACCCCATCTTCTATCTATCCATACTTCCTTGTGGTCACCAAATTCAAAATGCTAACTTTGCAGCAGCTACTATCTATGCTGACAAAATATACCTGGTTAGTTACCCTAGATCTAAAAGATACCTACCTCCACATCCCCATAAGGGAATCCTGCAGGAAATTCCTTCACATCAGAGCAGGCTCACAACATCATCACTAAGGGCTTTTCATCCAAAAAAAAGGAGGTCATTGTCCCACTGTACTCATCCCTCATTAGACCCAATATAGAATACAATGCCCCGTTTGGTATGTACCTCTCAAGACATCTGCAACAACTGGAAAGGCAGCAGAAATACCTCACTAAAAGAACCACAGGCCTAAAGCAGATGCCCTATGCTGTCTAAAAAAACTCCAGCTATACTCTGTCTCATATTGTCTACTCAGAGGCGATCTCTGCTTAACATACAAGGCCATGTCAAACCCAGAGCTGTTGGACATGCTACACTTAAAGAAATCCCAATCCCTCAGAGCCACATGCTCCAGGGATCTAAACCTTGTCATCACAATGAACAAAACATGCTGGAGGAATAGGTTCCTGACCCAGAGATTCCCCATACTCTGGAAGAGAATGCCCATACATGTCAAGCAGAGCGCCTCTTTGGCCCTCTTCAAAAGGAACCTTGACGATTGGATGGGAGATAGGACATTCACCCCGGGGATCACATCAGTCGCCCTGTTAGACAGGGGTCCAGCAAAGTAAATATTGTGGGAAGAAATATCCAGGGAATTGTTATGGCTAGGCTTGTATAGGCCCTAGGGCCAATAGCCTAGTACCAACCTATGAACACTTTCAGTTCTCTGTGCTACCCTTTGGCTTATCTACTGCTCCCAGGGTATTCACCAAATGCTTAGCCCCGGTCACAGCCTTTTGCAGACAGAAAAATATACAAATTTACCCTTATCTGGGTGACTGCCTCATTCAGGCAGATTGCAAAGAAAAGCTCCTCAAGGACCTTCTCTTTGCCAAAACTCTCCTAACCTCCTTAGGGTACACCATCAACGAGAGGAAATAAATGCAAACACCCTCCAATAAGATCATTTTCTTGGGCACTCTGCTGGACACAACATCCCAAATGGCCTTCCTATCGCCAGAAAAAGAGAGCTTCCTGCCTCTCTGTTTTACCCAGCTGGCTTCCAGAAGTCACCTCACTGTGAAGAAGTTCCTGCAAGCCTTGGGGTACATGCATCTTGCATCCTTCTAATTCCTTTGGCCAGGCTTCACATGAGAAAACTTCAGTGGTACCTAAAGAATCTTTGGTGTCAGCACTCTCAGCCTCTAGAGACCTCTCTACCTCTGATAACCTGCATAAGGGCCGTGTTTCTCTGGTGGGCTGGGGCCTGTGCTCAGAACAAGGGTCTTCCCTTCACCCTTCACCCAACTGGGCAGACCATTACCACTGACGCCTCAGACATAGATTGGGGTGCTCACCTACAAGCAGGTACACCCAAGGTCTTTGGGATGACCAGCACCTTCCCTTACACATCAACAAAAAAGGAAATGATGGCAGTACAAAAGGCTCTGACATCCTTCAAACCACATCTCAAGCCAGGGGTTCTCCTTATTAAAACAGACAACACCACAGTGATGTGGTACATCAACAAACATGGAGGTACCCAATCTTATCCTCTGTGCAGGCTAGCTATGAACCTCTGGCGGGCAGCCTCTTCCATGGGATTGCACCTGATAGCACAATACCTACCAGTGATCAACAACACCATGGCAGGCCACTTAAGCAGAAACTTACGGGACCCCCATGAATGGCAGCTCCACAGAGAAATCTTTTTACAAATGACTCAGGCATGGGGCACTCCGGAGGTGGATCTCTTTCCTTCACATCCGAACCATCAGCTGAAACAATTCTGTACCAGGGAGTATCACCACTTAGCATGAAAGGTGGATGCCTTGACCTTCCCCTGAAACACTCTCTTTGTGTATGCATTTCCTTCTCTGCCTCTTAACCCCAAGGTACTGATCAAAATAAGGGAGGAGACCAAAGGCCATCCTCATTGCTCCAGATTGGCCCGGACAACATTGGTACCCCTTACTGCACAGCCTGACCTTACAGCCTCCCAGGCAGCTCCCCCTGTTCTCAGAACTCTTAACTCGGGGGGGGGGGGTGCTGCACCCAGATTAGCAGCAGACTCTCAAACTATCAGCATGGCAAATACTCTAAAGGCAAACAAGGGACCCCTGTTAAGCAAACAGGTCCTAGACATTACCACAGAGGCCATAAGGCCCAGCACCAGAAAATCTTATGCAGGAAAATGGAAAAGATTCTGCTCCTGGAGCCTGTCCAGAAGGGGCAATACCTCACAACCTTCCATTCCTCTTATCCTGGACTACCTAGCAGAGCTACTTAATAGTGGCCTCTCGTTCACCTCTGTTAAAATCCATGCCTCAGCCATTTCAGCTCATTTTGATACAGAACAGCCCCTGTTTTCCCATCCTTTGATTAAACAATTCCTTAGAGGGGCTTATAATATCAGACCTCCCAGAAAGTCACTCACTCCAGCCTGGGACCTGAATTACGTTTTGGAAAAACTAATTTTACCACCCTTCAAACCTGCTGCTTCAGCAGAACTAAAATACCTCTCCTGGAAGACTGCTTTCCTCCTAGCTATCACCTCAGCCATAAGGGTTTCAGAACTTCAGGCATTGATGGCCATTGAGCCCTTCATCATCTTCCATGCAGACAGGGTCTCCCTGAGGACTAATCCCTCCTTTATGCCCAAGGTGGTATCTAATGTAAATAAATGTAATGTAATGTAATAAATAAATAAATAATGTAAGTCTCAACCAGACCATACATCTACCCACCTTCTTTCCTAACCCCCAAAACAAGGGGGAAAGAATTCTGCACTCTCTGGAAGTGCACAGACAGCTCAGATGCTTTATGGATCATACTAAACCCTTCAGGAAAATAGACCACCTACTGGTCAGGTTTGTCCCAGGGGCAGAGGGGATGCCCATCTTCAAACAGACCATTTCCAAATGGATATCACACTGTATCCATTTCTGCTACAGTTTGCATGGGAAACCCACCCAAGTCTATTCAAACCCATTCCACTAGGGCAGCCTCCACTTCCACAGCATTCCTCAGAGGAGTTCCCACCAGGAACATCCTGGAAGCTGCCACCTGGACTTCTGTTCATACCTTTACCAAGCATTACCACCTACCCTTATTTTCTAAGGCTAGGTAGGGCAGGGTTTGCCTCTGCAGGGCAAGCTGACCCATTCCTAGGTCTCTTACAAATCCTACCACCCCTCTCCTCAGTTTTGGGAATCCTCCCACCAGTGATGACTGCAACAGTGAAACACAAAGAACATAGTACAGTTGTGTACACTTCCCATAAATGTAGATGTTCAAGTGCATTCACTGTTGCAGTCCTGGTTTCCCATCCTCCTTCCCCCTTATATCTTCTTTCTTTAGGGGGACAAGTTTCTAATGGTGGCTTTTAGCCACCAGGACCACTTTCTATATTTACTTGGGCTTATGACTGGTTAGAGCAAGAAAGCCTTCTTTTATAGCACTGACAACCTGATGTCAGCCACAGGCGACAGCAGCCGACACAGAAAAACATTGACGCTAGTATACAGGCTGGCCGATGGCTACCACAGTAGGGATAACCCACAGGTGATGACTGCAACAGTGATTACACTCGAACATCTACATTTATGATAAGTGTACACAACTTTACTTTCTCCCTTTCTTTCTCTCCTTCCTTTAACTACTATAGGATCTACATTCTTAACATGTTTAACTGTTGCCATATATTGTTAATGGATTATTTATTTTTAACCATCATTACTTATGCTTTCTATTGATGTACATAGGTAATTTGTAATTGTTTTGTTTATGTATTCATGAATATCCATGTACAGTTGTTTTTGTTTTTGTTGCGCCTGTTGTATACCTGTGGAGTTTTTCACCACAAGCCTCCATGAAAATATGCTTTTTGCTCATTTGGTTTAATCACAGTTAATTAAATGGAAATAAATAAATAAACTTGCTATAGCCAATGGACAGATTTGCAGGGCAAAATAAGTACCTACCAACTATCCCTGATTTCACAGAATGTCTGTGAGTTTGTCTAATATTTTTGGTTTGTTCATCTTGAGATTTGTGGCTTTCTGGTGAATTGCAGAGAGTTACAGTCCCTAAATAATGACAGACATTTGTGTTTCTGACTACATATCCTTTAGACAATGCATACTATGGAAACCTGTTTTTCTATCAACTCTCTAAGTATGCAAGAGCAATATTTAAAGTCTAGCCCTGATTTTTGGGCCTTTGTTTCCCAATATTTTTGGCTTTGTCCCTGATTCTTTCACAAGAAACTAGGAGTGTTATTTGCATCTTATATTATATTTATTTATTTATATTTTATAAGAGTCAGACATCTGAGCTGTACACATACAGACTACCAATAATTGCTGAGACTGTCTAATTAGGAAATGACTAACTGCTGCTGTTCATTCATTATTCCAGCTTCACAGGATTAATGTGATTTATGTAAGTCAACATGGAATATTGTAATGACTGGCTACTGTATGTGTGGAGCAATGTTGAATTTAACTACATGGCTATCATTTTTTTATCACAGCCATACATGTGAACTGCACACAGAACTGGCTATAGCACCTGGGAGAGTCATTGGGGAGGGAGCTGTCTGTGGATAAATGTAACTGACTCTCTTGTCATGTTCTCAGTTTAAAGTCATTAATCTGGTTTTAAAGACTAGTGAGCATTTGTGTAAAGAAAGATGGAATACTTGATCATTGTGGCCATTATTGTTTAGCACAGACATTTGAGGTGTGCACAGTAAAATTGATATAATTAATGGATATGAAGGTCGTTTGTTGATACAAGTAACTTACCCCTGCTGTTGTTTAGTCACTGTTAAACAGTATTTACTGATCTGCCAAGAGTGGAGACAAATAATGTGATGTGTTGTATTAGCTGAAAATAGTGTAAAACTAGGATTGCTCTGGCCTATGCTTGTGTGTACATGTGAATGTAGAGGGTCTAAAATGTATTTAAGAGTAACAAGCTAGATATAATTTCTTTCACTTTCCTTTCATTTTCTATCACAAGCATAACCACTGCACATAAATTAATATTTTTGGTAGTCTGGCAAGAGCAGGTTGAGTGTGAAAGTAACTGATCACTGTCACAATGGCACAGTGATTAACATTGCCATCTCACAGCAAACAGTTCTAGGTCAGTTCCTGGTGTTTTCTTTTATATGGAGTCTGCATGCCTTACTTGTATCTGTATGGATGTATCCATGTGCTCTATTTTCCTTCAACAACCCAAAGATGAGCTGTAGGTGATTTAGTGTTTCTCCAATTTGCCTTTACGCAAGCATGCAATATGTGTGCATGCTTGTGTGTGCATGTGTTTGTGCATGTTGTGAGAGACCTCAATTGTTAGGGACAATGTCAGTATGGATGAATGTGTGTGTGTGTGTGTGTGTGTGTGTGTGTGTGTGTGTGTGTGTGTGTGTGTGTGTGTGTGTGTGTGTGTGTGTGTGTGTGTGTGTGTGTGGGCACAAGCAATCATTGATTTTTATCTGTGGGTGAACACAATATTGCTGGACACATACATAACTCTTCTGAGTAGAGATAAAAAAAGTCAGCAAGTCATAATCTTCCAAAAGTAAGGCATAAAATGCATCACAGAACAGACAAGACACCCTGGCTTTACAACTGAATTTTTGACACTAGCTTGGTGATGGCCTCTTCCCTGAATCTCACCTAGTCTAAAACCAAATCTATTCAGGTGTCTGCAGATGAGGTCACTGTAACTTATGTAGGAGACTGTGGTTAATATTTCTTTAATTTTCCTTATAATCAAACCTCTGCAGAGTGAAATATTTTTTCTATAGCTTGTGTGTGGGCTGTGGACAGTGTGGTCATTTCATTAACTTTTCTCACAAAGCACAGAGGTGAGCAAAAAAGTTAGTATAACTTGTGTTCGTGCTGGGGACAGTATGGTCATTATTTCTTTAACAAATGTCAGAGCCGCTCATAGACAGTCACTGTGGATTATTTAGGAGCAGTGTACTGCTTAGGAGCAACAAGCTGCAATACATTACTGTAGTAAATATATATATATATTTTTTTCTCACAATCAAACATCAGATGCAGTCATGCTGTTTATATACAACTCAAGCCAACAGGTCACAGTCTATTACTATGTTCTATTTGTTCTTTCAGTTATGCCCCAATCTGACATCAGAATTGGGAACAAAAGATATTGATGAGGTTTCATGTCATCTATGTGTTTGATAGCCATTTAAAATATGTGACTGTGATCATTTGTGCCTTCATCTCAATCTAACACAAGAGGAATACACAGAAGGTGACCATCTGGAAGGGCATAGGGTGGTAGGCTCTATTACTTATGTATCCAAGCAAACATTTGCCTTCTGTGTTTGTTGTGAATTGCAGCAGGTAGTATTGGTGCATCACAACAATAGGATCTCTGCTTTGATTCTTGGCTGGGGTACCTTATGTGCAGAGTCTGCAGGTCCTCCCTGTGTTCTTATGGGTTTCCTCCAGGTGCTCTGTTTTCCTCCCACATTACAAAGGCATGCAGTAGGTGGATTGGGCACTCTAAATTAACCATATATGTGAATGTGCATGTGAGTGTCTGATATGGAAGAACAGCTTTAGCAGGGCTAGACAGCTGGTGGTGTGAACCTTGGCTGTAGATGATTGTCACAGTTAAAGTGACACCCCAACTCCATGTGTAAAAATGGGAAAAAAGGGTTGTGGATGGATTCTGTTTTGTCCAACATAACATACTTATTTCTTGAATGAAAAAAGTAAGACTGAATTTCTTCCCTAACTCATGTTTTATCAGGCCATCATTGGATCAAAAAATTAGAAAACAGTTTTAAAATTCATCCCCAGGGGGTTGGGGGCTGGCATAATGGTTAAGGTGTTTACCTTGAAACATAAGGCACAGGGTTTGATTCTCACCTTTGGGAAGCATTGCTAGGCTTAAAAAGCCCCCCCCCCCCCAAAGCCGTTAGCTTAGTAATTACCTATGAACCTATCTCAGAGCATCTGTATCTGTGTAGCTTCTGGGAGCCTATCAGTCCCAAGATGGCTACCTTAAATTGAGTATTTATCACATGGTTATTACAGTACACTCTTAGCCAGTTAGGATGTGCTGAAAGAATAAAAAAATAGCAAAGCTGAAGAGTAAGACTGAATTTCTTTCCTTGGACATGACTTTTATTCTGGGAATCATTGGATAAAAAGTTTGTCTAAAAAGTATCTTAGTGCATCTAGAACACCATGGCTTCTGGGTGGCTAGAGCCCACAGATTCCTCAAATTAATTCACTTATTTCCTGTATAATTCTCACACTACTGTCTTAACTAGTTAGGAAAAATCTGAACAGTAAGATAAAATTTGAGAAAAGAAAGAAAAATCTGGATGGTGTGGGGAGGCCTGGATAAGGTGAACCACTGTGAGGTGAAAGAGCATATGTACAGTAAGGGAACACTGGGAACCAGGAAGGGTGCCATGGAGTAATTTGCCTAGGGTGCCATATCACCTAAGGCCATTTCTTGTATTGATATTTAGTCTTGTAATATGCAAGATAGTATGAGTTTACTGCACACCCTCTTCCAAGACATTGAAAGTATTTACTCATTAAGTGTTACATGTTATAAGTCACTCACACTTTTCAAAAATGATTCAGATGACTTGTTAAATGTTAAGTGCCCTTCAGTTTATAGTGTCCTAATTGTTTGAAGGCCAATAAATGCTAAGAATAAGTACACACAGTAACTATCAACCTATGATAACAAATTTTATTCATGTGCGGAGCAAATGCAATAACAAAAATGTGCACCATGTGTTAGGCTAGCAGGATTCATTCCTTTAGAAGCTTTAGGGCAGGTTGCTGAACTTGGACAATATCCAGGTCTAACAACCTCTCGTGTATGTTAACTCTCAGAATGAAGACAAAGACACTTGGTTCTTTACTGACTTTGGGACTTCTTTATTTTTCTGGACCTTCCCTGGATTCCTAATTAAGAAAACAAAACACTAATTAAATCATACACTTGTGCACATTTTGTCAGCCTTATCCTTCCCACATTGTAATTCCAGCAATTTGTTCATTTAAATTTACCTTTTGTTACAACAGCGGGCATCTGAATCACAGGGGTAAGTAAGAGCATCACTCTTGCCAATTATGATGTCATACTTTACCCTCTAAAGAGTACAAAACAAGTCACTGAGGATGCATCTTGGGCTTGGTGAAGGAGCCCTTCATGAACACGTTATATGGACATGAATTAAATGAAGTGTATCCTTAAGATAGGATACCATAATAAAGATCAGCAAGAAGAGAAATAGAAACTGTTGCAATCTAGTTGAGGGGGGACTAGAATTTGAACTGTTGCTGACACTGGTTGAGACCAAAATAAAAAAAAATACTTCATTAACACTTGTTATTGAGGTATATGAATCATATTAACAGGAGGGATACTCAGCCAGCTTCACTGGTGCAGTGGGATAAAGCCCTAACTGTGAATTAAGTAGCATGAGTTCAAGAAGTGGTTCAGGAGACAGTAAGATCTGCAATGGTGGAGGGAGCAAAGAATGATAAGGCCAAGCTTGCTTGCCTCTTTGGTGGGAGGGGTAGGGAGCATGTGTCCAGGCACACTATTCCTGGTTGAACTTCCAGGGAAGACTAGGGATCACACACAGACAGTGCTATCTTTTGGAGGAAGGGGGGCAGGACTAATTGATTACATTCCACTGAGTTATGTACATACACCATGCAGGTCCACTGTATCCCAACCCTTTGAACATAACTCTCAACTGTCCAGATTTTTGCATCTTATTTTTGGTCTGATCCTCATAACAGTTGTGGTTTTCTGGCAAATCTTTGAGGATTGAAGTCACTAAATAATACTAAATAATGACAGACATTTGCATTTCAGACTTCATATCCTTCAAAAAATATATAACTATACAAAATCTGTCTTTCTAACAACTTTGTAAGTTTATAGGAGCAATATTTAAAATCTGGCCTGATTTTTGGGCCTTTGTCCTCCCATTAATTCTAGCTTACTCCAGATTTATTGCGATGAGAAACTGAGAGGTATGCCCTTGGATACTAAAACATGTACAGGCAATGACAGGACTTAGAATCAAAATCTGATGCCATGAGTGAATGATTGATGGATCCTGGTACTTGTACCCTTGTCTGTCACCCCAGGGAATGAATGGAATGTAGTCATGTCACCCCAGGGAATGAATGGAATGTAGTCATGTAACCCCAGGGAATGAATGGAATGTAGTCATGTCACCCCAGGGAATGAATGGAATGTAGTCATGTAACCCCAGGGAATGAATGGAATGTAGTCATGTCACCCCAGGGGGCAAATGGATCCATTGTGTGACTCAGAGTGATGGGCTTGATAGTCAGCAAGGGGGAATGGGCCAAAATAAAAAGAACTGAGAGACTGAAACATAACACTAGTGTGAATTTTTGGAAGAGTTACAGGGGACATGTAAAATAGGGATTCTAAATCATGCAATACTGTGAAAACAGCAGATCAACTATTCATTTCTTTTCAGGATAAACATTTTGGTTATCCTCTTTCTAAACAGCCTATGTTCAGATGGATGTCCATGACTATTTCATTTTGTTAATTTCATGAAAAATCCCTTCTATGTCAGATCAAAGCTCATTCTACCTAGGCTATTGCATTTTTGGTGCCTTTTCAAGGGTCTGGACTCAAACATTCTAGAAGCAACCAACTGGTCTTGACAACATATGCCTTTGCAACATACTATAAAATTGATAACCTTTCCAGGGCCAGAAGTGGCTTCACTAGGTCAGTCTTCCAAGGAATGTTAGACTGCAGTTCCAGTTTTCAATCTTCCTCCCAGATATTCTAAAAAGCTTTGGGAATAATCTTCCCATGTGTAAGCAAGACTGCAACAGTGAACAGTAAAGGATATAGTACTGTTTAAGAATTAGCATAACAGTAAATGCTTAGATATAGCACTGTTGCAGTATTTGCCACCCTCCCTCCCTCCTTTCTCCTTTATCTTTTATATTTCCTCTTTCTTGGCTGAGGTGGACTTGATGCACTTTTTCCTGTCTCTTTGCTGTCATGCCTTGGTTTCCTCTCCCTTTTTGCCTTTTTTCTCTTGGACTTGGGCAAGAAAGTTCTGATGATTTTCAAGCCAGTACTTCCTATATTTACCAATGTGCATTCTTGTGTGGGGGCCATAGGTCAGATGTACAGCATGAGAGGAAGGCACCCAAGCTTTGGTATACTGGCCAAGCATATACCTATGGCAGGATACCTCCCATATGTAAGCAATACTGCAACAATGAAATGATCAATGAAGGACATTTTTCAATACGGTTTTCTCCTTTCTTGTACTAAACATAGGGACACAGGATCATATGCAGTTACTAGGTTATTGGCCCTGAGGCCCTTACAAGCCTATCCAAGAATTCAGCCCATGTTCCAACAAGTCAGCACCCTATGCCACTGTCTGGCAGGGACACAGGTGAAATCCTAGGGGTGTATTTTCTGTTCCCCATCCAGTTATCCAGGCTGCACTTAAAAAGGGTTAATGAGGTACTCGGTTTTACATGGAGAGGGAGTCTATTCCAGAAAAGGGGGAGTCTCTGGGACAGAAATCTGTCCCACCAACAAGTCCAATTGATGTCACAGACCAGGTTGAGGTCGCGCATGTGGGTTACTCGAGTGGAGCTTGACCTGCGGATATGCAGCACTCCCATCAGAGTGGGGTCTGAGATTGCTTTATATGCCAGACAGAGGTTACTTCTGAGGAGGGTGTAGGAGACTGAGTAGAGGAACAGGGCTTTTAGCCTATCCAGGTAGGGCAGATGTTTGAGGCCCTAGATCCTCTGGGTGAAAAACCTCTGTGGTCTCTCCAGCTGTTGCATGTGCTTTGTGAGGTACATGCCGAAAGGGGCATTGTACTCAATAATGGATCTTATAAGGGAAAAATACAGGGATGTTATGACCACCTTGTCCCTGGATGAAATACCCTTACTAATGAGGTGGGCCATATAGAAAGCTTTCCATACAATAGAGGCAATATGGTGGTCAAAACTCAGTTTGCTATCAATCTGGGTGCCCAAATCCCTCACCACAGATTGAGTGCTTAAGACCTTATTATCAATGTGATAATTTGTGCGGATGTCACTATCCCCAAAAGGGATGATGATGCCTTTTTTTGCATTCAGTTTGAGGGCATGTTTCTGGCTCCAGTCATTTGTTTGGGTGAGACTCTCTTGGAGGATGTCCACATCACTGGGGGAATTCATGACAGTACCCAGCCTGTAGTCATCTGCAAACTTGGTCAGCCATAACCCATAGGCCACTAGATTTGGCCTGCACCTCCGGGAAGTATATCACAAACAGCAGAGGCCTCAAGATCAATCCCTGGGGTACACCACTTGTTACGGGTCTACTACTTGAGGTGCCTTCCCCTATTTTGACTATGTGGGTTCTATCAGTGATCCAGTTTGCTACCCATCTGGAAACATATGGATTGATGCCTAGTTGAGAGAGTTTATCTATTATACCTGAGTGGGGGAATAGTATTGAAGGCTTTGGGCCAGGTCAAGGTAGGCGGTGTACACTGTCTTCCCCTCATCTATGGCCCCGGTGAGTGTCTCAAAGAAGACCATATTTAACAGGCATGACCTTCCCTTGACAAAACTAAACTGTGTGGGATCAAGTGTCTGGAGGTTGCCAATGTCCTTGTTAATGAGGTCCATGATAATCTGCTCCATGGCCTTTCAGATTAGGCTTGTTAGGCTGATAGGTCTGTAATTTCCTGGATCGGTGCACGCTCCACCTTTGTGCAAAGGGATGACAGTAGCTGTCCTCCACTCGACTGGGACAAAGCCAGTATTCAGGCTTTGGTTGAATAGGGTGCCTAATGTTGCTGCAAGTTCCTGCCTGAGTTTATGTAGGATGCAGCCTGGGATGTTATAGGGCCCCATGGAGGCAGTATTTTTTGCCTTTGAGAGGGCAGTGATGACTTGCTCCTTAGAGATAAGGGAAGGGGGGCAGGTACTGGGGATGTCCTGTTTTATTAATGGGGGGACAAAGGAGTGAAGTTGTCACTGAAACTGTCTGCCAGGAGGTTAGCTATATCTATAGCATTTGTGTATGTGGTGTCCCTGACCACCAGTTCTGAGCAGATCTGGGTGCTTCCCTTGAGATTGCAGACATATGTGAAGAAGGCCTTATGAAGGTCTTTATTACATGTGGCCAGTTTGACCTCAAAGTTTGCTTTGGAGGATTTCATTAGTGCTCTTATTTGCTTGTTCAGGCTAAGAAGAGATTGCTTCCAATTAGGCACCTGCTTCTTCTTGGTCCTAGACAGCAATTTTTTTCCTTTTATTATAGAGTTTATTTATTGTAGATGTCCAACAGACAGGTTTACTCTTCCTTGAGAAGGAGGATTTCATCCTGTCTGGTATTCCTGATTCCATGCTATATAATTGCTCATATAATACTTTGGTGTAGGTTTGGACATATGTGCCAGTTCCTATGGAGGGGGAGGGGGCCGTCAAGCTGTTTATACCTTCCATAAGGAGGTTGTAATCAACTTTGAAGAAATTTTTTTGTTTGGCCCTAGCTGGGGGGGGGGGGGGTCAGGGGAGATGGTGACTACGAAAGTGACTGCTTTGTAATTGGATCTTACCACAGATGATGACACTGTAGGGATGCTGCAGTGATTACTCCTGTTGGTTAATACAAATTCCAAAGATATTTTTACCTCTTGTGGGTGTGTCAACCAACTGGTTCAAGGCATTTGCATTGACTAAATCAAGGAATCTCTGGGCATTTGCATTTTGGTGTGAGTATTTCTTCCAATCGATGATTAGATAGTTAAAGTTGCCTAGGATCAGGGTAAAGGGTTGAATCTTAATAGATTCAAAGAGGCCCAGATAGGTGGAGTGGGCATCTTGAGTCAAAGTTGGAGGCCTATAGCTAGCTATGATTTGAATAGGGGTCTTGTCAATTGTTAACTGCACCTGAAGTGTTTCCTGTGCATCATACTGTTTGACCAGCCTAGAGGTGTGTATGCCTTTTATGTATATTGCAACTCCACCTCCTTTTGTTTTGCTGCTCACAGTTTGGGGTCTGAATGAATGATAGGATGAGTAACCTGGTATGGCTGGGGTGCTCCCAGCAGCTTTGAACCAGTTTTCTGTGACTGCACAAATGTTAACTTCTTCCAGAATTAAGAATGTTTGCAATGAGTGCAATTTCATGTTTAGACTCTTAGTGTTTAGCAGCATGATCTTTAATTTACATTTTGATGAAATGTTCATGTTGGTAGTTTTGACCTTATGGCATTGCCTAAAAAGGCACTATGGGGGAGGCAAGAGCCTTTGCCAGGAGCCTGAGGCCCAAGGACAACAGATGCAGACCATTAGACCATGTGATAACTTTAGAGTCTATTTTTGGTTTTAGTGGAGATTTAGATTTTTGATTAAAGATAGTTTCTAGTAGTTTATGATCAGTTATCAATGTGAAAGATTTTTTTCATACTTTGAGTATAGTTAAGTCTAATTTATGGAAAAGACTAATTTTTTTGTAAGTATCTCTTCCTTACACCGGTCAAGGATCTGCTGGCATTGACTACAAGTCTGTATCTATGGCTTTGCTTTTCATTTAGTACAGTACCCAAGCCTATCACATTAGTATCCAGTAATAAAGCAGCTTAATTTTCTGGAACAAACTACACCATTACTGTATCGAAACCAACACTATTATTTAATTTATCAAATGTGGTCTCATTTGTCCTTTCAAATGTAACATCATAGTTCTGTTATTGTAATGTCATAGTAATAAAGTCTCTGATAAAATGTGAATTATAGTTTGTTATTCCTTGCAAAATCTTTACTTTAAATTTTTTGTACATGAAATTTTGTGTAGTGTCTTAACTTTGATTAGATCAAGGGTAACCTCTCAAGCTGAGAAAAATTAAACATAACATTTTATTAATATATTTTCATGAAATGTACGTGTCTGTGTGATGTCAATCAACTTTCTCTCAATTATTCTAGTACTTACTTTGAAGAGAACAGTTATGTTAGGAATTTACAATTGTAGATGTTTACGTATATTCACTGTTGCTGTAATGACTCTTGAGATTCATGTCTGCAGAAGCCTAACAGCTCAATTTCAAGTGCTCTTCACCCTTCCCCTCCAAACCACGTAGACTCCCACATTGATGTCAGGATGTTGGAAGTGTAATGGGGCATCACCTGGCACCACTTTTGGATCTTTCCTGCCCTTGCAGGTTTGCTTCTTCTTACTAAAGCATGACTCACTTAAAGATAACATGTCCCAGGCCTGCCTCTCAACTGTACCACATTCCAAGGTAAATACCAGTTTTGAGGGCAAAATATTGGAATTCCCGTGTGGACCCTTTAATTTCCAAATTTCCGTTTTTTGGGGGTTTTTTGAATTTTTTAACCACTGACGTCATTAGGTGCAGGGTGCGCGCGATGATGTCAGCTTCTGCAGACCGGTCAGACAGTGCACATCTTTCCTCCCCAGCTCCCACTCCAGGTAAAAAAAATGTAAACTTTTACTGAACAGCTGCAAGCATGGTCAAACAAATTACATTAGAGAAATGGCCGGAGAAACGTTAATGGGTGCTTAACATTTACCTAACAGCTGCAGCCTGCAAGAGATATGTGCCTGCGAGAGAAACGGCAGCTTCTTTACTTTGTTTACTGTGCTTAGCTCAGCTTGCAGGCGTTACCTTTGAACAGTGATTCCTTTTACTTAACGGCCCAGTTTGCAGAAATGGCAGCTTCTTTACTTTGTTTACTGTGCTGATCTCAGCTTGCAGAATGTAGGCAAAACTTTTGAAATTATGTTTAGTTTACAGGAATTACGGCTGAGAGAAACAGCAGCTTCTTGAACTACTTTTGAATGGTGATTCCTTTTTACTTAACGGCTCAGCTTGCAGGCATAACGTGTGTGAAACGGCATCTTCTTTGTTTAGCTCATTTGCAGGCATTAGGGCTGAGAGAAATGGCAGCTTTTTTAATTAACTGCTTTTGCAAGTGTGTTTAGCTCAGCTTATAGGCATTATGGCTGAGATAAATGGAAGCTTCTTGAGCTACTTTTGAATGGGGATTCCTTTTTACTTAACAGCTCAGCTTGCAGGCATAGCGTGTGTGAAACAGCAGCTTTACTTTGTTCCTGTGCTTATTTTGAAAGGTGATTCCTTTTACTTAACAGGCTAACAGCTCAGCTTGCAGGCATAACATGTGTGAACCAGCAGCTTTACTTTGTTCCTGTGCTTATTTTGAAAGGTGATTCCTTTTGTTTAACAGCTCAGCTTGCAGGCATTGCTTCTTTTGAATGGTGATTCCTTATTGCAGGCATTACTTCTTTTGAATGGTGATGCCTTATTGCAGGCGTTATGTTACTTCTTTTGAGTGGTGATTCCTTATTGCAGGCATTACTTCTTTTGAATTGTGATTCCTTATTGCAGGCATTACTTCTTTTGCAGGCATTACTTCTTTTGAGTGGTGATTCCTTATTGCAGGCATTACTTCTTTTGAATATCGATGCCTTATTGCAGGCGTTACTTCTTTTGAGTGGTGATTCCTTATTGCAGGCATTACTTCTTTTGAATTGTGATTCCTTATTGCAGGCATTACTTCTTTTGAGCGGTGATTCCTTATTGCAGGCATTACTTCTTTTGAATGGTGATGCCTTATTGCAGGCGTTACTTCTTTTGAGTGGTGATTCCTTATTGCAGAAAATACTTCTTTTGAATTGTGATTCCTTATTGCAGGCATTACTTCTTTTGAATTGTGATTCCTTATTGCAGGCATTACTTCTTTTGAGCGGTGATTCCTTATTGCAGGCATTACTTCTTTTGAACAGTGATTCCTTATTGCAGGCATTAATTCTTTAGCACAACAGGTAGAATACTTGCTTTTGATGCAGAAGGCTGTGGGTTCTACTGCCACATGCTTATTCCAAGTCTGTTTGTGTTGTTAGTAGTACAACAGGTAGAATACTTGCTTTTGATGCAGAAGGCTGTGGGTTCTAGGCTGTGGGTTCTACTGCCACAGTATGTAGATGGATTGCTGATACTATATTGTGTTGTACTTTTAAAGGGGGTGGATTCTGCAGTCCTGAGAATGTCTTCTTTGGCAGAGATACCGAGTAACTATGAAGCTGTTATCAGTTTGCCATCCATTACCTATTGCAATATTACTAGCTTATCATTTTTTAATGCAACTTAGGCAATTTATTCCTCAAGGACAACAGGCACTTTATTTGTAGCTGAAACAATGAAATATAAAGTTGCTTGCTAGCAGCAACCTCTTCAATAGTTACAGATCTTCAGATCTCACAGATCTCTTTAATGTAGAATTATTTAGATGACCTTTACTTCTGCAGAGATTGTGCATATTTACTGATACTAGTGGATTGTAGACGTTTGAGTAGACTTTTATGACGGAAATTGGAAATGTTCTGAATTGGGCAGTTTTGTCATTATTAGTTCATACATTTTGTTTCATTGCTTACTGGAAAAATGTTCAAAACAATAAATTTAAAATGCGCTCTAACAAGTGTGCTGTATTATACAAGGAATGTACAGTAATTTAATACAGTCAGAAAGGTGTATCAAAGAACACATGTATGTTTTGTGTGCAAGGAGCCTATGATTTGAAAGCAGCCCAAAGGTAATCTTTGTCTGCCACTGGCCAGATACATTTTCTTTCAATGTGGGTTTCAATGCTGTTTCAATGAATGTGAGTTTCAAGGGCAGAGAAGTTTTAATGCTAAGTCTATTTTCATTCTTTAGCAGATGTCTATTAGTGTTGGTGCTATAAAATGTAGAATAAAAATTTTACATGAAATCCAAATAATCATCGTAGAAGTAAGGCAGTACACACTTTACAGTGTTTATGTTAAATGGGGCAAAATAGCCAAATAATGGGACATTGGAATGGCTGCAGGGCGGAGGGCTGTGTATGGGGTCCCCGATTCGACCATGATTTTGTGACGGGGGAGGAGCATGGCAAACTCAAAGACAACCCCAGGTGGCACAAACTCAACCTATGCCACTGATCAGTAGGGCATGGAGAATGAGTTTTGGAGTTCCCAGCAAACTATAATATTCTTTTGCTAAGATTAGAATATTGCCTACCACTAATTGCCCTACTTTTATCACAAAACCCACATACTGCAAGTCACCAAAAACAAAATCCTAAGGTTCATCTTCTCCCTTCCCAGTGAACATCATTGCTACACATTTAAAAAAAATGGTTACCATTTACTAGAGGGTCTGGGCTGGGGGCATATTTTGGTTGTCTATTCTTCAGTTTGTGTTTGAAAATTAGTATATCAAAATTCCATTGGAGTGGATGGGGTTACATAATTATGTCTGCAAATTTTGTTAATCAGCATACAGATATGTGTCTATTTTTCATGTGCCTTTGTCCAGATTTTTGATGTTTCCAGGTTGAGAGGTATGGTCCCAGATGAGATCTCAATCAAAGGAACCCTAAAAACTGCCTCCCCAGGTTGCTGCTGAACCATCAAAAGGAGAGAGCCTGGTCAGGTGGTAGAGAGGAAGGTGGAAAAAGCTAGACTAGATACCCACACCAACCCAGTGGTATCCCAGTGATAGGGAGGAAGGATGGAGGATACTTTTACTTTAACAGTGAATATACTCCAACATCTACAATTGTGTTAAGTTTGTAACAAAACTGTAGTATGAACTTCATAATTCACCATTGTAAAACTGACTCCTGGGATGACTTTCAGTGCCTACAGACCACAGAGTGGCTGGCCATTTGGGGGAGTAGGGGACACAATGCCAGGTGGTATGGCTATGGCAAAGCTAACCTGGCCCTGTAAGTACTAGCTAAGTTGTTATGTTTGGCAAAGCCACGGTCTGAGGAATATGTAGCTGCTTCAAAGCTGACGTGGGGAGAGACCTCCCCCAGGAAGGATGTGGCAGTAGCTGTAGCTCTCATTAGACTTGGGATTGGCTTACCATGATGGGTGTAGCAGAAGATAATGCAATTTGCTACCTGTTTTCAAACGTGCCTTCTGTGGAAGGTTGGGCGCCAGGCTGGCAACTCGACACTGTAAAACTCTACTGCCAATCATGAGCGGACAGGTGATCCGCTGTGGCAACCCCTAACCAGGAAAAGCCGAAAAAAGAAGAAGCTACCCATTTTCAAATGTGTTGTTTGCTGACTGTTTTTTCCTCCCTGCCCTTTAGAAAGAACATTCAAAGACTGAACAGAGTTCCTGCACTGCTTTTTCTAACCATGTAAAATCTCAGATGTCTAAGAATATTGAGGGAACCTAAAATCCTTTCCCATTTATAGTGAAGATATGGAAATAATACAGGAAAGTGAATAGCCTGGGTTAGAAATAGCTCTGAAAGAGAGACTGGCCTACTGCCCTGCTATGATATTTGAAAAAGATAAGTGTTTATTTTCAATTGTCTTCTGCACTTGTGTTTAATACATATCTGTGTAATCTGCACAATTGTTTTTTTTTTTCGCACCCACCCGCCCTGTTGTTGTGGTGGTGGTGGTCTTAAGTCTTGGTGGCTTTGAGTTGCCCACCTCTGGTATAATGTTGATACTGGACACTTCCCCCCAGTCACATTACATCAGCTCATTCTACTGTTTATAGTTTGAACTTAGCAAAGGCCCACCCCTTTAGTTTCTGAACCTTGAATTATCTAATTATTTTCTGTCTCTTCACTTTCTACTATAAAATTGCCATATTTATTACTGCTTGTTGGTTGTTGTGACTTTTGGCTTTTCCCTGTTAGGGGTCGCCACAGCGGAACTCCAGTCCGCTAATGATTGGCAGTAGATTTTTACATGCCGAGTTGCCGGCCCTGATGCACAACCTTCAATGAAGGTACGCCCATTACTGCCTGTTGGTAGCCTCAATAAATTGATGACAGTGTTCTACTGAGTCGCTGCTTTGTTGGTGCTGTTACTGTTGTGATTTGTGGGCTATTGTTTCAAAGCAATCTACTGAGTAAATATATTTCATTGCTATCTACTGCAGTTCATTGCTGTCTCGCTGCATTTTGCTACATTTTGTTGCTGACTGACTGTATTTTTTCATACTGCAAGTTCTATTCTTTTGACTATAAGTGTTTAATCTGTGCTTCACTGTGAGTTTTTTCTTACTGAGTTCTTAACCTTGAAATTGAGTAGCATAGTCTCAATACAGGTCTGCAGTATCCAGAGCTTCAGCTGCACGGTTTTAAACCCTTTTTGAGGTATTCCAGCTATAAGTTAACTGTTTTTTTTAGTTCTAAACTTGTTTTCTGCCTTTCCTCTCACTAGAGTAGTTCAGATACATATTTGCTGTATCCAGGACTGTTTTGTACGTTTCTGAGTTCCCCAGAACCTTCTGTGTTAGAGGGAAGCCTTCCAGCTTGTCAGTGAGAGTGGTAAGCACTAGATAGCCTATCTACCACAAGAGGAATGGTTTCTGGCTCTTAAATTGTAGTTTATTGGCCATTTGGGAAGTTTTTTTCTATCCCTTTCAACTTTCTCTTCTCTCTTGCACTTTAATTAGCTTATTCGCCAGCACTTCTTCAAGCTTTTCGTAACAATTATTGTAGCACACATAAGTGCTATCAGCACTAGACCTCCTATAAGGAAACAGCTCCAGTACTTAGTAATGATAACCATCCCGCCTGGCATGTCTAAAAGTCAGTTTCCTGTGCTTTCTCCTATTAACCCGGTGAACTTGGGCATCTGAGGCACTGTAGCAACTGCCTCATATTCACAGAAAACCCCCTTCTCTTACCTCCCAACACTCAGACTTGTGAGAGATGCGCCTGTATCTCCAAATTGGAAGCCATGCACTCTCCAGCCAAGACCGGAATAGCTGGTCAAGAGGAGAAGGTCAACACCTGCACCACACCACATGGAACATATAACACTCCAGAACATCCACAATCTCAGCCCTCACATAAAAACACAAACCACACATCCACCTTCGCAGAGGCTCTCAATAGAAATCTATCCAAACACCAGAGACCTCCAAGGCAGAAATGCACTTGACCACCACAACACAACACAAACCACAAGACACATAGCTCACCTACACAGTTTGCCCCTCAACCTAAGCCCCTAAGACAAAACAGCTTGCCAAATACAATAATCATCGGTGACTCAATAGTGAGGCACACTGATGTCCCACTCACTAGGTTGAATAAGGAGAAGGTAACAGTCACCTGTCTATCAGATGCCAAAATCTGACACATAACACACACACTCAGGTCACTCCACAACAAGTACAAGTATAATTCTGTCATTGTCCATGTGGGCGTGAATGACCTGAGATGCACCTCCCTGGAATACATGAAAACAGACATGGTGGAGCTCTCAGATTATGTGGCCCAGGCAGGTATGACCCTATCCCTGAGCAGCATCCTACCATCGCCCAGAATGGTACCATAATACAAACAGAAAATGATTGACTTCAGTAATTGGCTAAGTTTCTGGTGTCATTCTAAGGGGATCCAGTATCTGTCTGTCTGCTTGGGATGACATGATTTACAGACCTAGATCCTTTGCCAGAGATTGCCTGCATCTGTCACCCCTGGGTTTCCAAGTACTGGCTAAGGCTCTTCCCACCCCCATAGTGCCTATTTTACGCAGTGTTCCAAAGACCAACTTACCACCATAACAGCTATAAATAAATGCAATCTGAGGGTCATGCTGCTCAGTGTTAGAAGTTTAAATCTCAAGATGTACTCACTCAAATCACTCCTCAAAATGGAAAACATTGACATTTGTGCCATAACAGAGACCTAGTTTAAAGCAGCAGAAAGCACCCCTGCACTACCAGGCTATAACTCATTCCACACCTTTTGGCCCCAGAACATGGACCAAAGCTCCAAAGGCAGTGGTGTTGCCATATTTGTAAAGGATATGCACACCTCCAGACTAGTAGCCCAGCATAATGCATCTGAGATACTCCAGGTACAACTAACATTGGGTAAAATGTCGATTCAGGTTGTAGCCAGCTATAGGTCCACAACCATGTCCCAAGACTCTCACTCCACATTCCTAAGCACCCTGGAAACTATTAAGATCCAACCCAACACTCTCATACTTGGTGACTTCAACTACCCCTCCATCAGCTGGGAAAACTACTCATGCACTAATGTACTGGCCCAACGCTTCCTGGAATTCATCAGTTCCAGTGCCCTGAACCACCTCATTCTTACCCCTACTAGAGGAAGCAACAGTCTTGACCTGGTTATTACTAACATGGGCAACCATTGCTCTACACCAATAGTCAGCTCCTCCCTGGTTTGATCTGACCACAAACTAATCACCATGGAAATCCACATCTTACCCACCCCTACTGCAAAGGTATCCATCATAAAAAACTTCTCCAAAGCTGACTTTGGACTCCTAAAAACAGAGGTGGCTAACTTCACGGCACCCATGTCAATGGAAAATAGATGTATGACTGCCAAATCATACACCAATGCACTGTACAAACACATACATAAATGCATGGAACTAGCCATACCCAACAGAATCTCCTCCAAAAAAAGGAAGCCAGTCTGGTGGTCCCCTGCCATTAATAAACTCTACAACAGAAGGAAGAAACTGTTGCAGAAAAAGATGAAGTCCCAAGACTGGAAAAATTCCCTTATTGGCCTCAACAAAAAGTTGAGATCCCTCATCAAAACCTTCAAAGCCAGCTATTAAGGCAGAATTTCAGCAGACACTAAAAACAACGACAAAGCCTTCTATAGTTATATCAAGAATCTCCATGGCAATACCCAGATTTGCTCTGAGTTACTGCACAATGGTACCGCCTGTACTGAGCCAACAGATATTGCCAAAATACTGGCCGACAGATTCAATGCCAACTTTACCCCTCTCCGCCCCGAAGGACCAAGCTCAATACCGAAAGAATGCCAGGCACCCAACATTACTGCAGCACAGGTTAAATCTGCATTGTCCTACTGTGGGACCTGATAACATCCCTGGCTATATTCTACATGAATTACAAAGTGAACTGGCACCACATCTGTGTGCCCTGTTCACTCACAGCCTCACCTCAGGCTTTGTCCTTACTAAATGTTGCACTGCTACAGTCATCCCTCTCCATAAAGGGGAAGCAACTACAGACCCTGGGAATTATTGCCCCATTAGCCTGATGAATCTGATATATAAGGCTATGGAGCGCATCATCCTGGACCTAATTAACAAGGATATAGGGAATCTCCAAACTCTAAATCCCACGCAGTTTGGTTTTGTGAAAGATAGATCATGCCTGCTCAACCTGGTTGACTTCTTTGAGTCAGTCATCAGAGCGGTGGATGAAGGTAAGGCAGTTCATACAGCCTACCTCAATCTGGCCAAGGCCTTTGATACCATTCCTCACTCAGGAATTATTGATAAACCAAACTAGGCATCAACCCCTATATCATTAGGTGAATCCACAGTGTGAAAGTAGCAGACTCCAATCAGACTGCTGACCAGTCACGAGTGAAGTCCCACAGGGATCAGTCCTGGGTCCTCTCCTGTTTGGCATCTACTCAGAAGTCCAGGCCAACACGGAGGGACTCTGGCTGATCAAATTCTCAGACAACTGCAAGCTTGGAGCCATTATTAACTCCTCAAGTGATGCAGACATCCTACAGAAAGGCCTCACTGAGACTAATGACTAGTGTTGAAACCATGGCCTTAAGCTTAATGCCAAAAAATGCATCATCATCCCCTTTGGGAAAAACTCAGTTCTCACTAATTACCACATCGATGGGAGCCCACCGAACACTGAAGGCGTTATAAGAGATCTGGGGACACAGGTTGACAGCAACCTCTCCTTCAACCACCACATTGCCACTATGGTCAGAAAGTCCTTCTATGTGGCACATCTCATTACCAAGGGTTTTGAAACCAGGAAGAAAGAGGTCATCATTTCTCTCTACTCTTCCCTCATTAGACCAATATTATGTATAATCCCCCATTTGGCATGTACCTCACTAGACACATACAACAGCTGGAAAGCCCATAAAAGTACCTCACGAAGAGGATCCTATGCCTTAAACACATGTCCTACATGGATAGACTCAAAAAACTCCAGCTATTTTCTGTCTCATATCGTCTACTAAGAGGTGATCTCTGCTTGACTTACAAAGCCATCTCTGATCCAGCTCTGTTAGAAATGCTGCATCTAATGAAATCCCAATCCCTCCGCACCACATGCTCCAGAGACCTCAACCTCATTACCACAATCAACAGAATATGCTGGAGGGACAGGTTCATAACCCAGAGACTTCCCATGTTCTGGAATAGACTTCCCATACAAGTCAAGCAGAGCACCTCACTAAACCTCTTCAAATGAAATCTTGATGAGTGGATGGGAAATAGAAAATTCACCCCGGGGATCACTCCAATGGCTCTACTTGATAGAGGCACTGGGAACTAACGATGGGTGGCACAATGCCAGGGCACTTCTATGGGCTAGGCTTGTAAAGGCCCCACGGCCATTAGCCTAGTACATACCTATGAACCTATAAACCTATAAGACAAACATTGGGGGAGATGGGGTAGAAGCAGATGGTGTAAATAGAGGCTACGAGTTTTCAGTAATAAAATTTAGATTCCGTGATAGAGAAATCTCCTTTCTGGTATGTAAGCCCTGGATTTGAGCAGGTTTGTGCTTGTTTGCATGTTTCACAGTATTGTACACTGCTGTGCAATTGTGCACCATAGCCAGACAGTTAAATTCAACAATTTATCTCTTAGATACAGCTGTAGCACATTAGTATAGCCCTCATCCTTAGTACTTTCTCTGTTCAAAGAAATACTGCTAGTGAGCTATAACCTATTAAACCACCAGCAACCCCCCCTGGCAGAAATATCCATCCAATGAGTTCCTCCTTGATCCGTCCTGAAAAGCCGCCCCCCCCCTTTGTGATAACAGTTCTTCAACCTAGCATTATGGACAGTTGGACTACCCTTGTTTCTCCTGCCAACCTTGTTGACTTGGGTCTCTTGAGGCAGTGTAACAAATGCCTCATATACGTTGACCACACCTCCAAACCATACCAAATTACTTGTTTTTTACTGAGATTTGGGGTCCAAATAATGGGGTTCCACAGTTTCTGAGTGGCATTCCAAATTGTTCCCCAGATTTTTTTTTTACTGCTTTTTGAGCTGACATCATCACATGCATGATGACGTCGGCTCCATCAGCCTCTCGGAATTGAGCTCAAGGGCTGTGCATGCATTTCTGGCTGGCTGCACTGTTTCAATGGATCTGCAAGCAGGACTGCTTTCAATAACTCCTCTATTTGGATGGATCTGCTGGCTGGCTGAACTGCTTCAGTGTGGAACAATTAACTGCTTCAGTGGTGGAAATGACTGCTGCTGCTGGCTGAACTCTTCATTTTGGAATGATTGCTGTGTGGGTATTTTTTTTTATCTGGAATGGTGGATTTATTTTGTTTCGGAATGACTGCTGCAAACATTGTGTTTTGGAAGGAATGCTGCTGCGTGGGTACTGCAGAGCTACTTTAGGTATCTACCTACCTGGAGAGAGAGAGAGAGTGTGTATGTGTGTGTAAATGCCCCAACTGAATACACCTGGTAGCTATAGGTACTCAGGTTCAAACCATGTACCTTGGGTACAGGTAAAAAGAGCCTAAAGTCCCTAGCCACCGCCTGTGAATTGATGCCTCATATTTTTGTTCTGTTCCTCATAAAATCTGTGTTTTTTTCAGGATTTTTGTAGCAAATCACTGAAGGACTGAATTCACTAAATAATGACAGGCATTTGAATTTTAAATTTCATATTCTTCATAAATAAATGGCAACACAAAACCTTTTATTCTAGCAATTTTCTACGTTTATAAGATCAGTATTAGAAATTTGCCCCTGTTTTGGGGCTGTATTCCCCCATTATTGGCTTTGTCCAGGTTTTTTGTGGTAAGAGGTTGAAAGCTGTGGTGAAAAGTGAGAACTGAATTCACTAAATAATAGCCATTTAAGTTTCAGTCTTCCTATCTTTCAGGAAACTGCTGATTTGGCATAGTAGTATGTTACTCTGACTATAGTGCACAGGGTCCTGAGTTCAAGACTTGGCAGTAAAATGCATGGTCATAACACAACATTTTATTCTAGCAACTTTCCAAAATTATACAAGCAATGTTTAAAATGTGTCCCTGGTTTTTGGCCTTTTGTCCACCCCCCCCAAAAAAAAAATGAAATTGAAAATAAGTGCGAGAAGCTGTGCAAGATGCCTATGACTTACACTACTATATATTGTGTGTGTGGAAGTAGAGTTTTATGATGGAAATACTCTGAATTGGGCAGTTTTGTCATTACTGTTTCATGCATTTTGTTTCATTGCCTACTGGAAAAATATTCAAACAATAAATGTAAAATGCGCTTTGTCTAACAAGTGTGCTGTATTATACAAGGAATATAATTTAGTAATGTCAGGAAGGTGTATCAAAGAACACATATATGTTTCTTGTTTTGTGTGCAAGGGGCCAGTGATTTGAAAATAACCCAAAGGTAATATTTATCCACCACTGGCCAGATGCATTTTCTTTGGATGTGGTGTGGGTTTCAATGCTGTTTCAATGAATGTGAGTTTCAAGGGCAGAGAAGTTTTAATACCAAGTTTATTTTCATTGACACAGTATTGCTTTGTTTAGAAGATTAGTGTTTGTGCATTGTGCTATAAAATATAAAAATAAAATCCAAATATTCATTGTAGAAGTAAAGCAGTATGCACACATTAGTGTTTATGGTAAATGGGGTGAAACAGCCAGGTAATGGGACATTGGAATGGCTGCAGAGGGATCTGGTGCCATATTCTGATTGTCTGTTCTTCAGTTTGTGTTTGAAAGTTGGTATCCCACAATTCCACTGGAGTGGGCGGGGTCACATAATTATGTACGCAACTTTAATGTTAATCAGCATACAGATTTGTACCTATTTTTCACGGGCCTTGTCCAAATTTTTGATGTTTCCAGGTTGAGAGGTATGGCACTGACAACGCTCTACTAATAACTCACTCTAGTACAGAGTGCAAGAGATGCATCTACACCAAAAATCTTGAATGCATGCTCTCTCTCACACTGCACAGTAATACTGAAGAGGTTGTCAACCCAACCACCTCTACTGATGCACATAGTACTACTATTCATACACAATATCATAACAGCGAATGTTAAACATAGCGAAGGCTGTTATGTCGAACTCAAATGTCCGAAAGCTGAAAACACCAAAGGAACGAATCAGCAATTCGTTGATCCAAAAAAAAAAAAAAAAAGAGTGTACAGTCAAAATTAAGTGGGGGGGGGGGCTTCTCCCACCACACCCCCCAACTTAAATATACCAACTTCGAGATTGCACCACAGTGGAGAAAACAGCAAAGCCTGGAGAACGGCCCAACAAATTTTTTCCCTGGGAAAAAATTTGCTGATCCATTCCTTCGCTGTTTTCAGCTTTTGGACTTTGAAGTTCGATATATCAGCATTCACTATTTTTAGCATTCGCTTATGTGATATAGACCCACCTCCCCCATAGTGCCTTTTTTAAGTAAGGTCTTGAAAACAAACTTATTGATGTGAAATTTTCCAATCAAAAATTAAGGGTCATGATGCTAAACGCTAGCTTAAACCATAAACTGCACACCCTGGAAGCACTTCTATCGCTGCAAGACATAGATGTCTGTGCAGTCACAGAAACCTGGTTCAAGGCTTCAGAGAGTACCCCGGCCTTGCAATACAATGTCTTCCATACCTTCAGACCGCAAGACGAATGTGTGAGAACCAAAGGAGGTGGTGTTTCTATCTATATTAGAGATAAACTCACCTCCCATCTAGTTAGACTGGACAACTCCATGGAGTTACTCCAAATACAGGTTACTGTGGGTAAGATTCACATTCAAGTCATAGCCAGTTATAGATACCTCTCCATGGGTCATGATTCGTACAAAGCCTACTTGACAAAACTGGAGTCAGTCCAAATATTCTTGAACACTCTGGTTATGGGGGATTTCAATTATCTCACCACCAACTGGGAAACCTATGCTAGTCCCAACTCGCTACCACAAAAATTCCTTGACTTTGTTCATACCCCGACAAGAGGAGCAAATGTACTACATCTAGTCTTCACTAAAATGTCAAATAAATGTACTGCCACAACTGTTGGACCCTCATTAGTTAAATGTGACCACAAATCATTCACCTCCGAGTTGATACTAACATCAGAATCCACAAAGGGCGAAATCAAACTAAAATATTTCACCAAGGCAAACTCCTCCTTCCCTCCTAGGTGAAGGTATAAATGCATTCCATGCCCTACCCCCAGCGGGAAGTGGTAACTACACCAAAGCTTACACTAAAGCCCTGTATAATCACTTGCATGAGTGTATAGACTTGGCTGTACCAGAAAGATTCAAAGCCAGAGCCCCAAGTAAAAACAAGCCGCCATGGTGAACATCGAGCATCAACAAACATTACAATAAATGCAAAAAGTTTCTGTCCAAGAAAACAAAGGTGAGGCCCTAACAATGGAAAAGTACCCTCCTCAGCCTCAACAGGCAAATAAGACAACACATCAAATCTTCTAAGGGCTCCTTTCAGGAAAAACGTAGCAAGCACAGCCAAGGATAACCATAAGGCCTTTTACAGCTATGTATGTAGCCTAAAAGGTAGGACCCAAGCATGTACAGAACTAGTGACTAACAGTGTCACACACACTGACCCCACAGAGACAGCAAACCTGCTAGCGGATAGGTTTAGTGAAAATTTCACTCCCTTATCCCCTTCAAACTCTCCCCCCACCCCCACCCTACATATCTGAAGAGTAGATCATTAAAGCCTTGTCCAAGGCAAAAAACACTGATTCTTTGGGACCAAATGGCATCCCAGGCTGTCTTCTAAAGTGACTAAAACATAAACTAGCATCACCATTAAGTACCCTTTTCAATCACAGCCTTACCGTAGGCTTTTTTCTGTAGAATGGAGAACAGCAACAGGTGTTCCCCTCCACAAAGGTGGCCTAGCAACAGACTAGGGGAATTAGAGACCCATAAGCCTGATCAGCCTCATCTGTAAGGCCATGGAACATATCATTATGGGCCTCATAAATAAAGACATTGGCGACCTCCAAACCCTGGATCCAACCCAATTCGACTTTGTCAAGGGCAGATCCTGCCTGTTAAATCTGGTGGATTTCTTTGAAAATGTGACCAAGGCCATTGATGAGGGTAAATCTGTGCACACTGCATACCTCGACTTGGCAAAGGCTTTCGACACAATCCCACACTCAGGCATTACCAATAAACTTAGCAAACTGAATGTAAACAGCTTTGTTGTTAGATGGGTCACCAGCTGGCTCACAAACCAAACAAACACTATCAAAGTGGATGACTCCACATTAACCAGCAGAACTGTCACTAGCAGATTGCCACAGGGGTCAGTGCTGGGCCCCTTACTGTTTGGTATATACTTCTCAGAAGTTCAGACCAAAATTAAGGGGTTGTGGCTGAGGAAGTTTGCAGATGACTGCAAACTAGGTGCAATTACTGAATTCCCAAATGATGTCAGTATACTCCAGGACCAGAACAACGACTGATGTCTTAGCCACAGTCTCAAATTGAATGCAAAGAAATGCATCATTATTCCCTTTGACAAAAACAATGTCCCTTCATACTATCAAATCAACAACAATACCCTAAGTACCCACGAAGTGGTAAGGGATCTGGGATCATACATAGACTGCGACCTTAACTTCGACCAACATGTGTCTACTGTAGTAAGGAAGACTTTCTGGTAGCACACTTGATTAGTAAAGGCATCACCTCAAGAGAAATGGAGGTAATAATCCCTCTATATATGGTACTAATCCAACCCATAATTGAGTATAACGTCCTGTTTGGCACGTACTGTACAAAGCACCTGCAACAATTGGAGAGACCTCAGAGATTTCTAACAAAGAAGACCAAGGGACACCAGCACATGCCGTACACAGACCAATTAAAGTCCCTGTCATTATACTCTATATTGTATAGACTTCCTACGGGGACTTATGCCTGGTTTACAGAGCAATCAGACCCAAACCTAATGAACATGCTGCATATCCGTAAATCAAGCAGGACTAGAGCTACCCATTCCAGGGACATAAATATGGTCTGCAACTTAAATAAGACATGCTGGAGGGACAGATTTATCTCCCAGCGACTGCCATGTCTTTGGAATAGGCTGCCAATTCATGTGAAGCAGAGCACCTCTATGACACTGTTCAAGAAGAACCTGGATGAGTGGGTAGGGCACCATAAATTCTTACCAGGGTAGTGCCCACAACCATCCTAGACCTGGGCAGTTTTACTAAATGCAGTCCTGGGTATTGAATAGCATATCTATGGTATACATTAGGATGAATTAGCTAAGCTTGAAATGATCTCTGGGTTGATAGCTTAGAAAACTCCTATGATCCTATTAACTGTAGGGCCCTATTTAAGATCTGTTTTAGTGGCAACTGGGAGTATAGAGATACAGGGGCAGGCATACAGATATGTCTGTACCTTTACAGAAACATAAGAGAGGCCTGTTTTTGAATAGGTCTGTGAGGTAGGTGAGAACCAGAGACGTCTGTTCTGTGTTGTCTGTATTCTATCTTCTGTTACAGCACCAGTGGGAGAACCTTCTTCACTTTGATATATGGCTTCCTGGCTTTTTCCAAACTCACCGAAGCATGTGACTGGGATGAGAACTAGATCATCCACATTCCCGGCATTTGTGTCTGTTGATTGGGGTGATTATAGACCCCTTGTTCTGAGTCAAGAAATCCACCCACTGAGGCAAAAGGACTGGTTCTTCCAATACCAGGCTCACTAGAAGACAGAAACAAAGCTACGTAGGCATAAATGGTGTCTCTCACACACACACACACACACACACACACACACACACACACACACACACTTAGGAAATGCTGGCACAGATTTACTAGCTTTGCCCCCTTTTACCCAGACTATAAGGTAGTTACACCACCACCAGACACTCCAAAGCCAGCTACTCTAAGGCTCTTGCAAGGGTACTCAATTATACTGAGTGAAATTAATATTAATAGGAATGATAATGTTGAGCAAACAGCAAGGATTTCAGGAGTGACCGCAGTGTCACCAATAGATATAAGTACTTTCAAAGGTTAAAATATTCTGTAAAGGAGCAGCCACAATGAAAAGTTTAAATATATGTAATAATAAATAATAAAAGGACATGAAAATACTAAATATCTATTTACAATAAACACCAGACTTTCAACCACAAAAAATATTAAAATAACACAGATGGGCAGATTCACACAGATACAGAAAAACAGTACTACTCTCACTATATTTATATATATATATATATATATATATATATATATATATATATAAACTAATCTAAATAATTATTATTCTGTGGTCACTTACTAGCGCAAGGCAAGATGAAGTGGGTGAGAGATTCTTTTATGTCAGGTTCCAAGAAACAGACTGCCCTGAGACTTCAGTCTCACCTAGTATTAAACATTATTTTAGTGATGGATTACAGAATGACATCACTGACTTCTGGTTCTCATGCCATCCCCCATTCATAGAAACTGCCAGGATCTAGTACCCATGTGTCAATAATACACACACAGAGCCTTGCTAAGATCTGCTGCAGCTTCTGGAAGTCATAAAACACCTCCACTCTTCCTATAGGAGCTAATAAATCATACTTCTTATACAGACATTGCATCATTGGCTTCATTCACAACTGTGACATAACATCTTTATGGCCTTTGCCCAGTAATTTCATTTCTTCCTATTTCTCAAAGTTAGCTTGAGCTGTGCTTAACCTCTTCTTTTAAGTATCCTCTGTTAAAATATATACATTTAAACAGTTACAATGCAGCAGTGTGATGTACATGTATATTTCTTTTCTGTCCAGCAGGGCACACTGTTGATACACTTTTAACAGAAGCAACTTTGCAAGTACATTTTTAAACACAAGCATCTGTACACATCAGTTTTATATATAAATGACATATAATTCTTTACAAAATTCCAGCAAGCTGTGCTGGCATATGTTACACAGTCACTGCCCTACTTCTCCTGGCATTGCTGGCAATACCTCACATTGTCACAGTCTACTTCTGACACACTCCACTTAAGGACTATGTCCAAAAAGACATTCCAGTTTAACATCCATTTGTTGGGATCTGCTTGTGTTCTGCTCAGATGTTTTGCCAATGCATTCTTCTCTGATAGGATATGCAGTGTTGTGTGTTAGACCTGACTTCTGGGTTAGCTCTCATGCCTGGATTGCTAGCCTGTACAGTATGTAAGAGTGTGTTCCACCTTGCTTGTCACTACTATCTGTTTAGATGTATAATGTCCTCTGCTGCCATAGAGACTTAAAGGCTTTGATGGCTAGCATCATTGCCTTCATTTGTTGTATGTTGATAAGCTGTTTTTTGAATTCCCTGTCCTAAGTTTGTAGAACTCTCAGGTTCCCCACTTAGGCTGTATCAAGTCATGTCTGAGGAGTCTGTTGTGATTATCTCAGTAATTGGGTCCATCTTGTAGGACACATCCAGGTTTAGTAAAATTTGTTCTCTCTACAGTGAAAGTACTTACTTGATGCAAGGCAACAATGAGATGAGACACTGCAAAGATGGGATACCCTGGCACCACCTGTTTCTTGGGTACCCCTGCAATTTCCTCATATGAGGTTTTACCAGGAAGATCATCAATATACAAGATATCATGTATCCCAGGACACTGAGAAACTATCTGAACAGTAACTGGTTCAAGTTAGCATTTCATCTGAAATACTGAAACAGAAAAAAGACCTTGTCCTCTCTATGAAAGGTTTTCTATTTGCATCTATCATTTTCTCTAAAAATAAAACATACTTTGCTGTGGGAATGGGTTGGACCCTGGGAGATCTAGAGATAATTCCAGATAATGAAAATAGTTGACTATAGTTTGTAGTGCTCCCTTTATCTCTTTTGGGATGTGACCTGGGTAAAGCAGTCATCAGGATAAGGAAAGAGAAGTACAATTTTTGCCCTGCAAAAGGCAACTACTGGTAAACGTGTGGTAAAAAAAGCCAAAGGGAAAGGAGGTAAACTATTAATGACTGCCCACTACTTCAAATTTGAGGAAATGACTGTCCACCTTGGCCATGTGTATGCACAGCTTGGCAACATTTAGATTCAAGGTCACCATGTAGGCCTGATGAAGGAGCAAGGGCAGAAGATTGGGAAGGGACAGTATTTTGAATTGGGCTCTTGTACAGGTGCCTGGGTGAATAATGGACCCCATAAGAGTTGTCTGGCTTCCAACAAGCAGGGACTGGGAATCAGGCTGCAAAGAGGCGTTGTAACATGCATGACACCTAGGACTTCTAGAACTGAAAGAATGACTATAGAGTTTGGTTCTGACAGGCCCAAAAAGTTTCTACAGCTGATGTGTGCATGAGAGATCATCTTAGCTTCCATTTTGATGGCCTTCTTCATCATATTAAGGGTATCTCCAAATGAGATATCCTCAGGCAGAGAAGGTGTCCTTGATGTCGGACACTACTTATGAGAGTGGGGGCATTTGGTTGACATAAGTCAGTTCTTCCATCTTTCTGTTTAGCACAGATTACCCCTGCCATAGTGTATTATCAGAGATTGGTTATCTGGATTTTAGAAAATCCAAGAAATCATGAGCCAACATGACGAGGTTTTGTGAGAGAGCCTGCATGGGGACATGAAGGGTCATCCAGCTCAGGTGGAGACAAGCTGACTGATGATCATTTAGGCTCGGTAGTGTAGGACATGTGCTTGTGAGTGCAGTCTGGCTTGTAGGCATCAGTACACAGGATACCCAAGACCTCGATCTAGACTCTTTCAACTACCTCTTGTACCAGCAGCATGGTGATGCCCCCCCCCCCCCCCATTCTGTTGTGACTCTAATGCTGGTGTCAGATATTGAGGCCTTTGGGTAGGACCAAGAGCCAACCAATAACACAGAAGTTTTGGCTCATGAGGATGTGCTAGTAGCCAATGGCATAACAGCTTCCTAAAGGTTTGCCCCAAAGGCTTTAACAGAAATAAACAATGGATATGTGAAAGTATGCTACTTTTACACCAGTGTCTTCAAACCTGTGGAGGGTTAGACTCCCGCGTTTTCTTATCCTTCAGGTGATTTACTGAAGGCTTCTTTTTCTTCTGCAAAAAATCAGAACAGGGTAGATGACATGGCGGACCACAACTAGAGATAGGCCCTCTTCAGAAATAAGTATTAATAGTGAGTTTTGTCCCATGTTTTATGGGTCTTTGGTTAAATAAAGCACAGTGGGGAGACAATTGGGCATGACAAGCTCCAGATCCAAGCAAAAAAAAAAAAAATGTTATGACAATCTTGGTTTGATATCTGCTTTTTATATGCAAGACAATTATTCATCTTATTATCAAATATAGACAAATATCACTGATAAAAAAGCAACCTCATCAACACCAGTAATAAGCAAAGTTAAGGATATTTCCCCAGTGGGGTACTTTCTGAAAATTCTGGACTCAGGCCAACTTAACGGACTGATAAAGCAACTGGAGACTCTATATGCTTATTGAACTGTGTCCCAAAAGATCTGAACATTATGCCAGCCAATTTATGTTCATACCACTGATGCCCTTACCTCAATGTGGGAGGAAGTCCATCAGGCTTAGAGGACAAATGACAAAAAGTCCTGGATGTCAAGCTGGCCATCAAACCTCTACAGGCAAAAATCTCAAGGCTCTGTACTGCAGCAGTTTATTATGAAGGATATTTTCATGTTCTTCATTTTGTCATGCATCAGTATGCCATCACTGTAATTTCTGTTGTTTGAAATTTCTTGAATTATTTTGTGAATTATATTCTGAAATATTTACACTACAGAGCTTACACCTAACATATTATTTACACCTTCTGAAGCTTGTGTACAGAACATCATTTTGCTGCAACTAGTTGAATGCAATTCCATTTATTTATGTGTTACCTAGATTTTTATTTATTGTACTTATTTATATGTTGTTAACTAGGTTAGCCTTATTGGACATAGCTCATTCACTCAAAGAACCCTGGGAGAAAAGATTCCAATAACTGTCAGTAAATTAACAAACTTGTCTAAACACAAAAACAGGCATCTGTTTGTTGCAATTAAAAGAAAATCTGTTATTAACCTGATCTCATGACATAGAGGGTTAAGTCCTGATTACAGCCCAGAGAACTTGGTTCAGTTATGGGCAATGGAAAAACTGGGAAGGACATAGATGGAATGAGTGGCTGATGTCATCTTGCCCATCCTGGGGAGAAGGTGGTTGCATCATTGGATACACTTGTAGGAGTGCAGGCGTACTGCCCACAGCAATAAGCTCAGCAAGCATGTACTACAGCAGTGTATCACTTACAGGGTATTGGCATGTGGTGGTAGCAGGCTTGTACTCTCTGCAAACCACAACTGTGAAGGTGTTCTTCTTGTTCACTGTTGCAGTCATCACATTAGGGTATTCTGCTTGCAGTAGCCCTCAGTCGGCCTGATTATCAAAGTCTTGGGTCCTGCGTCGGTTGCTGTCTTATCTTCCATGACGTCAGGGGTATAAAGCATGCAGCCAACACCATTACATCAGTCTTTCTTGCCGTGCGGTGCCCAAAGCAGAAGCAGTTTGCAAATGGCAGTCGTCCGATTCCTGAAATTTTCGAGTTTCAGAACCGAAGTCTTCAACTAAAGCTAAGTACCCCATTGGGGAAACTTTTTCTTGCTCTAAACCAATGTAAGTAAAAGTCAATAATTGTATTTCTTGTGGAAAGCAAATACCTCATAAAGCTATTCATTCATACTGCATTCCTTGCCTAGGCCCTGACAACGACGTACCTCGCTGTCGGTTTTGTGCCTTATTTAAACAATGAACTATTCATCGTCGGTATATTTACGCTTCTAAATATTTTGGGACTCAGTTCAATTACCCAGATATGGCTTCGATAAGCCACCCGACTACCGACATTCCGAAAAAATGCAAAATAAAGACAGAGACAGGCCACCTATGTCCAAAGCTACCAACGACGCTTCTCCTAAGCTAGTCACCAGTTCACCGGTACTCAGTGAGGCGCTTTCGCAGCCCCTGATACCCGCTACTTCAGATTCACAGGCCTCTACTGAGACCCATTCGGAGTCTGGTATGCCACGAGATGCTTCAACTGTGGAACCTGTGGATGTCTCTACCTTGGATGGGTCCGGAGCTGCTGTGCAGGCACCGGCTTCTGAGGGTGTATTCAGGCCTACTGACTTGCATATTAAACCGATGCCATCTTCTTCTTCAAGGCCTAAAACTCGATCCATGCCTAGAAAACTGATGCCCAGACTGCATGGTCAGGCCTCTATGCCTAAAAAACAAATGATAAGAATGGCTGAAGACCTTATTACTTTAATCAGAAGAAGCCAACCTTTCCCCTCTAAGAGACCTAGGACTGAATTTGCTTATGATTCTTCTGATCAGGATTCTGAAATTTCTGTTTCCTCTGATGATCAGGATTTACCCTTATCTACCTATGAGGATTCTGATGCAGAGGACTCTATTACCTCTGCTTCCCCTCCAGAGGATTTCTCTTTTGGTGAAACCTTACATACTCTTAGGGAGCCTTTTCGCTGGGAGAGCCAGGATTACTCTGATTCTAAAAAGAGGCTCAGGTATTTCTTACTCCTGCCCCAACACATGCCTTTAGCTATCCCCCCCTGTACTGGACATTGTTGATGATGCCTTTTCGGAATCTAGCTTGGCCCCTGACTCCTTACCTCCTGATCCCAGAAAACCAGATAGATATTACAGGGTTCCTGACTCTCACAAGTTCCTCTTTAAAAATCCTACTGCGGATCCCGAGACCATTTCACAGGAACCCAAGGGCGTTAAGGCTACTACTACCAAAAATCCTACCCCCTCTGATAGAGATTTCAGGGTGCTGGATAGATAGGGTAAGAAGGTATACACTTCCGCAACCTTGGCCATTAGGGCCTTAAACTGCCAGTTTCATATGTTAAAGTATCAGCAGCATATTATTGGATTGCTTAAACAGAAAATGATGTTGATTCCTGACTGTGCTGAAAATAAGGATTTACAGGATTTAATGCATTCTGCTGAACAAGTTGGAAAATATACTTTGCAATGTGGTTTTGATTCACTAGCGGCATCTTGCAGGGCTGCTGTCAGTGGGTCTGTACTTAGAAGGCATGCTTGGCTTAAGGAGCAATCTTTGCCAGATCATGTTAAAGCTAAATTGCTGGATGCTCCCTTAAACCAGGACCGCCTGTTTGGCAACAAAGCAGAAGAAGTACTTAAAAAGATGGTGGAAAAAGCTAAATCTATGCAAACTGTTAAAGATTTCCTGCAAGTACAGCTTCCAAGATTTAGTAGGCATTTGGCCCTCTAGGAACTGGTCCTTTTCTGCCTCTTCCAGGCCTTTTCAGTCCAAACGCAGAACAAGCAGAACACCGAGGCTTCAGTTCCTGGGTACACACAGGACTAAGCAGTGGGGGGCTCCCACTTCCAAAGCAGGGAGTAGTAAGACTCCCCCCTATGTTAAGCTGTCTCAATGACTTAACTTTAAAACTTCCAAGCCCTTCTCAACTGACTGCTCCTTTAGGGGGAAAGATTACTCTGCAGGCAAAAACTTGGGAACTCATTACCCAGGACAAATGGGTTTTAAATATAGTTTCTCAAGGATACAGATTCCACTTCCACACTTTACCAATCCCAAACAGTTGGCCAGATCTACCCCCAAATCAGTGGGCAGAGGCTCAAAACAAGTTCTCTCTCTCAAGTATAAGGGCTATTCAAACTGTCCCAGAAGAGAAAAGGGGACAAGGTTTCTACGCCCAGAAAAGACAACTCCTGGCGTCCTATCCTGGACCTCTCTATTCTAAACACTTTTTTGGTGATCCCAAAATTCAAGATGTTAACTCTTCACAGTTGCTTCCTATGCTAGGCAATGATGCCTGGTTGGCAACACTGGATTTAAAGGAAGCCTACCTGCACACCCCAATCAGGGAATCTTGCAGAAGATACCTATGCTTCAAAGCAGGCTTCATGCACTATCAGTTCTCTGCACTGCCTTTTGGCTTATCTACTGCACCCAGGGTATTCATAAAGTGCCTAGCTCCAGTCATTGCATTTTGCAGGCAAAGAAATATTCAAATATACCCATACCTGGATGATGTCTAATTCAGGCAAAAAGCCAGGACATACTATTGAATCATTTGGCATTTGTACAAAAAGCGCTATCTTCTCTGGGGTACACCATAACCAAAAAGAAATCACATATTGTACCCTGCCAACAAATTGTATTCCTGGGAGCAAGCTTGAACACGACTTTCCTGGTGGCTTTCCTCACGCCAGAGAAACAAGTTCATTTGACAGCTTACTTCAAAATAATGGACACAAAGACCCTGCTATCTGCAAGACAAATACTGCAAGCCTTGGGATTCATGGCATCCTGCATTCTCCTAATTCCATATGCAAGACTGTATATGAGGAAACTACAGTGGTATCTAAAAAGCCTATGGTGTCAACATTCTCAGGATCTAGAAGCAATGATTCCTATCATACCTTGCCTACAGTTAGAGTTCCTTTGGTGGGCAGAGGCCTGCCACCAAAACAAGGGACTGCCATTCACTCTACCCCCTGCCACCCAAATCCTAACAACAGATGCATCAGACTATGCATGGGGGGCTCACTTGGCAGGGAAGTGCATTTAGGGCAAATGGAACCCAAGTCAAATGCACCTGCATATCAATCAAAAATAAATAGCTCTACAGAATGCTCTGACAGCCTTCAAGGACCACATTCTTCCAGGACAATTAATGGTAATGACGGACAACACCACTGTTATGTGGTACATAAACAAACAAGGGGGCACACATTCCTACCTTCTTTGCAGGCAAGCAATAATAATAAAAACTGGAAGCAAAGACATTCAACATATTGATAAACATATTGATAAACAAATGGGGGAGCCCAGAGATAGACCTGATTGCCTCCCCCCAGAACTACCAATTGGACAAATTCTGCACAAGGACTCCCGACAAACAAGCTTGGAAAGTGGATGCCCTGTCCTTCACCTGGAAAAATCTGTCAAACAAGCTTGGAAATTGGATACCCTGTCCTTCACCTGGAAAAATCTATCAGTTTATTCCTTTCCTCCTCTGCCTCTCCTCTCCAAGGTACTACTAAAGATCAAACAGGACAAACCAAGGATGATACTGATTGCACCAGACAGGCCACGCCAACACTGGTACCCCCTCTTGCGCAGTGTGTCACTGATGACACCATGGCACCTGCCTCAGACCCCTACCCTGCTGTCCCAGCAGGAGGGCCAAATTCTGCACCCTCAGCTTCAAACCCTGAACCTGGCTAATTACCTGATCTCTCCATTACCATTCCTCAGTAAACAAGTGCTGGATGTCATTCTGGAGGCAAGGAGGCCTAGTACTAGAAAATCTTAAGCTGAAAAATGGAAAAGATTCTGTTCCTGGAACCAAACTCAGGACGGGTACAGCAGCACCCAATTTACCTCAGATTCTTCAATAGTTAACTGAGATGCTTCACAAGGACCTTTCCTTTTCCTCAATCAAAATTCATGCCTCAGCCATTTCAGCTCATTACAACACAGAACCACCCCTCTTCTCTCATCCACTGCTCAAGCAGTTCCTCAGAGGGGCCAAAAACTTAAGACCACCCAGGAGAGCCCCAACTCCAGCCTGGGACCTTAACTTTGTATTGGAAAAACTCATTCTACCTCCTTTTGAGCCAGCTGCAAATGCAGAGTTGAAATTCCTTTCTTGGAAAACAGCCTTACTTTTAGACATCTCTTCAGCATGAAGGGCGTCTGAATTACAGGCCCTTATGGCAGTGGAGCCTTTCATCATTTTTCATGCGGACAGGGTGTCCCTCAGGACCATTCCCTTTTTCATGCCCAAGGTAGTATCCAGTGTGGCTCTTAATCAGTCCATTCATTTGCCAACTTCTTTTCTAATCCACAAAATAAAGGGAAACATACACTGCACTCCTTAGATGTGCACAGACAACTTAGATTTTACTTGGACAGGACTAAACCTCTTAGGAAATCTGAACAGCTGCTGGTGGCATTTGTTGTAGGGGCAGAGGGGAAGGTCATTTCAAAGCAAACCATTTCTAAATGAATAGGCCATTGCATTCATTTCTACTATAAGCAACATGGAAAACCTATCCCACAGGGAATAAGACCACATTCAACCAGGGCTGCATCTGTCTCTACAGCCTTTCTCAGGGGTGTCCCTATCAGGGACATCCTAGAAGCTGCTTCCTGGAATTCTGTACATACTTTCACCAAGCATTACCATTTGCCAATTTTCTCTAAATCCAGAGCTGGCTTTGCCACTGCAGTCTTGCAGGGCCTTATAGCTGGTCCTAATGCTATCTAATTTCCTCCTCCCATCCTTAGCTTTGGGAATCTACCCAAATGTGATGACTGCAACAGTGAAACACAAAGAACATAGTACAGTTTTGTACATTTACCATAAATGTAGATGTTCAAGTGTATTCACTGTTGCAGTCCTGGTTACCCTCCCTCCAGCCCCCTGACTTCTTTTGGCTATACCTCTATTCCTTTTTACTATGCTTAATGCTTTTTGGTGTATTTGTTTTTTCTTGGAGGTGTAACCTTATATATATATTTAATTGCTTCCCATTAAGGGGGCAAGAAAAACTGATGTAATGGCGTCGGCTGCATGCTTTATACCCCTGACTACCTGATGTCATGGAAGATGAGACAGCAACCAATGCAGGACCCAAAACTTTGATAATCAGACTGACTGAGGGCTACTGCAAGCAGATAACCCAAATGTGATGACTGCAATGGTGAATACACTCGAACATCTACATTTATGGTAAATGTACACAACTGTACTTTCTGAAGCCTGCCATGGAAGGGTTAAGTGGGAGACCCTTTCCCTGATGCATGGATGACAATTTCTCTTACTAGTTTGCTCAACTTCCATCCTGAAAGAACAAATGGGACACAGGATTATTGTCTTTACCAAACAAAGGGCTTAAGTGAGCAGCTGAGATGGTAGGGTTATGGCCACTGTGTGACTGGGGATTAAAAAAATGAAAATCAGTTATTAGTATTATAAACAATGTGGTATAATGGCTCTCTACTAAAATGCTGGCACTCAAAATGCAGAGTGCCAACAAGCGGAAAAAAAAAAACTGACACTATAGAAGAACGAATCTCAGAAATTGCTCTTCTCCTTTAAACTTCTTTTTTTGCAGGGTGGTCAAGCCTTCCACACCCCCTGAGCTTATATATACCAAATGTGAAGATCACCATACCTCAAAGAAAAGGGAACATTCCAAGAAATGGTCATCTTGGACTTAATATATGTAAGACCATTTTTTTTTTTCAACCATTCAGTCTCCATGTTTCAGAACTCGCTCTAGCAGGTCCCATCATTTCAAATGGTTACCAGATATAGCTGTAGCACACAGGAGTCAAATTATAGTTCATGGTTAATAGGTAATGGTTCAGCAAAACTGCTTATGGGCTGATAGCGTAATTAAAATGCAGATTCTGGATTCAATGAATATACCAACTGTCCCAGCCATTCGTCTACCATAGTTGTAAAAACTACTAATGAATGAGCTTGTTGAATATATAGAGTTTGTTTCACAGACAAACCATAGAAAATGAGATATACCTACATTGTAAGGTGATCTTACACTTGCCTATTTTAAGAGTATGATTACTACTTATAGATTTAATTTTGGGGTGTAATAACATTCATTAATAAGTAGAGTTTTTCATCACGACATACTATATATGTAAGGCATAGGTTTCCCCCTTAAATGCCTATAAATGATGGACCAGCCTATATTCTTTAGCTGTTGATTATAAGGAAGGTGTCTAATTAATAAAATTCTCCTTGCATACTTTCTCTGTATACTGTAATTATAAGCAAGCCTTGTCTGCTATATGAGCAGAACAGTGAGCAATGGTCTATCAGAAATCTTACAAATCACAAAATAATTTAGTTAAAATGATCTGTAGTTATTAACATTATCAGATGGTCCACCCTTATGTATAGGCACTACATTTACAAACTTCCAGTTCATAAGAACCAATCCTGATGACAGTAGCAGATTAAACATCCATGTAAAAGAAAGCTCATCCCTTGGATCTATGGATGGGAAACAGAAAATGTATCCCAGGACTGCCCCCTCAAGTACTAATGGGACAGAGGAAGCTCCTAAGTGCGCTATCCCATGCATGAATCCACTTAAATTATCTGTGGTATGATCCTAGTTATTGCCATTAGGGGTAGTATATAATTACAGACCATGGGGTGGCTAAGGCCAATTTAACACAAATGGGATACGTGAATTTCTGCACCAAAAGGGAAACTGGCTAGGCTTAAAATGGCTGGCAGCTAGCCTATTAAGTATTTAACTATGAACCTATATTTTGTTTCAGAGCACTCATCTGGTTGAGCTTGTGCTTCTCTGTGATTACACGACTGGATCTTTGCACTATTACAACTACATGGCTGATTCCTTACTTTACGGCTAATTTAATTTCTTGGGATTTGAGCAGTGTATTTATAGACCATGCACAATATTGACTGTAAACCTCTGATTTTTCTTTGTTGCCATGAATGTGAAGCCAACATGATTAGAGCTTTGTACTTAATTCTTTCAAACATAGACTTTATACCTAAATATAGTCATTTTTTGTCTGTATCAAAGCAGTTTCTGTTATGGCATTTATTCATGACCTTTTTCCTATCATGTATGATATAAGTAGAGGGTTTGACTAAAATGCAAGTGTTCTGCAAATAATGACAACAAGAAAATTGTGCAGGTGACTAATTAGCATAAAAAACGTATTATTTACAAATTAACATACATAAAACCATTGCTTTTCCTAGAATGAATCTGTGTTACTTTCAACAAGATCAAATATTAAAAGGAAAAATACACTCTAGACCTGCTGTTGCAGGCTGGAGCACAGCATTGTTTTTTTCTTGCTCAGTTAAAGAATCGACATTCCAAATAAAATTCTATACTCTGTAAAAGATACCTTATGTCAAATAGATCCAATTGATTTCAGTCATTAAGTCATTCTCTGATATTTGCTTTACCCTGTTCAAGGTTGCAGGGGAACTGGAAATATTCCAGCAAGCAATGGGTGCAAGGTAGAGAATTAGTCCATCTGCCCACATTGGTGGTAGGTGCTGTGAGATCTCATACATCCTCCTGCGCTATCAAAAAAGTAGGGGAAATTCCCCAATGCCCTGGCCAAATTTCCCCCAGTAGTATAAATAATTCAAAGGGTCTCCCCTGAAAACAGTCTACTAGCCTAGTGGGACCAACCTGGTCAACAAAGATAAATAAATTACAAGTTTTTAATTAAATCCACATCTCTTCATTTGAAAAGTAAAGAAGAGAACAGTAAGCACTCTGACAGTTTTGAAGAGTGTTTATGGTAACTGGGAAGTGAGAGACAAGTAATGGGACACTGGAATGGCTGCCGGGGATGGTGCTGGTCCATTACCCTATATAGGGCCCCATTTGACCATGATCCACTTCTGTACACAGTCATTCACACTCATTCGTGCATCACACACATAATGACATAATGCTTTACATTTGTCATAATGATGCCTAATTTATGTGTAGCAGTTTATTTGTATTTATTTCCAGTATTCCAGTATTTCCTGTTCAGTTAACAATTAACAAATGCTAATCCAGAGATTCCGATTATCCAGCAGACTAGGGTTCATTAACTCCTTATTCAGTAACCCAACAAGTTTGAAGTGCCTCAAAAATAATAAAGACCAAAGGCAAGCCACGAGTAAAACTCCCACAAAAGGTTTTTAATCAGCAAACCACACGTAAAATAAGTGCTTTCATTTTGTTTCAATGAGCAAGACTTCATCAGACAAATTAACATTTTCCACCCCACCATTTAAATACCTTCTTAGTCACATTAATTACATCATTAAACAACATCTTAAAATATTACATGGCAAGATTATGAAAACAGATGCCTTATGCACTTCTAAAATTCAAAAACAATAAAACAATATGTTTATCTATGTGTAACAGAATCCTAAAAAATGCTAAGAAACACCCTATTAAAAAGTTAGCACTAACGTATTAAAGTTAAGAAGTCTGCAGAGGTAATTTTTTATGAACATATTTATTTGTTGTTAGTGCCAACTTTTTTAATAGGGTGTTTCTTAGCATTTTTTAAGATTCTGTTACACATAGATAAACATATTGTTTTACTGTATTTGAATTTTAGAAGTGTATAAGGCATCTGTTTCCATAATCTTGCCACGCAATGTTTTAAGATGTTGTTTGATGATGTAATTAATTTATCATGTGACTTAGAAGGTATTTTTTTTTTCAATAATCATTTTTTATTATTTTTCACAACCATATTACAAATTCACACATTATATACAATATATACAAAATGCTTCCATTGGTTAATTTCACATATATATCAACCTCATGTATTGATCAAAGGTACAGCACTCACAATCAAAAGGAAAATAATAAAAAAAAAAAAAATCCAACATTAACAAATCCAAGCCAACAATCTGTCTTTTCTGTACATTTTCTATCTAATCTAAGGTTCATAGGTTCATAGGTTCATAGGTTCATACTAGGCTATCTGCCCGAGGGCATTTACAAGCCTAGCCCATCGTTTTGTGGCTTACGCCACCCCTTTAGTATGGGGAACTATACCCATTATTTTGCTGTGCCTCTGTTGAGCAGTGACACTGAGGTAATCCCTGGGGTATATCTGCGATCTCCTATATTCTGGTTCCCGAGAAAAAGTGGATAGTAACCTCTTAAGCCAAAATAATATTAAAAATTTGCTCCCAGATTTTTATGTTGTTGATATTTTTCTTGTGATCACTAATTAACAGTTTATGCGCTAAGATGTGTTTTATTGCCAACAATCTGAAATTTTCCCACGATGTCTGGGCTGGGTTCAACCAATTTGTGGCTATATATAATTTCATTAATAGGCAAATATTCATAATTACAATCGTTTTTGATTTATTTAGATTCTCCGGGGGAATATGAAGAATCATAAACTCCCAAGAGAGTGTTGAATTTTGGTAACCCATTTTTTGTAACTGCAATTTTAATGAATTCCACAATTTATAAATGCACTTACAACTCCAGAACATGTGAAGCAAATCTGCTGTCTGATCAAAGCAATGTGGGCATATGGGTGAATTCTTCGCATCAAATTTGTGCAAAGTGAGACGAGTATAGTATGCATTGTTAAATATCATCAGCTGCGTAAATACCAATTTTTGAAGGGATACGGACTTTAATGTTAATTTAAATGCCTCCAATATCTTATTGTCGTCTGGGAATATCAATTTCTCTCTCCAGTAACTCAATAAAAGAATATAATTATTATACTTCCTCTCTTTTATCAATTTATATGCTGCGGTTATATATTTTCTATCCTGCAACAGCGCTTCCCATAGACTACGAGAAATGATTAAATCTTCCCCTTTCATTTCAAAGTTGTTAAAATAGTTTATAACCAAGTCTTTTAGCTGTCTTACTATAATTAAATAGGAAATAGGAGTTCTATTTCTTTTAAAATATCCTGTACTGGTACTCCTAGAAAAGGATATAAATCGAGTACAGTTAACTCCATGATTAAAGGGAATTTCTTTAGATCAATCAATTGACCACCAATTGTTAAATTTGGGTTCCTATGAAACGGTTGGAAAACCATCATATATTTTAGTAAATTTAAGGAAGCGAAAAGAGTTTGAATTGCCGTTACATAACTTTTGATGTGCTCCATTAGCTTATATTTACTCATTGTCCAATTATTTAAAAGGGTAATGCTTTAGCGTTGACTCCCACTTCATTTATATGCTTGTACGTTAAGAGCACCCATTTGGGTGTCCATTTTCTATTATCACTATCGAAGTAAGACGTCTTTAAAATCCTATTGGCCTGAATCACTAAATAGTACATTTCGAAATCCGGTAATTCCAGTCCCCCCTTATTTTTTGGAGCCATCAATTTTTCATATGAAATTCTCGTCTTCCTAGGTTCCCAAAGAAATCTTCCCAATCTTATATGAAGCTGTTTGAAGAATGTTTTGGTAATTCCGAGTTGTGCAGCTCTAAAAATATATAAAATTCTAGGAAGAACATTCATTCTTATGATAGCTGCTCTTGCCATCATCGGTAACTTCAATCTACTCCATCTTTCAAGATCCAATGTTATTTGATCTGTAGTTGACTTTACATTGTTAATAAAAAAATCTCTATTTTCAGTTGAGAAGACAATTCCCAGATATTTTATCTTTTCTTCCGTCAATACTTGTCCTATTAATGGTAGCATTGAAAAAGGTGTGGGTGTCTTTAATGGGAATATTTTAGATTTTTTTTAAATTTAGCTTGTAATTGGAAATTCTCTCAAAGATTTCTATTGCAGCTAATATTTTTCAGTATCGGAAACAGGTGTGGTACAATATATGTTTAAATCATCTGCATAGGCAGCCATCCTAACCTTTATTCCATACAGTACAGGAGAATTATAAAAAAACATTTTGCTTAAGGTGTAAAAATAAAGGCTCCAAGTAAAGATTAAATAAGATGGGAGATAATGGGCAGCCTTGTCGGGTACCATTTATGATTTTTATCCTATTCGAGCATTCGTGATTTATAAATAAATTTGTGTATGCATTTCTATATAGTATCCTTAACATTGAGATAAACTCCTGCGGTATATTAAAATAAGGTAATGTATCAAATAAATAATCCAAATTAACCCTATCAAATGCTTTCTGAGCATCAATAATTAGGGCATACAAATTCAGATTTTTATATTTCATAAGAGATTAAGGTATGGGCGTTAAGGTATTATCCGTGGTCTGCCTCCCATCCATAAACCCTGCCTGTTCCTCTGATATTATTGGGTTTATTACCTTTTTCAGCCTACTCGCCAGAATGGATGTCATGATTTTCATGTCCATATTCAAAAGTGATATAGGCCTGTAATTATCAGGATTTTTGGAATCACCTTTCTCTTTTAATATCAGAACTGTCCTTGAGGCATTAAAATGAGGATCATTAATTCTATTTAGAGTGATATAATTAAAAGTCTGTGACAATACACTACTCAAAATCTCACTAAAAGATTTGTAGAATTCCGAGGTCAAACCATCTGGGCCTGGGGCTTTGTGAGGTGACTTAGAAGGTATTTAAATGGTGGGGTGGAAAATGTTAATTTGTCTGATGAAGTCTTGCTCATTGAAACAATACGAAAGCACTTATTTTATGTGTGGTTTGCTGATTAAAAACCTTTTGTGGGAGTTTTACTCGTGGTTCGCCTTTGGTCTTTATTAGTTTTGAAGTTTAAATTGCCAACAGTGGGTTTCACCAAACAAAGTGCTCTGCAAGTTCAAGGCCACATCAGGTATGAATTTGAATTAAGCATCAAATTGTGCCAATCTGAGGGTTTAATATTAAAACAGAACTTATGCACCCTTGTATCCCCTATGTGTGTAGTCACTTGCAAGAATATCATAATTGTCTTTGTGTTTCCTTCACGCTAATACAACTGTAACCTATCAGGGAGTTGCTGTGTGATGGTTTGGCAGATTCTAAAATTAAATGTACTATATCTGTCCAGTGGCACTTTCTTTTAATTACATCATAATGTTCTGAATAGTTCTGGATGTAACTGGGTAGTAATTTGCTCATACATTCCTGTTTCTGTTGAAAAATACAATCACAGCATTTCCACTGGCTAGTTTCAAGGAAACAGTGAATAATACATTAATATAAGAAAGACACTTATGGGGTATATATTATTGTAACTATAGGAGAAGAAACTCCCTTTATTCTAAGAAATAATATAGTATTCTGCCTATGGGGGAAGTCTAAAAAATGTCTGTTGATCCATTGCATAACTAGCAACTTCCCATACGCACTTATACACTGGGAATCACATAGTGAGACACCCTTCTCAGAAGGCATAATTAAAATAATATATAAACAAGGAAGAATAGTTTATTTCCACTCCATTTAGCAATGATGGCAAACAAAAAAATGTTTGTTGATCCATTCTATAGCTATCAACTTTACATCTGCACTGAGAAACCCTTATCAGAACAATTGATTAAAATAATACATAAACTCTGATGAACAGTTTGTTTCCATTCCATTTGTCAGTGATATTCTTGCTGTTTCTTTCCCTCTGAGATAATTACTAGCATCACACATTATGTTCTACAAAAGCAAAAATTAAAGTGGATTCCCAAAATGTGCTAAATGATACAAAATGGTTACACTTGCATATCTCATTGCTGTAAAATTAAACAATTGTAGACTGCAAAGCATGTTAAATCAAAATTTGCATATCAGTATATATTTTAAAAATTGGGAATGTATTACTGAAGCAAAGAAGCATTCCACTTTAAAATACATTACTTCAGTTGAAATATTGCTTTACAGTGGTTGCATTGTTAAATTTTGAGTTATAACTGCTGTAGATATAACACTGAATGAATTGAGGACATTCTAAGAGAAAAGGACAAAACTCCACAAACAATGGAAATAATTCATTAGCTGGTAAAATACATGTGCAAATAAAATATAATGAAAAGTTTCAGCTAAAATTGAGGCAATTCTCCAGTCATTAATATGGCATAACTTCTTGACCACAAATTCTAACCAAATTATGCAAGGGAGATTAAGTGATAATGTTGTTGCGTCTTTCGGCTTTTCCCAGTTAGGGGTCGCCACAGCGGAACTCTGGTCCGCTAATGATTGGCAGTTGATTTTTACTTGTCGAGTTGCCAGTCCTGACGCACAACCTTCAACGAAGGTACGCCCATTCATGCATGTCTCCACGCAGAAGACGCTCTAGCTGAGAATCGAACCAGATAGCGTCTTACTGTGAGGCGACAACGCTACTGCAGCACCACCACCGCGGTCTATATTGTTTGTTATTCATTATTATGAACTGATAAATTAATTCATTTTTTATATCCTCTTTATCCTACTGAGGGTCCCAGGGAAGCTGTTGCTCATTCCAGCACAAACAGTTAAAAAAAACAGAATCGAGTCATACAAACAAGTTTCATAAAAATAGCATAGGACATTGTCTACTATTAACAAAAAATAAAAAAAAAAACAGCATTATTCCTGGGGAACAAGTCTCCTTGTGATCCCATGCATCTCTAAATGTCCTAACTCTAGGATCACATAACCTTGGGGTAAGGGGAACATACTCAGCTGCAATGTTCTGCAATCTCACTGTACTAAATAACCCTTTGTCAATGAAGCACAGGAATTGATGAAACTAGTTCAGTGATTCCTATCATCTCTCAATGGTGGTAAGTAATCTCCCAGCATTCAGTGGGTATAAAGATAGAACCGATCTAGGAAGGGATGCTATTCTATTGCAGGTATCACATGCATTCATTGTCATCCTCATATGACTTTCTTGTATTTGGAGGTAGTTACAGGAACTAGTTACATCTTCTTTCAAAAACAGCAAACCAAGCCATGCTCCACATAGCTGATTCTTCCTCCCCTGCTCAGCCAGCTGTCATTCATGTCAGGTTTATTTGAGTCTGGATGGGCATTAACACAGATGGAATTGCAGCCACAGGGCCAGTGGGCCAGACAGAACTACTGCTAAGTGAGTAGGAGCAGTGTCTTTCTTTGCGTTAATGCAGTTAAAAACCCAGCAAGGCTATATTGTAAACTGTAATTGTATTACTAAGGAAATGGAACTTGGCCACTTTGACATTTGACTATTCAGACTGATTTGCAGTGTTTTGGGTCCAGTTTTGAGTCTTGGAATTTTTATGATTGCTGCCATTTTTGTTTCTTATTGGTTTTAGTTTTCATCAATGGACTGTTAACTGTATCAGTGCTCTTCAGTCTATAAAAGGAGTCTTAGGGAATGGATACCTTGTCCCATCCCAGGAATATGTAAAATGTACTCCATAAGAGATTGTAAATTTGTGCTCCCATCACAGGCTGCAATTCCCTCAATCTGCTGACTTGAATTTGGCAACTACAGCACAGATACTCAGATCATCTCCACTCTTATTTAGACTACATTTTTTTAAAGGAACCACTTTTTGGTGGAGGGACTGGATTCTTCAAGCCACAAAGAACAATGTAGCTGAAGAAACTAGTAAGTTATTAAAACAAACAAAAACCACTGAAAACAAACTGCAAGCGGAAAAAACAGGGACTGCAATTTGCAGAACCAAAGGTTTATTAAAATCCACACCAAAATCAAGATAAGTACTTTCATCTTACATTCATTCAGCCTAGTTACGGTACTCTTTTACAGAAGGTTTAATTCTTCTTTGCGGCTACTCTACCCGGCATCCAGGGTGGTTTATCAGTTATAAATTCTTTTTAGCTGGTAGCCTGGTTACTTTAATCTAACACAGAGGGTTTTATTTTCCCTTGCGGTTACTCTACCCAGTTTCCAGGGTTGTTTTCTCACTTTATAAAGTCATTATAGCTGGTAGCCTGGTTACGCTAATCTTACACAGAGGATTTAATTTCTCTCTTGCGGCATCCAGGGTGGTTTCGCAATTACAAATTTATTATAGCTGGTAGCACGGTTACGCTGTTCTTAATCAGAGGGTTTAATTCTCCCTTGCGGCTACTCTACCCGGCATCCGGAGGGGGGTTAATTATAACTTGATTATAGCTTACTGTGAGCTACTCGCAGGTTTGTCCGGTTAGCAATTTTCAATCCCTTAACTATAGGGCTACCTGCTGAGGTGTAAACCAGCCTTGTCCCCCTCTTGGCTCTAATTTATATAATTAGTACAGCCTACTGTGAGCTTCTCGCAGTAAATAATAATCCCTTTACCATAGCGCTGCATAATTTGCTTCAGCCCATTTAATCTTATGCTCAGGCACTGAGTGCTACACTGTTGCTAGCCAATTTGTTACTTAAGAAATTTTTACTGGGTTATTTGTGCTGTTGTCAATATGAATTGCTATACTGGACATTACAATATGTTATGACTGTGAAGGGCTGTATTACTGCTATACCACTTGGTTCTTTCTCTTGTTTTTCCAAAGGTTAAACTATTTAGTGTAATTGTTTTTTTCTTTTTCTTCTTTAGTTAATGCTGTATTGTAGTCAGTAATTACATGTGTTTGACTGTAGTAGCTATATATGCATTGCTTTTTCTGAGCCATACATGAAGGCATCACTGATCAGTATTAGCAAAAAACTACGGGCACTCATAAAATTGTCTAAGGCCAGCTTCGAGAGAAAAATTGCACAGGACACTAAGGATAATCACAAGGCTTTCTTTAGTTATGTTAGGAACCTGGGTGGTAATTCCCAGATATGCTCAGAATTAGTCCAAAATGACAAAAAATACACTGAACCCACAGACATTGCCAACATCCTAGCTGACAGGTTCAGCGCAAACTACTCTCCGCCCTCCCCACCAAAAGGGTAAATATCTATCCCAGCAGAGTTCTGTCCCCCTGACATCTCAGATGCTCAGGTAAGAGCTGCCCTCTCCAAAGCAAAAAACGCAGCATCAATGGGACCAGACTGTGTCCCGGGCTGCGTCCTACATGAACTCCAAGAACAGCTAAACCCAAACATAAAACTACTGTTCAATCTCAGCCTTACTACAGGATATGTGCCCAAAGAGTGGCATACAGCAACAGTGGTCCCTCTCCATAAAGGTGGTGCCTCAACGGATCCTGGAAACTATCGCCCCATAAGCCTGACTAGCATGGTCTGCAAAGCTATGGAAAGTATCATCATGGACCTCATAAATAAAGATATTGGGGACCTACAGACACTGGATCCTACCCAGTTCGGCTTTGTTAAGGGCAGATCCTGCCTCTTAAACCTGGTTGATTTCTTTGAAACAGTCACCAAGGCCATTGACGAGGGGAAGGTGGTCCACACAGCCTACCTGGACCTCGCAAAAGCCTTCGATACAATACCACACTCGGACATTATACATAAGCTCACCAGCTTAAATATAAACCCTATGTCACTAGATGGATTGCAAACTGGCTCAAGGACAGAACCCACATGGTTAGAATTGCTGGAGCCATGTCAGACTCCAAACCAGTTATAAGTGGTGTCCCACAAGGCTCAGTCCTGGGACCTCTCTTGTTCGGTATATATTTCTCAGAGGTACAGGCTAACACGGAAGGACTGTGGCTGACCAAGTTCACAGATGACTGCAAACTGGGCACCATAATCGACTCTCCAGCCGACACAAGCATCCTCCAAAAGGGCCTCATAGAAACAGACAACTGGTGCCAGAGATATGGCCTCAAGCTAAATGCCAAAAAGTGTATAGTCATCCCTTTTGGCAAAAACAAAGTGCCCACAAATTACCACATAGGTGGTAATCCATTAAGTACAGAAGAAGTAATTAGGGACCTGGGGACCCAAGTTGATAGCAATCTCTCATTTGACAACCACGTGGCCAAAGTGGTTAGAAAAACATTTTATATAGCCCACCTAATCATGAAGGGATTCACATCTAGATCAGGGGAGGTCATCATGCCTCTTTACTCATCCCTCATCAGGCCCATAATTAAGTACATTGCCCCTTTTGGGATGTACCTTACCAGACACCTGCAGCAACTGGAAAGACCCCAAAAGTACCTCACCAAGAGGATCAAAGGGCTCAAACAGATGCCATATGCTGCCCGGTTAAAGAAACTCCAGCTCTACTCAGTGGCATACCGCCTGTTCAGAGGCGATCTGTGCCTGACGTATAAAGCCATGTCCAACCCAGAATTAATGGACATGCTGCACCTCAGAAAATCCAAATCCCATTGTGCTACGCACTCGAGAGACTTGAACCTCAGCACTGAAATAAATAGGACATGCTGGAGGGACAGATTCATAACCCAGAGGCTCCCTTCACTCTGGAATAAAATCCCAGTCCAGGTTAGGCAGAGTCCCTCATTGACTCTCTTCAAGAGGAATCTTGATGAGTGGATGGGAGATCGTAGGTTTACCCGGGGTATCACTTCTGTGTCACTGTTAGACAGAGGCACAGTATACTAACCTCGAAAAAGGGCATAGCAAAATAAATTTAAAATGGGTGGCGAAAGCCAAACACATTCTGGCTAGGCTTATAAATGCCCTAGGGCAGATAGCCTAGTATGAACCTATGAACCTATGAACCTATATGACTATATATGCTGAATACTTGTGCCAATACCTTACTGTATCTTACACTCTGTGCTAATACCTCACTGTATCTCACACTCCACTCATCTACTGACTTGCACTCCTCCTCCACACTTTACCTTCCACTCCTGCTTAGTACTTAACCTAGTTGGCTATCAAATTTAACATTCTTTCTATCTCACTTTCAGCTTTCAAGCCCTGTGTTGAGACACAGCCTGTCCCTCTATCAGAAGCCCTGTAAGGCTCAGGAAATACAACTGAATCTGAAGGAAAACACAACCTAGAAGCCCCCAGGATCTATCTAGACTCTCTGCTTTCAGCCTCACAGTGTAGGTGATATCCTACAGTATATTTATGATTTTAACTTTAAACTTGTGAGTGCGTTAATTTAAAATTACTTTTGAGTGCCTTACTTTTAAATTAATTTGTAAGGGCCAGCACACCCGCGGACTTACCCTCCACACATCTCTTTACTATATTACCCCCCCTACTATCCTAGTGGAGTTAATGTTTTCCCCACTTTTACCATTAGAGGGCAGCAGACCTCAAGCTTTGGAAAGCCATCTTTCACTGGTTATAGAAATCCACTAGTACTGCTGAACAGCTAGATTCTGCTAGACCTGCTTGTACTTTCTATTCAAGTACTCACCCCCCACCCCATGAAAAGCTGAAAAGGGAAAGATCAGGGTTAAGTCTGGGAGTTTTAATAACTAGACAGCTTTTTTGTCAGTCACTACTATTGCTACCGACCCCCTCAATTTAACTCTCTGTTTAAACCTCTTTCCCTGCCTTAGGACTTTTTATAAATATCTCTCTCTTGGTTATAAAACTGTTTTTTTTCATCACTTTCTCCCCTGCACAGCTTTACCTTTGTTCACCATTTCTCTGCTAATTAGTAACAGAAAATGTCTCTTACCTTTCCTATGCCTATAGAACTTAGTCTTTCTGCATAACTGATTACCTCTCAGCCTCTCTCAGCTCTGACCCGCTCCGTTCGCCCTACGGGCTCACTCCGCTCCCGTAACCTACCTCCAATTCCCAGCCACCCCCAGGGGTCCTAAACTTATACTTCCCTAATCACACCCTCTCTCTCTTTCAACCAATCCCATACTTCACCTTACCCCACACACTATGGCCACACCCCTACCTTCTAACAATCACTCACAATAAACCACTCCTCAGAGTACCTGCCTTATCCTCCTACTCTTATCCAATACATATTAGTGCTCTCCTCTCTTCACTTCCTTTATCCCTTTATCCTCTTTCCTCTACTCTGCACTCCCTAATTTATCTGTCCTTTTTTTATAATCCTTTTAAGATGCCTCTGACTAATCTAACCAAGCTAACACTCTCAGTTATATTCTCAACTGTCCTCATTCCAACCTACCTTCTTACCTCCATTGAAAAACTGCACTATTTTCATCATAACCACTCTTTAAAACAAAAGCAATTTATACACACATACCCTCTAATAGACATACTAACATAACTTCCATTCCCAGTTACCTCCTACCTAAATACCATAGACTTTCCCACATTAAATACAATTTACCCTCAATAAATAAAGTAAAACTTCAAACTAACCTTAGGTATAATTCAACAACAAAACTAAATAATCTCTCCTTAAAAGACGGTGACATCCACCCCAACCCTGGCCCTACCAATCCCACTATCCAAACAACCCACCCCAATCTCAATAACTCTCTCCTAATAGGACATCTTAATATCCAAAGCACTAATAATAAAGTAGCCCACCTCCATGCCCTCCTAGATACTCACTCTTTTGACATCCTCTGCCTCACTAAAACCTGGTTGAAACCAGAAACTAAAGACAATGAAATCATTCCCCAAGGCTACAATATAGTCAGACAAGACCGAACAAAACGCAAAGGTGGTGGAGTAGCAGTTCTATTTAAAGATGGACTTCATATCTCCACCCTACCATCTAATTCAACCCTGAATAATAACGCAGAAGTCCTTATTACCAAACTTCAAATCAACGCAAAGAAATCTTTATACATTATCTGCATCTACATACCACCCAGAAATAATATCACTAAAATAGAGGCTATTCTAAGCTGGGTATCTTCCACCTACCCCCAAGAAGCAATAATACTAGGCGACTTTAATATTGATTGGAAAGGTGTTAGTGCTGAAAATCCTACCTCTCATATTAACCTCCATGGCTTCAGCCAAACCATAACCTCTACAACCAGAATTAACAAACCTAATAAGAAAGAGAGCACCTTAGACTGGATACTTATAAATAAACAGAAAAAATCTTACAAGGTAGGAACCCTGCCAGATGATGTTAGTGATCATTTTTTGACCTACATCATAAGAGAAAAGAAGGAATTTCCCAACCTCCCCACCTCTAGGATAGCACGCTCTACCAAACACTTTAATTCAGAATTATTTCAAGCTGAGCTTAAAGCCTGCAACTGGAACCCTTTAAAAACCCTTCCACTTGAAGAGGCTGTGAAGTATCTTAACTCCAAATTCTTATCTATGCTCCTAAACGGTCCCATTAGAATGAAGTCTAACCCAGCCCCATGGCTTACTAATGCAACTAGGCATCAAATTTTGCTTAGGAACAAAGTTTGGGCTAAGTGGAGAGCTAACAGAAATATCTCTGATCATCTACATTTCAGGCAGCTCAGAAATAGTACAAAAAAGGCAATACTTGAAGATAAAAAAAAAAACTACTACTGTAAACTCCAACAAACTCACCAAAATAATCCTCAGAAGTTCTGGTCTAGCATTAATAAGCTCCTTTCCCCAGGTAACTCCCGAACACCCACCCCATTTGATGCAGATCCAAATACCCCCATCAAACTGCAAATACCTTTAACTCCTTCTTCACTGAGACCATACAATCTCTAGCTAGTCAACTTATTCCAGACAACTCAAGCCTTCCCACCACCTCACCAGACTCTCTACCTAAATTCAAACTACAACCCATCTCTACTACTCTCATCTATAAATGTATTCAAAAACTCAAGCCATGCACTCCTTCCGCTGACCAGCTACCTTCCCAATATCTCCAAAAAGCAACCAAAGTAATTGCCTATCCTATATCCATCCTTATAAACAGGACAATCCAAGAAGGAACTATTCCAGATATTTAGAAAATCTCCCACATTATCCCATTACATAAAGGTGGGAACTCAAATGACTACTCCAACTATCGGCCAATTGCTCTTTTATCACCCTTAGCAAAAATTATGGAAAAATGCATTCACCAACAACTACTACAGCATCTTTCTCAAAATAACAGAATAGCAAACTGTCAAGATGGTTTTAGGCCATCACACAGTACCACTACTGCACTTCTATCCTTTACAGATACCATCAATATAAACCGTAATAAAAACATCCTCTCATCGGCACTCTCTAAAGCTGTCGACATGGTAAATGAAACCCTCTTAATCAATATTCTTGAATCTCTTTCCTTTGACTCTCAGGCTGTTAAATGGTTCAGATCCTACCTCAGCAACAGGCAACAAGCAGTTATCTGGGATAATCAAATTTCATCCTTTTTGCCAATCACCATAGGAGTCCCCCAGGGCTCCATTCTTGGACCACTTCTTTTCTCATTATTTATCAATGATCTCCATGTAGCAATTCCTCAAGCTACCTGCATTCAATATGCAGATGATTCCACACTAATATGCTCAGCAACCTCTCCATCTGAACTATATTCTCTCACTCAAAATGTTTTCAACACTGTAGAAACATGGTTTACAAAATGCTGCCTCCTTCTTAATGCCAAAAAAACAAAACTCCTTCTCTTTACCCCCACTACCAAGTCCTCCCCCATAGATTTCTCAATCTCTTCAAATAATGGCACTATTATTTTTCCAGACTCTACCACTAAACTGTTAGGAATATCTATTGACAATAACCTCACATCTGATTACCATTAAAACAGTCAACAGAAAAATAGACTCCTTATATAGAATAAAACCTTTCCTAACCCCAGCAGCCAGAACCAAGATTGCTCACTCCCATCTAATCTCGACTCTTCTGTACGCTTCACATATCTTTACCAACCTAAAGAAAACTAACCTTAACAAACTAGCAACTTCCTATAATAACATTGCCAGATTCGCTACTGGCAATCCCTTTAGAACCCACCACTGTTTTAATCTTAGGCAACTAGACTGGCTGGAATTCCAAAACCATCTGATAATACCCCAACTCACGATTGCCCACAAGATATTTTACCAACCCAATAACACCCGTATACTCTCCAAGCTCTTAATCCCCTATAAAAATCTGAATTCCCCACGTTCTTCTAGCAAGCTCCTCGCTAGCATAACAAAGTCTAATAATATGGCTGGTGAGACTCTGTTTACTAACACAGCAGGAAAAAACTGGAACCTGCTACCCAATGAACTAACTCTAATCACATCCTTGCCACTCTTTAAACTAAAAGTTAAAAAACACCTCCAAATACACTGGTTATGCCCTTGTAGCAACCATGACTAACCACTCTTTTCACATCTGTTTCTTCCTCTTCCAACCAAACTTCCAAACATTTTAATGCTTAGTTATGTAAGCAAGACTGACACTGTTTAAACTCTAATTAACTTACTGCCAAAATCTTTCCACCTGATGTGAATACTTGCACATGACTCTTACTGTGCTACATTTGTTTTTGCTTTCTTCAGTTGCTTTTCTCAAGTGTTAATACCTTTGTATGTAATATTTACTTGTATGTTTCTCTATTTTGTTTTTATTAATCCTTTATTTACCATGTAACAATATTTCATACTTTTTATATCTGTTTGGAGCTTTTCTCCCCGGGCCTCTACTGAAAATGGAAATATATCCAACTAGACTAGCCCGGTTAACAAATGTAAAATAAAAATCAAATAAAATCTTCTCAAATCACACCAAGGACTGAGACCTCATCAGCTCTAACAATGAATGCTGGTAAATCCTTAAATACTCAGTAAAATCACATGCTAATTTACACATTTACACACTTTAAACTCTCTTTTAATTGCATAAAATTAAAAAAATCAAATGTCTATTAAACTTAAAACTTTTGTTTCTTCATTTAAATTAAAAGTTTTGCCGAGACATTGCCGTTCACAATTATCAAAACCTGAATTTGTATTTTCTTTTAGTCTAACCCACACACAACTGATCATGCCATACAGCTATATTTTATATATATATATATATATATACACACACACACACACACACACACACACACACACACACACACACACACACACCACATATTCACTAATACAAGTGAAATGACCAGGTAGAGAGTAAGTGCTTTCTGTACTGCCACAGTACATATTAAGGCCTTCCAATATGTACCAATGCATCTTGCGTAAAAAAATCTAAAAGTGCACCATTTTTTCCACAGAAACAAATGCTTTCCATTTAAATATACTTTTTTTAACATTCCTGCACCTCTGATTCATGAACATAGGAGGAATACCAACCTTAATAAAAACTTCTACACTACCTTGCATTATCTTCCAATTATTCTTAACATGAATATAAAGTACTTTTGCACAACAAAAACTATGAAGTGAATTATATTTGATTTATTACAAATGTATAGTTCTAGTTCTTAACATCCAGACTAAAGAGTCACAGAAGTTTTAAAAACAATTTACGAACACATTCATGCCATAAAAACATGATGCTAACAATGCACTGCACAAACATTATTGTGTTCTAATGTTAAGAAATTTTTGTTTAGGCTTCTTGATCAGGCATTGACAGGAATTAGGAAGGGAAGTAGGGAAGACCTTGAAGACAAAGAATACAAATGGTGAGTAGTACTTGATGCTTCTAAACAGCAAGCTCTCAACAACTGTATTAATTTTAATGAGCACCCAATCTATCTTGGAGGCAGTTACTTGGTCTTTGATGCACACCTTTGCTAAACACTGCAACTTAGGCAGTGTTTCTCAGGCCGTGACAAGTTTTGCATGGTCATTCTGCTGGGCTTTTTGACTCCTACACCTTCCTCAGGCCAGCCCTCCTCTAGTACATAAGATGTGCAAGTGAATTCACTGTTGCATTACCAGTATCTTCCCTCCATCTCTTTCACTGAGAAACCAATGGTTTGGGGAGGGTACACAGACTAGCCATTCAACCTTCCCTTTCTACCATCTAACCAGACTCTTTCCCCCTTATGATTCAGCACTAACCTGGAGAGGAGGTTTTATTTGTGGGGCACCTCCAACTGAGGACAGGTAATCCCAGGATGGGTTGTGCCATTTCACCTAGGCACTAGATGGGTTGTGCCATTTCACATAGGCACTAGAGCTTGGTTGTCCAGTTCAGTTCCTGATTGGAGTGTATTCTGTCTGCAGTCAACATATTCTCCATATATCCATGTGAATTCTTCATCAGCTGACTTAACTTTCTCCAGTGTTACAAGGACCTGCTGTATGGCAATTGGTGGCCCCCCACATTGTCTGTGTGTATATTTGTGAGTGGATGCGTATACGAGAGAGGTGATAATAGTTGATACAATACCACAACCCCATGTAAAATGGGAGAAAGGGGGTTAATAATGATGACCAACAGGTTAGACTTACACACATGGGGAGAGAGAATTCTCTTAGTGAAAAAACGCCCTTCCATATAGAACACCTTAGTACAAGGAAGGAGAAACCAAGCTAGACACTGACCCTACCTGTCTTATAGCCACTAGAAATGTTTTACATGCCAAGCCTCCACTGCTCTAATCATTTTACTTTGATTGTACACATGCATTTGTTTCTTTTCCTCTTTTTTTCTAGACCACCTATAGTCACGTAAAGTGGAACTATGTCCTCTGCTGGAAGAGGTAACTACATTTTCAGTAACTGCTCTGTGTACTGTACTGTAATTGCAGCTACTGTTATTTTAATTGGTTACTGTACTGTCATTTTTGTTTTCCCAGTACTTCCTCCAGGGCCTCTGCTGAAAAGAGGTTATCACTTAGTTGGACTTTGATAACAAAATGAATAAATACAAATAAGTATTTGGTAAACACTCTGGATGCTTTAAATAACTCAACATTGCAGAGCTTTAAAAGTACAGTTGAGCAGGAAACTTACCATAATTGTAAATGTTCAAGTGTGGTCAGTGTTGTAGTCATCACTACAGGGATATCTGCCTCTGGCGGATTTGGATGTCCAGCCTGACTTTCAGAGCTGAGCACTCTTCTCCCACAGCCATTCTTATATTGCTTTACCTCAAACAACTTCATGCAACTTTCATATTGATGATGTCCACCCTCTCTGTTTTGGATCTTTTCTGGCTTTCAAACAGGACAGAGCCAGGTCCACATCAGGAGCTGCTAAAAAAAATAATCACAGGGATGCAGTCTGTGACATGGAAAATTTAAACCTTCCTTAGAGTATCTGAACAGGAGAACTGAAGTAAGGGCATTAGTCTGAAGGGGAAGAGGTATATTGGTACCAACTCAAGTCCCACTGCAGAAGAAAGGATGGAGGGAGACAGCAACAATGACTATATTCAAATATTTACAATTGGGGAGTGCCTTCTGTGTGGAGTCTGCATGTCCTCCCCACGGTTGGGTGGGCGTTCAAAAGACATGCGTAAATGGGCGTGCCTTCATTGAAGGTTGAACTTCGAGCTGGCACCTCGGCATTCATGAAATCTACTGCCAATCATTAGCAGACCGGAGTTCCGCTGTGGTGACCCCTAACTGAGAAAAGCCGAAAGACAACAACAGCTGTAAATAACTCTACCACACTCTTCATGTGGATTACTGCTTTACAGTAAGAAAGATTCCCAAATCCTTTTCTGCCTATGTAGGACAGTTGGCTCACTGATCAGAATAAGATTGCAGAATACCATTTAGAATTGCACAGATAGAGTCCTTGTCCAGAATATCACATCCAATTTGTAATACTTTGAGAAGGTGCGAGCTTAGGACCAGGTGCCTGCTACTAGAATATCTTGAGTACTAACACCTTTGAGGAAGGCAGTGGTAGCTGAAGTACCCCTTATAGAATGGGGCCTGATGTTTTCCAACAAGACACTCCCATGAATCTTGTTGCAAAAGTTGAAGCAATGAGCCTTTCATTTTTTTAAATACAATTTTCACTGCTAATTTTTGTTTTCTGCAAAGGAGACACTTGGGTTAATTTTTTAATCACTTTGGTTCTATCCACGAAGTACCACAACTTTCCATGCACATCTAGGGAGTGCAGGATCCTTTCTCCTATATTCCTGTGGCTAGGGTAGAAAACTGGGATTGTAATGCTTGATTCAAGGTTACATATGTAATGGTTTTTGGCATACAAAAGAGGTTAAGTGCAGAGTAACCTCACCTTTATAGAAATGCAAAAAATGGCTCTTTGCTCATGAGGAGCTAGAATTATGAGACACTCCTAGTAGATATGACAGCAATCAGGAAGGTGATTTTCAAAGCTGAAAATTTTACAGGTACTGATGCAGCTGGTTCAAATTGTGGTTAAGGTCAGTTTTTCCAATACAAAATTCATGTCTCAAATTACGTCCACTTTTCTTCTGGAAGGTCTTGGGTAGAGGATGTTCTCCAAGAATTACTTGAGTTAGGGGTTGGATGTCAGAGGAAGATCAATATGCAGGCAGGAATCGATAAGAGATGTATATTTTTTTAATCTAATTGTATTTATTTGTTAACCAGGTAGGCCAGCTGGGCAGAAGTATCCCTTTTCAGGGGTGACCCATTAGCATTACCTAGTTTAGTCACAAGGCAGGGAAATCAAAGCATTTTCACAGATAAATAAATAAGCTAAACCTGAAGAAAATCATTCAGTGAAATAAGTGAACTTCCACTGACCTATCCATCTGCTTTGGATGCTGTTTTCTCATTTGGCACCAGGGGGACAAACCTCTACAATTAGCTAGGTATGATTTCCTGGTACTTTGCCTTTAAGCTTCCTTCATAATTTTTATCATGTCATCAAAAGGTAGCCACACAGTCATGTCTTCCAAGATGTTACTCTGAAAGTGGGCAAACAGTGTGTACAGAAGGTTCACATGCAGATACAGTAGTACAAGTTTTGTCTGTCCATCTGGAGCAGATGGGAGAATAACCAGTGCTATCTGGGCCAGAATTGGATAATGAGAATATTTGCTCTCTCCTCCTTTAACTTTTGAATGGCAAAGCATATAAAAATTCATCCATTCAGTCTGCTCCTCAGATAAGCAAAAACAAAGTTTATTTTGGGTACACCCCACCTGTTTGTTTGTAAGATTTAATAATGCATCTCTATAAAACAGTTATTTATTACCATTTGATAGGCATTTGTTTCTGGTACATCCAGGTTACCCTAAAAAATTATAGACCAATAACTTGCCTTCCGATGATGGATAAACGATACACTGGAATTGATGCCGACAGTCTATAGTAATTTAGAAGAAAACTCAATTACGGCAATAGAACAAAAGGGCAATAAAAGAAAGTCATATGTAACAAAGGTTCATTTGCTGTTAAAGTACAAAAAAAGCATTTGATAGTATCCCACATTCATGGATAAAAGAGTGCTTAAAAATGTACAAGATACACCCTATGCTGATTGACTATATTACAGTTACCATGAAACAGTGGCACTCCACTTTGCAATTAAGCCATGATAAAGGAGTAATTATTATTACAAGGATATAAATTCAAAGGGGGATATTCCAGGGTGACTCTCTGCCACTGTTGCTATTCTGCCTTGCTCTTAACCCATTAAGCTGCCTACTTAACAGCTTAGGCCATGGCTATAATTTTGCTCCTAGAAAACAACAAAGTGTAAAGACTTGTCATCTTCTCTTTGTCAATGATTTGAAACTGTATAGCTTATCAGATGAGGAACTGAAGGTACAACTGCAAGTTGTCAAAACTTTTTCAGATGATATAAGAATGTCATTTGGTCTTGATAAATGTACATAGGTTGGTACTAGGCTATTGGCCCTAGGGCCTATACAAGCCTATCCATAACAATTCCCTGGCTAAAACTCCCCACAGTATTTACTTCCCTGGACCCCTGTCTAGCAGGGTGACTGACGTGATCCCCGGGGTGAATTTCCTATTTCCCATCCAATCATCAAGGTTCCTTTTGAAGAGGGCCAAAGAGGCGCCCTGTTTGACATGTATGGGCAAGTCTATTCCAGAGTCTGGGGAGTCACTGGGTCAGGAACCTATCCCTCCAGCATGTTTTGCTCATTGTGATGACAAGGTGTAGACCCCTGGAGCGTGTGTCTCTGAGGGATTGGGATTTCTTTAAGTGTAGCCTGTCTAACAGCTCTGGGTTTGACATGGCCTTGTATGTTAAGCAGAGATCGCCTCTGAGTAGATGATATGCGACAGAGTATAGGTGGAGTTTTTTAGACGGTCAGCATAGGGCATCTGCTTTAGACCTGTGATTCTTTTAGTGAGGTATTTCTGCAGCCTTTCCAGTTGTTGCAGATGTCTTGAGAGGTACATACCAAACGGGGCATTGTATTCTATAATGGGTCTAATGAGGGATGAATACAGTGGGACAATGACCTCCTTTTTTCTGGATGAAAAGCCCTTAGTGATGAAGTGTGCCACATAGGCTTTCCTGACTTTTGTGGCAATGTCATTGTTCCCCTCTGCTCGACACTCATTAGACCCATTATAGAGTACAATGCCCCTTTTGGAATGTATCTCACAAGACATCTGCAGCAGCTGGAAAGGCCACAGAAGTACCTCACAAAGAGGATTACTGGCCTCAAACAGATGCCCTACACTGACCGCTCAAAAAACTCCAGCTTTACTCCATAGCATATTGCCTATTCCGAGGTGATCTCTGCCTAACATATAAAGCTATGTCAAACCAGAGCTGTTGGACATGCTACACCTAAAGAAATACCAATCCCTCCGAGCTACACACACTAGGGACCTAAACCTTGTCACCACAATAAACAGGACATGCTGGAGGGATAGATTCCTGTCCGAGAGACTTCCCATACTCTGGAACAAGCTACCCATCTATGTTAAGCAAAGTTCCTCATTAGCAGTCTTCAAGAAAAATCTTGATGAGTGAATGGGAAATAGGAAATACACCCCGGGGATCATTTCTGTGGCTCTGCTCGACAGGGGCACAGGAAAATAACTTTCTTGGGTGGCATACGCCAGGGAACCTTGTTGGCTAGGCTTACTTAGGCCCTTGGACTGATAGCCTAGTACCTACCTATGTTGTTACATCAACAAAAGCAAACTTTAAAACAGGAAAACTGCAGCACAAAGAAAACATCAGTTTGGGACAAGAATGTGATATAAAAGAACTTAAGCAAGAGAGTGTGTATAAATATTTGGGAATTGATGAAGGATCAATAAGAAAACATGAACAAATGCGAATAAAACTTAGTAAGGAGTACTTTAGAAGACTTTAATTAATCCTGAAAACAGTGTTGACATCTAGGAACAACATCCCAGCTATAAACCAATTTGCTCTTCCTGTCCCAACTTACAATCTTGGAGTGACTGGCCCCAAAACGTGTTAGATTAAATAGGAAAACAAGGGAGAGACCATACTAGTTCATAGTTCATGGGTATATACGAGGCTACACAAAGAAATTCTAGCTGAATTCCTGCTTTGTTCCTGCAATGTGGCTAAATACTTACTATATTCTTTTCCAACTTCAGCTAACTTCATAAATCAAAACTCTAACCCCTCTATTTAACATGATGTAGAGACATTCCTGTATACTTTTTTGTACAAATTGTAAACATTTACTCCACATTATACAACTCCTGTCCACTGGGGCACCACCTGCTCATAATATACATATAAATGCACACATTACTAGTCTCCACTCATACCAATTACTCCTGAGTTTAATTCAATCTATTATTTCGTAGTCTTGTTCACATATTATACTCTATTTTTTCATGCATAATTCACCTGTACTTCTCTTCTCCCAACTTCAATAATCTTATTCAATATACCCAATGTGCATCTTGCTTCTATAGTAAAGACAGAGTAACATTAGTCAGTCATTCTTATTTTTTCCCTATAGCAACTATGTTATTCTGTTTGTTTTTGCCAGTAAATCACGGTCTTTAATTTCCTATAGCAACTGTAGGAAATTGATATTTCTTTTTCATCTTACACGTTATTTAGGTCTTTGATGGTCTTAATATTGTATTTTTTATGGTTTATATTTTATTATTATTATTTTCTTCCCCGGGCCTCTGCTGAAAATGGGTACCACTGCCCACTCAGACTTTCCCAGTAAACAAATGTCAATAAATACTTTTTTATGGTGAGGGATTTACTCCCTGAACCAGCTAAGCTAACATCGAGGTTATAAACTTTGAGCCAAGTTATAACATTTATCTGTTCATTGAGACAGGCTTCTCAAATTGTGGTCCTATAAAAAGCACTTGATATAAAAGGTTCTAATATATGGTCTATGTAATTGCTTCTAACATAAGACCTACAACACAACATGATGCAACATTACACATTCAGACCAATCAGTCTAACAAGTCTTGTATACAAAGCCATGGAACATATAATTGATTTAATTAACTATGATATCAAAACTCTTGACAAGACTTGGCCCCCCCTAAAAGTTTGGCTTTGTCAAGAGTAAGTCCTGTTAAACAAAACCTATGAACTTAATTGAGGGGGTTATTCAGGTCATAGACTGTGGAGAAACTGTACCTTGACCTTGCCTAGGCATTCACTACCATACAACATGCAAATATAATAAGCAAGATAAAGGAGCTCCAAATTGAACCATATGCTGTTAGGCAGATAACCAGTTGGCTTAGAGACCGGATTTGCACAGTAAAAGCAGGGGGAGCATCCTGTGACAACATGAAGGTGGTCAATTGAGTTCTGCAGGTATCCATGCTGGGATCTCTGCTAAATGGAATCCACTTCTTATTTATCAAAGCTCTTCAGTTAATTAAATTTGCAGATGATTGTAAGCTGCGAGTCATTGCCAAGTTCCTCTCTGACATACATGCATTCCACCAGGAGCTTACATTTTCAATAGATGACATACTAAAAATGAGTTCAAGCTCAGTTCCAAAAGGTGCAACATAGTAGCATTTGGTAAGCATCCCCTTAGCTGCAGCTTATACCAGAGAACACACTACTTCAAAACAAAAAGGTCTTGACAGATCCAGGCATATGGAAGGACAGCTTCCTTACATTCAGCCACCATGTACCAATGATGGTTAGGAAATCCTTTTACGTTGTGCAGCTCATAGCAAAAGGCATTTCTTCCAGATCAAAAGACTATCGCACCTCCTTGTACTCCTCATTGGTAAGACCCATCACTGAGTATAATGCCACTTTCGGGATGTACTTTTCTAAGCATACCAAGTAAATGAAAGCTCCCACAGGTTTATAATGAAACAGCAGAGGCCTAAAAGAGCTTAAATCCAAAGGATGACTGGAAGCCTTATCCCTATGCTTACTTTCATATTAACTCCTTAGAAGTGACCTATGTCTTACTTCAAAGATCAACTCTTCTACCTTAATAAATTTTACAGTCCAACTAACACTAGGGTCAAAGATCTAATTCTAATCCAACGAATAAATAAGATAAAGAGGAGCAATAAAGCTGTCATGCAGCACCTACTACTTCTCTAGGGCAAAATTCCTCTCCAAGTTAAGCAGTGTGGCACACTGTCTACTTTAAAAAGGAGCTAAACAACTGGATAGATGACCTTATGGTTTTAGACGGTCAGCATAGGGCATCTGCTTTAGACCTGTGATTCTTTTAGTGAGGTATTTCTGCAGCCTTTCCAGTTGTTGCAGATGTCTTGAGAGGTACATACCAAACGGGGCATTATATAGCCTTATATGACTGGCCTGGCCATCATTGAAATGAGAGGGTGGGCACCGGCAAGACTGAAATGGACACACAGCCAAGAGTGAATGATATATAAAAATCAGCATGCAGTAAAATGTTATAGCTTTCTGTCACAAGGAGAGACAGGCCTTTTTGAAACTAACCGGAGTCCACAATTACACCTCTGAAGCATCTTATGATCCTAACTTTTCCTTTCTAGAAAGAGGACTGCTAATTTTCTAAAGAATAAGTTACAAAAGAAAAGACAACCCACTAGTTTAACTGAAATGGTTTCCCGTGGTAGCTTGAGACAATGGATTTACAACAAATATAATTCATAAGAGGATATCTTAGAAAGCACAGTAAAACTACCATAAATCCCTTGCCAACTACAACAGCATGGCAGCATGGTGGCTTAGGGGTAAAAATGAAAGTTATGTACTAACATTAAAGATAGATCCTTCCTCATTAGAAGGGTCTTCAGCCACTTAAGACTTTGGATCCCAAGTACAGGCTCCTTCCCTTTCCAATGACCCCTGCAAAGCCCAAAATTACCTCACATTGACTATGACCAACAGAAAAAAATACGCATATACAAGTAATAACATTAACAATAATGCCATAAAGGATTATCCAATAGATTATAAATGCTCAGACACTGATCTGAAGTTAAAGTGCATTTGAAGAGCCAAAAGAATAGGTCCGTTCGGTCAGAGAACAATGACTTCCATACATAGGCAGGTGGATAGATGGGAGAGAAGTTGAGAAAGAATGGAGGCAGGCAGATCACTTTCATATCTGATGTCTCTTTCGTCCATTCCACAATGGATGGGACAGAGTCCCCAGTTAAAATATGCCTAGGGTGGATTCATGAAGGATATTCTGGAGGATGGCTGAACCAAAGGCTGCCCTACCTCTAGAAGATAAATCCAGTTTATAATGGGGTATGACCGTTAAACCAACTGGCTGCAGCACAAATGTCATTAAGAGATGCCCTGGAAAAGAAGGCTGCAGAGTGAGCTTTGACAAGCTTAGTTAAAAGTAGGTATTTTTCTTTGTATGTGAGTATTAGGCAAGCAGACAACCACCTGGATAAGGTGTCTTTAAAAACTCCATGACCCAGTTTATTTACTGAAAAAGGCAAAATGCTGATCAGACTTTCTGAATGTTTTTCTATGGTGGATGTAAATGTGAAGCTGCTATATACATCCGACAAATGCAGCATGCATTCTTCCTTTGTTAGAAAATGTTGGGAAGGCAACTCAGAAAAATGCCAGATGCAAGGTAAAGGCCAGTAATCAAACAAAAAAGTTTAAATCCAAATAAAACAGCCATCCATTATTGACTTCTTTCGGCCTTTAGAAGAAGGTACCATGAATACTGTTTTAGTCTAAATGTAAACTGGGTGGCATTTATAACTTCAGATAGATGCAAACAGAAGCTAAATGATTTACTTCAAGTTGTCTCTTTATATGAGAAACATCTACAAGAGACAAAACACAGAAAGCTTGCTAAGGACATAACTGACATCCATGAGGGCTGTCTATTCTCATGGCCTAAAACAAAAATACAGAGCAGGAAAGAGGAAGCCAGAAATAACATGAATGTGGGATTCCAGAAGGATAAACCTCCAACTGCTATACCTGAAACTATTAAACCACTTACCAATGTAAGTAAAAAGATGGCTGCATCTGTTAATTCTGATGTTGGGGGGTGGGCACTGAATGTGTTCTCAAACTAATGCCTATTTTAGGTGATGATGGGTCTCCAACAACTTCATCTAATGTACAAATGGGTGTCTCCACAGACACTGGTACTGTTTCAAACCCCTTTTTTACATCTCACTCTACCACAGCCAGTTAGAGACAAGAGAGGGGGAAAAAAAGAGGTAGGTCAATGATAAGGAATAAACAACCACAGAAGAAATTAGTTTATTTATTTATGATAAATAAATATTGAAAAAAATGTTGCACCCCGTTCTTGATATGGTAGACACTATCTTAAGGGATACCGAGCACTTTCTCAATAGATCATATAGTTGGTTTAGTTTGAACACATGTACTTTGGTGACTTTAGATGTTACTTCATTATTTACAGTAACCCCTAATGAAGTACTGTAGGTGTTGAGTGTGAGAGACTGTCTAAAAATTCAACATATAGTACAGACAGGATACATCTCATGTGCATTACTAAATATTATACTGTAAACAATGCTTTTTATTTTTAATGACCAGTATTTCCTTCAAAAGGTTGGCATAGCAATAGGGACCAGGTGTGCAGCAGCTACGCCAACATGGTGTTGGTGTATTGATAATATCTTTACATCTTTAAGAGAAATAAGTTCTTTTTGATGCATGCATTTTTTATGCAAGCTTTGTGGATGATATTTTTTGGTTAGGTCTGGTTCAAATGAAATGTTACAAGAATTTATATTATATCTGAACCACGCAACAGGTTTTTTTTTAAGTTTGTGCCATCTACATCTGAAACAAGTTTTGATTTTTTTAGATGCAAGTGTATTTCTGAAAGATAATGCATTGAGCTCAAAGTTTTATAAGGAAGAATGTAACAACAGTTTATTGCATCAAAATACCATGCATCCAAAACATGTTCATTGAAATATTCTGAAGGGACAATTTTATAGGTATGGACACTTAAATGTAAGTGAAGACACCATGAAAGAATCCTTTGAGTCATAGTAATGAGTTTTTGACAACAGGTATAATGAGACTGAGGTGAATACTACGTGTGATGAAATTGTTCATCACAGGGGTGATAAAGCTAGACCTTATTTTTCTGCACACACTAAGAATGTAACATCCAACAGGTTAAATAATACACATGAAAATAACTTTAGAATGAGGATTACTTACCCAAGTAATGTTGGTACCATGTGTGAAGTAGTAAAAAAGAACTGGCATATCTTAACATCTGATATGCGGTAGAGGAACATACCGGCTGATACACCACATTTCTGTTTTAAGAACAATAGGTCTTTAAAACAGATTCTATGTTACAAATCCCTTATTAATAAGAATATATCAGAAAGGAAAGGCACATATGCCTGCAGGACTTGTAACTTTTGTAAGTGTAATGGTGATGCATATATGCACCCACCACAAGACACACTTGTACTTTAGATTTCTATGCAGACTGCAAAAGCAGTAATCTTGTCTACCTTGCATTCTGTGTGTCCTGTAATAGCTATTATGTGGGTAAAACAAACAGATGCCTGAAGGACCAGATAAGTGAGCATTTACATAGTATAAGACAACAAGGCAGCATAAATGCTTTATATAAGCATGCATTAAAATGTGATATTTCTCATAAGTTTAAATTTTTGGCATTAGAATTTTTAATTGTAATAAAAGTGGTGGTGACATTAGAACCAAGGTTGAATGCACAGAAACAAAATGGATCTTATAAATGCAAGCCGATACAGAGACTGGTTTAAATGAAGCTGTCCACTTAAGACCTACACTGAAGTCACGTGACAATGTCATAGAAAGTTACTAGGCTAATGCCACTAGGGCTCTTACAAGGCTAGTCAAGTTCTTACCCTTATTTCCATGATGAGCTCCTGTCCAAGAGGGACACAGGTGGAACCCCCGGGTTGAATTTACAGTTACCCGTCCAGACTGCTTTTAAAGACAGACAAAGTGGTACTCTGTTTGACATGAAGTGGTGTGGCAACCTCTAGGAGACAAATCTGTCCCTCCAGGAGGTTTTATTTATGTAGAGCGAGTAACCAGTGTACCATCTGACTTATGGATATGCAGCACTTTCAATAAAGCAGGGTCAGAGATTGCCTTGTATGCCAGGCAGAGATCATGTCTGAGTAGTCTGTATGAAAAAGGGTAAAGTGACAGCAATTTTCTACAGGTGCTTGGAAACGTACATACGAAAAGGGGTGTTGTTCTCAATTATTTGCCTGATGAGGGAAGAGTACAAGGAGGTTATAACTTTTTTCTGGAGGCAATGCCCTTACTTATGAGATGAACAATATAGAATGCCCTTCTTACCACTGTGGAGACATGGTGGTCAAAGGTAATTTTGCTGTCAACCTGTGTACCCAGGTCTCTCACCACCGAGTGCATACTTAAGGTGTTGCTACTGATGTGGTAGCTATCAGGAACATCGCTTTTACTGAAAGGAGTAATGCATTTTTTTTGCATTGAGTTTAAGGCCATGATTTTGGCACCAATCATGTGTTTGTGCAAGACCCTCTGGTAGGATGTTAACATAATTTGGAGATTCTTTGATCACTCCCAGTTTGCAGCCATCAGCAAACTGTCAGCTACAGACCTTTAGTTTTTGCCTGTACTTCAGAGAAATAAATTCCAAAGGTCCCAGGACTGATCCTTACGGAACACCACTGGTTACAGGTCTGTTGGAGGTGGATTCCGCTATTTTGACTATATGAGTTCTATCAATGAGCCAGGTAGCAATCCATCTAACAATATAAGGGTTGATGCCTAGCTGGGCAAGTCTGTCAATGATGCTCGAGTGGGGGATACTGTCAAATGCCTTGTCTTAAGTCCTGGTAGGCTCTATGCACAGATTTCCCTTTGTCCAGGGCCTTGGTGGTTGTTAATTGTTTTAATTAATTAATTGGTTTGTGTATAAAAAGGTTGAAGGAGATGTGTGTAATTTGTCTGATGAAGGCTGGTTTACCAGTTGAAAGCACTTACCATCAAACTGTGACTTGGAGTTGGTCGGATTTTTGTTTTATTAGTTTGGTGTGTTCTTTTGGTTATCAGTATGGCTGCCGGCAGCTCACAAGATGAGTTTATCATTTATATCTAGGACTGAATATGAAGTCCTACAACAATCAGTCACCAACTTAACGCAACTGATCCAACAGCTAACTCAGAAGACCAATGTTTTTTATGGAGGCTCGGTTCAACAGAAGACCCCTCAGTGGGATGATAGCCAGGAGAGTATTCCACCTGGACAGGATTACCATATTGAACAAATTGGTACTTTGTCATCACAAAATGTTATTAGTAATGTTGGCACTATTTTTGACTTACAGCAGTGGATAAACCAAGTGGGGAAAATAATTAGTTCAAAATGGGAGAGATACACCCACTATTGGTAAAACACTTGATGATTTTCATGACTTGGTTTGGCAGTATCAGAAACTATGTCGTGAATATTTATTTTAATGAAATGAAAACGGTTGCATTTTTGGAAATTACCCACAGGACTTATAGAAAATAGTCCACTGCATTTATATCGGCAAGGATGTGAGCTCCTAGAGGTTCTAATAAAATATAATACTAACCGGATGGAGCTTTTAAATCAACAAATAACTTTGGATGAGAGCATTAAAAATGATCTTGCCTTTAATGCATTCCAACACCAATATTACAAAATATTCAGAGAAATTGACAGTTTAAGTAAATCTGTTGTTGAAAAGAAGAACCAGAAGTTAGAGTGGGACTGATTGGACTACACAAAAGGCAAGGCGCACCCTAAACCACCAAGAGGCCAACAGCGCAATGGCGGAGATGTTTATAATGGTGTTCCTGTGACTGGAGAGAATGGCGACCTAAATGGAACAGAATCTAATAATAGGAACCAACAGGAGGATCCTTTAGAGGAGTGGAGCGTACACCATTCAGAGAGGATTTGCAACAAGAAGGGGAACTTTTCCAGTCACAAAAATATGGATTATGGAACTTATCCAGAGAGGAAACAGAGGACAGAGTCTTATTCTCAGGGGAAATTTCACCAGAACTGGTAGGTTGTTTAACACAATACAAACTATACCAACTTATTAGCAATAATACTGGTGATTTCAGCATTTTTAATTATAGTTCTTACTAATGTAACCCTAATCATGCTGATGTGTTTAGTAAAGGTCTGGCATTCATACCCATCAGGAGAGCAAAAATTACTTTTTAACTGATTTAAAATTGTTTGCAAGAAAGTTAAATTTCTCTCTGTATTTTCAAGGCTCTGCTCTGATGGGCGAAAAGCAACTTAGAATGCCAAATACTTTTAACCCCAGTTTATATAAGTCATTGAAATTATTTGAATAAATTGTGAATTGGACTTTAGACACTTGTTGAAAAGACCTTGTACCCAGGAAATATGTAATTTAATGTTAGAACAAAAGTCTTTATTAGATGTATTAAAAAAAGGTGTGATTTGCATTTTATGCAACCGGACAAGGGTGGAGGCTTAGTGGTAATGAATATGTTTGATTATAACCAGCATATGTTACAGTTATTGTATGACAGTACTTATGAGGAAGCATCTATAAATGAGCTTAACATCTCATATGGCAGAATCTATTATTTTTTGCAAGATATGCTTACCCAAGGTCAAATTACTACTGAAGCCTATTAATTTATATATGTAGAGCATCCAAGGGTGGCAACAATATTTGGAATACCTAAAATCCACAAAGACTTAAATGATCCCCCTTACGCCCTATAGTGGATGCTGGTCAGTCTAAGACTTACTTTATTGCGAAATTTGTGGATTGGCAGTTAAAAAGGAAATTGCATACCCTTGAATATTTGTGCCATGATTCATGGGATTTTCTCTCCAAATGTAATAGGGTGGGGGAAGAAATTAACAACATGAATGATTTGTTATTTATAAATGTGGATGTCAAAGACCTGTATATATGTATTCCACGTGATGTCGGTGTTGAATGGTTTACTGAATTTTTTACTGATACTGTGTCTATTGGTCAAGATAAGATAAATGCTATGTCACATCTTTTGGAATTAGTTTTATTTAACAATTTTAATTTTTAAGATGGTCATTATTTTAAACAACTAAAAGGAGTAGCAATGGGGTCTCCATTGGGGCCCCTTTATGTTAACATTATTATGGCCATTTGGGAGAGTCAATTTTTGTATAATTCTGTGTATGTGGTTCGTACACACGCTTTTTAGATTGTTTTTATATGGGATGGCCCTAAGAACCTTGTACCAAGTTTCATTGATTATCTCAATGAGTCTACTGAATTTTTGGAATTTTCTTTCCAAATAGGTGAAACAAATATTACTTATTTGGATGTATTATTATCTAAGGATGAACAAAAGGGTTGTTTGAAGTCCACCATATATAATAATAAAAAAAAAAAAAGTTCTTACATTTTTCAAGTAACCATCCTTTCCATGTAAAAAAGGGGGTTATAAAAGGTCAAAGGTGCAGGCTGCAAGGATGGTTATTATGATGAATGTCAATTTATTGGACAAATGTTTTTGAATAGAGATTACCCCAGGTCATTAGTAGAGGCTGTGACCACTGAAGCGATTACTAAAAGGGTCTCTGGTATTTTTACCCCTCTTTTGAATTATGTTACAAACATTGGGGTTACTGTGAATGAGGCGGTTGAAGCAGATGTACCAGCAGTTCACCAAAGTCCACTAATTAATACTGTGGACACTAGCCCTTATGCGAAAGTAAATTTTATCACTACTTTTACCAATGATAGTTGGGCTATTATGCAGGTTCTACATAAAAATTGGGGCACAATCTAGGAGATGGAGATTTAAGTAGTAGTATATTGGGGCTAAGACTTAATGTTTACAAAAAGGATAAAAATATGAAAGATTGGTGTGACAACCTTACATTATGTAAAACTAGACAAAAAGGTAGGATAAGGAAATGTAGTATGTGTAATCAATGTGTTAATATTTTAGAATGTGAATGTATTTGTTTAGGTGACAAAGAGATTTGTATTTCTGGTTCTTTGAATTGCTGGACAAAAGGGGTGATATACGCTGCTAAATGCTTTGGTTGTTCTGCCTATTATATAGGCAAGACAGAACGAAAATTAAAACAGCATATATATATATATATATATATATATGAACATATGTATGAAATAAATAAAAGGAAAAATCCTAATAATGAACTGTATAATAATCATACTTTTGGTTTTGTAGTTTTAGTGCATGTTAAGATGGGCCGGGGGGGGTCTTTGAAGATTCTCTTAGAAAATAGATAACATTGGTGGCAAATTTATCTTAATTCTTCAATGAGACCATTTTTATTTCAAGTATTTTAAAAATGAATTTTTTTAATAGATAAATGTTAGAGTGTTGTTTTGTATTTAACAGCTATATACTGTTGGGTTTTTTTGTATTGAGTTTAAATATAAATAGTCATATAATATGCATTATTGTAGTTAATTGTTTTATTAATTAATTGGTTTGTGTATAAAAGGTTGAAGAATTGTGTGTAATCTGTCTGATGAAGGCTGGTTTACTGGTCAAAAGCACTTGCCATTAAACTGTGACTTGGGCTTGTAGTTGGTCACTTTTTTTTGTTTCATTGCCTTGGTGAATGTCTCGAAGTCCACTAGGTTTAACAGGCATGATCTCCCTTTGACAAACTGAGTAGGGTCAAGTGTTTGGACATTACCTGTATCTTTGTTTATAAGGTCCATGATGATTCATTCCATGGCCTTGGCAATAAGGCTAGTCAGGCTAACAGGTCTATAGTTTCCAGGGTCAGTGAATATCTCCATACATTACAAGTAACAGTGCATCTCTTTTTAAATGTTAGTTTGTGGGTTACTAGTTAGATCTGATGAAGCAGGTAGTGAAAACGCTTATCTCTGTTTTTAACTTGTTTTTGAAGCATTAAACACATTTCCTTATCTGGCACTTCTGGCAGTGTTCAAGTGTTTAACCAGGACATTTTGCTGAGCTGTGCCTGTCTGTTTAATTTGGATTTAAACTGATAGATTGTTTTAAGTTTGCTTTGGTAGCTACCTTTGGTTTAAAAAAAAAAGAGGAGGACTGGTTTGAAGGGAAAATCTGTCCTTGTGAACAGTAATGTATGGAGGTTTGCATGCGAAGGCTTGTAGTTCTGATACTCTCTTCCCAGAAGTAAATGTCACTAAAACTAATGTTGTCCATGATAGGAACAAAGCTCCACTTTCGCTCTAGGCTCAAACAGTGGCTGACTCAGTGGCTAAAGTAGAATAGCAATGCCCCAGGGAGGAGCAGGATCTCTAAGTGGAGGTCTGAGAAGAAAGGTACCCCTTAGAAAGGCCTCAGACAATTTGAGAGAGGGAATAGGGGACTGATTCTCTCCAAGATGGAAACTGCAAATAGCTGACAAATGGACTTGGACAGTGGAATAGCTGGAATCATTCTGAACAAGACAGGCAAGAGTCTAAGACTGCTAGAAGATGCACTGAAGGGGGGGTCTAAATTTCTTTCCAATCCCAAACAGAATCTTTTAAATTTGCTTTCATTAATTTTCCTAGTAGACTGCCTCTGGGAAGAAGAAGAAACAATATAGATAACTTGAGAAGAAAGACTGGACTGACTACCCATCAATGGAAGTGGAGAAACCAAGCAGTTCATTTCTGGCCTTGAGTATCTGGAAGAGGCAGGCTGAATGAAAGTCAGAGGAAAAACGTAAAGGAGACTGGGAGGAACATATGTGGATCAGAGCATCCCTGAGCGACTCCCCTCCGGGGGGGGGGGGGGTCAAGGCAAAGAACAGTCTACATTTGGTGTTTTTGGAAGAGGCAAAAGATTGCAACACAGCTGGCCCCAGAAGTTAAAAATCTGTTCAGCCAGCTTTTGAATGAGGGACCACTTGTGAGGCAGGTTGATGGATCTGTTCAAGCTGTCCACTAGAACACTGGACCTCCCCAGAATGTGCATTGCTAGAAGAAAGCGAATGGAAGACATTGCACATTGTCAAACCCTCATGGTTTCTTGACATAATGGATAATGTCGTGCTTGTTGATGTACCAGACTCCTGACATGTTGGTTTGGAAAGATATCAATCTTTGAGGGAGGGAGTCCTGAAAGGTCTATAATGCTAGGAGGACTGCCCTCATCTCTAGATTGTCGATATGGAGATTAGCCTCGGAAGGGGACAATGTGCCTAGTTTCTCCCCATCCTAATACAGAAGTGTCCCTAGTCCAAGTGGCTTTGAGCTGGTGGAAAGATAAACAGACAACAATGTAATATCATAGGAGATTTGAGCCACTAGCAGATGAGTCCTGCAAATACTTGGAAAGACATTGGTTGTCACCTGATGGACCACTGTACTGCCAGGGTTCCCTGTAGTACACTCATGCGATATCTAGTGAGAGGGATTGAGGTGATGGATACTGCCACCAAACCCAGTCATTCTCACCACTGGTTGATGGGATGAAAAAAAGATTTGACCATGATTGTGACGTGTAGATAATCTGCTCTGTGAAAGTTTTGTTGTCCAATGAATTTTGCCCAAGTGTGCTCCTATGAACTGTATTACTTGTACAGGATGAAACTTGATTTGTCCAGACTGACTGTGATGCCCAACAATGAACACATTTAGAGCAAGTCTCTTGGTTGGATAAGCAGATTCCTTGGAGACACAGAAATGAGTCAGTCATCCAGATACCAGAACACCTGGAACCCTTGCAACCTGAGGTGCTCTGCTACCACTGCCATGCTTTCAGTACACACCTGGGGGGGGCTGTGATGAGACCAAAGGGCAGGGCTCTGAATTGGAAAAAACTCCCAGCCTGAAGTGGCAACATTCTGGATCACCTGTCCATATGGTAGTATGAAGGTCTATGGAACACATCCATTCACTCTCAGTGGCAGAAGAATGGACTGAACTGTGACCATCTCAAACACTGACTGACATACTGAATGAGGTGGCTGAGGTTCAATTTTTTGGCAATAGAATGTATGGATACTAGTTAGTCTGATGGGACCTCCTGGATGACTTTGTTCTTCTGAGTGCTGCTGGCCTTTGAGAAGGTGGAATGGACAGAAACGGAATACAATAGCCTCTAGTTAGTGTCATCTGTAGCCATCTGTCATTTGTAATGGACATCCAGGCTTTGGGGTGCAGGGATAGGTTTGCACTCCCTAACTTGCCTCCAGTGAATGGCAGTCGGGCAACCCTTCAGAAGTAATAAGGCCTCTCGGTGAAAGCATCTCTGAAGCCTTGGTTCTGGGGTCCACCTCTGCCTCACGGGCAATGCCCCATTATTAGTACTTAGCCTCACGGGTGCCTGTCCCAGAAGTGTCAGAAGAGAACCTTTGGGATTTCTGGAACCATAGTTTATCCCCTTTTTGAGAACCATATTCTAACAGCAGAAAGGGACTTTCCTTTTCCATTTCTAGTTAGTGGGTTTCACTTTAGGCATAAAGAGTGTTCAGCCATCAAACAGCATTAATAAAGAATGTCTTGAAGTGCTCCACAAAGTCATAAGTGCATCCAAGCACATCTCCAAATGGTACTGCTCATACCTTTGACTCTTGAAGTACCTTCTGTATCATTAGAGATAAGATGTGATGTGTTGACACTCTAAATAGTGGCTGTAAGATGGCTAATTATTCCTGTCTTCTACAGATACAGACCCAAAGAGGGACTTGAGATTTCCATGGTCAAATCCCTCTAAAATCTAGTGGTGTGTGTTGAGTAGTTAAACACCCACAAGGGAAAGTAGCAGAAAAGCAGGTCTGCTCCCTGAATCTGTACAGTGCCCTCAACTCCCTTTTACAAGGATGGACAAAAGAGCTTTTCTCTGCGAATTCCTCCTTGGTGGCCACCGGAATCTACATTGCGCCCCTTTCTCCAAAGCTGTTGATCTTTTGAGGAGACCAAGTACTTATCTAGCTTATGGAAGGCTGGTCCAGCCACATCCATCTCCTAAGCCCTGTCAGACACGAGATCTACCATCTCATCTGTGGGGGGAACCACCCAAGACAGAGCAGAGCCAGACCTGAAGGCCTCAAGGAACACAAAACTCTTCTGGGGATGGGGCAGAGGACCAACTGCCCTTCTGCTTCAGAAATCTGAGTTTTTCAACAAATGAGACATCCTCAAAGAAGGATCTGGGGGACTCCTCCTCATTACTGAAATTGGTGTTCTTTATGGGATACTCCTGGAAGGAGTCTATATGCTTCCTTTTACACACACACTTCCAAGGAGTCCTCCCAGTGGAATGTTCTGGAGAAGACTCAATAAAGACTTACAAGTTCCCTATATAGATTTACTCAAGACTAAACAGATCAGGCTACGTGCACTGGAGGAGAAGGATCAGGACCCAGGGGTATTCTGTGGGGGCGAAGTGCTATCAAGCTGGAAAGTGTAGTCCATCTCTAATTGGGACAGTGCTCTTGCAAAAGCCTCAAATGCTGAACCCAAAGGAGATCCTGAGATTTGTATAGTAGCAGCTGAAGCTAGCTCACCAGGCAAACCCATGAACTCCAGTCTGCTCAGATCTGAGGCTGATGCCAGTGCCATGTTGTCCACCTCCAAGTTCCCGAGAGGAAGAGACTGCTCTGGGATCCTTTGGGCTCTGACTAGATCAGAGCTGTATGAGTCACAGATGCTGCTGGAGTAGAAGATAACCAGATCTGGGAAATGCTCAGATCTGTAACTCCCAAGTCCGACAAACTGACCAGGGTAGGTTCTACTACAGGATGAGGAGAAGGAATAAAATGGAGTCCAGCAATGGCTGGATCTGGGAAGACCCCTAACTGAATCTGAGTCCTAAATAATTTTCTTATGTGCTCCACATCAGATTTAGAAAGGCTCCTGGTCAACTGAATTGACTGCGGACAGGAAGCAGTGGAAAGAGGTCTGGAAGAGTGATGTCTAACCCTGTCTTGAAGAAAAGGGGACTGTAGCAGAGGAAAAACTGGCTCTGATGAATGAAAAGTGTGATGCTGGGAGAGGAGGAGTCTTGGATCCAATCAGGATCAGCTCAGAGAAAAGCATCAGATCCGAAGGCTTGGTGGATTTAACATCCACAGCCAGGGATACTACAAAAGATGAAGACTGATCTGGAGAATGCTTCCTAGATTCCTTAATATTCTCCTTAGCGACTGTGTTTCCTTTGGATTTGTCTGTAAAATTTTTACAGGAAGGGGAAGCTTCTTTACCAGGATGCTGAGACTTGGACAATTCTCCCAAAGGAGAGAGAAGTCCCTTAAGGATTAGTTTATTTCTCCTCTCTAGTATTGCCCTGGTACCAAAGGCTCTGTGTGTGTGTGTGTGTGTGTGTGTGTATGTATATATTACACTGTTTGTCCAAACATGTGACTGATGCAGTATACACACTTGTGCTTCCAATTTAGGTATGTTGACTCCACAGGCAACACTTTTAAAACCAGAAGGTTTATATGGCATTTTCGAGAATCTCACAACAGGAAAAGAATCATATAAAGACAGCAAAAGTACAATTTCTAACAAAGTCAAATAGAAGATATAGTTAAAGTATTTTTTATGACAGACTGCACTGAGGTTTGAAGAAATAGAAAATATTACAAAGTCTCAGAAATTATCACTATGATGGGGAGGTATGGTATAAATGTTAAGAGGACAGGAACCAAAGTACATAGTAAAATAATTATAATGGAAGAAAACTCTTACTAGATTTAATTTGGGTCTGAGCAAGGAGATCCATATCTGAATCAAACAATATTTGAGGTAATGTTGGGCTTTGCAGGGGGTTATAGGTAACAGGAGGAGCTTGAGCTTGGGATCCCAAGTCTTGAGTGGCAGAAGACCCATCCACTGAGGAAAGGATGGAAGAGTCATCAGTCTCTCTGCTTAACAACTCCAGCGTCCAGGGATCAATCCTGACTACCTGTCAACTGTCTGTGTGAAGTCTGCAAATTCTGTTTTACTTACACACACACACGAGATTTTTAACACAGTAAGCAGTTTCTATGACAGATGCAAAGGCTCCAAAGCAGTCTTAGCACATAAGATTCTAACAGATAACATTTCAACCTGCTTTCTTTGATGACAAAGAAAAAACCTGTAAAGTGATAACTGAAGACATTTCTTCTAAACAAAGCCCCATTACCCATAGTACATGCTTATATGGAATGGGAACCCAACAATGTAACAGCAGAAACTGAAATGATACACATGAACTACACAGAAAATATAAGTGCCAAATTGACACTCTTATTTGGCTGTTAAAATGTTCATATTACCATATGCAATCTGCTTTTATAGACTTGTGCCTGCTGCTGTCTAGTGGCCAGACTATACATACACAGCTTCTTTAGAAGACTGAGAAAACTGAAGATGGGCTTCAGCAATTTGAACCCATCCGCAATTATCAAAACACAGACACAAAGAAATGAAATACTGCTGATTTGTTTTCAGCTGGTGTTGTTTCATCACACATCTTTAGTTGTTTTCCTACATTACAGCTGTTTTTATAAATTCCTTCCACTTATGGAATTCTTTAAAGAGTTACTGCTCTCAAGGTGTTTCAGCCTGCATTTTTTTACACCACATTTAAACTGCCACATGGATAAAAAAAAAGGTATTCCAGTACAGTTTTAACAGACAAGATGTCAAACTGCTGCCTGTGTATTCAGACTGTAGAATGACAACTTAATTTCAAATTTTGAGTATGAACAATGTATGTTTAATATGCAATACCTGTTCATTCTTAATGCATCAGTTTAACAGCTGCAGAGGTGAACAGAGACCTGAAACAGCCATATATCACACCACAACCAAAGATTTTACTTATTTTGTAAAAATGATGGTGTGAATGGATGGGCACTGAAAAGAACAGTTGTATTAGGAGCTCACCATAATGACAGCTGTTCAAGAAGATTCACTGTTGCAGTCCTCACTTTTGGAATATCGTGCGTTCAGGTACCCTGACAGGTCAAGCATGACTTGCAGAGCTTTAGCAGTCCCCCTCTCACCAGTATGCTGATCACATATGAGGTACATCCAGAGACACCATATTTTGATCTTTCTTGACCCAGCCTGCTACCTTCCTGCTTAGGGTGCATTTTTGCTAGGTAATTCCTAATGGACTTAGGAGCTTGAGCTTGAAAATGTTGCTTAACACACTGCATAGTCTTACCTCTTTTCTCCAGCTTCTTGAAAACTCCTTGTGAAAGAGATCCAAAGAGTTCTTATCCAATGGCACATTCAGGAGTTCCATCTTAACATGGACTAGAAGGGGCATGTTCTCAGGCAGGCATGTCTCTGAATAACAGATCCTACAGCTGCTGTTCTCCGTGATACATCGACTGCATCATAGCCACACTGAGAGCTTGTCGACCTGAGAAGAGAGATTATAAACTGCAAGCATCTCTTACTTCAGATCCTTACCCTGTATCCTGTTTTGCCTTAGCTCCCATCTTCTGAACCACACATTGTTGGTAGGAAACATGTGGGACTGGCAGTTCAAAGCTCTAAATGAGAGCATTTCCCCAAAGTATACAACTTTTCTCCCCAATTTTATTGAATATTCTACTCTTTCTATGATTGGGAATAGGGTTCCTGGGTGGAACAGTGTCACCCTTGATGGAATCCAAGGACACCACAGCTAGATCAGCAAATGAGTTTTGTAGAAGGAACTTATGGGAATGATTGATCCTATAACACCAGGCAGGGTTCTTTGGAGTGTGTGTGTGTGTGTGTGTGTGGGGGGGGGGGGGTCTGGCTCCAGGGATGCACTGAAAAAAACTTCTATGGGCTCAAGCAGGCCCACTCAGATGCTATAGCTGAGCTTGGCTGCAGAACATCACTTATTCTACCAAGGGAAAACATCCTTCATTCAATGAGCAGTATCTTCCAAGACGTCTTCTGGGGATAAAGCATAAAAATGGGTGTGCTCAGTATGTGAATCATGGGCATCAGAAGAAGGGATATAGCCAACTAGCTCACCTACCTCAGTGTCAGAGGTATCAATCTGTAGGAAGAAATTCCACCCTTCCTTTTTAGAAGGAGCTACAGACACCTCTGGAATTTCAATGTCTGTCTTTTTCTCTTTTGAAAGAGAAAAAAATACCTTGGCCAGTTCAACTAAAGTATCAGTGGAAGTCCATGAAGTGGAAAGGGATGAAGCAATCTCTGACCTTGGTAGAGGCAAGCCAGCAGACCACGGTTTGGTCTTTGGTGCTTTGTGCTGCCCTTAAGGTCTCAGGTCATGACAGGAGAAGAGATCTCGGTGCAGCCTGTAAGACCCTCATCACAGACAAGAACTCTAGGGATCCTGCTTTCCATTTTAGTAATAAAAATAAGATCCTCTGACACCGAAGGGCCTACAGTCACAGCAGGGGAGAAAGATGTCAGATCAGCAAGACATGTGACGACACCCATGGCATGGAAGTCTGCAGAGTGATGACAGCAGTTAAAAAAATATTAAGAACAAGTCACAGCAGTTATAAAACTGGAAGCAAACTTTACTAAAATGGAAACTATGTTTGGAACTTTGGTATTCTAGTCACTCTGCAATGTATAAGGCAACATACTGTTCAGACCCTTTACTGTTCTGTGTTAATCTGGAAACAAATGCTTTTATTCAGTAAATTGGTGCACCACCATAACACATGCTGTAGTTAAACTGCACATATAGCTCAGGTTAAAGTGAATCTGTGAATTTATAAATACCATAAACATCTCATATTAAGATGACTGAGCTAATAAGAGATTATGCTTGTATCTGATGAAGTTGGATAACTTCAAGAACTGAATCACTGCACCTGACTCAGGGACATACAAGCCTCTATTAAAGCTAGTTCTTTTATCTCTGATGATGCCTTCGTTAGCAAGGCAAAAGCTCTAAGATTTTGTACTTTATGAATAAACTGTTTATGGTAAAAGCAGTGTCGTTCAGTTTTTTCTATGCATGTATATCTTCAGCATTTAACACTACAGCTGCCAATTCCTGTTTGGGCTCACTGGAGGAATTAGTGTTTTTTTTTTCCTTTTGTAAATGTCAGACATTGGAATGAAGAGAAGTCTGACATTTTCAAAAAATAGAAAAACAGCATGTAGTGAAAACCTGAGATTTTTTGCTGTAACTGAGAAAATGGAAGAAATGGACTGCATTAATTTTATGAAAGCATAAATAAGCAACTGGACTGGTGTTCCACAGCAACATTTGTTAACTGAGAGGGCACATCATGGTACATGGTTCAAATTTGGTCATAAGAAAGCAGCCAAGATATACAGTAATAAAGATGCAGTCATACCAGCAGAAAGAGTTGTTCTTGACAAAATTGTGGAAGAAGGGAAAAGTATTAAAAAAAAACTGGGGACAGCGCAGTATTTGTGGAAAATGATTATCTCCTGTATACCATGCAGAGGTAAGCCTATCCCACCAATCTGGGAATGTTGAGGCAGGTGTGTGATTCAAACAGCTATATTCAGCTGCCTTCAGAATATTTTTTCCTGAAGGATCAAAAATATTTTGAGGTAGAACAGGCTAAGGAAGAAAAAAAAAATATCCAATAAAGAGTGAGTGTGCAAGCAGCAGGAGAGACTGCTGCTCATTTTACTGAGAACTACTGGAATTTTGTTGACTGTGTTAAACTGGTGGGTGAATTGTAAAACATGTTCCCTACTGTATGTCAGTCACGCTTAGGATACTGGTGGGAACTGAATAGCCAACTATAAAACAGTTTTTGCTATTAGTAATTGTATAAACATTTCAAGATATTAACTGCATGTTATACAGTAAAAGCAGTTTTGTATTGTGAGCAGTCATGGTTATTTTAAATGTGAGGTGGGGGACTCATCAGTGACTGCTGTATATACTAAAATATTACAACAAGCAACTATTTGTCTTAGCTGTATGGTATACAGGCTTTACAATGTAACAAGATGAAACAGGTTGAATGGAAACAAGTTCAGTTTAATATAATGTGGCTGCTGGGGTAGGGGGATGGGGTATAAAAGTGTACTGATCACATTAAATACAGAATTAAGACAATCTCCCCTGTTTTACAATGGTGGATGTCTAAATATCTTTGGTTTAAGCTACAGACAGGGTTTTTACGAAAACAGGTTTGAAAAAATGACATGACAGGCACAGGAAACATTAGTCATCTTGCATTTTCAAAGTTATTACGAATTTGTCATTAGCAAATACTCTCACTGTGAGACAAGAAGTCTACATTTGACTCTGAAGTCTGAAAAGTATGTTCCAAGTGAAATTTACAAATATTCTTTCACGCATCTGCAAAGTTACTATTTTTTCTCATTGCTAAATGATTCTACTGGGAGATGAGCTGTCTGCAGATGCAATCAATTAATCATGAGAGTTCTGAGCACTCTGCTGACAGAAATATGAGGTAAAAATGTACTTTAAAAATACACAGGCAAGCACGTTAGTAACAAAGTTTGAAGCTGTGGGAAGTTATATAGCAGCCTTAATACTCTTAATGCATTTAAGATAAGAGCACACAATTTAGTATATTTACTTGAAGTTAGCCAGTACACTTTTCCTTGTGGCTAAAAGATCTTGTTTACTAAAAACATACAGGTTAATTTTTATATCTAGGAGAGGAACAGAGATATGAAAAGAACAGATGATCAGTTTAAGTGACAACACAAGCTCTAACATGCGCTTTAGCATGGATAACCTTAATTTCAGAAAAGTTAATGCCTACGGGTGAAGATGTCAATTTGGGGTAACTGCTTTTACTTGGGGAGGTAAACTTCATTTTGTTTGAAAATATATAGATAGTTTTGTGCTTGTCATATGTTAAGAGGGCAGGGGTTCTGAAAATCTACTTAGTTTGTGAATATTTTCACTGAAGTAAAATGTCTTGAAAAATGTGACACATTCAAATAGAGATGGGAAGATGGAACTGCACAACAAAAAAGCCTGGCAAACACTGCTGTGTGCATGTAATCCGAAAATTGGAAATGCACATTTGAAAGAAAGTAATGTATAACAAATGGGAGTAAAATATTTCTATTATAATGGCTTTTCTGGCCATTTCATGGAAAGTAAATGGTCTTACTGATATGGATAAAAAAACAGAGAGCACCTAATTATATTAAGAAATGTAGCATGCAAAAATGTAGGATGCAAATAGCAATGCTGCAGGAAACAAATCTGGATATAAATGAGCATACGGACTTGACAAAGAATTGATTTCAGGATAGACATTAAGCAGAATGTTATGGACAAATGAAAAGGAGAGTAATAATACTAATTGCTAAATGTCCTAGTTGTGAGAGAAGAGAAAAAAAGGCAGGAATTGTAGATTTGTGGTAGCAAAGGGTTATTAGTAGGAGATAAGGATTACTCTGGCATGTTTTCAAATTCCACCAAAAACTGCTATTATGGAGCTTAAAAGAACTTGGGGAGATGCAATCAGCATTCCGGAGTAAATATTTATGGGTAGGGACTGGAGCTTGATTTGCAATGGGGGTGTATCACAAGGGAAAAGGTAACAAACAAGGATAGACTTCTGAAGTATATGACACTATTTGGTATGGAAGATGTAAATTCAGTAGTAAGGACTCACAAAGATCATATTTATTATTCCCCAAAGTACAATCACTGGGCTAGACTGGACACACTTTATAATTCACATCAACATGTGGTTTAACTGACACAAATTCAATAATGATTTCAGATCATGTGCTACTAAGATGAAGATGCAGGGTGGTAAAGTAAAAAGAAGACACTGGCACTTTTCCACCTACCTGTTTAAAAGACACAAATTTAAGGAATAGGTACTGGACATTATACAAGAGTTATTAGGAAAGACGGGAATTTATTTAGAAGGGATAGTGTGTACACTGGCTCTAGATGATTGTTACTGGTGAAGTTGTACTCTGACCCCATGTGCAAAATTGGTAGAAAGGATGTAGATGTATGGATGGATAAGCTAGTGCGTGAGATTAAAATAAAAATTGGGTTAAAAAATGGTAGAAAGAAATAACAATATGAACTATTTGCAAAAAAGGCTAACATATTACAGATTAAAGAGAATCTGACAGAACCAGAAGAAGTGCAAATGCAGAGTATTACATGGAAAATAATGGAATATTGGATAATATGCATGCGTTTAAAATGGATGCTGTTTAGCAACTATTTCTGACACTGCAGAGCACCAAAAAAATAGCAAAATGACTTGGCAACAGACAGCAGAATGTTTGAGCTTATGACCAGAAAAAGGAGATCCTATAGAGGTATTACACATTTTGCAAATTTTATGAGAAGCTGTAAAAAAAAAAAAACAGACAAATGTGGAAACCAAGAAGAGGCAGAAATGGAAATATTTACAGAAAACTTAATTATGCTATGCTAAAAGAAGATGAGGCTGAACCATCACTAGCAAAGACAGGATGAGATGAGATAAAAACTGTAAAGTATAAATCAATCATAATTATTGAGCAATTTTTAATACAACTGTAGAATGTGTTATTTTTTATCTTTTATTCTAACTTGAAAATAAGATTTTTAAGAAATCAACATATACAAGCTGGGTTTATGTAAGTTAATACTGTTTGATGTGCACTGCTTCACATATTGTAAATTTATAATAGTGAGTAGCAGTTTTAATGTGCGTTTCTTTAAAAGTTTCTAAGGTGAGGAGGTTGGTGGTGATAGGTAAAAAGTATCACTTGTTGGTATTTAAATGCATTGTGTTGTATGGTGCATTTGTAATCTGAAGAAGTTTGCTTTGGAAGCAAACGAAAAGCGCTTCATTATTTTGTATTACAACAGAACTCAGACTTTTTTCTGCTTGCCGTTCTTGTGTTCGTTTGTTCTAGTTTGTCGTGGACAGTGTGTTTGTTACAAAAGAAAAGTACATTGAAAGGGCAATGTATCATGGTAGCCCGCATGATGTCAATGCACTCAGAAGTTTTTAATGAACTTAATGTAATGGGAGGAATGTTTTTAGAAAGGGGGTACCCCACAAAATTAGTAAAAGAAACTATAGACTATATTTTTTTCTCAATGGGGTACATTATATAAACCACTACTAGGAGTTGGGTTAAGTTCAGTTGGGGAATGGAAAAAAGACGGCAACTTTACCAGAGCTATGGTACTGAAGTACTCCCATTAATCGCCAATGATCAAAGATATTATAATCAAGAAATGGAATATTTTGAGGGGAGATGTGGACATAATTAGCTTTTTTTGGGAACAGTCTGACTTCTGTATACAAAACTGGAGACAATACAAAAACTAGCTTAGAGAATACCAAGTATAGAAAGAAAATAAGACACAACCAAGGTACAAGAAAATGTGAATTTTGCAATCAATGTGGGTACATTTATGAAAAAAGTGAAGTATTGTTGGACATTAATAAGACTAAGATTACTTTCCAAACAGGAAATTGCGCCACTAAAAGTATAGTTTATCTGGCAATGTGCTTGACTTGCTCATCATATTATGTTGGGAAAACTGACAGATCCCTAAATAGTAGAATATACAAGCATAATTATGATATTAAGAAGCAAAACAAAACCAGTGCCTTGTATAGGTATTTGGGAAAAAAAGTAATGCATGTTATATGTTTAGATTTGCCATTTTAGAAAAAGGTGCATATTAACCCTAGGGGAGGCAATGTAAAGCTCCTGTTAGAAGAAAAGGAAGCAGTTTGGCAGTTAAAATTGAATGCCAGCACCCCCCGGGTCTCAATGATTTTTTTTCTCTTAAGCCAATATTTGAAGTTAGGACATAAAGTAATATGGCTGACAAATTGTATTTACAGATATTTTATGGGAACATACTTTTTTCAAAATGTATCGGCTACTAAGAGGAATTTAAAATGTATTAATTTTATAACTTACAACAGTAACTAAACATTTGAACAGCTGAAGGTTATTTTTAGGTAGGTCAGGGGATGAAGTGAACTACAAGTATATTATGATTTTATGTTTGCATACTTTTAAAGCTTTTAGATCATTTAATTATGAATTTCCTGAGACTATATAAATGTGCTGGAAAACATGATGCATTTGAATCTGATGTCTTGTCAAAGAAAATGAAAGCGCTTATTCCGAAGTGTGTGTGTGAATAAAGGGATTTTTGTTTTTTAACGGGAGTCTTTATTGTCTAACATCCATCTAATTCCACAGAATTGCAAGAGTGTTTATAGCACTGAAAGCATTCAATAGTCAGCTGGGACTTTATGAATATGGTACTGGAATCATTTGCACTTCCTAAAGAACAACAAGATTAAATATGAAGACATATCTGCTCAGAAAAGCTGCTTTTGAACTGAGGAAAGTCAAGGATGTCCTCTTTCCCCTTTATTATTTGATTTACATTTTGAGCCACCACTAAAGAAAATAAGTGACTCACAAATTCAAGAATATAATTGATATGGTAATCAAGAAGAGTTAACTTAATTTCTAAATTTATTTATTTAATATTTGTTAACCGGGGATAGTCCACGTGGGTGATACGCCCATTTTCAGTGGAGGCCTAGGGAGAACAGCTCCACAAACAAATTAAGATCTGGAAAAGGACAAAACAGAAATTATGAACATTATAAGAATTCTACATCATAGGGAAACGTATTATAAACATCATGAGAATTATAAACACCATAGGTACATTACTAAACAAAGTAAAAAAAATAGATTAAATCTATTTAAAAGAAGTAGACTATGGTAAATTAGGTAAAACACTAGATAGAAACCAAGAAAGGAGGCAGTATAGGCTAGAAGAAGAAGAGGTGAATGGCCAGAAAAGGTGGAGAAAGAATGATGAGGACAAGTGGAGAGGGAAGGTAGGGGAGAAATGTTAGGTAGGAAGAAGGGAAGGAGAGAAATAGGGCAGGAATAAGATATAATGTAAGTGTGTGAGAATATAAAGGAAACTTTTGGATGGAGAGGAGTAGAAGAGGAAGAGGGTAAGTGGGCAGATTATAGAGGAAGTAGAGTGCTAAACTGAGGTATGAAAAAGTTAGCCCGGTCCAATACACGAGTAAAGCCAATTGATCATTAGGAACACTCTTACTTGTTTTTTGAAGGGTGTTGGGTCAGTAGTAGTTAAAATGTTCTGGGGTAGAATTCCATAATTTGGAGATGTAGTTGGACAAGAGTCTCTCCAGCTTTGTTACTGGGTTTGGAGACTTGTAATAAGGATCTGTTGGAGGATCGAAGAGTACGAGTGTTAGTGTAAGGTAAAAGCGTAGTACGAAGGGCAGGTTTTTTTTCAGGTTGACGAACAAGTCTGTGTGTAAGGGAGAGGAGAGTGCAAGTTAAAGAGTGTGGTAGTTCTAGCCAATTTAGTTGATGTAAAGAAGAGCAGTGACGCATTATTTAGTACTTAAAAAAATCCACAAAAGGGCATTTCAGTGTTGTGGAACATTTTGAGACAGTTTCAAGTTTTCTTTCCAAATATAAAATTAAATAAGATAAAGGCTACAACAGTGAGATATATACTTAAACTTGAATTGGTTCAGCAACACTCATATTCATACGGACATGTTATCGAAGTATTTTAGGTATGTAGATTAAAAAGGATTTTGTTATAGTAGGTAAGGGTATGTGGAAAGACTAAACAAAACATAATACAAACACTGAGAAAGTGGAAGCTCTAGATTATGGATAAGGATACTAAGACAAGAGCAATTAGAAAGTTTTAAGTCCCTTTAGTTTTATATATATGGGTCAGGTATATTTGCATCACAGGATAATCTGTGGACAATAAACAGCTGAAGGAATTTATTTGGGAGGGAAAGAAATATATTCGCCCCACAGAACAATGTGGTTGACAGTTACCCTACTTGAAGGGATACTTTAGAGATGTGCAGTTAAGACTCGTATACATAAACCAAGCAGGTTATAAATCAAAGTAGAAAGGGGCAATGAAACCGGGGGTTGAGAGAGTAGGATTCTGGATACAGATCCTTTACAAAAGTAACAACCATACAGAATATTACATCTATAAATAAGCATAAGTTATTCTAAGAAATGGAGAAAAGAAAAAGGAAATGTTGCCAATAGAGAGACTGCTAGTAGTAGTATATACAATAGGCAGCGATGGTCTTTGTCTTTAATGAAGAAACTTAGCAGAGGAACCACGCTGAGAGCAAATAACTATAGAGGGAATAGAAACAGTATGATGAGGCCAAACAGATGCCTTTACTGCATGTTTGAAGCTAACTTTCTTAACACAAACTAATATCACAGTAGAGGCAAACTAGAAGGAAAAGGGACTGCTAAGTTAAAGACCAGCTCTGGTAGAGTTTTTGAGTGTAGAACAGAAATTGCTGTTAAAAAAGGATAATTAATAAGGCATAGCAAATATTCAATATAAAACTCAATAAAAATAAGGTTAGAAAAGCATGGGGAGAGAGACTGGAAAGGCAGGAACAATGGGAGGGCATCCATACAGGGATGCAACAAAGTCCAGAAGGTTGGGGATTTTTGCATGGAAGTGTTTGCAAAGGTATTTTTATACCCCAAGCAGACTTCAGAGAATTTTCCTCATTAGACTGCTATACAACACTGGAGGTGTGATGGGAAACACATTACTGGGGACACACTTTGAGTGTACTGAACTGGCAGATTTTAAAAGCTCCATATAAAGTACCTATGAACTCTGTTACAAACGTTGGGGGAGTAAATGGCTGTAACTAAGGAAATTGGTTTTCTGAGATGGGACATAGGATCTTAACTGCCTAGACATAATAAAGCCTCACTAATTTTAATGCTACTGGTTGCACAAAAAAAACAAAAGAAAACAAAAACAAACAAACATAAAAAAAAAAAAAAACGAGAAAAAAAAAAAGCAATTACTATAAAACAGAAATCAAAATCTAACCCAGCTATAATTGAGGTGCTGATTATTGTATAGGAGATAAAATGGAAGTAGAAACTTTAGAAAAAGGAAGTAAAATGTGTAGACATTAATGGAATTTGTGGGACCACCACATTCATCCTTCTGATGAGACGGTAAACTGAGGACCCATCTGTTTGGGTTGGTGGTAGTTCAGGTGGATGTAAAAGATCTATACATATAGAAAATAAAAAAAATACTGTACCAGCACAGCTAGGCCTGCACAACACAATTTTAAGAAACAAATGGAGCTAAACATAAGCGTTTTGCGATATTCACATCACTTCATCAGACTGACTAATTACATCAAGCACATTCAATTTAAAGTAAAAAAAGCCAATCAACTGCTTAGCATTCATTAATTATCAATAAAACATTTGACAATCTTAACAGCATAATGCAAAAAATGTGTAAAAAAACAGAAAATAAGTTCCAAATAAAAACAGCCATCATGAAAAGCACATGGATAAACACCAAATCAATGTCTATGTGGAAGTGTTTTTAAAAATAGTTTCAGGGATAGCACCATTCAAGCCAGGTGGTTTATCAGCATTAAAAAATAAAATCCATTTCTGTTCAGCTGTCTCTGTGATTCTTTATGTCTCCTCCTCTCATTCCTTCATCTAAAACTTCAAGTACCAAAAACTTGAAAATATGTTCTGGTCCACATTCTGAAACATGATGTGCTAAAGCATTAGTTTCTGTCTTGTGCTTAATATCCCTATTGTGCTCCAAAATCCTTTCTTTCAAGTGCCTATTAGTTTTAACTATACAAAAAACATGTCATATTTGACAACTACTAAAAGTAGACTATATTCTTTGTATGGCAGTCTGCATAAAAATCTAATTCTATTTTAAAGTTGGCGTACTTATAAAGAACTGGAATATTTTAACTACAGTACCAGAGCTGAAAGGGGTAATAGATGAAACACCCAATTTTTCCTTTAAGAATAATAAATCTCTCAAAAAGCATTTATGTTATAAATCACAATGTCATAAAAATGTAGCATAATCAAGTAGGCTAGGTAACTTTACCTGTAGGAGTTGCACAGCGTGTAAATATGTCCTTGCAGGTTCACACTATATACATCCATACACCAACTTTAAGAGTATTACATTTTTATGCAGACTGTAAGACAAGGAATATAGTCTACTTTAGTAGTTGCCAAATATGCCAGGTTTTTTATATAGGTAAAAAGTACAATTGTGTACACTTACCATAAATGTAGATGTTCAAATGTATTCACTGTTGCAGGTCATTACATTTGGGTTTTCTGCTTGCAGTAGCCTTCAGTCGGGCTGATTAACAAAGTCTTGGGTCCTAAGTCGGTTACTCTCTCTTCTTCCATGACGTCAGGTCGTCAGGGGTATAAAACATGCAGCTGACGTCATTACATCAGTTTTTCGTGCCCCCCCCCCAATGGGAAGCAATTAAATCTATAAATATACAAGGTTATACCTCCACCAAAAAAGCAAATACACCAAAAAGCTTTTAAGCATTAAAAAGGAGAGAAGAGGTATAGCCAAAAGAAGTCGGGGCTGGAGGGAGGGTAACCAGGACTGCAATAGTGAATACACTCGAACATCTATAATTATGGTAAGTGTACACAACTGTACTATGTTCTTCATGTTTCACTGTTGCAGTCATTACATTTGGGTGGATTCCCAAAGCTAAGGATGAGAGGAGGAATTTAGTAGCATTAGGACCAGCTATAAGGCCCTGCAAAATTGCAGTGGCAAAGCCAGCTCTGGATTTAGAGAAAATTGGTAAATGGTAATGCTTGGTGAAAGTATGTACAGAACTCCATGTAGCAGCTTCTAGGATGTCCCTGGCAGGTACGCCTCTGAGAAACGCTGTAGAGGTAGATGCAGCCCTGGTTGAGTGGGGTCTGATCCCCTGTGGGAGAGGTTTTCCATGGTGCTTATAGCAGAAATGAATGCAATGGCTTATCCATTTGGAGATGGTTTGCGTTGAAATAGCCTTCCCCCTCTGTCCCTGCAGCAAATGCCACCAGCAGTTGTTCAGATTTCCTTTGAGGTTTAGTACTGTCCAAGTAGAATTCAAGTTATCTGTGCACATCTAAGGAGTGCAGTATCCGTTCCCCTTTGTTCTGTGGATTAGGAAAGAAGGTTGGCAAATGAATGGACTGATTAAAGGCCACACTGGATACCACCTTTGGCATGAAAGAGGGATTGGTCCTGAGGGACACCCTGTCTGCATGAAAGATGATGAAAAGCTCCACTGCCATAAGGGCCTGTAATTCAGATACCTTTCTTGCTGAAGTGATGGCGAAAAGGAAAGCTGTTTTCCAAGAAAGGAATTTCAAATCTGCAGTAGCATCTGTCTCAAAAGGAGGGTGAGTGAGTTTCTCCAATACAAAGTTAAGGTCCCAGGCTGGAGTTGGAGCTCTCCTGGGTGGTTTTAAATTTTTTGGCCCCCCTGAAGAACTGCTTGAGCAGTGGATGAGTGAACAGGGGAGGTTCTGTGTTATAATGAGCTGAAATTACAGAGGCATGAATTTTTATTGAGGAAAAAGACAGGCCCTTGTGAAGCATCTCAGTTAAGTATTGTATATTTGAGGTAAATTGGGCACTGCTGCACTCATCCCTCGAGATTCCAGGCACAGAATCTTTTCCATTTTTCAACACATGATTTTCTAGTACTAGGCCTCTTTGCCTCTAAAATTACATCCATCACTGGTTACTGAGGGTTCAGTGTTTGAAGCTGAGGGTGCAGAATCTTTCCAATCCCAAACAGAATCTTTTAAATTTGCTTTCATTAATTTTCCTAGTAGACTGCCTCTGGGAAGAAGAAGAAACAATATAGATAACTTGAGAAGAAAGACTGGACTGACTACCCATCAATGGAAGTGGAGAAACCAAGCAGTTAATTTCTGGCCTTGAGTATCTGGAAGAGGCAGGCTGAATGAAAGTCAGAGGAAAAACGTAAAGGAGACTGGGAGGAACATATGTGGATCAGAGCATCCCTGAGCGACTCCCCTCCGGGGGGGGGGGGGATCAAGGCAAAGAACAGTCTACATTTGGTGTTTTTGGAAGAGGCAAAAGATTGCAACACAGCTGGCCCCAGAAGTTAAAAATCTGTTCAGCCAGCTTTTGAATGAGGGACCACTTGTGAGGCAGGTTGATGGATCTGTTCAAGCTGTCCACTAGAACACTGGACCTCCCCAGAATGTGCATTGCTAGAAGAAAGCGAATGGAAGACATTGCACATTGTCAAACCCTCATGGTTTCTTGACATAATGGATAATGTCGTGCTTGTTGATGTACCAGACTCCTGACATGTTGGTTTGGAAAGATATCAATCTTTGAGGGAGGGAGTCCTGAAAGGTCTATAATGCTAGGAGGACTGCCCTCATCTCTAGATTGTCGATATGGAGATTAGCCTCGGAAGGGGACAATGTGCCCAGTTTCTCCCCATCCTAATACAGAAGTGTCCCTAGTCCAAGTGGCTTTGAGCTGATGGAAAGATAAACAGGCAACAATGTAATATCATAGGAGATTTGAGCCACTAGCAGATGAGTCCTGCAAATACTTGGAAAGACATTGGTTGTCACCTGATGGACCACTATACTGCCAGGGTTCCCTGTAGTACACTCATGTGATATCTAGTGAGAGGGATTGAGGTGATGGATACTGCCATCAAACCCAGTCATTCTCACCACTGGTTGATGGGATGAAAAAAAGATTTGACCATGATTGTGACGTGTAGATAATCTGCTCTGTGAAAGTTTTGTTGTCCAATGAATTTTGCCCAAGTATGCTCCTATGAACTGTATTACTTGTACAGGATGAAACTTGATTTGTCCAGACTGACTGTGATGCCCAACAATGAGCAAGTCTCTTGGTTGGATAAGCAGATTCCTTGGAGACACAGAAATGAGTCAGTCATCCAGATACCAGAACACCTGGAACCCTTGCAACTTGAGGTGCTCTGCTACCACTGCCATGCTTTCAGTACACACCTGGGGGGGCTGTGATGAGACCAAAGGGCAGGGCTCTGAATTGGAAAAAAACTCCCAGCCTGAAGTGGCAACATTCTGGATCACCTGTCCATATGGTAGTATGCATCCTGAAGGTCTATGGAACACATCCATTCACTCTCAGTGGCAGAAGAATGGACTGAACTGTGACCATCTCAAACACTGACTGACATACTGAATGAGGTGGCTGAGGTTCAATTTTTTGGCAATAGAATTTATGGATACTAGTTAGTCTGATGGGACCTCCTGGATGACTTTGTTCTTCTGAGTGCTGCTGGCCTTTGAGAAGGTGGAATGGACAGAAACGGAATACAATAGCCTCTAGTTAGTGTCATCTGTAGCCATCTGTCATTTGTAATGGACATCCAGGCTTTGGGGTGCAGGGATAGGTTTGCACTCCCTAACTTGCCTCCAGTGAATGGCAGTCGGGCAACCCTTCAGAAGTAATAAGGCCTCTCGGTGAAAGCATCTCTGAAGCCTTGGTTCTGGGGTCCACCTCTGCCTCACGGGCAATGCCCCATTATTAGTACTTAGCCTCACGGGTGCCTGTCCCAGAAGTGTCAGAAGAGAACCTTTGGGATTTCTGGAACCATAGTTTATCCCCTTTTTGAGAACCATATTCTAACAGCAGAAAGGGACTTTTCTTTTCCATTTCTAGTTAGTGGGTTTCACTTTAGGCATAAAGAGTGTTCAGCCATCAAACAGCATTAATAAAGAATGTCTTGAAGTGCTCCACAAAGTCATAAGTGCATCCAAGCACATCTCCAAATGGTACTGCTCATACCTTTGACTCTTGAAGCACCTTCTGTATCATTAGAGATAAGATGTGATGTGTTGACACTCTAAATAGTGGCTGTAAGATGGCTAATTATTCCTGTCTTCTACAGATACAGACCCAAAGAGGGACTTGAGATTTCCATGGTCAAATCCCTCTAAAATCTAGTGGTGGGTGTTGAGTAGTTAAACACCCACAAGGGAAAGTAGCAGAAAAGCAGGCCTGCTCCCTGAATCTGTACAGTGCCCTCAACTCCCTTTTACAAGGATGGACAAAAGAGCTTTTCTCTGCAAATTCCTCCTTGGTGGCCACCAGAATCTACATTGCGCCCCTTCCTCCAAAGCTGTTGATCTTTTGAGGAGACCAAGTACTTATCTAGCTTATGGAAGGCTGGTCCAGCCACATCCATCTCCTAAGCCCTGTCAGACACGAGATCTACCATCTCATCTGTGGGGAGAACCACCCAAGACAGAGCAGAGCCAGACCTGAAGGCCTCAAGGAACACAAAACTCTTCTGGAGACGGGGCAGAGGACCAACTGCCCTTCTGCTTCAGAAATATGAGTTTTTCAACAAATGAGACATCCTCAAAGAAGGATCTGGGGGACTCCTCCTCATTACTGAAATTGGTGTTCTTTATGGGATACTCCTGGAAGGAGTCTATATGCTTCCTTTTACACACACACTTCCAAGGAGTCCTCCCAGTGGAATGTTCTGGAGAAGACTCAATAAAGACTTACAAGTTCCCTATATAGATTTACTCAAGAATAAACAGATCAGGCTATGTGCACTGGAGGAGAAGGATCAGGACCCAGGGGTATTCTGTGGGGGCGAAGTGCTATCAAGCTGGAAAGTGTAGTCCATCTCTAATTGGGACAGTGCTCTTGCAAAAGCCTCAAATGCTGAACCCAAAGGAGATCCTGAGATCTGTATAGTAGCAGCTGAAGCTAGCTCACCAGGCAAACTCATGAACTCCAGTCTGCTCAGATCTGAGGCTGATGCCAGTGCCATGTTGTCCACCTCCAAGTTCCCGAGAGGAAGAGACTGCTCTGGGATCCTTTGGGCTCTGACTAGATCAGAGCTGTAGGAGTCACAGATGCTGCTGGAGTAGAAGATAACCAGATCTGGGAAATGCTCAGATCTGTAACTCCCAAGTCCGACAAACTGACCAGGGTAGGTTCTACTACAGGATGAGGAGAAGGAATAAAATGGAGTCCAGCAATGGCTGGATCTGGGAAGACCCCTAACTGAATCTGAGTCCTAAATAATTTTCTTATGTGCTCCACATCAGATTTAGAAAGGCTCCTGGTCAACTGAATTGACTGCAGACAGGAAGCAGTGGAGAGGTCTGGAAGAGTGATGTCTAACCCTGTCTTGAAGAAAAGGGGACTGTAGCAGAGGAGAAACTGGCTCTGATGAATGAAAAGTGTGATGCTGGGAGAGGAGGAGTCTTGGATTCAATCAGGATCAGCTCAGAGAAAAGCATCAGATCCGAAGGCTTGGTGGATTTAACATCCACAGCCAAGGATACTACAGAAGATGAAGACTGATCTGGAGAATGCTTCCTAGATTCCTTAATATTCTCCTTAGCGACTGTGTTTCCTTTGGATTTGTCTGTAAAATCTTTACAGGAAGGGGAAGCTTCTTTATCAGGATGCTGAGACTTGGACAATTCTCCCAAAGGAGAGAGAAGTCCCTTAAGGATTAGTTTATTTCTCCTCTCTAGTATTGCCCTGGTACCAAAGGGTATGTGTGTGTGTATGTATATATTACACTGTTTGTCCAAACATGTGATTGATGCAGTGTACACACTTGTGCTTCCAATTTAGGTATGTTGACTCCACAGGCAACACTTTTAAAACCAGAAGGTTTATCTGGCATTTTCGAGAATCTCACAACAGGAAAAGAATCATATAAAGACAGCAAAAGTACAATTTCTAACAAAGTCAAATAGAAGATATAGTTAAAGTATTTTTTATGACAGACTGCACTGAGGTTTGAAGAAATAGAAAATATTACAAAGTCTCAGTAATTATCACTATGATGGGGAGGTATGGTATAAATGTTAAGAGGACAGGAACCAAAGTACATAGTAAAATAATTATAATGGAAGAAAACTCTTACTAGATTTAATTTGGGTCTGAGCAAGGAGATCCATATCTGAATCAAACAATATTTGAGGTAATGTTGGGCTTTGCAGGGGGTTATAGGTAACAGGAGGAGCTTGAGCTTGGGATCCCAAGTCTTGAGTGGCAGAAGACCCATCCACTGAGGAAAGGATGGAAGAGTCATCAGTCTCTCTGCTTAACAACTCCAGCGTCCAGGGATCAATCCTGACTACCTGTCAACTGTCTGTGTGAAGTCTGCAAATTCTGTTTTACTTACACACACACACACACACACACACACGAGATTTTTAACACAGTAAGCAGTTTCTATGACAGATGCAAAGGCTCCAAAGCAGTCTTAGCACATAAGATTCTAACAGATAACATTTCAACCTGCTTTCTTTGATGACAAAGAAAAAACCTGTAAAGTGATAACTGAAGACATTTCTTCTAAACAAAGCCCCATTACCCATAGTACATGCTTATATGGAATGGGAACCCAACAATGTAACAGCAGAAACTGAAATGATACACATGAACTACACAGAAAATATGTGCCAAATTGACACACTTATTTGGCTGTTAAAATGTTCATATTACCATATGCAATCTGCTTTTATATACTTGTGCCTGCTGCTGTCTAGTGGCCAGACTATACATACACAGCTTCTTTAGAAGACTGAGAAAACTGAAGATGGGCTTCAGCAATTTGAACCCATCCGCAATTATCAAAACACAGACACAAAGAAATGAAATACTGCTGATTTGTTTTCAGCTGGTGTTGTTTCATCACACATCTTTAGTTGTTTTCCTACATTACAGCTGTTTTTATAAATTCCTTCCACTTATGGAATTCTTTAGAGAGTTACTGCTCTCAAGGTGTTTCAGCCTGCATTTTTTTACACCACATTTAAACTGCCACATGGATGGAAAAAAAAGGTATTCCAGTACAGTTTTAACAGACAAGATGTCAAACTGCTGCCTGTGTATTCAGACTGTAGAATGACAACTTAATTTCAAATTTTGAGTATGAACAATGTATGTTTAATATGCAATACCTGTTCATTCTTAATGCATCAGTTTAACAGCTGCAGAGGTGAACAGAGACCTGAAACAGCCATATATCACACCACAACCAAAGAATTTACTTATTTTGTAAAAATGATGGTGTGAATGGATGGGCTCTGAAAAGAACAGTTGTATTAGGAGCTCGCCATAATGACAGCTGTTCAAGAAGATTCACTGTTGCAGTCCTCACTTTTGGAATATCGTGTGTTCAGGTACCCTGACAGGTCAAGCATGACTTGCAGAGCTTTAGCAGTCCCCCTCTCACCAGTATGCTGATCACATATGAGGTACATCCAGAGACACCATATTTTGATCTTTCTTGACCCAGCCTGCTACCTTCCTGCTTAGGGTGCATTTTTGCTAGGTAATTCCTAATGGACTTAGGAGCTTGAGCTTGAAAATGTTGCTTAACACACTGCATAGTATTACCTCTTTTCTCCAGCTTCTTGAAAACTCCTTGTGAAAGAGTTCTTATCCAATGGCACATTCAGGAGTTCCATCTTAACATGGACTAGAAGGGGCATGTTCTCAGGCAGGCATGTCTCTGAATAACAGATCCTACAGCTGCTGTTCTCCGTGATACATCGACTGCATCATAGCCACACTGAGAGCTTGTCGACCTGAGAAGAGAGATTATAAACTGCAAGCATCTCTTACTTCAGATCCTTACCCTGTATCCTGTTTTGCCTTAGCTCCCATCTTCTGAACCACACATTGTTGGTAGGAAACATGTGGGACTGGCAGTTCAAAGCTCTAAATGAGCATTTCCCCAAAGTATACAACTTTTCTCCCCAATTTTATTGAATATTCTACTCTTTCTATGATTGGGAATAGGGTTCCTGGGTGGAACAGTATCACCTTTGATGGAATCCAAGGACACCACAGCTAGATCAGCAAATGAGTTTTGTAGAAGGAACTTATGGGAATGATTGATCCTATAACACCAGGCAGGGTTCTTTAGAGTGGGGGGGGGGTCTGGCTCCAGGGATGCACTGAAAAAAACTTCTATGGGCTCAAGCAGGCCCACTCAGATGCTATAGCTGAGCTTGGCTGCAGAACATCACTTATTCTACCAAGGGAAAACATCCTTCATTCAATGAGCAGTATCTTCCAAGACGTCTTCTGGGGATAAAGCATAAAAATGGGTGTGCTCAGTATGTGAATCATGGGCATCAGAAGAAGGGATATAGCCAACCAGTTCACCTACCTCAGTGTCAGAGGTATCAATCTGTAGGAAGAAATTCCACCCTTCCTTTTTAGAAGGAGCTACAGACACCTCTGGAATTTCAATGTCTGTCTTTTTCTCTTTTGAAAGAGAAAATAATACCTTGGCCAGTTCAACTAATGTATCAGTGGAAGACCATGAAGTGGAAAGGGATGAAGCAATTTCTGACCTTGGTAGAGGCAAGCCAGGAGACCACGGTTTGGTCTTTGGTGCTTTGTGCTGCCCTTAAGGTCTCAGGTCATGACAGGAGAAGAGATCTCGGTGCAGCCTGTAAGACCCTCATCACAGACAAAAACTCTAGGGATCCTGCTTTCCATTTTAGTAATAAAAATAAGATCCTCTGACACCGAAGGGCCTACAGTCACAGCAGGGGAGAAAGATGTCAGATCAGCAAGACATGTGACGACACCCATGGCATGGAAGTCTGCAGAGTGATGACAGCAGTTAAAAAATATTAAGAACAAGTCACAGCAGTTATAAAACTGGAAGCAAACTTTACTAAAATGGAAACTATGTTTGGAGCTTTGGTATTCTAGTCACTCTGCAATGTATAAGGCAACATACTGTTCAGACCCTTTACTGTTCTGTGCTAATCTGGGAACAAATGCTTTTATTCAGTAAATTGGTGCACCACCATAACACATGCTGTAGTTAAACTGCACATATAGCTCAGGTTAAAGTGAATCTGTGAATTTATAAATACCATAAACATTTATTCAGTAAATTGGTGCACCACCATAACACATGCTGTAGTTAAACTGCACATATAGCTCAGGTTAAAGTGAATCTGTGAATTTATAAATACCATAAACATCTCATATTAAGATGACTGAGCTAATAAGAAATTATGCTTGTATCTGATGAAGTTGGATAACTTCAAGAACTGAATCACTGCACCTGACTCAGGGACATACAAGCCTCTATTAAGGCTAGTTCTTTTATCTCTGATGATGCCTTCGTTAGCAAGGCAAAAGCTCTAAGATTTTGTACTTTGTGAATAAACTGTTTATGGTAAAAGCAGTGTCGTTCAGTTTTTTCTATGCATGTATATCTTCAGCATTTAACACTACAGCTGCCAATTCCTGTTTGGGCTCACTGGAGGAATTATTGTTTTTTTTCCTTTTGTAAATGTCAGACATTGGAATGAAGAGAAGTCTGACATTTTCAAAAAATAGAAAAACAGCATGTAGTGAAAACCTGAGATTTTTTGCTGTAACTGAGAAAATGGAAGAAATGGACTGCATTAATTTTATGAAAGCATAAATAAGCAACGGGACTGGTGTTCCACAGCAACATTTGTTAACTGAGAGGGCACATCATGGTACATGGTTCAAATTTGGTCATAAGAAAGCAGCCAAGATATACAGTAATAAAGATGCAGTCATACCAGCAGAAAGAGTTGTTCTTGACAAAATTGTGGAAGAAGGGAAAAGTATTAAAAAAAAACTGGGGACAGCGCAGTATTTGTGGAAAATGATTATCCCCTGTATACCATGCAGAGGTAAGCCTATCCCACCAATCTGGGAATGTTGAGGCAGGTGTGTGATTCAAACAGCTATATTCAGCTGCCTTCAGAATATTTTTTCCTGAAGGATCAAAAATATTTTGAGGTAGAACAGGCTAAGGAAGAAAAAAAAATTATCCAATAAAGAGTGAGTGTGCAAGCAGCAGGAGAGACTGCTGCTCATTTTACTGAGAACTACTGGAATTTTGTTGACTGTGTTAAACTGGTGGGTGAATTGTAAAACATGTTCCCTACTGTATGTCAGTCACGCTTAGGATACTGGTGGGAACTGAATAGCCAACTATAAGCACAACAGTTTTTGCTATTAGTAATTGTATAAACATTTCAAGATATTAATTGCATGTTATACAGTAAAAGCAGTTTTGTATTGTGAGCAGTCATGGTTATTTTAAATGTGAGGTGGGGGACTCATCAGTGACTGCTGTATATACTAAAATATTACAGCAAGCAACTATTTGTCTTAGCTGTATGGTATACAGGCTTTACAATGTAACAAGATGAAACAGGTTGAATGGAAACAAGTTAAATTTAATATAATATGGCTGCTGGGGTAGGGGGCTGGGGTATAAAAGTGTACTGATCACATTAAATACAGAATTAAGACAATCTCCCGTTTTACAATGGTGGATGTCTAAATATCTTTGGTTTAAGCTACAGACAGGGTTTTTACGAAAACAGGTTTGAAAAAATGCCATGACAGGCACAGGAAACATTAGTCATCTTGCATTTTCAAAGTTATTACGAATTTGTCATTAGCAAATACTCTCACTGTGAGACAAGAAGTCTACATTTGACTCTGAAGTCTGAAAAGTATGTTCCAAGTGAAATTTACAAATATTCTTTCACGCATCTGCAAAGTTACTATTTTTTCTCATTGCTAAATGATTCTACTGGGAGATGAGCTGTCTGCAGATGCAATCGATTAATCATGAGAGTTCTGAGCACTCTGTTGACAGAAATATGAGGTAAAAATGTATTTTAAAAATACACAGGCAAGCACGTTAGTGACAAAGTTTGAAGCTGTGGGAAGTTATATAGCAGCCTTAATACTCTTAATGCATTTAAGATAAGAGCACAGAATTTAGTATATTTACTTGAAGTTAGCCAGTACACTTTTTTCCTTGTGGCTAAAAGATCTTGTTTACTAAAAACATACAGGTTAATTTTTATATCTAGGAGAGGAACAGAGATATGAAAAGAACAGATGATCAGTTTAAGTGACAACACAAGCTCTAACATGCGCTTTAGCATGGATAACCTTAATTTCAGAAAAGTTAATGCCTACGGGTGAAGATGTCAATTTGGGGTAACTGCTTTTACTTGGGGAGGTAAACTTCATTTTGTTTGAAAATATATAGATAGTTTTGTGCTTGTCATATGTTAAGAGGGCAGGGGTTCTGAAAATCTACTTAGTTTGTGAATATTTTCACTGAAGTAAAATGTCTTGAAAAATGTGACATACATTCAAACAGAGATGGGAAGATGGAACTGCACAACAAAAAAGCCTGGCAAACACTGCTGTGTGCATGTAATCCGAAAATTGGAAATGCACATTTGAAAGAAAGTAATGTATAACAAATGGGAGTAAAATATTTCTATTATAATGGCTTTTCTGGCCATTTCATGGAAAGTAAATGGTCTTACTGATATGGATAAAAAAACAGAGAGCACCGAATTATATTAAGAAATGTAGCATGCAAAAATGTAGGATGCAAATAGCAATGCTGCAGGAAACAAATCTGGATATAAAAGAGCATACGGACTTGACAAAGAATTGATTTTAGGATAGACATTAAGCAGAATGTAATGGACAAATGAAAAGGAGAGTAATAATACTAATTGCTAAATGTCCTAGTTGTGAGAGAATAGAAAAAAAGGCAGGAATTGTAGATTTGTGGTAGCAAAGGGTTATTAGTAGGAGATGAGGATTACTCTGGCATGTTTTCAAATTCCACCGAAAACTGCTATTATGGAGCTTAAAAGAACTTGGGGAGATGCAATCAGCATTCAGGAGGAAATATTTATGGGTAGGGACTGGAGCTTGATTTGCAATGGGGGTGTATCACAAGGGAAAAGGTAACAAACAAGGGTAGACTTCTGAAGTATATGACACTATTTGGTATGGAAGATGTAAATTCAGTAGTAAGGACTCACAAAGATCATATTTATTATTCCCCAAAGTACAATCACTGGGCTAGACTGGACACACTTTATAATTCACATCAGCATGTGGTTTAACTGACACAAATTCAATAATGATTTCAGATCATGTGCTACTAAGATGAAGATGCAGGGTGGTAAAGTAAAAAGAAGACACTGGCACTTTTCCACCTACCTGTTTAAAAGACACAAATTTAAGGAATAGGTACTGGACATTATACAAGAGTTATTAGGGAAGACGGGAATTTATTTAGAAGGGATAGTGTGTACACTGGCTCTAGATGATTGTTACTGGTGAAGTTGTACTCTGACCCCATGTGCAAAATTGGTAGAAAGGATGTGGATGTATGGATGGATAAGCTAGTGCGTGAGATTAAAATAAAAACTGGGTTAAAAAACGGTAGAAAGAAATAACAATATGAACTATTTGCAAAAAAGGCTAACATATTACAGATTAAAGAGAATCTGACAGCACCAGAAGAAGTGCAAATGCAGAGTATTACATGGAAAATAATGGAATATTGGATAATATGCATGTGTTTAAAATGGATGCTGTTAAGCAACTATTTCTGACACTGCAGAGCACCAAAAAAATAGCAAAATGACTTGGCAACAGACAGCAGAATGTTTGAGCTTATGACCAGAAAAAGGAGATCCTATAGAGGTATTACACATTCTGCAAATTTTATGAGAAGCTGTAAAAAAAAAAAAAAAACAGACAAATGTGGAAACCAAGAAGAGGCAGAAATGGAAATATTTACAGAAAACTTAATTATGCTATGCTAAAAGAAGATGAGGCTGAACCATCACTAGCAAAGACAGGATGAGATGAGATAAAAACTGTAAAGTATAAATCAATGATAATTATTGAGCAATTTTTAATACAACTGTAGAATGTGTTATTTTGTATCTTTTATTCTAACTTGAAAATAAGATTTTTAAGAAATCAACATATACAAGCTGGATTTATGTAAGTTAATACTGTTTGATGTGCACTGCTTCACATATTGTAAATTTATAGTAGTGAGTAGCAGTTTTAATGTGCGTTTCTTTAAAAGTTTCTAAGGTGAGGAGGGTGGTGGTGATAGGTAAAAAGTATCACTTGTTGGTATTTAAATGCATTGTGTTGTATGGTGCATTTGTAATCTGAAGAAGTTTGCTTTGGAAGCAAACGAAAAGCGCTTCATTATTTTGTATTACAACAGAACTCAGACTTTTTTCTGCTTGCCGTTCTTGTGTTCGTTTGTTCTAGTTTGTCGTGGACAGTGTGTTTGTTACAAAAGAAAAGTACATTGAAAGGGCAATGTATCATGGTAGCCCGCATGATGTCAACGCACTCAGAAGTTTTTAATGAACTTAATGTAGTGGGAGGAATGTTTTTAGAAAGTACCCCACAAAATTAGTAAAAGAAACTATAGACTATATTTTTTTCTCAATGCGGTACATTATATAAACCACTACTAGGAGTTGGGCTAAGTTCAGTTGGGGAAAGGAAAAAAGACGGCAACTTTACCAGAGCTATGGTACTGAAGTACTCCCATTAATCGCCAATGATCAAAGATATTATAATCAAGAAATGGAATATTTTGAGGGGAGATGTGGACATAATTAGCTTTTTTTGGGAACAGTCTGACTTCTGTATACAAAACTGGAGACAATACAAAAACTAGCTTAGAGAATACCAAGTATAGAAAGAAAATAAGACACAACCAAGGTACAAGAAAATGTGAATTTTGCAATCAATGTGGGTACATTTATGAAAAAAGTGAAGTATTGTTGGACATTAATAAGACTAAGATTACTTTCCAAACAGGAAATTACGCCACTAAAAGTATAGTTTATCTGGCAATGTGCTTGACTTGCTCATCATATTATGTTGGGAAAACTGACAGATCCCTAAATAGTAGAATATACAAGCATAATTATGATATTAAGAAGCAAAACAAAACCAGTGCCTTGTATAGGTATTTGGGAAAAAAGTAATGCATGTTATATGTTTAGATTTGCCATTTTAGAAAAAGGTGCATATTAACCCTAGGGGAGGCAATGTAAAGCTCCTGTTAGAAGAAAAGGAAGCAGTTTGGCAGTTAAAATTGAATGCCAGCACCCCCCGGGTCTCAATGATTTTTTTTCTCTTAAGCCAATATTTGAAGTTAGGGCATAAAGTGATATGGCTGACAAATTGTATTTACAGATATTTTATGGGAACATACTTTTTTCAAAATGTATCGGCTACTAAGAGGAATTTAAAATGTATTCATTTTATAACTTACAACAGTAACTAAACATTTGAACAGCTGAAGGTTATTTTTAGGTAGGTCAGGGGATGAAGTGAACTACAAGTATATTATGATTTTATGTTTGCATACTTTTAAAGCTTTTAGATAATTTAATTATGAATTTCCTGAGGCTATATAAATGTGCTGGAAAACATGATGCATTTGAATCTGATGTCTTGTTAAAGAAAATGAAAGCGCTTATTCCGAAGTGTGTGTGTGAATAAAGGGATTTTTGGTTTTTAAAGGGAGTCTTTATTGTCTAACATCCATCTAATTCCACAGAATTGCAGGAGTGTTTATAGCACTGAAAGCATTCAATAGTCAGCTGGGACTTTATGAATATGGTACTGGAATCATTTGCACTTCCTAAAGAACAACAAGATTAAATATGAAGACATATCTGCTCAGAAAAGCTGCTTTTGAACTGAGGAAAGTCAAGGATGTCCTCTTTCCCCTTTATTATTTGATTTACATTTTGAGCCACCACTAAAGAAAATAAGTGACTCACAAATTCAAGAATATAATTGATATGGTAATCAAGAAGAGTTAACTTAATTTCTAAATTTATTTATTTAATATTTGTTAACCGGGGATAGTCCACGTGGGTGATAAGCCCATTTTCAGTGGAGGCCTAGGGAAAACAGCTCCACAAACAAATTAAGATCTGGAAAAGGACAAAACAGAAATTATGAACATTATAAGAATTCTACATCATAGGGAAACATATTATAAACATCATGAGAATTATAAACACCACAGGTACATTACTAAACAAAGTAAAAAATAGATTAAATCTATTTAAAAGAAGTAGACTATGGTAAATTAGGTAAAACACTAGATAGAAACTAAGAAAGGAGGCAGTATAGGCTAGAAGAGGAAGAGGTGAATGGCCAGAAAAGGTGGAGAAAGAACGATGAGGACAAGTGGAGAGGGAAGGTAGGGGAGAAATGTTAGGTAGGAAGAAGGGAAGGAGAGAAATAGGGCAGGAATAAGATATAATGTAAGTGTGTGAGAATATAAAGGAAACTTTTGGATGGAGAGGAGTGGAAGAGGAAGAGGAAGAGGGTAAGTGGGCAGATTATAGAGGAAGTAGAGTGCTAAACTGAGGTATGAAAAAGTTAGCCCGGTCCAGTACACGAGTAAAGCCAATTGATCATTAGGAACACTCTTACTTGTTTTTTGAAGGGTGTTGGGTCAGTAGTAGTTAAAATGTTCTAGGGTAGAATTCCATAATTTGGAGATGTAGTTGGACAAGAGTCTCTCCAGCTTTGTTACTGGGTTTGGAGACTTGTAATAAGGATCTGTTGGAGGATCGAAGAGTACGAGTGTTAGTGTAAGGTAAAAGCGTAGTACGAAGGGCAGGTTTTTTTTCAGGTTGACGAACAAGTCTGTGTGTAAGGGAGAGGAGAGTGCAAGTTAAAGAGTGTGATAGTTCTAGCCAATTTAGTTGATGTAAAGAAGAGCAGTGACGCATTATTTAGTACTTAAAAAATCCACAAAAGGGCATTTCAGTGTTGTGGAACATTTTGAGACAGTTTCAAGTTTTCTTTCCAAATATAAAATTAAATAAGATAAAGGCTACAACAGTGAGATATATACTTAAACTTGAATTGGTTCAGCAACACTCATATTCATACGGACATGTTATCGAAGTATTTTAGGTATGTAGATTAAAAAGGATTTTGTTATAGTAGGTAAGGGTATGTGGAAAGACTAAACAAAACATAATACAAACACTGAGAAAGTGGAAGCTCTAGATTATGGATAAGGGTACTAAGACAACAGCAATTAGAAAGTTTTAAGTCCCTTTAGTTTTATATATATGGGTCAGGTATATTTGCATCACAGGATAACCTGTGGACAATAAACAGCTGAAGGAATTTATTTGGGAGGGAAAGAAATATATTCGCCCCACAGAACAATGTGGTTGACAGTTACCCTACTTGAAGGGATACTTTAGAGATGTGCAGTCAAGACTCGTATACATAAACCAAGCAGGTTATAAATCAAAGTAGAAAGGGGCAATGAAACCGGGGGTTGAGAGAGTAGGATTCTGGATACAGATCCTTTACAAAAGTAACAACCATACAGAATATTACATCTATAAATAAGCATAAGTTATTCTAAGAAATGGAGAAAAGAAAAAGGAAATGTTGCCTATAGAGAGACTGCTAGTAGTAGTATATACAATAGGCAGCGGTGGTCTTTGTCTTTAATGAAGAAACTTAGCAGAGGAACCGCGCTGAGAGCAAATAACTATAGAGGGAATAGAAACAGTATGATGAGGCCAAACAGATGCCTTTACTGCATGTTTGAAGCTAACTTCCTTAACACGAACTAATATCACAGTAGAGGCAAACTAGAAGGGAAAGGGACTGCTAAGTTAAAGACCAGCTCTGGTAGAGTTTTTGAGTGTAGAACAGAAATTGCTGTTAAAAAAGGATAATTAATAAGGCATAGCAAATATTCAATATAAAACTCAATAAAAATAAGGTTAGAAAAGCATGGGGAGAGAGACTGGAAAGGCAGGAACAATGGGAGGGCATCCATACAGGGATGCAACAAAGTCCAGAAGGTTGAGGATTTTTGCATGGAAGTGTTTGCAAAGGTATTTTTATACCCCAAGCAGACTTCAGAGAATTTTCCTCATTAGACTGCTATACAACACTGGAGGTGTGATGGGAAACACATTACTGGGGACACGCTTTGAGTGTACTGAACTGGCAGATTTTAAAAGCTCCATATAAAGTACCTATGAACTCTGTTACAAACGTTGGGGGAGTAAATGGCTGTAACTAAGGAAATTGGTTTTCTGAGATGGGACATAGGATCTTAACTGCCTAGACATAATAAAGCCTCACTAATTTTAATGCTACTGGTTGCACAAAAAAAACAAAAGAAAACAAAAACAAACATAAAAAAAAAAAAAAAAAAAACGAGAAAAAAAAAAAGCAATTACTATAAAACAGAAATCAAAATCTAACCCAGCTATAATTGAGGTGCTGATTATTGTATAGGAGATAAAATGGAAGTAGAAACTTTAGAAAAAGGAAGTAAAATATGTAGACATTAATGGAATTTGTGGGACCACCACATTCATCCTTCTGATGAGACGGTAAATTGAGGACCCATCTGTTTGGGTTGGTGGTAGTTCAGGTGGATGTAAAAGATCTATACATATAGAAAATAAAAAAATACCGTACCAGCACAACAAAATTTTAAGAAACAAATGGAGCTAAACATAAGCGTTTTGCGATATTCACATCACTTCATCAGACTGACTAATTACATCAAGCACATTCAATTTAAAGTAAAAAAAGCCAATCAACTGCTTAGCATTCATTAATTATCAATAAAACATTTGACAATCTTAAAAGCATAATGCAAAAAATGTGTAAAAAAACAGATAATAAGTTCCAAATAAAAACAGCCATCATGAAAAGCACATGGATAAACACCAAATCAATGTCTATGTGGAAGTGTTTTTAAAAATAGTTTCAGGGATAACACCATTCAAGCCAGGTGGTTTATCAGCATTAAAAAATAAAATCCATTTCTGTTCAGCTGTCTCTGTGATTCTTTATGTCTCCTCCTCTCATTCCTTCATCTAAAACTTCAAGTACCAAAAACTTGAAAATATGTTCTGGTCCACATTCTGAAACATGATGTGCTAAAGAATTAGTTTCTGTCTCGTGCATAATATCCCTATTGTGCTCCAAAATCCTTTCTTTCAAGTGCCTATTAGTTTTAACTATACAAAAAACATGTCATATTTGACAACTACTAAAAGTAGACTATATTCTTTGTATGGCAGTCTGCATAAAAATCTAATTCTATTTTAAAGTTGGCGTACTTATAAAGACCTGGAATATTTTAACTACAGTACCAGAGCTGAAAGGGGTAATAGATGAAACACCCAATTTTTCCTTTAAGAATAATAAATCTCTCAAAAAGCATTTATGTTATAAATCACAATGTCATAAAAATGTAGCATAATCAAGTAGGCTAGGTAACTTTACCTGTAGGAGTTGCACAGCGTGTAAATATGTCCTTACAGGTTCACACTATATACATCCATACACCAACTTTAAGAGTATTAGATTTTTATGCAGACTGTAAGACAAGGAATATAGTCTACTTTAGTAGTTGCCAAATATGCCAGGTTTTTTATATAGGTAAAAAGTACAATTGTGTACACTTACCATAAATGTAGATGTTCAAATGTATTCACTGTTGCAGGTCATTACATTTGGGTTTTCTGCTTGCAGTAGCCTTCAGTCGGGCTGATTAACAAAGTCTTGGGTCCTAAGTCGGTTACTCTCTCTTCTTCCATGACGTCAGGTCGTCAGGGGTATAAAACATGCAGCTGACATCATTACATCAGTTTTTCGTGCCCCCCCCCAATGGGAAGCAATTAAATCTATAAATATACAAGGTTATACCTCCACCAAAAAAGCAAATACACCAAAAAGCTTTTAAGCATTAAAAAGGAGAGAAGAGGTATAGCCAAAAGAAGTCGGGGCTGGAGGGAGGGTAACCAGGACTGCAATAGTGAATACACTCGAACATCTATAATTATGGTAAGTGTACACAACTGTACTATGTTCTTCATGTTTCACTGTTGCAGTCATTACATTTGGGTAGATTCCCAAAGCTAAGGATGAGAGGAGGAATTTAGTAGCATTAGGACCAGCTATACGGCCCTGCAAAATTGCAGTGGCAAAGCCAGCTCTGGATTTAGAGAAAATTGGTAAATGGTAATGCTTGGTGAAAGTGTGTACAGAACTCCATGTAGCAGCTTCTAGGATGTCCCTGGCAGGTACGCCTCTGAGAAAGGCTGTAGAGGTAGATGCAGCCCTGGTTGAGTGGGGTCTGATCCCCTGTGGGAGAGGTTTTCCATGGTGCTTATAGCAGAAATGAATGCAATGGCTTATCCATTTGGAGATGGTTTGCGTTGAAATAGCCTTCCCCCTCTGTCCCTGCAGCAAATGCCACCAGCAGTTGTTCAGATTTCCTTTGAGGTTTAGTACTGTCCAAGTAGAATTCAAGTTATCTGTGCACATCTAAGGAGTGCAGTATCCGTTCCCCTTTGTTCTGTGGATTAGGAAAGAAGGTTGGCAAATGAATGGACTGATTAAAGGCCACACTGGATACCACCTTTGGCATGAAAGAGGGATTGGTCCTGAGGGACACCCTGTCTGCATGAAAGATGATGAAAAGCTCCACTGCCATAAGGGCCTGTAATTCAGATACCTTTCTTGCTGAAGTGATGGCGAAAAGGAAAGCTGTTTTCCAAGAAAGGAATTTCAAATCTGCAGTAGCATCTGTCTCAAAAGGAGGGTGAGTGAGTTTCTCCAATACAAAGTTAAGGTCCCAGGCTGGAGTTGGAGCTCTCCTGGGTGGTTTTAAATTTTTTGGCCCCCCTGAAGAACTGCTTGAGCAGTGGATGAGTGAACAGGGGAGGTTCTGTGTTATAATGAGCTGAAATTACAGAGGCATGAATTTTTATTGAGGAAAAAGACATGCCCTTGTGAAGCATCTCAGTTAAGTATTGTATATTTGAGGTAAATTGGGCACTGCTGCACTCATCCCTCGAGATTCCAGGCACAGAATCTTTTCCATTTTTCAACACATGATTTTCTAGTACTAGGCCTCTTTGCCTCTAAAATTACATCCATCACTGGTTACTGAGGGTTCAGTGTTTGAAGCTGAGGGTGCAGAATCTGGTTCTCCTGCTGAGACAGCAGGGTAGGAGTCTGAGGCAGGTGCCATGGGGCCAACAGTGACACACTGCACAGGAAAGGGTACCAGTGTTGGCGTGGCCAGTCTGGTGCAATCAAAATCATCCTCGATTTGTCTTGTTTGATCTTTAGTAGTACTTTGGAGAGCAGAGGAGGAGGAAAGGCATAAACTGATGGGGTTTTCCAGCTGAAGAACAGATCATCCACTTTCCAAGCTTGACTGTAGGGAGTTCCTTGCACAAAATTTTTCCAATTGATAGTTCTGGGGGGAGGCAGACGGCTCTATATCTGGGCTCCCCCATTTGCTTGTCAACATGTTGAAAATCCTTGGTTCCAGTTTTCCCTCATGCGGGTCCATGAGATTTCTGCTTAGGCCATCTGCCAGTGTATTTCGTTTTTCTGGCAGGAATTGAGCTCATCAATGCACTTGGTAATCAAGGCTGTGTTCCACAATGCCATGGCTAGCCTGCAGAGGGGGGTAAGAATGTGTACCCCCCTGCTTGTTTATGTACCACCAACAGTGGTGTTGTCTGTCTTTACCATTAATTGTCTTGGAAGAATGTGGTGCTTGAAGGCTGGCAGAGCATTCTGTACAGCTAACATTTCTTTATGATTGATGTGAAGGTGCATTTGAATTGGGTTCCATTTGCCATGAATGCACTTCCCTGCCAGGTGCCCCCCCCCCCATGCATAGTCTGATGGGTCTGCTGTTAGGGTTTGGGTGGCAGGGGGTAGTGTGAATGGTAGTCCCTTGTTTTGGTGGCAAGTCTCTGCCCACCAAATGAACTCTAAACGCAGGCAAGGAATGATAGGAATCATTGTTTCTAGATCCCGAGAATGTTGACACCATAGGCTTTTTAGACACCATTGTAGTTTCCTCATATGCAGTCTTGCCTACAGAATTAGAAGAATGCAGGAGGCCGTAAACCTGAAGGCTTGTAGTATTTGCCTTGCAGATAGCAGGGTTTTTGTGGCCACTTGTTTGGAGTAGGTTGTCAAGTGAATTTGTTTCTCTGGCATGAGGAAAGCCATCTGGGAAGTTGTATTCAAGCTTGCTCCCAGGAATATAATTTGTTGACAGGGTACCAGGTGTAATTTCTTTTCATTTATGGTGTACCCCAGACAAGTTAGCACCCTTTGTATAAAAGCCAGATGATTCAAAGTATGTCCTGGTTTTCTGCCTGAATTAGACAATCGTCCAGGTATGGGTATATTTGAATATTTCTTTGCCTGCAAAATGCAATGACTGGAGCTAGGCACCTTGTGAATACCCTGGGCGCATTAGATAAGCCAAAGGGCAGTGCAGAGAACTGATAGTGCATGTAGCCTGCTTTGAAGCGTAGGTATCTTCAACAAGATTACCTGACTGGGATGTGCACATATGCTTCCTTTAAAACTAGTGTTGCCAACCAGGCATCTTTGCTTAGCATAGGAAGCAAAGTAAAGTTTTGTACCTACCATAAATGTAGATGTTCGAGTGCTAATACAGCTACAGTCATAACAGATGGGTTTTCCTGCCATCAGACGGGTCCTCAGTCGGCTGAATTCCAAAGTCTAGGTCCGGTGTCGGATGTCGTCGCTTCTTCCCTGACGTCAGTGCGACAGGGGTATAAAAGAACCAGCCAACGCCATTTTCTTCAGTTTTTCTTGCCCCAGATGTCAGGTGCCCCCAGAAGGAAGGCAAAACATAAATTTATGTAATAATGCAATGCAATATAATCAAAAAACAGTAGTTGCAAGCAAATACACCATAAAAGAATACCCCAATCAGGTTGTATGAGGAGGTGTTAGCCATTAGGCCTGTCCCAAGATGGGAAGGAGGGAGGGAAACCTGGACTGCAGCTGCATTAGCACTCGAACATCTACATTTATGGTAGGTACAAAACTGTACTATGTTCATCGTGCATACAGCTGCAGTCATAACAGATGGGTAGAATCCCAAAGCTAAAAAAAAAAGGGTGGCAGGCACTAAGTGGAACTAGGAGGAGCCAGGATGCCCTGCAAGACTGCAGTGGCAAAGCCCGCTCTAGATTTGGAGTATAATGGTAGGTGATAGTGCTTGGAGAAAGTATGTACAGAACTCCAAGTGGCTGCTTCCAAAATATCTTTGGTAGGAACCCCCATGAGGAAAGCTGCAGAGGTAGCTGTGGCCCTTGTGGAGTGAGATCTGATGCCTGTAGGTACAGTTTTACCATGAAAAGAGTAACAAAAGCATATGCAGTGGGCTATCCATTTTGAGATTGTCTGTTTGGAAATAGGCTTCCCTTGAGCACCTGTAGCATAGGACACAGAGTTGCTTTGTTCTGTCCAAATAATAACGGAGCTGTCTGTGAATGTCCAAGGAATGTAGTAGTCTCTCCCCATTGTTTTGTGGATTAGGGTAAAAGGTAGGTAAGTGGATAGCCTGATTCAAGGCTACCTTGGATACTACCTTTGGCATAAAGGAAGGATTGGTTCGTAAGGAAACTCTGTCCTGATGGAAAATGATGAAAGGCTGCACAGCCATGAGGGCTTGTAGTTCCGAAACCCAGCGAGCTGAGGTGATAGCCAGAAGGAAGGCTGTTTTCCATGACAAATATTGCAGTTCTGTTGAAGCAGCTGGCTCAAAAGGAGGCAGGGTCAGTTTTTCTAGAATTAAATTGAGGTCCCAAGCAGATACTGTTTGCTTCCTTGGGGGTTTTATATTCTTAGCCCCTCTGAGGAACTGTCTTAAGAGAGGGTGAGAGAATAAAGGAGGATCAGTGTTGTATTCTGCAGAGATGGCTGAGGCATGAATTTTGATGGAGGAGAATGAAAGTCCACTGCTTAGCATCTCAGCTAGGTACTGTAATATTTGAGGTAAATTCAGTATTCCAGGATTCAGACCCTTTTTCTGATTCCAGGCACAAAACCGTTTCCATTTTGTGGAGTAGGCTTTTCTAGTAGAAGGCCTTCTGGCCTCCAAAATGACATCCTGCACCTCCTTGGAGAGTAGGGTCTGTTGTGAATTTAAGGAATCCTCCATGCGGCTAGATTGTTTTCAGCTGACTGTGAAGAGTTTTGAAGTTGTGCTGAGTCAGTAGAAGAGGCATTAGAGGCAGGGTCCATGGTGGGGAATGCGTCAGGCTCCTCAGGAGTGGGTACCAATGTTGTCTTGGCCAGTCTGGAGCAATGAGAATCATCTTTGGTCTGTCTGCTCTGGCTTTTAATAGAACTTTGGGCAGCAGAGGAAGAGGTGGAAAGCCATAAACTGTCATTGTTGTCCAACTGAAAGAGAGTGTGTCCACTTTCCAGGCCTGTGGATGAAAGGTCCTTGAGCAGAATTTTGTCAATTGGTAATTTCTGTGGGTAGCAAAGAGATCTATGTCTGGCCTTCCCCATGCTTGAATTATCTTTGTAAAAACTTGAGGATGCAACTTCCATTCGTGTGGATCTGTCATATTTCTGCTTAGGTTGTCTGCCAGCATGTTTTCCTTGCCTGGCAGGAACTGTGCTTGAAGTTGGATTTGTAATTCCAGAGCCATGTTCCAAAGAGACAAGGGTAGCCTGCATAGGGGATATGAATGGGTTCCTCCCTGTTTGTTTATGTACCACATTACTGTGGTGTTGTCTGTCCTTATCAATAGCTGGCCTGGATGCAGTAGGTCTTTGAAAGCCATAATAGCATTTATTACTGCTAGCATTTCCTTTTGATTGATGTGTAGGTGCTTTTCTTTTTGGGACCATTTGCCCTGAATGCACCGATCTGTCATGTGCGCCCCCCAGGCGTAGTCCGAGGTGTCTGTTATGATGACTTGATTTGCTGGAGGCTTGCAGAATGGGAGACCTATGTTTCTTTGGCATGCTTGAGCCCACCACAGAAATTCCTTTTGAAGACATGGAATCAGTGGTATAATTGTTTCCAAACTGTGGCTGTGTTGAGACCATAAGTTTTTTAGGTACCATTGAAGTTTCCTCATATGCAGCTTTGCACATGGGATTAGCAGGATGCAAGATGCCATGAATCCCAGAGCCTGCAGGATTTTCCTTGCAGTCAGCCTGTTGAAGGTTGCCAGTTTTCTGAAGTATTGAGTTAGTTGCCCTTATTTCTCTGACGTGAGGTAGGCCATCTGGGTATTTGTATTCAAGCTGGTACCCAGGAAAATTATTGTTTGAGTGGGTATTAGTCTTGATTTCTTTTTGTTGACTGTGTATCCCAGAGAATTCAACATTATTACAAACGCCAGATGTTTCAGAAGTATGTGTTTGCTGTCCGCTTGGATCAGGCAGTCGTCCAAATATGGGTATATTTGTATCCCTTGAAGTCTGCAGAAGGCAATTACTGATGCCAGGCATTTTGTGAACACTCTGAGCGCAGTAGATAAGCCAAAGGGCAATGCAGAGAATTGATAATTGGTTGAACCTGCAAGAAATCTGAGGTATCTTCTGCAATCTTGTCTGATTGGGACATGCAGGTATGCCTCCTTGAGGTCCAATGTTACCAGCCAAGACTCCTTGCCCAGCATGGGAAGAAGCTGCTGTAATGTGAGCATCTTGAATTTTGGTACGAGTAAATATGTGTTTAGGATGGATAGGTCCAAAATAGGTCTCCAATCTTTGCCCTTCCTTGGTACCAGGAATAGTCTGGAATAAAAACCTTGACCCTGTTCTTGTGCAGGTACCTCTTGAATAGCTTTCATGTCCATGAGATCTGAAATTTGTTTTTGTGCCTCTGCCCTTTGATTGTGTGGCAGGTTTGGTATGCCTCTCATTTTTGGAAGGGTGTGAAAGTGGAATCTGTAGCCTCTGTCTATAATGTCCAGGATCCATTTGTCTTTTGTCAAAATATGCCAATTTTTCAAAAATAATGCCAGTTTTCCACCTAAAGGTGCTGCCATTTGAGCCTTGCTTGGCATACAAAGGGGAAAGTCATTGGTTCTGCTTTCTGAATGGCTGTGAACTATCCTCACCACCTCTTGGTGTAGGTGCTTGCCATTGTCTGCCTCTAACTGATCCTTGAGATTGCCCTCTACCCCTCGGGCGCCTGTATCTACCTCTTTGAGGTCTGTCCGTGGCTGGAAAGGACCAATTTTTTGAAGGCCAATTTCTACTGAAACGTGGAGGTTGTACCTGTAGGAAATCTTTCACTGTTTGCATTGATTTTGCCTTTTCCTCAATTTTAATACCTCCTCAGCTTTAACACCAAACAATACATCTTTTTGAAGAGGTGCATCTAGTAATTTAGCTTTGACATGATCTGGTAAGGTTTGCTCCTTGAGCCAAGCATGTCTACGTATGACTGATCCTGTAACAGCAGCTCTACATGAGGCCTCTAAAGCATCAAAACCACATTGCAAGGTATGTTTACCCACTTGCTCTGCACTATGCAACAAATCCTGCAACTCCTTCAAGTCTGGTTGTTCAGGTTGTGACATTTTGCTTTTCAACTGAGATAACATAAACTGTTGATACTTTAACATATGGAACTGACAGTTTAATGCCCTCATGGTTAAGGTGGCCGAGGTGTATACCTTTTCCCCCCCACCTTTCTAAAGCTCTGGAATCTCTCTCTGAAGGTAATGGATTTTTGGCAGTGGAAGTCTTAATTCCCTTGGGACCCTGTGAAATAGTTTCTGGGTCAGCCGCATGGCTTTTGTATAGGAATTGGTGTGAATCAGGAACCCGGTAATACCTGTCATGCTTGACTGGAGCTGGAGGTAAATAATCTGGGTAAAGGCTGGCCTCTGAATACACATCATCTAGTATGTCTAAGACAGGAGGGATAGCCAGAGGCCTGTGCTGAGGGAGCAAGAGGAAATCCCTGAGCCTTTTCTTGGAGTCAGAGTAATCTTGGCCTTCCCAGTGGAAGTGTTCCCTCAAGGTATGTAAGGTTTCCCCAAAAGAGTAGTCCTCGTGGGGGAGACAGAGGGAATGGACTCCTCTGCATCAGAATCTTCAAAAGGGGAGTATGAATGTTCCTGGTCTTCAGAATGTTCTGAAGTAATGGAGGCCTGGTCCGAAGAAGGGTATTCTCCCTCCACTCTGGGCCTTTTGTCCGAGGGGGGCTGAGAACCCCTGATAAGAGTAATCATATCCTCAGCCATTTTGAGCATCTGCTTTTTAGGTATGGGGCCTTGAGAGGGGCCCTGTGGGGCTTGTCTTTTAGTATGCATGGCTGCTTTAGACTTAGTGAAAGCCTTAATGGAAAAAGAAGAAGAAGGCCTGAAGACACCTTCAGAGGTGGCAGGCCTGTCTAAACTCTGAGTTTCCCCGCCAAGAGTGGCTTCGGTATCTGTAGTCGGGGTGTGGGCCGAAGGGCCTCCGACCTCGGGCACAGAAGACACCGCTAATGAAGTGTCATCGGTAGTCAGGGGCTGTGTAGGCGCCTCACTGAGAACCGGAGCACCTGTAGTCGGCTTTAGCGTGGTGTCGGTAGAAGTCGCGGACCTCGTATGTCGATCCTTATCTTTGCGTCTTTTACTCAAAACTGGAGTCGGTATCAGACGACATAATGTAATTAAACTTTTTGCCAAAATAGTGTTGGGCGAACTCCGCCCGACGCTTAATAGTGCGTCTGTTGAATGGAGCACAAAAATAACAGGCCGAGACGTTGTGGTCTGGGCCTAACCAAGGAATGCAGAGGGAATGGAAATCCTTATGCGGTATTTGCTTCCCACATGAAATGCAATTATTAACTTTGTCTGACATCGGAGGCAAGAAAAGTTTCTCCAACGGGGTACTTGGCTTTCAAGAAGACTTCGGTTGAAAAATATTCGTAATCTCAGGAGCTGGCCGACCAGCACTTGCGAACTGCTTCTGCTTCGGGCACCGCGCGGCAAGAAAGACTGAAGAAAATGGCATCGGCTGGTTCTTTTATACCCCTGTCGCACTGACGTCAGGGAAGAAGCGACTACATCCGACGCTGGACCTAGACTTTGGAATTCGGTCGACCGAGGACCCGCCTGACGGCAGGAAAACCCATCTGTTATGACTGCAGCTGTATGCACGATGAACATCTGGTGAAGAGTCAGCATCTTGAAAATTGGAATCACCAAAAAGGTATTTAGAGTAGACAGGTCCAGGACAGGACCCTATGAATGGTCTTTTTTCCAGGTACCAGGAAAAATCTTGAGTAGAAACCTTGTCCCTTTTTCTCTTCTGGTAACACTTGAATAGCCCCTATGCTTAAGAGAGAGAGAGAGTACTTGCTTTTGGGCCACTGCCCACTGATTTGGAGGTAGATCCGACCAACTGCTTAAAGTTGGTAACATGTGGAAGTGAAATCTGTATCCTTGGGACACTATATTTAAAACCCAATTGTCCTGGGTAATGAGTCCCCAGTTCTTTGCATGAAATGCAATCTTTCCCCCCAAGGGACAGTCAGTTGAAAAGTGCTCAGAAGTTTTAAAAAGAAGTCATTGAGACAGTATACCACGGGGAGGAGTTTTATTACTCCCAGATTTGGAAGTGGAGGCCCCCCACTGCTTAGTCCTGTGCGTCCCCTGGGACTGAAGCCTGGGTGCCCTGCTGGATCTGGGTTTGGACTGAGAAGGTCTGGAAGAGGCAGGAAAGGACCAATTCTTAGAAGGCCAATGCCTACTAAATCTTGGAGGTTGTACTTATAAAAAATCTTTAGCAGTTTGCATAGATTTAGCTTTTTCCTCCATCTTTTTACGAACTTCTGCCTTGTTGCCAAACAGGCAGTCCTGATTTAAGGGAGCATCCAGTAATTTCGCTTTAACATGATTTGGCAAGGATTGCTCCTTAAGCCAAGCATGCCTTCTAAATACAGACCCAGTTACCGCAGCCCTGCAAGATGCCTCTAGTGAATCAAAACCACATTGCAATGTATGTTTACCAACTTGTTCAGCAGAATGCATTAAATCCTGTAAATCCTTATTTCCAGCAGTCAGGAAACATAATTTTCTGTTTAAGCAATCCAATAATATGCTGCTGATACTTTAACATATGAAAGTGGCAATTCAAGGCCCTAATGGCCAAAGTTGCAGAAGTGTATACCTTCTTACCCCATCTATCCAGCACCCTGGAGTCTCTATCAGAGGGGGTAGGATTTTTGGCAGTAGTAGCTTTAATGCTCTTGGGTCCCTGTGAAACGGTTTCAGGATCTGCAGTAGGATTTTTGCAAAGGAACTTGTGAAAGTCTTGGAACCCTGTAGTATCTATCAGGTTTTCTGGAAGCAGGAGGTAGAGAGTCAGGGGCCATGCTAGATTCCAAAAAGGCATCATCAACAATGTCCAGTACAGGAGGTATAACTAAAGGCCTGTCCGGGGCAGGAGTAAGAAATCCCTAAGCCTCTTTTTAGAATCAGAGAAATCCCGACTTTCCCAACGAAAATGCTCCCTGAGAGTATGCAAGGTTTCACCAAAAGAGAAATCCTCTTGGGGGCAGAGGGAATAGAGTCCTCAGCATCAGAATCCTCATAGGTAGATAAGGGTAAATCCTGGTCATCAGAAGCAAGCTCAGTCCTAGGTCTCTTAGAGGGGGAAGGTTGGATTCCCCTGATTAAAGTAATAAGGTCTTCAACCATTCGGCCTTGAAGAAGAAGACATTGGTTTAATATGCAAGCCAGCAGGCCTGTTGCAAAAAAGAGTAAAATCCCATGATTGGAGAAACTCCCTGGTCAGCCTCAGTAAGAAGCTGAGATCCCTCAAAATCCTCCAAAGCTAGTTATGAAAACAAAATAGCCACTGACTCTAAAGACAACCACAAAGCATTCTATAGCTGTCAAAAATCTCAATAGCAACACTCAGATCTGCTCTGAGGTACAGCACAGTGGCACTAAATATACAAAACCAACTGATATTGCCAACATCATGGCAAATAGGTTCAGTGCTAACTTTACCCCCATCATCCCCTAAAGGGCCCATCTCTATACCAGAAGAATGCAAAGTTCCTGTAATCATGGCTGCACAGGTAAAAAAACACACTATCCAAAGCCAAGAACACAGCATCCATGGGACCTGACGACATCCCAGGCTGTATTCTACATGAACTACAGAATGAACTGGCACCCCACCTAAGTACCATATTCAATCATAGCCTCACCTCAAGCTATGTGCCCACTGAATGGCACACAGCGACAGTTATCCCACTCCACAAAGGGGGAGCCACCATATACCCCAGAAACTACCGTCCCATTAACCTACCGAGCCTGGTCTGCAAGGCTATAGAACGTATCATCATGGAACTTATAAACAATGACATTGGTAATCTCCAAACTCAGGACCGCACCCAGTTCGGGTTTGTAAAAGGCAGATCATGTCTCCTAAACCTGATAGACTTCTCTGAAGCAGTCACCAAAACCGTAGCGGAGGGTAAGGTGGTTCACACAGCCTATCTAGATCTCGCCAAGGCTTTTTGACACCATCCCCCACTCTGGAATCATAGATAAACTCACTAAACTAGGTATAAATCCCTATGTCACAAGATGGGCTGCCAACTGGCTCACTGACAGAACCCACACTGTGAAAGTAGCAGACTCCAAATCCAACTTCAGACAAGTGGAGTACCACAGGGTTCAGTCCTGGGTCCTTTCCTGTTTGGTATCTACTTCTCTGAAGTACAGGCCAACACAGAAGGTCTTTGGCTAACGAAGTTCGCAGATGACTGCAAACTAGCAGCCATAATCAAAACTCCAAAAGAATCAAAACTCCAAAAGATGTGGACATCCTACAAAAGGGCCTCGCTGGGACATATGCCTTGTGTCAAAGCCATGGCCTCAAGCTCAATGCCAAAAAGTGCATTGTCATCCCTTTTGGTAAAAACTCAGTACCCATTAACTACCACATAGGTGGTAGTCTACTTAACACTGAAAGTGTGATGAGACCTTGAGACACAGGTGGACAGTAGTCTCTCCTTTGATAATCACATTGCCACAGTAGTCAGGAAATCCATCTACGTGGTACACCTCATCACAAAAGGTTTCTCATCCAAGAAAAGAGAGGTCATTGTTCCCCTCTACTCGTCACTCATTAGACCCATTATAGAGTACAATGCCCCTTTTGGTATGTACCTCACAAGACATCTACAACAACTGGAAAGGCCACAGAAATACATCACAAAGAGGATTACCGGTCTCAAACAGTTGCCCTATGCATACAGTCTCTGCATATCGCCTACTCAGAGGCGATCTACAACAACTGGAAAGGCCACAGAAATACATCACAAAGAGGATTACCGGTCTCAAACAGATGCCCTATGCAGACCGTCTCAAAAAACTGCAGCTTTACTCCATTGCATATCGCCTACTCAGAGGCGATCTCTGCCTAACACACAAAGCTATGTCAAACCCAGAGCTTTTAGACATGCACCACTTAAAGAAATACCAATCCCTACGAGCTACACGGTCTAAGGACCTAAACATTGCCACCACAATAAACAGAACATGCTGGAGGGATAGATTCCTGTCCCAGAGACTTCCCATACTCTGGAACAAACTACCTCTCTATATCAAACAAAGCTCATTAGCGCTCTTCAAGAAAAATCTTGATGATTGGATGGGAGATAGGAAATTCACCCTGGGGATCACTTTTGTGGCTCTGCTCGACAGTGGCACAGGAAAATAATTTTCTTGGGTGGTGAAAGCCAGGGTACCTTTGGCTAGGCTTATATAGGCCCTAGGGCCAATAGCCTAGTACCTACCTATAAACCTATGAATACACCCTCAGAAGCCGGTGCCTGCACAGCAGCTCCAGACCTATCCAAGGTAGAGATATCCACAGGTTCCACAGTTGAAGCATCTCGCAGCATACCGGACTCCGAATAGGTCTCAGTAGAGGCCTGCAAATCTGAAGTAGCGGGTATCAGGGGCTGCAAAAGCACCTCACTGAGTACTGACGAACTGGGTGGCCTGTCTCTGTCTTTATCATTGTGTTCTTTTGGAATGTTGGTAGTTGGATAGCTTGCCAAAGACGTATCAGGATAATTGAACCGAGCACCAAAATATTTAGAAGCGCAAATATACTGACGGATAGTTTGTGGTTTAAATAAGGCACAAAACCGACAGCGAGGTACATCGTGGTCAGGGCCTAGGCAAGGAATACAGTAAGGATGAAAATCTTTATAAAAGTATTTGCTTTCCACAAGAAATGCAATTATTTACTTTTATTGACATCAGTTTAGAGAAAGAAAAAGTTTCCCCAATGGGGTACTTAGCTTTTAGTTGAAGACTTTGGTTCTGAAACTCGAAAATGAAAATTTCAGGAGTCGGCCGACCAGCACTTGCGAAATGTTTCTGCTTCGGGCACTGCACGGTAAGAAAGACTGATGTAATGATGTCAGCTGCATGTTTTATACCCCTGATGACCTGACGTCACGGAAGAAGAGACAGCAACCGACATAGAACCCAGGACTTTGTTAATCAGGCCGACTTGAGGGCTACTGCAAGCAGATAACCCAAATGTAATGACTGCAACAGTGAAACACGAAGAACATATAATAGGTCCCTGAAAGAAAAGATTTTGGAGCACAATGGTGATATTAAGCACAAGATAGAAATTAGAAGTTATGTACTCACCATAACGTTCCATCTGAGTAGGTGACTTCATCTGGATGCAACCTGTGGGTATCGGATCCGACCTCGGAACCGAGCCGGCATTTCAAAAGCTTAGGCTCCGAGCTCCTAGCTCCTCCCTCTACCCATAATCCCCTGCCAAGCCCTAACTGACCTCAGATTGAGTTTGCCTATATAATACTAGAATAAAAAGTATCTAAATAGATGCATAAACTCTTGTTGCATAAAGGTCAGGGGGATGGAGGGGGGGATGGTTGCATACAAATGAAGTCACCTACTCAGATGGAACGTTATGGTGAGTACATAACTTCTAAATCTGAAGTAGGCAGACTTCATTTGTCTGCAACCTGTGGGACAGAGTCCCCAGCTACCTAAATCTTGGGCGGCCGTCATGGAAGGATGTTCCGGAGCACCACTGAGCCAAAGGATGCTCTTCCCCTGGAAACAACATCCACCTTATAATGAGAAATGAAGGTATGAGACGAGGCCCAAGTGGCTGCCGCTCAGATATCATCCAATGGCACTCGGGACTTAAACCCGTCTGACGTTGAAACTGCCCTAGTAGAGTGAGCAGTAACTCTTTGAGGAGCAGGCCTACCTGAAGTGTCATAAGCCTGTAGAATACAATTAGCAATCCATCTCGACAGTGTGACTTTGGAAACCGCTTTGCCCAAAGCAAATTTAGCAAAGGAGACGAACAGTTGATCTGATTGTCTATGACCAGCCGTTCTGTGAATGTAAAAGCGCAATTGTCTGTGAACATCTAAAGAATGCAGCTTATACTCTCCTTTGTTTTTATAACTGGGGAAAACACAGGTAAGTTGATTGATTAATATTAGATTCCGAAGAGACTTTTGGAAGAAAAGATGGATTGGTCCTGAGGCACACCCTATCGGGAAAAAAGGAGAGGTAAGGCGGTTTGATGCATAGAGCCTGAAGTTCCGACACTCTTCTGGCTGATGTGATGGCTACCAAGAAGGCAGTCTTCCAGGAAAGGAACTTTAGATCTGCAGAAGCTGCAGGCTCAAAGGGGGGAGCAGTAAGGGCCTGTAGAACTAAGGATAGGTCCCAAGGTGGTACAGCTTCTTTGACCTGTGGCCTCAAGAGAAAAACTCCTTTAAGAAAGGTCTTGCAAAGTTTCGCAGTCATGAGGGGAGCTGACTCATGACCCATATGATAATGGGAAATCGCTGCCATTTGAACCTTTACCGTGGAAGAACTAGCCCCTTGATGAAAGAGGTCTGTTAAGAAATCCAGTACCGCAGACATAGGTGCTGAAAAAGGATCCATACTTTTCTGGACCGCCCAAATAGAAAACCTTTTCCATTTGCTCTGATAAACCTTCCTAGTGGAAGGTTTATGAGCCGCCACTAAAATGGCCTTGACAGGTGACGAGATACCGGGAGTCCTAATCAAGGATGGAACTGGAGCAGCCAGGCTGCCAATTTCAGGGTGTGTAGATTCGGGACCGGGAGTCCTAGAGGATGGGAGATGAGATCCGGGATCGGATCCAGAATCCAGGGCGGATTCACTTTGTGAGACCATACATAAGGGAACCAGGGCTGACGAGGCCAGAACGGGGCAATGAGAATCATTCTGCTCCCCAAACTGTTGGCTTTCTGCAAGAGCCTCTGCATCAGAGGTAGTGGAGGATAGGCATAAAGGAGACCGGGAGGCCAAGCATGCACCAGAGCGTCTCTTGGGGATTCCCCAGGTGGGGGAAGTAGAGCGAAGAAAGTGTCGCATTTGGCGTTTGAGTGAGAAGCAAAAAGATCGCAACAGGGTTGCCCCCAGACGGCAAAAATCTTCTTCGCTACCAGAGGATTGAGACACCACTCGTGCGGGGAAAGAATGGTGCGACTGAGCTTGTCCGCAAGGATGCTGGATTTTCCTGGAATGTGCGTTGCTACAAGAAAGCGTTTGGTGGAAATTGCCCATTCCCAGACTCTCATGGCCTCTAGACAAAGGGGGTAGGACCTGGTTCCTCCCTGCTTGTTGATGTACCCGACAACTGACATGTTGTCTGTCTAGATCGCAATAGTCCCCGTAGGAAGAAGGCTGTGAAGTGCTTGCAACGCTAGGAGCACCGCCCTCATCTCCAGGACATTTATATGCAACGAGGTCTCTGAGGTGTTCCACGTGCCTTGGACAATCTTGCCTGCAGAATGCCCCCCCACCCGAGGCGAGAAGCGTCCGTAGTCACCGTGGCCCGGGGGAATGTTGCACAAAAGGGTCTCCCTGCTAGAGGCTCCGGAGACTCGAGCCACCAAAACAGGGAGTCCTTGCATGCCTTGCTGACCGCTATTGGGCTGTTGAGAGAGGAATATAGCGGGGACCACTGGACCTGTAGGGTCCATTGAAGAACCCGCATGTGTAAGCGAGCATGAAGAAGAAGTGGAATAGCTGCTGCCATTGAACCCAGGGCCCTCAGGACCGAAGCCGCTGTCGGAAACGGTTGTAGGACTGCTGTGACATGACACTTCAGGCTGGACAGCCTGTCTGGGGTGACGAAGGCCCGCATTGATCTTGTGTCCAACCTTCCTCCTATGAAATCTATAAGTTGTGTGGGGTGCAGTAAAGATTTTTCCCAGTTTATGGTGATGCCCAGCCTTGGGGCTATAAGAAGAAAATAGTCCCTGGCTGAGCACAGTAGATGCCTTGATGATGCCGTTAGGAGCCAGTCGTCCAGGTACGGAAAGACCTGTAATCCCTGGAGTCTCAGGTGGGCCGCTACTACTGCTAGTACCTTGGTGAACACCTGGGGGCAGAGGTGAGACCAAAGGGGAGGACCCTGAACTGGTAGTGGCTGGCTCCCAGCCGGAAGCGAAGGAACCTCCTGGACCGTCTGTCCATCCGAATGTGGTAGTACGCATCCTTGAGGTCGATAGAGCACATCCAATCATTCTCCCGCAAGAGGGGGAGTATAGATTGTAGGGTGACCATCCGGAACTTTTGCTTGGTTACTGACAGGTTTAGTAGGGAAAGGTCTAAGATCGGTCTTCAAGTCCCCCGTTTTCTTTGGCACCAAGAAGAACCTGGAGTAAAACCCTGATCCGATCTGATCTAGAGGGACGCGCTGGATGGCTATTTTTTTCTAGCAGCTGCTCGATTTCGACAGCTGCTGCCTCCCTTTGGTCGGGTGGTACATCCGGGAGGCTGCGGGATCTGGGGATTTTGCTCAGGGGAATGGTATAACCTCTGGATATCACACGAAGCACCCAACGGTCTGATGTGATAGACTCCCAAGAAGTCAGGTGCCTCGAAAAACGCCCCCCGACTGCCTCCAGAGACAGACAGCCGGGCAACCCTTCAGGGCTGTTGCGTGGGTATTCTCTGGACCCAAAGTTTCTAGGAGCCCCTCTGCCTCTAGGACAGCGACCTCCCTGTCCTCCTCTGCCACGGAAGGACTGGTTATCCGGAGCAGGCTGGGACTGCTGCGACTTCCGGAACCACATCTTCTTCTGTCCCTTTTGGTTCTTCGAGAAGGACCTCTGGGGAGCTGAGAAGCGGACTCCGACGGCAGACAGCGTCTTCCCGTCCTTCTCGCTCTGGACTAACGTTTCGCGAACAGTTTTGCCAAACAAGGCAGAACCATCACAGGAGGCATTCGCGAAAGTCACCTTGAAGGGCTCTGCGAAATCACAGTGGCGGAGCCAGGCCTGACGCCTCATGACTAGGCCCGCTCCGCTAGCTCTAGCGGCTCCCTCGGTAGCGTGAGAAAGTAGCCGCATAGACGTATTGGAAACTGCTCTAAGAGTGGCCATACGGGTGGAGTACACTTGTTTGTCCTCACCCGATATGGACTCTGGGGGAGATGCAGCATACTCTTTAATGAGGTCCCGCTGCATCCTGATAACATGTGCCATGTAGTTCAGCGCTCTCAAAGAGAAGGTTGCTGAACTAAAAACTCGCTTCCCAATGCGATCCATCGAGCGGGACTCCTTGCCCGGAGGAAGCATAGAGGGACTCTCCTGTGCCAACTCCCTCTTAGTGGCTGCAGCCATCATCATGGCATCTACCGGGGGGTCCTTGCTCCAGTGAGTGCGGTCCGCCGGGGGGCTCAGGATACGGTCTGGACGCTTGGGTACAGGCTCAACGGTGTCCGGATCCTTCCATGCTCTGGTGGATATAAGGTCCACCAGAGGATCGGCAGGAGGGGACACCCAAGAGGTAGATGGGCCCGCCTCGAATGCCTCCAAGAACACAGACTCATCTGAGGAGGCCTTGGGGGCAGACCACCCCCCCCGATCCTTAACATCTCCATAATGTCTCCAAATGAGACGTCTTCCGGGGGTGATCTTGGGGAGCCCTCCCCTTCATCCAAGTCTGTGTCTTCGGTAATGGACTCTGGGGAGTCCATGTGCCTCCTTTTGCACTTACGCTTCCGAGGCACTTCCTCGGGGGGACTGTCCGAGAAGTCCTCCAGCAGCTGGATGTTCCAAGGGAACTACTTGGGACATCGAGGCGGGCTGTCCCTGGGACCGGCTGATGGGAGCCTGGCCCAACTGCAAGGGAGTGCGGGGTGGAGCCGTGGCAGGGACCGGGGGTCCGGTAGTCCTCAACAGCGCCCTTTCCACTACGTCGAAGGCCGAGGGGGAGCAAGCTTCTCTAAGCCCCGAGAGCCGACCCCCACTCGGATTCGACGCACGGACCGGAGTCGGAGCCGAAACCGTCAGATCCGAGAGACCGGTGTGCTCCGACTTAGACGGAGCCGAAGACACACCAGCTCCCTCGGATCCGAGGCTCGGCCCTCAGCTCCGAGAGGTCGGGTCCGGCACCGAAGCACTCAAGGGATGGGTCGGATCCGAGGTGCGCCGACCTATCGGATCCGACCCACCCCCGGATCCAACTCTGCCCGGCACCGACAGCTCCGAACCCAGGGTGTGGGTCGGAGAAGGAGCCAAGGGGGCGAAAAAAGGGGTCGAAGCCCCTCCCGGATGGGGGGGCTAAGAGCACTCCCATTTGCATTTGGGCCTGGATGAAACGCCTCATCATCCAGTCCATGTCTGCTTCGCTCATGGAAAAGGTGGATCTAGTTGAGGCCACCGAAGCGGACCTAGAGAGCCGCCTCGGGGACCTCACTGAAGCGCTAGCCTCCTCCTCGGGCCCAGAAGAGAACCGAGGGGAGTGGAGCCGAGGAGGAGGAGATCTAGAAGACACAGGGGAGGCCCGTTTAGACGGAGGAGCCGAACTTGAGGTCTCGGCTCTCTGCTTGTGGTGCCTCTCCTTGTGTCTCTCCTTCTCTTTCTCCCTTGAAGTCTCCCTCTCCTCCGGCTTTTTTGAGGGAGGTTGAGTCCCAGCCGGGGGAGGGGAGACCACAGCACCCACTGAAGGCTGCTGGCTAGAAGGGGCAGAGGCCGGAGCCGCATCTGGAGGGAGAAGTCCCGCCAGAACAAGCTTCGACCTCCGCTCCCTTAAAGCTCGGGGGTTGAACCCTGCACAAATGGTACAAGCAGATGACAGGTGTTCAACCCCCAAGCATTTAACGCACCGAGTGTGGCCATCTGCTGGGGACAGCTTATGGCCACACTCGGTACATCTAGAGAACACTGCCTTATGGGCTTCAGACATCTTAAGCCCTAACAGGCCTAAAACACACAGCACACACAAACTACGCAAAACCCGAAGAAAAATTAATAAGATAGAGAGAGGAAAGCCTAACACATACACTCTAACTAATCAAATTATAAAAGTTAAAGTTTTCAAAAAATTTTTAGTCAAAACTCTTATCTGTAACCAGGAGCTCGAGGAGTCCGTTGCAACTTGAAAAGCGGCAAATGAAATCTGGGGTCAGTTAGGGCTTGGCAGGGGATTATGGGTAGAGGGAGGGAGCTAGGAGCTCGGAGCCTAAGCTTTTGAAATGCTGGCTCAGATCCGAGGTCGGATCCGATACCCACAGGTTGCAGACAAATGAAGTCTGCCTACTTCAGATCTAATGCTTTAGCACAACATGTTTCAGAATGTGAACCAGAGCATATTTTCAAGTTTTTGGTACTTGAATGAGGAGACAAAGAATCGAACAGAGACAGCTGAACAGAAATTTTATTTTTTAATGCTGATAAACCACCTGGCTTGAATGGTGTGCTATCCCTGAAACCCTTTTTAAAAGCACGTCCACTTAGGCATTGATTTACTGGCTGTTTACCCAAGTGCTTTTCATGATGGCTGTTTTTATCTGGAACTTGGTTTCTGTTTTTTACACATTTTTTGCATTATGCTTTTAAGACTGTCAAATGTTTTATTGGTAATTAATGAATGCTAAGCAGTTGATTGGCTTAGTTTTTTTTTTTTTACTTTAAATTGAATATGCTTGACATAATCAGTCTGATGGAGTGATGTGAATATCACGAAGCACTTACTTCTTTTAGCTCCATTTGTTTTTTAAAATAAATTGTGTTGTGCCTAGCTGTGCTATTTCGGTAATTTTTTTATTTTCTATACATATAGTTCGCTTATTACGACCGCACCTTTATCCTGGTCTTGACTGCTACAGCTGCTGGATTTAAAAGATCCCATGGCACCTATCAAAAGAAAAAAAGAAATTATGTTCTTACCATAACGTTCCATCTGTTTTGTTGTTCTTCATTCATTCATTACGGATTGGTATCGGTTCTGTGCTCAGAACAGAGTCAACCATTATAACAGGTTCACGCCAGCCCAAAAACTCTTGAGCTATGCTTACCCATAGTGCCCCTTCTCTCTATCACCTCAGATAGAGTTTGCCCGCAAGAAAAAGGAAAGAGTGGAGGCTTTATCTGAGCTTCTACCCTATCATAAGGTAGGACCAAATCCAAACCTCCAGGAGTCTTTCGGAGGGGGATGGTGGGTGGGTTGTAATGAATGAATGAAGATCAACAACACAGATGGATCATCATAGTAAGAACAGAATTATTTATCTGATGTTGTTAATCTTCATTCATTCCTTACTGATGGGAGAGTCCCTAGCTATTTTATTTCTTGGAAGACCCTATGGAAGGACATTCCTGAGCACCACTAAACCAAAGGAAGCTCTCCCTCTGGAGACCAAATCCAATATGTAATGCATGATAAAGGTATGAGGGGTGGCCCATGTTGCTGCTGCACAAATGTTATCCATGGAAGCTCTTGCATGGAAGGCAACAGATGCTGCAACTGATCTGGTTGAATCAGCTTTGACCTTAGATGGTAGAAGAGCTTTGTTTTGTTGATAGATAAAGCAAATATAATCTCTCAAGTATTTAGATATAGTCACTTTGGAAGCAGATCTTCCCAAATTTTGGTGCTGAAAAAGATATGAACAGTTGGTCAGACTGTCATAGTGATTTAGTCCTGTCCAAGTAGAATCGCAACTGTCTATGCACATCAAGTAAATATAGAGAGTATTCTCCTTTGTTAGATAAATTTGGAAAGAAAACTGGCAGGTCGATTGATTAATAGTTAAACTGAAAATAACTTTAGGTAAGAAGGTGGGATTAGTCTGGAGTGCTACTCTGTCTTTATGGAAAACCATGTAAGGCCTTTTTATGCACAAGGCTTGTAATTCAGATATTCATCTTGCTGAAGTAATAGCTACCAGGAATAAAGTTTTCCAGGATAAAAATGTTATAACCGCAAGTGGTAGCAGGTTCGAAAGGAGAACGAGTCAAGGATTGCACAACTAGTGATAATTCTTGGCCTCGACTGGCTCTTTAAATGGGGGCCTAATAGGTTCATAGATTAGTACTAAGCTAACTGCCCTTGTGAGCCACTTTAAGCCTAGCCAATTATCCCTTGTGAGACTCAAACCCCGCACGTTGTATTTGTAAAGCAACACCTTAACCATTAGGCCACCCTCTGAACAAATAAACAGCCTTTGCAAGGCTCAAACCCAGGACTCTGCACACCATAGCCAAAACGATTTAACATTAAGCCACATCAGATATACATATGTGCATAACACCTTTCAAAAAAGGTCTTACAAAGACGGTGAGAAATCAATGAGTCCTGGAAGCCATCGTAGAAGTTAGAGAGAGCCTTCAGGTGCATTCAAATAGTTGAAGCTGCTGCTCCCGAGTGGAGGAGGTGTGATAAGTAGTCCAGTACAAATCTTGCAGCCAGAAAAATACTGTACTTTTGAAACTAAAATTTATTGTTAGCGCTTTCGACACCTTTCATTAAGGAACTTCTTCAGACATTTGTAATAGCTCAATTTACAATTTAAATGGTTCTAAGTTGATGACATCATGGACCTCCCATTATCCAAATTCGCAAGTATATAAGTAAATACATTCAGATTACGTTGTGTATAAAAACTTTTAAAACTCAAATTCTTCACTAATATTACAACAAAAATGTCAAATATTAAATGCCCCCATAGAAATGTTTTTTACCTGGTTAATGCTTTACGTTTTAAAATACATTTCAGGGAACAAGAATCATTCAACCCAGGGTAGGAAAAGTTGCCATAGCTAATCCCTCTCCTGGGATTCAGATCTATTTTCTCAATAACCATAAAAAGGAAAGTGTGGTTGGTGTGTTCCAAAATATGCTTGGACAAAGCATTGTTGTTGTCCTGTCTACTAATACTATACTGGTGCTCGTATATCCTTTGAAGTGCCTCTCAGTCTTTCCTATGTAGAAAGAGGGGCACTGTTGGCACCTGGCTAAGTATAGCACACCTGTTGCCCCACAGTCAAATTTTCCTTCTAATGAATATTTAATATTCCCTATAGTAAATGAGGAAGAAGTTTCTATATGTTTACAAGAACATCTTCCACATTTCTTCATTCCTTTGTTAGGAACATATGGGTTAATTTCTTTTTCAAGTAGTGTCTTTAGATTAGAGCCTTTTGTAAACGTCACCCTAGGTCCTGACCCTAACTTGTTCCTAGCCATAGTGTCCTCGTTAATCATGACCCGATTTTTATTTATAACCTCCCCCTCAGGAGTTTGGCATCACTTGAAAAGGTTGTTATAAAACTGATGTAATCTAAATAGTCCTTTCTATTAAAAAAGTGTTCTGCCAAGACCATTTGTTCGTCACCCCTTAAGGTTCCCCTATTTAAAATGGGCTTGAAATGTCCCATTTCCCTTTTCCTTCTAACCTCTATAACAATCGCATCCAATACATCTATTAGGTATCCGCTCCTGGTGAACATCCCCCACAAGTTTTTACACTCCACCTCAAAATCAACATCCAGTATAATCATCCTTGCTGCCCTTACCAACTGGCCCTTTACAATGGCCCTCTTCTGGTGGTAAGGGTGATTACTGCTGTAGTAAATCATTGGAGTACATAGGTTTGCGGTATATTTTGGCAATAAACCTACTATGTGTTATGTCCTTAACAAGCCACACATCTAAGTATGATATAGCTGTAATATCAGAATGATTTGTGAATTTCAAAAAGGGGGTCATGTTGCATACGGTTTCAACAAATTTTGGGACCTCTATCTCCCTTAAAAATCAAAAACATATCATCAAGGTACCTTGTTTTTGAACATTTCATGTTGGAATAACAAAATGTCTTTCACAATAGGCCATAACACAACTGGCAAAAGTGCCCCCACAGGGTGACCCCATTGCAACACCTGTTTTCTGCAAAAATAAATCCCAGTCAAATAAGAAAAAATTATTAGCCAATACTAGTTCTAGGAGGGTAATAATTAAATCAGTCTTCACCAGGTGTCCCCTTTTCCAAAAGAAATTCCCTTACCCAGTCTAATCCCGTGTTCTGGGGAATGACTGTGTACAGGTCCTTAACATCTATTGTAATTAAGTTGCATTCTTGGTTAAATTCCAGGTTATTCAGTGTTCCCAAGAACTGCCAGGAGTCTCTGCAGATTTGTCTCCATTTCCAAGTATTTTTTTCATTTTCAAATCAACAAACTTAGCACAGCATAGGTTATGGAGTTCCTACCATCAATTATGGGTCTAAAGGGGGAGGGGTCATTTAAGTTCTTCTGCATTTTTGGAATCCTAAATAGGACCAGGGTAACTGGTGTTATATCCAAATAGTTCAATCTATATCTATATCAATGTACCCTTCCAAAAACAAGTCGTTAATCGTTTTTATACGCTGATAGGCCCCATTCGTTTCACTAACTGAGACTTGCTCTAATGCTTCACTATCCAGTACATCTCTCATTTTCTTTTTGTATTCCTCCTGTTTCATAAAAAAAATCCTCCCCCTTTATCAGGACCCATAACCCTGACTCCTGTTGTCCTTAGGTCATTAATTTCCTGAACTTCTGTTTTAGTCAAGTTTTTACTGCTATATACATTACTGGAAGTTCCCAAAAGTTGTCTTAAATCAACCCCACAATTTTTCAAAACAGGCAATAATCGCCTGTAATGCGGGATTAAATACACTCGAAATCCTAACCTCTGGTAGTACAGAAAGTGTTACCTAAAAGTAGTTTAAGGTTTAGTTTGCGAGCATACAATTTTAAGTCTAGTAAAGTCATTGCCAAATTAGTCCTATTTCAAGGGACAAAGTCCTTTTGCAAGTGTTTCGATTAACCCAGGTTTTACAGTCTCCATGGTATAATTGTAGATGTTAAAGTCACCTTTTAAATTTGTGCAGATGCTGACACGATGGATCGAACCCTCCGCTACACCAATAATGCCCTGCTCTGCTATCTCCTTCGCCTGTTCTGCTTCCTGGTTCAGGCACTCCTCTGGTTGCTCTTGGCTCTGCTGACTTGCTGCTGCTGGCCATTCCGAAAATTCTGTTGCTGGAAATCACCATTATTACGTGTTTGTCGGCCTCTGAGTCGGTTGTTCCAACCCATAGGGGTGTCAGGTTTTTCACTGTCAGTAGTATTTCCCAGTGTAATGGATCGCGTTTCCCCTGGTGCCGTATTTATAGAGGATTTGTTGTCAAAATATACCGCAAACCTACGTACTCCAATGATTTCCTTCACTACAGCAGTAATCACCCTTACCACCAGAAGAGGACTGTTGTAAAGAGCCAGTTGGTAAGGACAGCAAGGATGAATACACTGAATGTTGATTTTGAGGTGGAGTGTAAAAACTTGTGGGGGATGTTCACCAGGAGAGGACACCCAATAGAGTTATTGGATGAAATTGTTAGAGGTTAGAAGGAAAAGGGAAATGGGCCATTTCCAGCGCATTTTAAATAGGGGAACCTTAAGGGGTGACTAACAAATGGTCTTGGCAGAACACTAATAGAAAGGACTATTTAGATTACATCAGTTTTATAACAACCTTTTCAAGTGATGCCAAACTCCTGAGGGAGGTAGTAAATAAAACTTGGGTCATGATTAACGAGGACACTATGGCTAGGAACAAGTTAGGGTCAGGACCTAGGGTGACATTTAGAAAAGGCTCTAATCTGAAAACACTACTTGAAAAAGAAGTTAACTCATATGTTCCTAACAAAGGGATGATGAAATGTGGAAGATGTTCTTGCAAACATATAGAAACTTCTTCCTCATTTACTATAGGGAATATTAAATATTCCTTAGAAAGAAAATTTGACTGTGGGACAACAGGTGTTCTATACTTAGCTAGGTGCCAACAGTGCCCCTCTTTCTACATAGGAAAGACTGACAGCCACTTTAGACAAAGGATACACAAGTACCAGTACAGTATTAGTAGACAGGACAACGATACTTTGTCCAAGCATATTTTGGAAGACACCAACCACACTTTCCTTTTTATGGTTATTGAGAAAACAGATCTGAATCCCAGGAGAGGGCCTTGGGCTTTAAGACTTGAGGAGAGGGAGTGGCTACGGCAACAGAGTAAATGCCTTTTCCTACCCTGGGTTGAATGATTCTTGTTCCCTGAAATGTATTTTAAAACTTAAAGCATTAACCAGGTTAAAAAAACATTTATATGGGGCATTTAATATTTGACATTTTTGTTGCAATTAATATTAGTGAAGAATTTGTGTTTTAAAAAGTTTTTATACACAAAGAAATCTGAATGTATTTACTTATATACTTGCTGAATTTGGATAATGGGAGGTCCACGATGTCATCAACTTGGGACAATTCAAACTGTAAATAAAGCTATTACAAATGTCTGAAGTTCCTTTAAATGAAAGGTGACGAAAGCGCTAACAATAAATTTTAGTTTCAAAAGTACGGCACTTTTTCTGGCTGCAAGATTTGTTTTGTTTTTCCATTTTTTATTAGTAGTCCAGTACCAAATCAAGCGGAGCTGAAAATGGGTTTATTCCCTTCTCTCAAGACCAGATTATGAATCTTTTCCACTTGCTGAGGTGAAGCTTCTTGGTGGATGGTTTATGAGAAACTAGAATAATATGACAAAACAGGGTAGGATAGGTTATTTTGCCTGGCGTTTACCAGAAGTGGAGGAACCATGCTGTCAGCTTGAGGCTCAATAAGTTCAGATGCATCAACCCTTGTGGATGTGACAGTAATTCTGGAGTTGGATCCAGAATCCATGGTTGATGTACTTGGTGAGGACAAAGAAAGAGAACCCAGACTTGTCGGGACAAATAGGGTGCAATGAGGATTTCTCCGCTTCTCAACTGAAAAAGCCTTCTTTAGAAACCGTGGGATCAGAGGAGGAAGGGGGGCATAAAGTAATCCCATGGGCCATGTATTAGAGCGTCCCTTGGGGACTCCCCCTGCAGGGGAATTAGGGCAAAGTAGCTGCTGCATTTGTGGGGGATGTGAACAGATCGCAGCAAGGCTGACCCCAGCAACTGAAGATTTTCACTGCTAGGATAGACTGAGGGACCACTTGTGAGGCAGGAGGATGCATCTGCTCAGTTTGTCTGCAATCAAGTTGGAATCCCCAGGAATGTGCATTGCTATCAGAAAGCAGCTGAAAGCTATCGCCCATTTCCAAATTCTCATGGCCTCTTGTCACAATGGGTAGGACTTGGTTCCCCCTTGTTTGTTTATATACCAGACTACAGACATGTCTGACTGGATAGCAATTGTACCTGATGGGAGAGCAGATTGGAATGCTTGCAACGTTAGAAGCACTCCCCTCAGTTCCAGAACACTAATATGCAAGTTGGCCTCCAATGGTGACCAAGTGCCTTGGACTGCCTTTCCCTGCAAATGCCCCTCCCATCCCATCTGGGAAGCATCCGTTGTCACTACGGCCTTGGGCTGGGAGGGGGAGAAAGGACGGCTCCATAGGTCTTTCTCTGGCTTCATCCACTAAAGTCTTGCATCGATTTATTATGCAGATCTGAAAGGACATAGAATAAGTCAAAGGGGACCACTGTGTTAATAAAAGCCACTGAAGAAGCCTCATGTGTAGTCCTGCTAGGGGAACTTATCATAATCAATGCTGCCATAGATAGTCTGTGCAGTGGGAGGGATACTAGGCAAGATTGGGTGTTGAAAGTTGCACCTATGAATTCCAGGGCTTGCGAAGCAGTCAACTTGCACTTCTCATTTACTGAGATCCCCAAGGATGTTTCTAGCTGTAGAGTGTAATGTAAGACTGTAACCAGTAGATGCTTGGTGGGGGCGGTAAGGAGCCAATCATCTAAATACAGAAAAACCCAGAATCCTTGGAGTCTCAAGTGAGAGGTTACCACTGTCATGCATTTGGTGAATACTTTGGAGGCCGTAGAGAGACCAAAGGGCAGCACGTGGAACTGGTAATGATTGGCTCCCAGCTGGAAGCAGAGGAATCTTCTCGACTGTTTGTCCATTTTTATGTGGTAATACGCAGCCTGAAGATCTATCAAGCACATCCAATCGTCTTTTTCTAGAAAAGGTAGAATAGACTGAACTGTGACCAACAGGAATTTTATTTGATTGACAAACTTGTTTAGGATGCTGAGGTCCAAGACTGGCCTCCAGTCCCCTTGTCTTTTTTGGCACTAAAAGGAACCTTGAGTAAAATGTGGATCCTATGTGGTCTGGTGGGACTGCTTGGATGACATTTTTGGAGCAGCTTTTGTATTTCTTGAGCTGCTGCTTCCATCTGACTGGGTGGAACATTGGGAATATGCCTTAGTGGCCTTGGGTAAAGATTGAAAGGTATGCAATAACCTCTGGTAATTATCGTCTGCACCCAAAAATCTGTGGTTATCATTTGCCAGGCAAAGTGGTGCAGAGAAAACCGTCCCCCAACTGCTTCCAGAAATAAGCACTCAGGACATTCTTCAGGAGCGCCGATAGGGTTGTCCAGAGAAAGAATCTCTGGATCCCCGATTATGCAGACCCCCTCTGCCTCTGTGTGGGCATCTTCCAGATGAGTTTCCCCCTCTATCTCGGGGTAAACTCACCAGGTGTTTCACGGAAAGGACCCTGGGACTTCTTGTACCACATCTTTCCACGCTCCTCTGATTCCTAGAGCAAGATCGTTTGGGGGGATGGAAAAATGTACGTCCATGGCAGACAGGGTCTTGCTGTCCTTTTCACACATGGCCAATGGGTCTTTCACTTTTCGGCCAAAAAGAGAGGAAGCTTCCTCTAGAGCACTGAGAAAGGAAGACTTTAAAGGGTCCACAAAATCACACAGGTGCATCCAGGCATGACGTCTCACGACAACGCCTGCACCTGCTGCTCTAGCTGCCCCTTTGGTAGTATGAGAGATTAACCGCATGGACAAATATAGATTCCAGGGTGGCAAGCTGTGACGCAACTTTGTCGCGTACCTAGTCAGAGACTGCTCCTGCTAAAGTTCCCAAGAGTTCCGAAATTAGGTCTCTTTGGAGCAGAGTAAATTGTGCCAAGTAATTCAAGGACCAGATGGTAAAGGTCGAAGAAAACATCCGCTTCCCTAACCTATCAAATGCCCGAGACTCCATCTTCGGGGGATGGACAGTACGCCTCTGCCCGGCAAGCTCTTTCTTAGTGGCCACCAGCATCTGCTGATAGGCCTTTAGACCAATGTGGACTGTCCTCTGGTGGGGAAAGAATTTTACCTGGTCTCTGGGGAATAGGTTCAGCAGTGTCAAGATTCCTCCAAGGTCACTGCACGATGAGTTGCACCAGGTCATCTGCAGGCAGGGTCACCCAAGTAGAGGCCAGAGCATAGAAAGCCTGCAAGAATACAGACTCCTCAGAAGAAGGGTTGGTGGGCTTCCAGTCTCCCCACTGCTTTAAAATTTCCAGTATGTCTCCAAAGGAGACATCCTCATGGGGTGACCGTGGGGACCCTTCCCCTTCATCATAGTCTGCATCTTCATAAGGGATTCCTCGGGGGAATCCACATGCTTTCTCTTACATGATCTCTTATGTGGGGCATCTGAAGACTTTGAAGAGTGGGTACCTTGTGTAAGGGTATCCTGAGGTTCCCGTGCTCGATGTCCTAGTGTAGTGGACTGTGTTAGCTGCGGTTCAGAGGACAGAAATATATGAGTCTCCGACACCAAAGGAACCAGCTGTGAGCCTGCAGAGGCAAGTGCCCTCCCCATCACCTGGCAAGTGGGCTGGCCTGAAGAGGAGTGGGAGCCCAGAAGAGAGAAAGACAACCTTGGGACTGGGGTCACACCCCACTCCGACCAGCCCACTCCCAGGGAAGGAGCCACAAGAGGACTTGCTGCCGCCAAGACAACCAAAACTGTAGTAGATGGTGCTGTAGAAAAAACAGGCGCCGTACTAGGGGTCACGGTGCCAACAGCCCAGTCACGATCCAGAGGATGGGCTCAGCTCCGAGTGAGTCGATGTCCATAGGGAGCCATAGTAAGGTCTACCAATGGAACCAAAGAAGCTGGTACTGGGACAGGCTTTGGTGTCGAGGGCTCCGATACCTCCAAGGAGGTCTGAATATATATCGGAGTCTGTGGAGAAAATTCCTCAGCTCCAAGTGGGAGGGAGGATTTGGAAGGAGTCGGACATCCTCTGGCTACCAATAGCTGATTCACGAGTCTCACTACATCAAATTCTGAAAGGCTCCTGGAGGAGCAGGTTGACATCCCTGATGGAGAATCAGGGTGTTCTAAAAAGGCACTGCAGTACTGTCCGAAAAGGGATATGCCGATGGGATGTAATATTTCACCTTTCAGCACAGTGGTCAAAGGAAAATACAGTTTTGTACCTACCATAAATGTAGATGTTCGAGTGTATTCACTGTTGCAGTCATTACACTTGGGTTATCCTGCCATCAAGGCGGTCCCGCAGTTGGCCAGAGTTCCAAAGTCTTGGTCTGGCATCGGTTGCTGTCGCTTCTTCCCTGACGTCAGTGCGCTAGGGGTATATAAGATGCAGCCAACGCCATTTTCTTCAGTTTTTCTTGCCCCAGATGTCAGGTGCCCCCAAATAGGTAGGCAATACATATTGCTAATAAAACATACAATAAAGGTAAAAACAAAACCTTCAGTTACCAGCAAATACAGCATAAAGGTAGTATAGGGTTGAAAGGTATAGATAAGTCCCAGCTGAGAAAGAGGGGGTGGTGGGTGGGTAACCTGGACTGCAGCAGTGAATACACTTGAACATCTACATTTATGGTAGGTACAAAACTGTACTATGTTCGTGTTTCACTGCTGTTACACTTGGGTTGAATTCCAAAGCTGAGTTATGGTGGCCGGTTCTATAGAGGATTTAGGGTGGCTATGAGGCCCTGCAGGACTGCAGAGGCAAAGCCAGCTCTGGATCTAGAATAAAGAGGCAAGTGATAATGCTTGGTAAAGGTGTGCACTGAACTCCAAGTTACAGCTTCCAAGATATCTTTGGTAGGTACTCCTCTCTAAGGTAGGCAGTTGAAGTGGCTGTTGCCCTGGTGGAATGTGGCCTAATGTTACTAGGTACAGGTTTCCCATGCTGTGTGTAGCAGAAACGGATACAGTGTCCTATCCACTTTGAAATGGTCTGCTTTGAAATCGCTTTTCCCTGTGATCCTGCAGCATATGCTACAAACAATTGCTCAGTTTTTCTGAAAGCTTTTGTTTTGTCCAAGTAGAAAAGTAACCGTCTGTGTATGTCCAAGGAATGCAGAAGTCTCTCCCCTTTATTCTGGGGATTTGGATAAAAAGTTGGCAAGTAAATAGTTTGGTTAAGAGCCACACTGGATACCACCTTAGGCATAAATGAAGGGTTTGTTCTAAAAGAAACCCTGTCTTGGTGAAAAATGATGAAAGGCTCCACTGCCATTAGTGCCTGTAACTCTGAGACTCTTCGTGCTGAGGTTATTGCCAGAAGCAGAGCAGTTTTCCACGATACATATTTTAATTCTGCTGAATTGGCTGGCTCAAAAGGAGGTAAAGTTAATTTTTCCAAGACAAAATTGAGGTCCCAAGTTGGTGTTGGTGCTCTCTGGGGCAGTCTTATGTTTTTAGCCCCTCTGAGGTACTGTTTTAGCAATGGATGAGAGAAAATAGGAGGATCTGTGTTGTAATGAGCCGAGATGGCAGAGGCGTGGGTCTTAATGAATGAAAAGGATAGTCCTTTGTCCAGCATCTCAGTTAAGTATTGTAATATCTGAGGAATATTTGGGACAAGAGGGTCAAAGCTTTGAGCCTGGTTCCAGGCACAGAATCTCTTCCACTTTTCTGAATAAGATTTCCTGGTGCTAGGCCTCCTGGCCTCCAAAATGACATCCATAACAGCTTTAGAGAGAGGTGTAGTCTGCTTGACTAAGGAATCTGACATGCAGCAAGGTTTAAGGTTTTGAGCGGACTGTGCAGGATCTGACGGTTTTGTTGAGTCAGAAGGTGCAGAGTTTGAGGTAAAATCCATGGTGGGCCTTGAGCTAAGTTCTTTAAGATTGGGTACCAGTGCTGGCATGGCCAGTCTGGGGCAATCAGGATCATTTGTGTTTTTTCTTGTCTGGCTTTTAGGAGTACCTTTGAAAGGAGAGGCAGTGGTGGGAAGGCATAAACATTTAGGCTTTTCCAGCTGACCGAGAGAGCATCCACTTTCCATGCTTGCGTGTGATAAGTCCTTGTGCAGAATTTTTGTAGTTGGCAATGCATTGGGGAGGCAAAAAGATCTATGTCTGGGCACCCCCATTTTTGCGTTATCATGCTGAATACTTGAGGATTTAATTTCCACTCGTGAGGATCCATGATGTTTCTGCTTAAGTCGTCTGCCAGAGTATTTTTCTTTCCTGACAGGAATTGTGCTTGCAGATGAACTTGATAGGTTAGAGCTGTGTTCCACAAGGTCATGGCTTGTCTGCATAGGGGATAAGAATGAGTGCCCCCTTGTTGTTTATGTACCACATAACTGTGGTGTTGTCTGTCTTTAATAAAAGTTGTCCTGAATGCAGAAGGTCCTTGAAAGCTGTTAGGGCATTTTGTACAGCTAACATATTTTTGATTGATGTGAAGATGCATTTGGGCTGTGGTCCACTTGCCCTGAATACATTTTCCTGCCATGTGTGCTCCCCAGGCGTAATCCGAAGCATCTGTTGTTAGTGTCTGCCTCGCTGTGGGTAGAGTGAAAGGCTGTCCCTTGTTGAGGTGACATACCTGTGCACACCATCGAAACTCCTGTTGTAGGAAGGGAATTAGTGGTATTACTGCTTCCAAACTGTGACAGTGTTGAGTCCAAACACTTTAGGTACCACTGTAATTTCCTCATATGCAGTCTGGCATATGGAATTAGTAGTATGCAGGATGCCATAAATCCCAAGGCCTGCAGAATCTTTATTGCAGGGAGTTGGGTTTTTGTGCCATCTATTGAAAATACTGAGTCAGTTGTCCTTGCTTGTCTGGCGTGAGATAAGCCATCGGGGCCGTTGTATTTAAGCTGGCACCCAGGAATATCATCTCTTGTGAGGGCACTAGTTTTGACTTCTTTTCGTTTACTGTGTACTCCAAGCAAATTAACAACCTTTTTACAAATGCCAGATGCTTTAGAAGAATGTCCTCGCTCTCTGAATAAGGCAGTCGTCCAAGTATGGATATATTTGAATTCCTTTTTGTCTGCAAAATGCAATTACTGGTGCCAGGCACTTTGTGAAGACCCTGGGCGCAGTAGACAAGCCAAAGGGCAGTGCAGAGAATTGATAATGCATTGAACCAGCTATGAATCTGAGGTATCTTTTGCAATTTTGTCTGATAGGGACATGCAGGTATGCCTCTTTGAGGTCCAAAGTAACAAGCCAAGCCTTCTTGCCCAGCATGGGAAGCTGCTGCTGTAGTGTCAACATTTTGAATTTCGGAACATCCAGGTAAGTATTTAGAGTAGAAAGGTCTAGTATGGGTCTCTAGGCTTTGTCCTTTCTGGGGACCAGGAAAAGTCTTGAGTAAAAACCTTGTCCTTGTTCCTGTTGTGGCACTTTCTGAATAGCTCTCATGTCCATGAGAGCTGTAATTTGTTTTTGTGCCTCTGGCCATTGATTTTGTGGCAGGTCTGGCATTCCTTTTAGCCTTGGTATAATGTAAAAGTGGAACCTGTAACCTTGCGAGACAATATTCAGAACCCATTTGTCTTGGGTGATTATATGCCAATTTTGAGAAAAAGGTGCTAGTTTTCCCCCTAAGGGAGCTGCCAAAAGTCAAGTGCTTGGCATTCGAAGGGGGAAGTCATTGGGACTGTTTCCTGTAAGGTTGTGACTTGTCTTCCCCTCCTTTTGGGGTTGAAGCACTTCACTGTCGTGGTCTGTAAGAGCCTTGGGGCTTTGAGGTCTGTCTGACAGTGGAAAGGACCAATTCTTTGAAGGCCAATTTCTGCTAAATCGAGGTGGCTGTACCTGTAAGAAATCCTTCACTGTTTGCATAGATTTTGCCTTATCCTCCATTTTCTTTAATACCTCTTCTGCCTTAACACCAAATAAAAATATCCTGCTGTAAAGGAGCATCCAATAATTTTGCCTTAACATGATCTGGTAAACCTTGTTCTTTTAACCAAGCATGCCTTCGAATCACAGATCCTGTAACTGCTGCTCTACAAGAAGCCTCTAATGAATCAAAACCACATTGCAGAGGATGTTTTCCCACTTGTTCAGCTGCATGCAATAAATCCTGCATTTCCTTATAGTCAGGATGTTCTGAACTTGTAATCATTTTCTGTTTCAACAGAGACATTAAATATTGCTGGTATTTAAGCATGTGAAACTGGCAATTTAAAGCTCTCACTGCTAAAGTTGCGGAAGTGTAAAATTTCTTCTCCCATCTGTCTAATGCTCTAGAATCCCTGTCAGAGGGAACTGGATTTTTAGCCGTGGAAGCCTTTACCCCTTTGGGACCCTGGGAAATAGTTTCTGGGTCAGCAACAGAGTTTTTATAAAGAAATTTGTGAGAGTCAGGGACTCTGTAGTACCTGTCTGGCTTGACTGGAGCAGGGGGCAAAGAATCAGGATTTAAACTGGATTCAGAGAACACATCATCCACAATATCTAACACTGGCGGAATAGCAAGGGGCCTGTGCTGAGGCAATAAAAGAAAGTCTCTGAGCCTTTTCTTGGATTCTGTGTAATCCTGGCCCTCCCAATGGAAATGCTCCCTCATGGTATGTAAAGTTTCCCCAAAAGAATAATCCTCAGGAGGAGAGGCTGAAGGAATTGATTCTTCAGCATCAGAGTCCTCATAGGGGGGTAAAGAGTATCCCTGGTCTGAAGAGGAATCAGAATAAATGGAAACCTGGTCAGAAGCTTCATAGTCTGTATCCTGCCTAGGTCTTTTATCAGGAGGGGGATGGGTACCCCTGATCAGAGTAATTAAGGCTTCGGCCATTTTGAGCATCTGTTTTTTAGGCATGGAGGCCTGTCCAAGTGAATGCTGTACTTGCTTCTTTGTCTTTAATGGAGTTTTAGACTTGGCTGTAGTTTTTATGGTAAGCTGTGAAGGTCTGAAAACACCCTCAGAAGCCGATGCCTGCTCAGCGGCTCCGGACCCATCTGAAGGGTTAGTTTCCATAGGCCCAACACCTTGAGTATCCAGAGGCCTAGACATCTCCACGTGAGAGCTGGAAGTGGCCTGTGGCTCTGAGGTAGCGGGTGTCAGGGGCTGCGAAAGTGCCTCAATGAGAACCGGCAACTAGCCTAGAAGAGGCTTCATAGTCAGTTTTGGGCCTCGGATGCCTGTCCTTATCCTTGTCTTTGCAGTTTTTGTGTATTCCGGCCGTTGGTTGTTCCGATGGGATGGTATAATTAAACCTTTGGCCAAAGTAATGGCGAGCAAAATCAAACTGACGTTTAATAGTGCGTTTGTTAAATCTAGCACAAAACCGACAACTAGTGATGTCATGGTCTGGGCCTAGGCATGGAATACAGTAAGAATGAAAATCCTTATGAGGTATTTGCTTCCCACAAGAAATACAATTATTAACTTTTACTGACATCGGTCTGAGGCAAGAAAAAGTTTCCCCAATGGAGTACTTAGCTTTATTGAAGACTTCGGTTCTGAAACTCGAATTTAAAATCTCAGGAGTCTGCCGACCGGCACTTGTGAACTGCTTTTGCTTCGGGCACCGTGCGGCAAGAAAGACAGAAGAAAATGGCGTCAGCTGCATCTTGTATACCCCTGGCGCACTGACGTCAGGGAAGAAGCGACAGCAACCGATGCCAGACCAAAACTTTGGAACTCTGGCCAACTGCGGGACTGCCTAACAGCAGGATAACCCAAGTGTAATGACTGCAGCAGTGAAACACGATGAACATCAGCAAAATGTATGGGGGGAGGGGAGACTGTGAACAGCATTGGGAAAACTATTTTTGGTGTTGGTGTTGAAATGGGGATCTGTACTGCAGCTGTAGTTTGTACCATGGAAGATAAAGTTTTGGATGGCTCCGTACTCAAGAGGTACTGTGGGGGGAGCTTGTGGCATTGGTGCCAAGGACGGTACCGTAGTTGAAGGCTGAAGCATTGGGGCAGAGGACAGCATTGTAGTTGATGGTTGAGGTCCTGGTATCGATGACAGCACTGTAGAAAGGGTTTGAAGCCCCAGTGCCAAGATTTCTGGAGTCACTTTAGGTAGTTTTGCTTTCAGTTCCAAAGATTTAACCAATTTAGAGTCACTAAGGTGTGGAGATGAAGGAACAGAATGGCTTCTTTTCTTGTGTTCCTTTTTAGGACGGGTTGAGCCCTCCATCTCCGACATAGCCTCCGAGAAAGCAGTTTTTAGAAGACTCTTGAGAATTTTCTTTCAGTTAAAGTGCAGGCGCTAAAGCCCTTACATATGTCGCATGGAGGTTCAACTTTCAAATGCTGCACCCTGAGACAATAAACAAAAGACAAATGACTGTTTGAATTTGGCATTTTTCTACTGCACTTATCACACTGCTTGAAGCCCGTTGTTCCTTTATCAGCCAACATCAAAATTAAAGTAAGCACCTGTCCAACAGTATATATGACACAAACAACAAATTACACGCTATGAAGAAAGAAAGGAGTGTTTTATTTTTTTGGTTTATTTTTTGTTTACCCAACCATGGTAAGACAAGAAATACCTAACCGGTACAAAAAGGAAGAAAGAGGAGAGAGAGAAGAGAGGAGAGATACCAGCAATGGTATTGGGAATTACCTCAGAGGTAAAGGAAGGCCTGTACCAGCAATTGTATGAAGAATACCACAAACTTGGTAAACAAAAGAAGAAAATACTTCAAAGGGTAAGCAAACTCTAACCAACAGAGAAAAATAAATTTTACACGCAACCAAGAGAAAAACTTTATAAGTATTACATTTTTAAATGAGTTAGCTTGAGAGCTGGCCTGATACGTCTTGTAGTATATGTTGCAAACGAGATCTGAGGTAATACAGAGAGGGGCACTATGGATAAGCTTAGCTCAAGAGTTTTTTGGCTGTCGCAAGCTTATTATAATGGCTGACTTGGTTTAGAGGACAGAACCGATACCCATCAGTAAGGAATGAATGAAGATTAACAACATCAGATTCCCTAGTATAAATACCATCTCAGGTCTCCCATGAATAGTACGACTAACCCAGTCAAAAGGATACATAAAAATAAATAAAATGCAGAGAAATGTTCAGCAGGAGGAGTGAAATTTAAGTGAAGTTAGGAACTCAGTAATTTGCTTACTGCTGGGAGTGAATCAGAATTCTTAAAGAAAACATATTTGCAAGAAAAATAAGAAAAGGAACTAAGTTTCTTCCCTTTTCTATTACTGTATGTACACTTCTATTACTGTTTCAATTGTGATTTAATAAAGACATTTTAAAAAAAGGGTAGTCCAATAGGTAAAAATGGCAGATATACCACAACAGCCATCATATACTGCAAAACACAGTGCAGTTGCAAAGCCTGCTTGTAAGCTGCATGTGTAAGTGAAAGACTTGCTGAATTAGGAAATCCATTCAACATCTTTCTCCAAAAAATAAACAGGCCATTCAATTAAAAGAAAATCTTTTCACGCTTTTTGTAGAAAATAAAATGAAAACATATTACAATATAATACAGACCATTTTAAAAGTAAACACCATGCTTCTGCAAAACACTTGCAAGGATATCATGAGACCCCGAGACTTGCTGCATGTTGCAGCTGCCTCAAAGCAACCAAAAAAGCCAATTTAAAAATGTAGGGGGTGCATTCAGTCTTCATTTTAGCAAAAGTAAGGTGAAATTGTTGTTGGAAAAGCAAAACAGATGCTTCATGTGCCTTTAGGATACAGCTTGCAGTCAGAAGTAAAGTGCCGACTAGAAGATAAACAAAACAATTTGCATAAAACAATTGCATATTTATTTTAAAAAAATGTCCCTCTCTCCCGCTTAAAGGAAGAAGCTGAATATGAACGACCACCACCACAGCTCAGCCGGGCCGCAGACGCTGAATACATTAGTTGTCAAGTGTCCAACCTTTAGGCCAGCAGGCACTGTGCAAATCAGACTTTCAAAGCACTGTTTTTGTAGAAGATCAGCATATAGAAACCTGGCCCCCAGTTATAAGAATGGCAGTGAAGTTTCACCTCACTTTCTGGGGGTTAAAATGTGGCAAGCGAGGGAAAATGATCCAGTCTTTATTTCTTTACCAACAACACTATGACTCCCCTTTCTGCATTCCAGTGTGGGTAGCAGTGCTGTGTGCCATTAATGTTGCTTTAAATTGCTGCAGGCTGGCATCTGTGCGAACTCCAGTTGGGTCAAAATGTGTGCGACTCCCTCGGAATCCAGCATCTACCAAGTACTGCAGGAATTTATTCAACCTAAGGTAGAAAAAGAGTAAATTAAATAACTCATCAAAATGGGATTTAGTTCAGGTACTAAACAACTACAAACAGAAATAGTGTCAATCCAAAAGCAAAAAATAAAATGACTTCCCTATACAGAGCAGGGTCATAAATGCACTCAAACGTATCCTGAACCCTAAGAAAGATGTGAAGTGCAAGTGAACATGTAATGAAAGAGCCATATCCCATTTTCCAAAAAATTTAACTTTTTTATAAAAGAAACAGCATAGGCAGCCCCATAATTCAGCTCACTTTTTTTTTTTTTTTTAAAATAAACATCATTTTCCAATTCACTGCGGTAAAGGAAGACCGATTTCTGTTCAGACAGACAACAGTTCCCCAAAGATAATCCAAAAGTGGTAGAGTGCCGAAACAGTAACTAATAAATAAAAAAGGCACCGGAATCCAACCAGTTCCAAACACACCAAGTTTAAGACACCCAAAAAAACGTAATCCACACTCAGAATAAAGGAATTAAAAAAAGTGTATTCTGCTTTTGTACAAACTAATGAATGTTTATATAAGGCGTTAGTGTCTTTTTTCCCTTTTTTATATCGTAGGTGTGTTCATATATCCTTTGCTTAAATTTTCTTTTGGTTTTCCCAATATAAAATGACCCACATCCTACGCATGAGGCCATGTAAACTAAACCTTTAGTATCACAATTTGCATAACCTTTAGTCTTTACATGTTAGATATAATTCTTTACCTGCTTGAACTAGTGAACATTTTGTGCATCTACCACACTTGTATGCACCTGTGTTTTTAAGAGAGTGATGTCCAAATGTTTTAGTGGATGAACCTCCCAAGATATTTTTAATATTTTTTCCATTTTTATAAATAAATTTCAAAGGTTAATCAAATATGACATTCAAATCTGACAATCTTGCAAATTTGTCCCATTCTTGCCTAATGATGTCCTTGACCATCATACTCTCTCCGTCATAAGTTAACACTAAAGCTCTGTCGAAAGAATCTGGTGAACCTTCCAAAACTCTATTCGAGCTCCCATTGTTAAGTGTGTTCTATCAAAACCAAAATATGTAAAAATCGAGTGTTTCTGTTGTTGATTACCTCCTGTTGCATATCAAACATGTTGTCTGGGTAACCCCTTGCTTTAAACATGTCCAAAATAAAATCACACTCTAAGTCAAGGTCATCTGAGGTCATCCTACTGGCTCTCACTAACTGGCCCTTAACAACACATCTCTTCTGGTGTGGTGGATGGGCACTGGTATAAAATAAATAAGAATTAGAAAAAGTTGTCTTTCTGTGAGTTTTAGATCTGAAACAATTTCCGGATTTACTTAAATTAACATCCAAATAATTTAAATCAGAATCACTAATATGGTATGTAAATTTAAAAAAAACTGGTTTCTAATAAATACTTCACAAAATCAAAAAATTTGTCATCAGATGAATTCCAAAAAAATAACAATATCATCAAGGAAATGTATGTAAAATTTCCAATAATGTTTAAAAACAGAGTTAAAAACGTACTGTTTTTCCCAGTATATCAAAACGATGTTAGCATATGTGGGAGCACAATGTGCCCCCATAGCCACACCTTTGATCTGTCTGAAATATTCACCTTGAAAATAAATGAAGTTATTATGTAGAACTAATTCCATAAAAAAGTAAAGAAAACCTTAAAAGAAATGTCCCCACAATTCACCAAAAACTCTTCGAACCATCTTAAGCCCACATCATGTCATTATTGTTGTTTACCCTCCTGTGGCATAACATTCCTGAAAGTGTAAATTTACAACGGGAGGATAAACTACAATAATGACATTCCTGAAAGTGTAAATTTACAAGACCCTTTGGAGTTTCCCTATCCGAGGAGATCGGAGAGGTTGAAACAGAAAAATCCAGTAAATTACAGGCAGGGGAACCAAATGTACAGGGGACGGTTTCCACACAACAGGGGACAGTGGAGGGAGAATTACAGGAATTAATTGTAGATCACAGTGTGGTTTATACACACAACGGTTTTAATATTTTTAACTATTCTAATGTTATTACTAATGGTCATTTTGGACTTATCAAAGGATTTACTTTTATACCTAGGGTAAAGACCAATATAGCTTACCTATTGGTTGATTTTAAATTATTTATAAGGCAAAAAAATCAATTGTTCTTTAATGACACCAACTCCCAAACCTCAGAGAGGGCGGATCTTAGAAAATCTACTTTTAATCCACCATTACATCCACAACTCAGAAATTTTGAACTGGTGGTAGAAAGGGAACGTTTAAAAGGAAACAGGGTTATGTCCAACCTTACTAAGGATGGCACAGACATTTTACAGGAATTAAAAAACAACAAAGAACTAAGAGTAATGAAACCTGACAAGGGTGGGGGAGTGGTGCTCATGGACCACATTACATATGAACGGAAGATGTTTGTATTACTGAACAACGAAGATACCTATGAAAGGGTTTCACTAAATGAGTAATATAGCCTACAAGAAGGTATCTATGTTTTTATATGATTGATTATTGGAAGGACTTCTTGACCTGGAAGTGTATAATTTAAAAGTGGACAGGCCTAGAGTTCCTTCCATTTTTGGTATTCCCAAAGTCCATAAAAGCATCACAGCTCCTCGTTTAAGACCAATTGTGTCAGCAGAGGGCTCACTCATGGCACCTTTAGCCAAGTACATTGATAGCAAATTAAAAAACATTGTTATGACGGATGTCAATCTACTTCAGGATTCTTGGGACTTTCTTAGGCGTGTCAACGTGGCTGACTATTCAGATAACTATAGATTTATTACATTGGATGTTGCAGATCTTTTTACTTGTATTCCACATGATGTGGGCTTAAGATAGATTGTTCAAAGAATTTTTGGTGAATTGTGGGGATATTTCTTTTAAGGTTTTCCGTACTTGTTTATTTTTATGGAATTAGTTCTACATAACTTCATTTATTTTCAAGGTGAATATTTCAGACAAATCAAGGGTGTGGCTATGGGGGCACATTGTGCTCCCACATACGCTAAACATCATTTTGATATACTGGGAAAAACAGTACGTTTTTAACTCTGTTTTTAAAAATTCTTGGAAATTTTACGGACGTTTTCTTGATAGTATTTTTTGGAATTCATCTGATGACAAATTTTTAGATTTCGTGAAGTATTTATTAGAAACCACCATTTTTTTTTTTAATTTACATACCATATTAGTGATTCTGATTTAAATTATTTGGATGTTAATTTAAGTAAATCTGGAAATTGTTTCAGATCTAAAATTCACAGAAAGGCAAATTTTTCTAATTCTTATTTATTTTACATCAGTGCCCATCCACCACACCAGAAGAGAGGTGTTAAGGGCCAGTTAGTGAGGGCCAGTAGGATGAGCTCCAATGACCTTGACTTTCTTAAAGAGTGTGATTTCATTTTGGACATGTTTAAAGCAAGGGGTTACCCAGGCAACATGTTGGTTGATATACAACAGGAGGTAAACAATAGGAAACACTCTATTATTACCTATTTTGGGTTCGACAGAACACACTTTTAACAATGGGAGCTCAAACAGAGTTTTGGAAGGTTCACCAGATTCTTTCGACAGAGCTTTAGTATTAACTTATGAAGGAGAGAGTATGATGGTCAAGGACATCATTAAGCAAGAATGGGACAAATTTGCAAGATTGTCAGACTTGCATGTCATATTTGATCAACCTTTGAAATTTGTTTATAAAAAGGGAAGAAATATTAAAAATATCTTGGAGGGAGGTTCATTCACTAAAACATTTGGACATCACTCTCTTAAAAACACAGGTACCTACAAGTATGGTAGATGCACACAATGTTCACTAGTTCAAGCAGGTAAATAATTATATCTAACCTGCAGAGACATAACAGTCAAGACTAAAGGTTATGCAAATTGTGATACTAAAGGGTTTAGTTTACATGGCCTCATGTGTGGGTCATTTTATATCAGGAAAACCGAAAGAAAATTTAAGCAAAGGATATACGAACACACCTACGATATAAAATAAAAAAAGACACTAACGCCTTATATAAACATTCATTAGTTTGCACAAAAGCAGAATACACGTTTTTTGATTCCTTTATTCTTTTTGAGTGTGGATTACGTTTTTTTGGGTGACTATTAAACTTGGCGTGTTTGGAACTGGTTGGATTGCCTTTTTTATTTATTAGTTCCCCAAAGATAGCCATGGCAGAAAAAGAGCCAACAACATGGAATCTGCACTCTCTTCTCAGCAATAGCATGTTAGGCAAAATGTGATAGTCCAGAAAAGGAATGGCATAGAATCTGTTCCTAAACCAAGTCCTAAACAAATACAAATATATTTTCCAACCACGCGGTCCCATGGATGCACAGCCCTAGAATCCATTGGGGCAAAATATTTTGTACAGAAGCAGGACCTAAAGAAAAATCCTAGCAATACTCCTTGGGTATGTGTGCAGCTGGTGTTTACAAAGTTTCTTTGGGCAAGAAAAATAAAATAGCAATAGTTGTTGAAAAAATAAGTTGGGAGGTAGAGTGTTTTGTAAGTGCAGACTCTTCAACTCCCAACTAATAAAGTCAAAAACACAAAGGCCCTATTACTGCAACAACACTTTTGAACATCAAAATAAAGTACAAGGCAAAAAAAAAAAAAATCACTAAAGTGGATTACAAGCCACTCCGTCTCCCAAGACTGCTAGGTGTTCAGAAAGACAAAACACGACATGTGGAACTTAAACTATTTTACTTAGTTATGGGCAGCATATCTCTCAGCTGTCCAAATTTTCAAAGAATGTCCAGATTTTTGCCTTATAAAATGTGGTCTGCTCTTCATAATTTGTGGTTTCCTGGCAAATCACCGAGGACTGAAGTCACTAAATAATAACACTCATTTCAGTTTCAGACTTTTTACTTTTCAGGAAATGCATGCTAACCCAAATCATGTTATTCTAACAATTAAGTTTGTAAAAACAATATTTAAAATCCGTCCCTATTTTTGGGCATTTGACACCCCACTGTTTGAGACTTTGGCCCAATTTCTTGTGCTAAGAGGTTGACAGGTATGATGGGCACTACAGCTTTATACTTAATCTTTCAGCTTCCTCCTCTGACTACCTGCATCCTCATTTTGACAAATGGCTGATGTCTTACCTCTGCACCTCCAAATGTATTAATGGTCCAGTAATCTGGAGTAATCCCACTCCAGAATAAGATAACAGCTGTTTGAACTGACACTGGCCACACAGAAAGGGGACTACTGTGGCCACTGGCAGGGTCAAGGACAATAAGGAATCATATAAGTCATGGATCAGAAGGCATGTAGAACTTGTACACCTCAGACTAAGGATGTGCAAAGATACTACAGCCTGATGCACTCTCAATGAGCAATATTCTGATTACAAGGGACTCTCTGGGATCAAAATACGGTGGCGGTGGTGGGGTCTCCAGCAATGACAACTTTAAATCTCTCTCACAGAAAGAAAAGTATCCCTATGTAACCGATATGTGCCCCATAGCCTGCCATCCAGTAGACAGATCAATTCCCAAAACTACACTTGTATTGCAAGAAAAGAAAAAAAAAAATCAACCATGGCACTAGCACCATCAAACAATTCAAATAATCTTATAATGCTTGAACACCTACAGTTGCATTTTTACTTCCCAGATGGATTTTTTTCCAAAACATGGTTAGTTTTCTTGAAAGGACTTTTGTCTTGCACGTTCTAAGGTAGCAGAGGCAATTGATGCTCCCTTATATATCCCATATTATCCTATACTTTCTTCAGTTCATCAAACTTTGTATGCCCAGCAGGAAAAGTCTGCTTCTGGTAGAAAAAATCCTTTACAAACCAGCATCAACAGCATGAACACCCAAAGGGCATTTTAACTTAAATCAACAGGAAATTAGCAGTAATAAGCATGGCATTTTTCAAAAAAGACTGGATATAACTATACACGTGATCAAATACATGTCATATTCTCCCTACTTATAACCCTTAACACAAGCAACTACCCCACTGTTCAAATAATCCCCCTTTTACACTGCAATCTGTTACAAAACCAACTTCCCCATATTCACAAAGCAATATCACACCACCTTAAGCCTCACCATTCCCCAATACATCTAAATTACATGCACCGATATATACAAACTACACAAAAGACTATCTCATTTCATATGTTTACAAATCCACCCTAATAATCTTTATACTTGCGAGTAAATATTGAATTAAACCCAAGCACAGTTCTTCTTTGAAACCTTGACATCTATTCTCTGTCCACCTCCCCATTAAAAGGCCAGCATATCAGAAATAAAGCACATCAAATTAGTATCTTCATTTTTTCCCACTCACCTGACAAAGTGGCCCTCACTTGGCTCTAACTCAATAACCTTGATTTCCCCCAGTACGCCTCAGACTACAGTTACTATTATGATGCTTCACCTATGTTTAGAACAAGAGGTGAAACCTAAGCAATATATAAATAATATCTTAATACAATCTTGCAATCTTAAAAATAATTGCTCAGGTTAACTCGTCAGAATCCCACCCCAAATAACTAGCTACATCCTTCTCCACTTCGCTGTCACCTACATATCAACCCAGTCTAGTCTGACAAAATTCCCATCACTAATTCCCAACATTCTACCTGCAGCTTCCAAGTACAGAAATGTATTTAGTTTAACAGTGCAGTACACTGATAAAACGTTTGCAGGCACAGCCTAGGTTAATAAAATAATGCCAGTAAAATCTAATTTAAACCTTTTTTTCCTGTTTCTATTTAAACTGAACAATTTCCAGATGACCTTGATCTTGCTTATATCTTACTGAACAACCCACCGATCCCAATCTCCGGCTTCAGTCACTACTCTTAACTTAATCTCCTAATTACAAACAACCCCATCAGCACTTCTCCCATAGGAATTCATCCCCCATTATTGGTAACTGTCCAACTAAGTTTAATATTAAAAATTTACTTCTGAAACATCCGCCAAAACTGATTAATTTCATAAAAAAGAACACATCTGTAGGTTTACATTTTTTTTTTGCTCATTTAACCTCTGTTGGCTGGTTTAGCCCTACTAGGCTCTTGGCCACTTTTCAGGGAAGACCAGAGGTGATATTTACACCGATTTGTGGAAATTTGGGCAGGGCATTGGGAAATTTCTACTTGTTAGAAAAATGTTCATTCTGGTCCTAGCACAGTGGGGTATAGCACAGAGACGAATGCTGGTGCTGTGGTGGAATCGTTACATGACTCAGAGTTGTTTAGGCAAAACTTGTCTGCTTTATTGGAAACAAATGATTTACAAAATGGATGTATTATTAAGACCCTCCAGTTTGGAGGTTGCAGGATGATATCTCAGGTGAACTGTTAATGCAGAGCAACCTGGAGAACACAAAATATGTTTCTTGGGGTGAAATTATGGATAAAATTCATTCGGAGGTATCAGAGATCATTCTGAAATAACACAGTCTAAAAAAGAAATCAAATGCTGAGGCTCTTAAGGACAATGCAGAGAAAATGGTGACAGGAACAGAAGAAAGGTAATGTCAACTATCAAAGCAAATTCACTGTAAGGATCCAGAACAAAGAAAAAGAAATGGACAGGTATGACACAGAGATAATGTGATGGTGTCGAAGTGTAAAGGCTCCTGAGGTAAGAGCTTTTACTCTTATTCATAAAGAGATAATTTGTGATACATTTCAGACTGGTTTTGCCATGGAAATGTTCTCCAGGAGGGGTTGACACAGACAAATAACTGGTGTTAAGAGCCATGGGCTAAAACTAAATGCCAAGAAATGCATAACAGTTTCCATCAGGAAGTCATCGACCCCTGGTAACTATCATACTGACAACACACCCTTTAGAGTTAATCCAGTAGTCAGGGACTTAGAGACACACAGATAATAATCTAGCCATTGACCATCGCATATCTACAGTATGAGGAAATCATTCTATACTGCACAACTTATAAACAAAGGTATGGCATCTAAGTCCAAGGAAGCCATTGTTCCACTTTATTTGGCATTCATCAGACCTATCACCGAGTACAATGCCCCCTTTGGTATGTATAATATTGGAATATGTATCATTTCTGACATAAGGAGAGAGATTACAAAGAGAAAAGCTTTGGGGAGGAGACAATATGGAACTCAGGAAAATAACCAAGTTCTTGCATAGTGGTGCTTAATAGGAAGTCAGTGAACATATTAAATGCATCACTGGTAATTATGGGAAAATGAACTATTATAGGTCTCAAATGGCATAATTAGGTATATAAAATTATACACTGTGTGCCGTTGTTGTGAGTAAAAAAAAAAAACATTTATTTCACAAAATTCTGGATTGCATAGTAATAAAGCATGAAAATAGGAGATTGTAATTGTGACAAGTGGAAAAGGGAAGGCACTGGTGTTAAGAAAATGTCTGAGGTTATAAAATGTGGTAATTTAAATATCTGGAATATTAATTTGTGAACATACAGAGATTTGGAATATTAATTCGTGGACTTACAGTCAAGCTGTATTTAAGTCAGAAATTATTTCACTGCATCACAAGTTTTAAATATTTTTTTTTCAGAATGACAATTAGATGTTAAAAAAGCAGAAAAAACAAATTATAACACCATGTGTGTAGATGCTTTAAAAGATATGGAAATAAATGATAGAATATTTTGTGACAGAATGGAGAATTTATGAAAAAAAAGAAAATTAAAGAATTTAAGCAAAAATATTACAAAGTAAAACAGAAGAGGTATCAGCTTACTTGAACAGTACAGTTAAAGAAAATACTAGCATAATGAAAAAATGAAAGTTGAAAGGAGAGGTAAGACAGTTTCAGGAACAAATTATAAATATTGTAAAGAAAATGTTTCAAGATAATAACGTAAAATAAAAGAATGGGATTTTAAACAGTTATCTGACATGGAAAATAAAGAATTAGAAAATGAAGTTTCTTTATATGAATTAGATAAAATACTTGGACAAGTAATTTTTCGTCAGTTGCAGGCCTAAATGGAAGAGGATATCAATGTTATAAGAATTGTACAGATTTTCTTAAAAGTTATGAATTAGTGATTAAATAAAGGTTTTATTTATAAAGATATAGTATATTTATTTTTTTATGGAAACGGGAACACAAAAACTGAAAACCTATAATAATGAATAATGCAAATCCCAAGATTTTTAAGAAAATAATTCAGAAAAATAATAGAAAGTAAAATGAAAAAATATGGAAGAAGGTATATATCATTTAAAGGGGAAAATATGCTAGGGATTGTTAAGAGCAAGAGAAATTGTGGATAACATACAGAAAAAAGAAAAAGCTTAAGATAGGAGACAAAGCATTTTATATATAGTACAACATGAACTTTTATGGATAATTATGAAAGAATATAACATTAGTGGAAAATTTAAGAATGTTTGCTGTTCAGCATATGACAAAAATAAATGAAGAATTTTACTGAATGGGTGGTTAAGTAAAGAAATGGATATAAAGAACGGCATACATCAAAGATGTCCCGTGAATATTATACTATTTGCATTAATTATGTACAATGGTTAGAAATCTAAATATACATATGAAAGATGCTACTCATATTACTAATGAAGGGATAAAACTTCCAGTTATGTAGATCAAAGAGGTAATATATCACGTATATGAATGCTTAAACATGATAGGTAAGAACTTAAGTAAAGAACTGGGTGATACAGTAAAGGCAGGAGGAATACATTTTTCTATGAAAGAAATTTCTGTGTTAGGTATACGATTTGGCAGTAAAAATGTAAGTGAGGAGCAATGGGAAAAAGATAGATGACACAGAGCTTTGCTGTTTTTGGAAAACATACAAGTTATCTTTTAATAAAAAGGTTTACACTAATTAAGTTATACTGAGAAAGTTAGTGTACTTAGCAAGTTGTTGTCTTTCGGCTTTTCCTGGTCAGGGGTCACCACAGCGGAACTCGGTCTGCTAATGATTGGCAGTAGATTTTTACAAGTATTTGTGTGTATTTAGCAAATATTTATATGTTGCCAATGATTTATGAAAAAGAAATATTACAAGCAATTTTTTTCTTTTATACGGGGTCCAAGACTGAAGAGAGAAGTCTTGTACAGGGCTAAGGAAGATGGAGGTTTAGGATTAACAAGCCCAGCTGTACATGCTTCTTCGTTGAACTTGTATTGAGTTTTGCTTTGCATGAATGATAAAAATGAGAAGTTAATAGTAAACCTATTAAAATATAACTGTGGGGTATTGCGATACATTAAAAATGTCAAGGGTACTTGCGTATTATCGCAACCACATCTGTAACGTGGTATAACTGGCAATGTCATCAGGAAACAACTTTTGCTTTAAATAAATAGGGGTGTGTGAAGTCTGAAGTAGTGTTCAGTCACTTTGGTTATGACATGCAGGAAGAGTAACAACAGGAAAAATTCCTCTTCCTGGGTAGTGTCCTTTCCCACTTTGCCCAGATTAAAATGAGTGGCCATCATTTGAAAGAAACATTAGTCCCAATCTTCCTGCACTGTGGTACGGCTTGGAAATGAGCAGCTTGTCCTGTTCAAAATCTTCTGCTAATAAATTGCAGTTGTTAGTAGGTGTCCAACGTTTTGGCCACTTGCTCCACATGTAGAAGATGGCAGTTTGATTGCTACCCGCTTGTTATACAGGTGTGGGGAATACTTGGTGACGCAGGTCTTTTTTTTTTTTTTTTTTTTTTTTTTGCTTTTTCTTCTTTACCCAGGTAGAGCAGAGCAGTAAGGAATCAATACAACATCCACTGCAGACTCAGCCTGAAAATGTGTATTTCTTTTCACAGTATTTAAAGGAAGATGGATCACAAAACTTACAAGCACACACTTAAAATTAAAACAACATGGGTTGACGCGTTTGTCCAAAAATTAGGAAAGTTTATGCTCCTGGTTGCATTAATATGCCAAAAAAAAATATTTAAATCACCCAAAACAGTCAGTTGTTTATTATGGTTCAGTCCAAATTAATGAGAAACTTTCTTAGAAACCGGAGAACTGACAACCATCGCTAGCAACGTATTATCGAGTTGTTTGGCATCTGTTTGTGATAATATGCAATTACAAATTCGAGAGAGGAAAAGGGTGTATAATTAATGAAATGAGATAAAAAAATACTTCTAAGGAAAATAAAAATTGATGAAACAAACTGAGGAAGGGTGTGGTATAAAAATATCATGATACAATATTATTACATTAATCCTTGAGATGACTTACCAAATTAAAAATTAAAAATATAAAAGTATAAAAAGCACAATGTAATAAGCAAATGGAATGTCAAGAGAATTTTTATGGAAATTAGTGATTAATAAATTACCAGTAAAAGGAAATATACCATATAAAAAATATAAGTGAAAGTTTGTATACATTGGGGCAAAGAGAAGGCTATAGAATCAGATGGTGGTTGTAGAAAAAGAAGCGAGTGGGGGGTCCAATAAAGATATTTATGACAGAAGTTCAAATAATAAAGGGATAACTATGATTGTACAATAATACAAGAACGAAATGGAAAACTGTACACTACAAAAATTGTAAAAAAGCAAATATGTAATTTTGTAAATATAAGTAATGTAAATAATATTGCATGTACTGTTTTAAATAAAGGACCCTGGATTTTTGAAGCAGAGAGGTGGCACCAGAGGGCAGCTACTGCACCAAGGAAGAATTCCAAGATGGAAGAGAGAAGGGAGAATGCTGGCAGTGAAATGGAGCAAGAAAATATGGAAACTATTGTGACTGCAGCCTGTGAGGAAAGGTTTGGTGACAACACTGCAAGAAGGGGATTTAAAAACATAAGTCTTGCTGGATTTAATCAGTGTGATCCAGATAATGGCAATGCTGGAAAATGAGGTGAAACATGGAAAGACTGCTGAGGGAGCACAAGAAAGCACTACCATGGAATCAGAAAAGGAAGGCAGAATATCTGGTGCATGTTGTGCTAGTGAAACAACTAGTTTTAAGGGCATGCATTAGCAACAAGGTTTCAACAAGAAATTGGATGAAATATCAAATTCTGCAGAAACAATAAAACAGTGACATCTAGACTGGAAATACTGAAGCAAGCAGGAAAGCACAGGAAGAACAAAAGAAAAAGAAAACGGCCAGTGGTAAGAACGAAGATTAAAACTAAAGACAAGACAAAGTACTCGACAGTATCATTGTACCACTGGATTTAAACTGCAGGATATCAAAGAACTGATTCATTTGGGGACATATCATTTCTGTGTGGTAACTTGATTATTTTGCAATGCAAGAGAAGTGTGTGTGAAGTGAAAAAGGGAAAAAATGACTTGTCTCGTGGAAAGAATTCAGAATTTAACACTGCAACTGAAGAAAAAAAGTCACTTCAATTTAGAACTGACCCTAAAACTAATATGAAAACTGAATGTTAATGGCACAAAATGAAGTTTATGATGCAAGACATGTATGGACAGGGTGTGGGTGGTTTATTTAACTTTTAATGTGCATGAGGGAAAGGTAGAATGGGTTTCAGATGTGGTTAACATGAATGGGAGAAGAGGTATCATACAATACTAGGAGCAGCCAAAAGCATGCTTTTACTGTGGTGCATATCTTTTAATGCAGGAATGCATAAAGAAAGATGTAGTCAATGTGGAGAAGCAGATCATACAGCTAGGAATTGTTTACTTAAATGCAGGAAATAATGCATGTCGTTTATGGATGGATACAGGAAGAAAACCACTTCATTTAAGACGGTCTCAGCACAATGGTGCAGCTACAGATGAAGGCAGGGGAAACAGGAAGAGAATGAAGCAGTGGTAGATAAAGATGAATAGAATACTGAAATACTGAAACAATAACAGAAAATTACAGAAGTACAAATAAAAAAACGTTTATTACATGAAGTAGTGATAATGGAGAAAAGGGGTATGAAAACAGTGAAGAAAATGTGCAGGACAAAGCAAAATCCATTGTGGAAGAGGAAGGGGAAAAAAAGATGCAATCACGCAACCACGAAAGATGCAAGAAAGGAAAAGGATTATGTTTCAATGCTAGCAGTACATGTAAACAGCATTAAAATGAAGTTAGAGGTTTGACAGTAACAAGAGAAAAAAACAACATGGACATTATACATTTGTTAGATACAAGATGCATTAGAAAAGACAAAAGAAAAAAGTGGACCTCTATGGATGAAAATTTTCTTGGGCATTAGGAAATGAGATATGCTCAGGCATAATTATGATAAAAGGTGAGAAAGTAAAAATAGTGGACATAAAAAGTTATGTTCTTACCATAACGTTCCATCTGAGTTGTTAATCTTCATTCATTCTTGATTGATGGGTTCGGTTCAGAATTCTCGGAACAGACTCAGCCGTTACACACAAGCCCTTGCCAGCTAAAACCTCTCGAGCTACTGCTCTACCCATATTGCCTCTTTTCCCATTACCTCATATCGAGTTTGCCTATCAAAGAAAAAAGGAAGCTCTGTCGGACTAGTTCCAAACCTCCAAGAGTCTCTAGGAGGGGGCAGGAAGATGGGATGTCAAGAATGAATGAAGATCGACAAAACAGATGGAATGTTATGGTAAGAACATAACTTCTTTATCTGATGTTGTCAATCTTCATTCATTCTTGACTGATGGGACAGGGTCCCCCAGCTACAGTCCTATGGAAGGATATTCCTGAGCACCATAAAGCCAAAAGATGCACTACCCCTAGAGACCATATCTAATTTGTAATGAGTGATAAAGGTACGTGGGGTAGCCCAAGTTGCGGCTGCTCATATGTCTTTCATAGAAGCTCTGGAATGGAAGACCATTATAGTGGAAAAGTACAGTTTTGTACCTACCATAAATGTAGATGTTCGAAGATCCACATTGCTGCAGTCCTAACACTTGGGTAGTCCGCTGTCCCAGTCGGCCCGAATACCAAAGTATATGGCTGACGTCGGTCAAGGCGCATTAGTCTGACGTCAGGACACAAATGCGCATGACCGACGTCATATCCTCAGTCTTTTCTTGCCCCAGATGTCAGAAGACCCTAAAAAGATAAGGCCAAAACCAAAAAACACCAAACACTCCTGCACCAAATATATATATATACAATATATACAAATTTACAAAAGTATAACCCCACCCACACAACCACCCCTAAACACAGAGGGGAAGGAGGGAGGGTAAATTGGACTGCAGCAATGTGGATCTTCGAACATTTACATTTATGGTAGGTACAAAACTGTACTATGTTCTTCATTCCACATTGCTGCAGTCCTAACACTTGGGTAGAATCCCAAAGCAGAGGTAAGGGAGGCTGGCAAATCACAAGGAAGCAGGAGCTGTCAACATGCCCTGCAAAATAGCCGTGGCAAAACCAGCCCTAGATTTAGAGTAAAGAGGAAGGTGGTAATGCTTAGAGAAAGTATGCACTGAACTCCAAGTAGCTGCCTCCAAAATATCCTTAGTTGCCACCCCCCTTAGAAATGCTGTTGAAGTGGCAGTAGCCCTAGTGGAATGAGGCCTAATCCCAGCTGGAATCTCCTTGCCATGATGGGAATAACAAAATGCAATGCAAAACCCAATCCACTTAGAAATAGTTTGTTTTGACACAGGCTTGCCCTGAGAACTCAAAGCAAAAGAAACAAACAACTGCTGAGACTGCCTAAAATCCTTAGTCCTGCTTAAATAATAACGCAACTGCCTGTGTACATCTAAAGTGTGCAAAATCTTTTCCCCTTATTTTGGGGATCTGCATAAAAAGTAGGCAAATGAATAGTTTGGTTTAAAGCCACACTAGAAACCACCTTAGGCATAAAGGAAGGATTAGTACGTAATGATACCCTATCCTTATGGAAAATCAAAAAAGGCTCAACCGCCATAAGGGCCTGCAATTCAGAAACCCTTCTTGCAGAAGTAATGGCCAACAAAAAAGCAGTCTTCCATGACAAGTATTTAAATTCAGCAGTAGCCGCAGGCTCAAAAGGTTGTAGAGTAAGTTTCTCAAACACAAAATTGAGATCCCAAGCAGGAGTAGGAGCTCTACGTGGGGGTCTGATATTCTTTGCCCCTCTAAGAAATTGCTTGAACAAAGGATGAGAAAACAATGGTGGGTCACAATCATAGTGAGCTGAAATTGCTGCAGCATGAATCTTTATGGAAGAGAAAGACAAACCTTTGTCCAATAACTCTGTAAGATATTGAAGAGCCACACTCAAATTAGGCTCAGAAACCTCCAAATTCTTTGCTGCACTCCAAAATAAAAATCTCTTCCATTTTTCTGCGTACACTTTCCTTGTACTAGGTCTTCTGGCTTCCATAATCACATTCAAAACTTGTTGAGGAAGTTGAGACCTGCTATGTTTCAAAACAGAATATGCCAGGCTGTTAGATGAAGAGAGTGAAGCTTGACATTGAGTAGATGACCATCCCTCTGAGACAATAGGTGTGGAATCAAAGGTAAAGGCCATGGAGGCTTCCTTACCAGACTCCTCAGTAATGGGTACCAGTGTTGCCGAGGCCAATCTGGAGCTATTAAAATCATCCTTGGCTTTTCTTGTCTGACCTTTAGGAGCACCTTTGGAAGAAGAGGCAGAGGTGGAAAGGCATACACATGAAGATTTTTCCAACTGAAAGAAAGAGCATCCACCTTCCAAGCTGTGTGATAAAACCTTTTCGTGCAAAACTTTGGCAGCTGGTGGTTTAGTGGAGAAGCGAACAGATCTATGTCTGGAGTTCCCCATGACACTGTCAATTTCCGAAATACATGAAGATCCAGTTTCCACTCGTGGGGATCCATGATTTGCCTGCTTAACACATCTGCTAAGGAGTTCTGTGCTCCCGGCAGAAACCTTGCCTGAAGAGTTAGTTGCAAGCTGAGCGCAGTCTCCCATAAAATCATTGCTTGCCTGCATAGAGGGTAAGAATGTGTTCCCCCTTGTTTGTTGATGTACCACATGACAGTTGTGTTGTCTGTTAGAATCAACACCTGCCCTGGAAGAAGTAACTCCTTGAAAGCCATTAATGCAAACTGGACTGCTAACATCTCCTTCATGTTGATATGTAGATGCTGTAGTCTGGCAGGCCACTTGTCCTGTACCCACTTTCCATTCAGATGAGCTCCCCAAGCTATGTCTGAGGCATCTGTCGTTAGAATCTGACTTGCCTCTGGCCGGGTCACAGAGAGTCCCTTGTTTAGGTGACATTCCTGAGCCCACCACAAAAATTCCTTTTGAATGCAAGGTATTATTTGAATGACAGTGTCCAAATCCTGGCAGTGCTGTGTCCATACATTTTTGAGATACCATTGCAGCTTCCTCATATGCAGTTTGGCATTGGGAAGCACCAGAATACAAGATGCCATGAACCCTAAAGGCTTGAAGGACTGTCCTTGCAGTCAGCCCGGACTGAAGAGATAGTTGATGGAAGTAAAGGAAAAGATTCTTTTGTTTGTCCGGGGTTAAAAAGGCCATCTGGGTTGCTGTATTCAGTCTCACACCCAGAAAGCACATGTCTTGAGAGGGTACTAGACTGGACTTTATTTCGTTCACAGAATACCCCAGGCATCTTAGCACTGCTAACACATATTCCAAATGCTGTAAAAGGTCTTCCTTTTCTTGAGCCAGAATCAGGCAGTCGTCCAAGTAAGGATAGATTTGTATTCCTTTCAGCCTGAAGTAAGCTATCACTGGAGCCAGAACCTTTGTGAATACTCTTGGCGCAGTAGATAAGCCAAAGGGCAATGCAGAGAACTGATAATGGGAATTCCCAGCTCGAAAACGCAGATACTTCCTGCAACTTAGTCTGATAGGTACATGAAGGTAAGCCTCCTTGAGATCTAAAGTTACCATCCAGTGATCTTTGCCCAGCAGAGGTAAAAGCTGTTGTAACGTCAACATTTTGAACTTGGGAATGTCCAGATAAGTGTTGAGGATAGATAAATCCAAAATTGGTCTCCACGTGTTCCCCTTCTTTGGTACTAGGAACAGGCGAGAATAAAATCCTAGGCCTCTTTCTGGCACAGGAACCAGCTGAATGGCCCCTATTTGGAGTAACAGAGAAATTTGCTTGTGAGCCTCTTTTCTTTGTTGCGGAGGAATGTCTGGCATGCCTTTGAAAGGAGGCAAGGTATGGAAATAAAACCTGTAACCGTGGTGAATGATATCCAATACCCATTTGTCTTGGGTAATTAAACTCCAATTTTCTTTGAAAAGTGCCAGCCTTCCTCCCAAAGGTGCTGCCAGACGAGAAGGCTCTGGCAGCTGAAAAGGCAGGTCATTGGGTCTGTTTACGAAAAGACTGACCCCTGCCCTCACCAGAAGACTGAGCAGGTGAACTCCCTGTTCTAGGCCTAAAAGAACCTTGAGCTCTGCCCCTACCACGTCTAGACCTACCCCTAGACTGGGAATCATAAGCAGGATATGTCCACCCCTTAGTAGGCCAATTTCTACTAAACTTCGGAGGCTGAACCTGCAAAAAATCTTTAACAGTCTGCATAGACTTAGCCTTGTCCTCCATTTTCTTTAAAACTGCTTCCACAGGCGAACCAAACAACACATCAGGCTGTAATGGAGCATCCAAAATCCTTGTCTTAACATGCTCAGCTAAATTCTGATCCCTCAGCCAGGCATGCCTACGAAGAACAGAACCAGTGGCAGCCACCCTCGAAGAGGCCTGCACAGCATCAAAACCGCATTGCAAGGAATGCTTACCCACCTGTTCAGACACATGAACTAAATCCTGCAACTCTTTACACTCAATACCTTCCGCCAGAGCATCTACCTTAGACTTCAACTGTGAAAGGAGATAATTTTGATATTTTAACATGTGGAACTGGCAATTCAAAGCCCTCATGGCTAAAGTGGAAGAAGTATACACCTTCTTTCCCCATCTATCCAAAGCCCTTGCTTCTTTATCAGGAGGAACAGGATTTTTAACAACAGAAGCCTTAACACCTTTAGGCCCCTGAGAAACAGTTTCTGGGTCTGCCCTAGGACTCTTCAAAAGATACTTATGAGCTTCAGGCACCCTATAATACCTGTCTGGTTTAACTGGGGCAGGAGGCAAAGAATCAGGGTTCAGGGAAGCCTCTGCAAAAACATCTTCCACCACATCCAGAACAGGAGGTATAGCTAAAGGCCTATGCTGGGGTAAAAACAAAAATTCCCTAAGCCTCTTCCTGGAATCAGAGAAATCTTGACCTTCCCATTTAAAATGCTCCCTCATGGAATGAAGAGTCTCTGAAAAAGAAAAATCCTCAGGAGGAGAAGCAAGGAGTAGAATCATCCACATCAGAATCAGAATAAGGAGGATACTCCTGCAAGTCTTCAGCTGAAGACTCAGAAGCCTCCGAACACTGCTCAAAACTCTCAAGCTCAGGATCCACCCTAGGCCTCTTATCAGGAGGGGGCATAGAACCTCTAATCATAGTAATCAAATCTTCTGCCATTTTAAGCATATGTTTCTTAGGCAAAGATCCTGAAGAACTAGGAGAGACCCCCACTGAAGCTAAACCTGGCCTGCCTCTCAAAGAAGCCTTGGAAACAGAAGGGGAGGGCCTAACCACCTTAGGAAGAGAGGGGAGAACAGCCACCTGAGAAGCCCCTTCAGCCTGGCCTACCTCCTGAGAGGACACATCTTGTAACAGTAAAGTCTCTCCCTGAGACTCCAAAGAAACTTCAGGCAGAACCACCGGCTCCACTGAGCCTTCTAAAGAACCGACGTCCGGGACTGACGGTTCTTCCAACCTAGGCTTTGCTGCTTTGTCCTTGCGCTTTTTGGACGAAGCGGGCGTCGGAGTATCCGACGGCATTTTATAATTACAACGCTTCCCAAAAACTAACCTGGCACAGTCTAATCTTCTCTTAATAGTGCGTTTGTTAAATCTAGCACAAGAGCGACATCCAACAACGTCGTGCTCAGGCCCTAAACAAGGTATACACAAGGTATGGTAATCCATATGAGGTATCTGTTTCCCACAAGAAATACAGTTATTCACTTTTTCTGACATCCGGTTAAATACTGAGGCAAGAAAAAACCAAAATATTCCCCAACGGGGTACTTAGCCAACTTTGATTCGGTCTGAAACTCCGACTTCAGAAAATTTCAGAACGCCAACCTGCACTCGCAAAACTGCTTCTGCATCGGACCATGCGGCAAAAAAGACTGAGGATATGACGTCGGTCATGCGCATTTGTACCCTGACGTCCTGACGTCAGACTAATGCGCCTTGACCAACGTCAGCCATATACTTTGGTATTCGGGCCGACTGGGACAGCGGACTACCCAAGTGTTAGGACTGCAGCAATGTGGAATGAAGAACATCTGATCTTGTCGAATGAGCTCTAACTTTTGTTGGTAGTTTGAGTTTGTTCTGGTTATATATAAATGTAATGCAGTCTCTTGACCACTTTGACAAGGTAACCTTTAAAACTGGTTTGCCCAATCTGGTATCTGAAAAGGATAGAAATAATTGGTCTGATTTTCTAGGGGAGTTTGTTCTGTTCAAGTAAAAACGTAATTGTCTATGGACGTCCAGCATATGCAAGCAGTGCTCTTCTCCTTTGAAAAATTTGGAAAGAAGACTGGTAAGTCTATGGTCTGGTTGATACTGGAGTCTGACACCATTTTAGAAAGGAGGGATTAGTTCCGAGTGATACACGTTCTTTGTGGAAGATGATATATTGGATGCTTCACACACAGATCCTGTAACTCTGAAATTCTCCTAGTAGACATGTTAGCTACTAGGAAGAGGGTCATCCAAGATAAAAACTTGAGGTCAAGTGGCTGCTGGCTCAAAGAGCTGAAGAACTAAGCATTGCAAGACTAAGGTTAAATCTCAAGGTGCTATAGGATCTTTGAAAGGTAGCTTCAAATGTTGAGTGACTAAGAATAATTTAGCTAAGACAGAGAGACATCAAAGAATCATCATCAAATCCGTTATGGAAATTCAAAATGGCAGGTAAATGAACTCTAACGGTAGAAATTGAGGCTCCTAAATGAAATAAGGTGGCTAAATGTTCTACCACCTTATCGACTGGAGCCGAAAAAGGATCAAAACCATTTGTATCTGACCAAATTGAAAATGTTTTCCATTTGCCAAGGTAAATTTTTCTGGTGGATGGTTTACGAGAAGCCAGAGGTATCTTTTGCACTGAGTAAGACAAATTGTTTGGCCTGGAAATTACTGAAAGTGGAGAAACAAAGCCACCAGACTGAGATGAAGGTTGGGACGGACCAAGTCCGGAGGGTGAGATAACAGATCCAGAGTTGGATTCAGAGTCCACTGGGCCTGAAACAACTGAGGCCAGAGAAAAGGAAACCAGACCTGGTGGAGTCAATAATGTGCAATGAGAATCACTTTGCTTCTCTCTTTGCTTTCCTCAGAAATTGGGCAATTAGAGGGATTGGTGGGAAAGCATACAGAAGTCCCAGGGGACCAATCGTGGAGAAGTGAATCTCTCAAGGACTCCCGGAGAGGTGCTTCCACTTAGGGCAAAGTAACTGCATTTGTGGTTTACGGGAGAGGTGAACAGGTCACAGTAAGGCTGACCCCATCAATGAAAAATTCTCGTCGCTACAAAAGGATTGAGAGACCACTCATGAGGTAGGATACACCTGCTTAGATTGCCCTCAATCACGTTGGAATTCCCCAGAATATGCATTGCTAATAGAAAGTGGTTGGAGGCGATTGCCTATTGCCAAACTCTTAGGGCTTCTCGACATAGTAGGTAGCATCTGGTCACCCCCCCCCCCCCGTTTGTTTATTGTACCAGACTACTGACATGTTGTCTGACTGGATAGCAATTGTCCCTGAAGGAAGGGCAGACTGGAATGCTTGCAACACTAAAAGCACTGCCCTCAGTTCCAGGGTACTGATGTGCAGATTAGCCTCCTGAGTGGACCAAGCGCCTTGGATGGTCTTTCCCTGAAAATGACCCACACCCTATCAGGGAAGCATCCATGGTCACTACGGCCTTGGGCTGAGAGGGGCAGAAGGGACAACTCCATAAATTCTCTTCTGGCCTCATCCACCAAGATAAATCCTTCTTGGAGCGGTTTGTTATTAGGATACCGCACCAAGGGGACTAAAATAACTGCGCTGCCATGGATCCGAGAAGTTTTAGAACCAGACAAGCACAAACTTGGTCTTGAGACAGAATCACGAAGTTGCAACCTCAACTTTAACAACCTGTGATGAGCACTGCCCTCAGTTCTAGGACACTGATGTGCAGATTGGCCTCCTAAGGGGACCAAGTGCCTTGGACGATCTTTTCCCTGAAAATGCCCCCCCCCCCCCAATCAGGGAAGTGCCCATGGTCACTATGGCCTTGGGTTAAGAGGGGGAGAAGGGACGACTCCATAAATTCTCTTCTGGCTTCATCCACCAAGATAAATCTTTCTTGCAGCGGTTTCTTATTAGGATTGGATGAGACATGAGGCGAATTAAAAGTGACCATTCTGACGCCAGAAGCCATTGAAGCAGCCTCACGTGGTACCCCGTCATGGGGACTAAAGTGATTATGACTGCCATGGATCCCACAAGCAGCAACTTTGTCTTGAGAGAGAATCACTTGAAGTTGCAACCTCACCTTTAACCACCTATGATGAGGAAGGGAGGCCACGCAGGATTTTGTATTTAGTTTTGCTCCAATGAATTCTAGGTCCTGTGTGGAAGATAGTTGTGATTTTTCTTTGAAACGCCCAAGAACTCGGCAAGGCATAGAACAGAGTCTATGGTGCAAAACAGTAGATGCCTGGTGGGGGCAGTGAGGAGGCAGTCATCTACACATGGAAACACATGGAATCCCTGTAGCCTTAAATGAGCTGCTACAACTGCCATGCATTTGGTGAACACCCTGGGGACTGTGGTGAGACCAAAGGGCAGTGCTTGAAATTGGTAATGACTGACTTCTAGCCAAAAACTGAGACATTTTCTGGAGTGTTTGTCCATCTTTATGTGGTAATGTGCATCCTGAAGATCTATAGCGCACATACAATTGTCCTTCTCTAGAAAAGGAAGGACAGACTGAACCATAACCATCCAAAATTTTGTTTGTTGTACAAATTTGTTCAATATACTGAGACTGAAGCTTGGTCTCTAGTCCCCTGTCTTTTTTTGGCACTAAAAAGAATCTCAAGTAGAATCCAGATCCTGTCTGGTCTGGTGGGAACTTCTTGGATGACTTTTTTGAAGCAGCTTTTGAATTTCTAAAGCTGCTATATCCCTCTGACTGACTGGAACATCAGGGATTCACCTTTATGGTTTAGGAAACAGACTGAATGGAATGCGGTAGCCTCTGGTGATTACTGTCCGCATCCAGGAATCTGATGTTATTGAGAGCCAGGCTGAGTGGTGCACAGAAAATCTTCCCCAAACTGCTTCCAGAGGTCAGCAATTAGGCCACTGCTCAGGAGCGCTGCTAGGACTGTCCAGAAAAGTAATCTCTAGAGCCCTGGTTGTGTGGACCCCCTGAGCCACAAGAGGGGCTTCTTCCAGATGAGTTCACCATAATTGTCCCAAAAAGGCCCTTGGGTTTTCTTCAACCACATCTTTCCACTCCTCTGAGTCCTGCAGTAAGGTTGTTGCGGAGTGGAAAAACGCACACCCACAGCAGAAAAGGGTCTTCCAGTCTCTCTCACACCTGGCTTATGTATCTCTAATGTTTGGGCCAAACAATGAAGTAGTGTCAATGGCAGTGTTGACAAAGGAAGACAAAGGGATCCGCAAAATCACACAAATGCATCTTAGGTGTGACGCCTATTGGCAATGCCTGTACCCGCTCTGCTCTAGATGTCCCTTTGGCTGTATGTGCAATAAGCCACATAGACGAATTAGAGCTAGACTTTAGGATGGCAAGCTGAAAGGCAAACTTATCTCGAACCTCGTCATACATTGCTCTTGCCAGGGTATCCGACTGCTCAGTTATCAGATCCCTTTGGAGTCTAGTGAAGTGCGTCAAAAAATTCAAGGACCGAATAGCAAAAGTTGATGAAGCAAAGACCCGCTTCCCAAATCTGTCCATCATGAACTTTTTCGGCGAGTTCCTTCTTTGTGGCCATCGCCACCACCATGGCATCCACTGCTAAACCCTTAGACCAATGGGGCTGATCCTCTGGAGCTGAAAGAATTTTATTCGATCTCCAGAGAATGGGCTCTATGGTGTCAGGAGCCTTCCACATATGCTGTACAATTAATTAGTTCATCAGCAGGCAGGGTCACCCAAGAAGTGGATGGCCAGGAATGAAAACCTAGCAAGAAAACAGATTTCCTCAGAGGATGGGTTTGAGGGCTTCCAATCACCCCTCTTGTTTTAAAATCTCCAGGATGTCTCAAAAGAAGACAACTTCAGTGGGTGACCATGGGGAGACCCTTCCCCTTCATCGTAATCTGTATCCTCGGTGACTGATGCTTCTGGAGAATCCAAGTGCTTCCTCTTGCATGATCTCTTATGAGGTGTCTCCTCAAGGGGAAGATCTGAGGAGGACTCCTAAGACAGGGGGACCCTGCACTAGGGTATCTTGCTGCTCTTGTGCCCGCTGTCCTGAAGTAGAGATTGTGCCAGCTGTGAACCAGAGGGAACAAAAATATGGCACTCTGACTGGGATGGTACCAACTTTGAACCTGCTGAGGCTAGAGCTCTCTCCATAACCTGGAAGGCATACCCACCCGAAGAGGGATGGGAGCCAGGAACAGAGAAAAACAACCTCTGAACAGATGAGCCGCCCCCCAGAGTAGGAGCCGAGAGAGGACTTGAAACTACCAAGGTATCAAGAGCTGTAGATGGTGCCGTGGAAAAAATTGTAGCCAATCCAAGGACCTCTGAACCAGCAGCCTAGCCGCGGTCCTGTAGGTGCAACGGTTCCGACTGAGCCAAAGACCACAAAGTAGGTTCTGGTACCAAGGTGAGATCCACCGTCGGTACTGAAGTAGCTGGGACCAGGAGCACTGAAACAGTGGGCTCCAAGACCTGGGGAAAGGTTGAAGGAGGAATATATGTGGGAGTCCTGGGAGGGTAAGCCTTGCCTACGGGAAGGAGGGACATCCGAGAGGGAGCAGGAAGGCCTCTGGCTGCCAACAGCTGATCCACTAATCTAACTACATCCAATTCCGACAGACTCCTGGAGGAATGGATGGACATTCCCGAAGGAGATTCAGGTCTTTCCACAAAGGGATTCAGCTCCTGGCCCAAGGAGGGGTCTACTGAATGGGAGTATCTAGTCCTTGGGGTCACTTAGGATCTTAACCTTCGGCACCATAGACTGTTTGGCAGCTGAAGATGGAACCAAAATATTAGAGGTGGCAACTATCGGTGCCGGTGAGGTCTGTGCCAAAGACATGGTTGGTACCGAAGATGTCCTGATACTTTCAATGGTAGACAACACCATAGAAGTTTTTATCGGTTGTAGTGCCGGAGCAGAAGTCAATTCAATCTTTGGAACTTTTGGTTTCTGTTCTGAGGAAGGAGTCAGAACCTGAGATTTTTGAGTCTTGGATTGTTGTACTTTAGTGAGAAACAGTACCAAATGGCTCCATTTTTTGAGTCAGTCAGTCTTTGGAGATTTTGAAGTCTTCACCTCAGAGAGACGTTCATCAAAAGGACATTTCAATATGCCCTTAAGAATCAACTTATTACATCTTTCTGCAGATTTCGAACACTAAAACCCTTGCAGAGTTGACATGGAAGTTGAAGTTCCAGATCATGGATACCCAAACAATAGACGCATGAAAGATGCCCATCCAAACTGGAAATTTTCTGCTACAGTCTTTACATTGCTTGAACCTGGAGGTTTTTTGCTTTTTTGCCATTTGTCTAAACAAGTAAACGGCACACCCACACACAGAGACACTCGCAAAGATAGAGAAAGATATATATTTTTTTAAATATACCAACAATGATATTTTTTAAATATACCAACAATGACATATAAAGATTACCTAAAAAAGGGTACAGAGAAAAAGGAAGGTGTAGGGAGAAAGGATAACGATGGTATCAAAGAATTACCAACGGTAAGAGGGGAGGAGAGGCCTAAAAGCAACAATGGTAAAATAGCGACACCTTGAGGTAAAAAATTGAATAAAAGATTTAAATAGTGTCACTCACACCATAGAGTTGAAAATATTACAAAAAAGGTTGAAAAGATAGCTAAATAGCAAATAATTTGAGCACTTGGGTGAGAACAATGGCTGACGCGTCCAATTTTCTACACGGCAAACGAGATCTGGGGTAATGGGAGGAGAGGCAGTATGGGTAGAGCCTTAGCTCGAGAGTTTTTGGCTGGAGTGGGCTAGAATAACGGCTGAGTCAGTTCCGAGGATTTGGAACTGAATCCATCAGTCAAGAATGAATGAAGATTGACAACATAGGTTCATAGGTAGGTACTAGGCTATTGGCCCAAGGGCCTACGTAAGCCTAGCCAACAAGGTTCCCTGGCTTACTCCACCCAAGAAAGTTATTTTCCTGTGCCACTGTCGAGCAGAGACACAGAAGTGATCCCCAGGGTGTATTTCCTATTTCCCATCCACTCAAGATTTTTCTTGAAGAGTGCTAATGAAGAACTTTGCTTGACATAGATGTGTAGCCTGTTCCGGAGTATGGGAAGTCTCTGGGATAGGAATCTATCCCTCCAGCATGTCCTGTTTATTGTGGTGACAAGGTTTAGGTCCCTAGAGCATGTAACTTGAAGGGATTGGGATTTCTTTAGGTGTAGCATGTCCAACAGCTCTGGGTTTGACACAGCTTTATATGTTAGGCAGAGATCACCTCGGAGTAGGCGATATGCTACGGAGTAAAGCTGGAGTTTTTTGAGGTGGTCAGTGTAGGGCATTTGTTTGAGTCCAGTAATCCTCTTTGTGAGGTACCTCTGTGGCCTTTCCAGCTGCTGCAGATGTCTTGTGAGGTACATTCCAAAAGGGGCGTTGTACTCTATAATGGGTCTAATGAGTGTCGAGTAGAGGGGAACGATGACCTCTTTTTTCCTGGATGAGAACCCTTTTATGACGAGGTGTGCCACGTAGAAGGACTTCCCGACTACTGTGGCGATGTGACTATCAAAGGAGAGACTACTGTCCACCTGGGTCCCAAGGTGTCTTATCAAACATTCAGTGTTAAGTAGATTGCTGCCTATGTGGTAGTTCATAAGGGGATGACACTGCACTTTTTGGCATTGAGCTTGAAGCCATGGCTCGGACACCAGGCATCTGTCTCAGAGAGGCCCTTCTGTAGGATGTTCACATCATTTGGGGACTTGACTATGGCTCCTAATTTGCAGTCATCTGCGAACTTTGTTAGCCAGAGGCCTTATGTGTTAGCCTGTACTTCCAGAGAAGTAGATACCAAACAGGAGCGGCCCCAGGACGGAACCCTGTGGTACTCCACTTGTCACTGGTTTGAGGTCAGATTTGGAGTATGCAACTTTTAGAGTTTGAGTTCTGTCAGTGAGCCAGTTGGCAACCCATCTTGTGACGTAGGGATTCATGCCTAGTTTATTGAGTTTAGCCAGATTAGTAGTTACACCAGGAAGATTGTCAGTAAGCTGTATAAGAAAAAAAATAAGACTGTTTGTTGTATACACATATATGAATATGACAGAGGAAAAATATTTGAAGAAAGGTTGTGTTGGTGAATACAAGAACTGCAACTGAAGGAAAGAAAAAGGAAAGTTGCACTTAACATTAACTGTAGCTGCTTCAAATACTTAGTGCTGCAATAGCTTTTGGCTATTTGGGTTGTATCCTGCCTAGGGTACAACCAGCTAAGCTCTGGCTCACACCCACACTTACACTCTGATTGCTGATTGGCTATAAAGGGCTGTTAACTGTACTCCATTGCACTATTATAAACCATTATATTGTCTCCTCTACCCTACTTGACTTCTCCCTTGTTTAACATTTTTATGGCTCTCTCATATTCCCACAGCTTACTCTTTTTATTTTTCTACCTCCTTAACCACCTTCTCCTTCCATTCTTGCTCTCCAGCCCTCTCATTTCTTTCACTTCCTGACAATTATTTTTACACAGTCTCCATTCTCTTCTTGTCTTTCCTCTTTCCATGTCTGAGTTAGAATTCCTTTCACCTCCTCGCCTTGTGGGGCCCTTACTGCTTCCACCTTTTTTGTTACTGCCCCTCCCCATGTCATAACCAGACCACTTCTTCTTCTTCAATTCTTTTATCAATCCAATGGAAACATCTTGGCGATTACACCTGGCTCTGGAGAAAACTGGTCTATTAATTCCTGCATTTGTATCTTAAATTAGCCTATTACAGTACCAGAAAATGTGTGATCGTGAACCCTCTCTTCCTGACTTCTCCAGCAAATTCCTGTGCTGGGGCACATTTTTTGTATCCTTGTGGGTGTATAAAAATATTTGTACAGGAACTTTTGTGCAAACATTCTGAACTCCTGTTAATCTGTTAACTCCAGTATCAAACCCTCTAGCCTCTTCGTGTCCTTTGTCTTGTTCGCACCTTTTCTTCTTAACCATCTTTTAGTTAGACAGTTTTATTCTTAAATGCCCCTTTGTCATCTTCCCCTCTAATCTCTTTTCTTGCAATTTTCTGATCATTTCTGGTTGTTCTGTCGTGTAGCACACACACTTTTCTAATTTCCTTCACCTCATTACCACTTCCCTGAATTCCCACTCTAGACCTTCTTACTGAAAATTTCTCTTGGTTCCTCCCTTTCTTTCACTCTACCCTCGTTCCGTAATCTACGCCCAAATCTCACCTTGTCCTGTCATCTAATCCATCTCCACATAAGTGTCACTCTATTCTCCTGGTCTCCTCCTACTTTCCCTCTATACTCCCCACTCCTGCTCTGTCCATTGTTATTCAAATATCTTCTAGGCTTCCTTTCACTATTTCAGCCTGAGAGCTTTCTCTGCAGTCTCCCATAACATCTCCATAATGTCCTTTCTCTTTCTCCACTGCTCCTTATTTCTTTCTAGTCCATATTCCACATACACAAATCTTAAGATGTTTGCTCAAGCAGGCCTGGAGCTCGGTTTCTAAATCTGATAATTTTAATCTTTCCTCCCTTCTCTGTGGCATTTGTCAACTGCTGCCATACTATTCTTTTGATTACCATATAAGCTCCCTCCAGGAGTTCATTATTTTTTTCAACAAACTATCTTCTGGAATTTTCCAAAACAATTTTCACTGTCTGGTTCAGGTCTAAACATGACATCTTCCATCTCTGTATCTGTTTGTTCCCTTTTTCATATGCTTTCTGTTCCCCTCATTGTTACCTCAACATCATTGTTTAACCATACTCCCAAGGTATCTTAACTCTTCTCTTCCTAACCTCCCGTTACCCCATTCTTGTTTATTACTACTGCTAAAGTCTTAAGATTTTTTTTATAACCCAATTGCCTTATCAATGTTTTCACCACGTCTCATAGCTTTTGTACTTCTTCCCTCGAGTAGACAACTGTTGCGTCATCTACAAACAGTGATCTTTTTTCCTTTGCAATTTTACCTCTTAGTTTTAAGCTCCTTATCTATTCTGCCAATGGCTCAACATAAAACATGAAGAGAAGATGCAAAAGGAGGCACCCTGGTCTTGTTCCCTTTTGAATTTCTCTCTTCTGATAATGCTGCTTTAATTTTGACTTCAGCTCAGATCCCTACCCACTATTTTGTGAATCCTCTTTCCCAGTGTTTGGAAAAGGCATGCCCAGTTAAACCTCTATAAAATGTTTTCTCAGCATCTGAGATTAATGTTAATTCCTGCCCCCTGCACATCCTGCATTATCAAAAGTGCTCTGATGATGCTATCCATTATAGCCCCCCCCCCCAGAAATCTGTTTAATCTTTATGAAATTTGTGTAGCATCCTTCCTAGTGTATGAAACACTTATAAATCATGGTTCAAGATGGATATTAGTCTATGTGATGCCACTAACATCTGGTCTTTTCCCTTTTTAGGGATCACTACTATCATGGCCTTTTGCCAGGATGTGTGGGTGTGGATGGGACTCCTTGTAATATTGCACTTGAAAAGATGCTTTCATATTTCAGTTTTACTTTTCAAACCTTTATGGGTATACCATCACTTCCTGGTGACTTCCCCTTCTCCATTATTTCCCACAGCCTTTTTATTTCTTCAGCTTTTTTTTGTTTTTACTAAATCTTTTTTCTCTTATTCTCCAAAGTCTCTTCCCCTTCAATTTCTAAACTCTGTGCAGCCTCCTACCATTTTCTTTTCCTTACTTCCTCTCTTATATAGACTTTGAAAATATATTTCAAATTTAACAGATGTCCTCCAGTCTAAATCCCATTCCATTCTCCTCTGTCGGTTTTATCTTGTACACCCCGTATCTACTTTTAATTTGTCACTGTTCTTTATTCAAGTGCCTTCAAATTTTATCTGTTACTTCTATTTTTATACTCTCCTATATTTTCTTTTTATCTTTTATTGCTCCTTTTACAGTCTTCTTAATTGTGTTCCCTAGCCATTCCCCTTTTTTAATAAATATACTGGAAATCTGCAGCAGTCTTCCCTATGATGACTTTTTACCCCTATCACTGCATGATCAGTCAGATGAATTGGTTCAGTTGTGGCCTCCACTATCTCCTTGTGTTTTAATAACATGCACACACTGTCTATACTCGACCATCACTAATGGCTTGCAGATAAGGTGCACTCTTTCCTACCCCCTCTCCCTTGTTTACAGCTTCCCATGTGTTTACTAGCAACAGCACTGTGACTCATCTCCCCTCCAGTAGACCTTTCATCCCTGTGTATTTTTCTTTCTTGTTCCAAAGTCTCTCTAATCTCCACTGGGCATGTCCTTCTTACCAGTTCTCCCACCCCTTAGTCTCTAACTCCTCCATGGTGCATTTGCTGCTAGTCTACAACCCAGTCCTTTTAGTGTGAGTGTTGACTGTATGTCTCCTGGGTAGCTAATATTAGAGCTTGTTGCATTCTCATATACGTTAATATCAATTCCCTTTACTTTTTCATCTCATTGCTTTAACCTCTCTGCTTCCACGCTCCCCTTCTCTAACATTTTCATTAATTTACTTTCTTGCTGTCTATTCCCTACTACTCCACATTTCCCCTTCCCCTCAAACTACACAGAACACCTCCTTTTTCACCATCTTACTTTTACTGAGTTATACAAGTAACCTGGTTTCCCACATTTCTGCCATGACGAGAGCACTGCTTTAGCTTATGGGAAATACCTCCCTCCCTCTGCTGCTTTCACTTCTTTAGTGCCATTTTTGGTTTCCCCTAGTGTACGCATTTTTCAGGCAGCTTACTGTCCTGCTTGTACCTCATATTTCTTTGTTCATACTCCATTTTCCCTTTCTTCTCTTTTCTTGTACTCATTATGGTTCTCCTCTCTCAAAGGTTCACAGGTTTGTACTAGGCTATCAACAGGCTATCGACCACCAGAGTCTTTATAAGCCTATCCAAGCAACCCAACCCAGTTTTATCTTATAGTACACTGGACGCCTATAAGATAAGGTCGAGGTACGTTAATAAGGAGGTAGCTAAGGGTTATAAGGGGGGGGGTTATCCCCCCTTCAAGACATTGAGGCTCTGATTAGCAGGTTTTTAACTTGTTTTTAGCACTTCTAGGCATCTGAATGTTCTGAATACCCCATTGACAATTCCATGTTGGCAGGATAAAATGCCCTCCATCTTAAGATTGGCAGTCTCTTTGCAAACCATGATCATGAAAGCATTCTTCCTCTGCCTGGTTTCATACGTGTAGTTTTGCTCTCACACTTGCAGTCTTTTCTTCAACGACCACAGTTTCTCTACCATTCTCGCCTTCACTTTGTGAGGAATCTCACAATGACTGGGTGTGATCTCTGGGTTCCTTCTGCTACTACCATCCAGTGCACCTTTCTCTATCCCTACATCTTCGTCCACTGGGCAAAAAATTTCCTTATAGTGTCATGTTATTCTGTTGTTCCATTTCTCTGGGGTCCCATTAATCTTTAATTTTCTATCTTGCCCTGTATTCAAAGTCTGAGCTTCATTTCCTTGCAGTCAGCTCTTGCTTCAGCTGCATCTCCACTGTCATGTATCGTGTCTGAATGCTCATTTAGTCCTTTTTTTCACTTCAAGTTGCTTTCCTTGCGAAATGAGCTTTTCCTGCAACACAGTGTCTAATTTCAGACCAGATTGCCATGGCAGTTTATTAAGCCTTCTTGATCCCCTTCCACCTTCTGTTGTGTTAGTGTCACCAATTTATTTGTACTCGTACTGTGCTTATTTCCCAGTTTCACTGACATTCAGCCAAAATGCCTTTTACTCTTGGTATGTTTGTTTACTCTTTTTTTCTTTTTTTTCCAGTAGCGCTTATTCTTTATCTCTGGATATAAGGAGTGTGGCGATACGAGTGCTCCTCAGATCACTGCCATACTGGAAATCTCATACTCTGGTCTTATGAGAGATGGTCCTCCTTCTTGACTCTGTATGCGTAGTTGATCTATTTTATTTCTAATAGTGTTTGTTTTTGTGTGTGTGTGTGTGTGGGGGCAGTGGCCCGTTTGTAGTAGTTTATAGCTTTATAAGCAAAGGAGAAATGTTGCTCTTTTGGTCACTGACAGCCAGTTAATTTTCTGTCAAAGTTGGCAGTAGTGTGTACATGGCTGTGGCGGTAGTACAAAACAGTTCATTCTATTAACAGTATTTTGTGTGTATTTGGGCATTAGTGGAAAGCTAACAGAGGAAGTCCATATTACACTTTTGAAATTAGTAGATTTTTGGCTATAGCCGCTTGTGCTGTAGGGGTAATGTGGACAGTTTCAATTGGTATAAGGTCTTGTTTGTGATACTTTCTGTATGTTTTGCTAGTGATAGAGCACAGTCTAAGGTTATTTCTAGATACCTAGTGGTGGTGGTTTTCCTTTTGTTCTCTGTGCACTGGCCATTTTTAGAAGTTTTTAAAGAGCACCAAAAACACAAATGTTTGAATTTTCAGTGTTAATTATTTTCATATTTGTGTTAGTCTATGTATACACCTGGTGTCAAGGCTTTGTTGCAGAGTGCAGATGTTTTGTATACAATTCTAGCAGTAAGGTATAATCTGCATACAATATGAAGTTAAAGTGTGGAAAGTCAGTGTCTATATATTTAAAGAAGAAAAAAAATACATATTAAATGAGGGAGATGCACAGACACCTGGGATATGAACATCTGACACAGAATGTGAAACCCATAGTACAGACTCACAATGTGAAAAGTAGTGTGTATCCAGTTTCATGAAATATGCCAGCATCCCAAGTTTTTTTTTAAGATGACAAACGAAAAGTACATTTCTTGTACATGAAAGGACGACAGATGACAGAAGTTATAACATGTGACAGATAAGTTAAATATTCCCAGAGCTAAAAATGTGGAATATGATGTACAGAAATATGGGACTGCCAAGCAAAAAGATAAATACACACACACTGAGTTTACAGAGGTCAATAAAGAGATCTCTAAAGTACAGGCCAACACTAATGGACTCTGGCTAACAAAGTTTGCAGATGACTGCAAACTGGCAGCCATTACTGAATCCCCAAATGATGTGGATACTCTACAAAAGGGCCTTACAGAAACAGATGCTTGGTGCTAGAGCCATGGGCTCAAGCTCAATGCCAAGAAATGTATAGTTATCCCCTTTGGGAAAACACATGTACCCGTGAATTACCACACAGGTGGCAGTACACTAAACACCAAAAGTGTGATAAGAGACTCAGGGACACAGGTGGACAGTGGTCTCACCTTCAATAACCACATTGTCACAGCAGTCAGGAAATCCTTCTATGTGGCACACCTCATCACCAAGGGCTTTTCATCAAGAAAAAAGGAGGTCATTGTCCCACTGTACTCATCCCTCATTAGACCCATTATAGAATACAATTCCCCATTTGGTATGTACCTCTCAAGACATCTGCAACAACTGGAAAGGCTGCAGAAATACCTCACTAAAAGAATCACAGGCCTAAAGCAGATGCCCTATGCTGACCACCTTACAAAACTCCAGCTACACTCTGTCGCATATCGTCTTCTCCAAGCCGATCTCTGCTTAACATACAAGGCCATGTCAAATCCAGAGCTGTTGGACATGCTACACTTAAAGAAATCCCCAATCCCTCAGAGCCACATGCTCCAGGGATCTAAACCTTGTCATCACAATAAACAAAACATGCTGGAGGGATAGATTCCTGACCCAGAGACTCCCCAGACTCTGGAATAGATTGCCCATACATGTCAAGCAGAGCGTCTCTTTGGCCCTCTTCAAACGGAACCTTGGTGACTGGATGGGAGAAAGGAAATTCACCCTAGGAATCACGTCAGTCGCCCTGCTAGACAGGAGTCCAGGAAAGTAAATAATGTGGGAAGAAATAGCCAGGGAATTGTTATGGCTAGGCTTGTATAGGCCCTAGGGCCAATAGCCTAGTACCAATCTATGAACCTATGAAACACTAGATACTACAGTTCAGCAACAGCAGAAGGTTAGGGACAAAAGCAATAGCGGAGCCATACAAATTACTAGAGCTGACAAGTCCCCTGACATGTTACTAGTGAAAAACAACATAATTAAGTGATAGAAGCAGAAAATGAATGCATGTGAAAGATGGTAGAAAGTTACACAACACAAGACAGTGTGGTCAACAGAATTCAAGTGTTCATGTTAGTGCAGCCCCAATTAAAATGTATGCAAAATGCACTTTGCCAAAGTATGGAAAAACACCACTAACAAGCAACAGGAAAAATTACAGGTCAGAAACACAACATAGACAAATATGTAGGAGTGTATATAGGTTCATAGGTTCATACTAGGCTATCTGCCCTGGGGCAATTATAAGCCTAGCCCGATTCTGTATGGCTTACGTCACCCCTTGATTTGAGTATACTGTGCCTCTGTCTAATAGTGACACGGGAGTAATCCCTGGGACAAACCTACGATCCCCCATCCACTTATCGAGATTCTTCTTGAAGAGATTCAGTGAGGTGCTCTGCCTCACATGAACTGGAATTCTATTCCAGAGCGAAAGGAGCCTCTGGGTTATGAACCTGTCCCTCCAGCAAGTTCTATTTATTTCTGTGCTGAGGTTCAAGTCCCTCGAGCGTGTGGCTCTAAGGGATTTAGATTTACTGAGGTGGAGCATGTCCATTAATTCTGGATTTGACATAGCTTTGTATGTCAGGCATGGATCGCCTCGTAGTAGGCGGTATGCAACTGAGTAGAGCTGGAGTTTTTTTAACCGAGCAGCATATGGCATCTGTTTGAGACCCTTGATCCTCTTGGTGAGATACTTTTGGGGTCTTTCTAATTGCTGCAGGTGTCGGGTAAGGTACATCCCAAAAGGGGCATTGTATTCTATGATGGGCCTGATGAGGGATGAATAAAGGGGCACAATTACCTCTCTTGATCTAGATGTGAAACCCTTCGTGATGAGGTGGGCTATGTAGAAGGTCTTTCTAACCACTTTGGCAATGTGGTTTGCAAAGGAGAGACTGCTATCAACTTGGGTCCCCAGGTCCCTAATAACTTTCTCTGTACTTAATGGGTTTCCGCCTATGTGGTAATTTGTGGGAACATTGTTTTTGCCAAAGGGTATGACTATACATTTTTTGGCATTTAGCTTTAAACCATGGCGCTGGCACCAGTTATCTGTCTCTGAGACCTTTTTGAAGGATGTTTGTGTCAGCTGGAGAGTTGATTATGGCGCCCAGTTTGCGGTTGTCTGCGAACTTGGTGAGCCATAGTCCTCCCACGTTTGCCTGTACCTCAGAAAAGTACATACCGAACAAGAGTGGTCCCAGGACACAACCCTGTGGGACGCCACTTGTGACCGGTTTCGAGTCTGACATGGCTCCAGCAACTCTCACTCTCTGGGTTCTGTCTTTGAGCCAGTTTGCGACCCATCTTGTGACATAGGGGTTTATATTTACGCTGGATAGCTTATCTATGATGCCCGAGTGGGGTATTGTGTCAAATGCCTTTGCAAGGTCCAGATAGGCTGTGTGGACTACCTTCCCTTCATCTATGGCTTTGGTGACCGTTTCAAAGAAGTCAACCAGGTTCAAAAGGCAGGATCTGCCCTTGACAAAGCCGAACTGGGAAGGATCTAGTGTCTGTAGGTCCCCAATGTCTTTGTTTATGAGCTCCATGATGATCCTCTCCATAGCCTTGCAGACTAAGCTAGTCAGGCTTATGGGGCGATAGTTTCCAGGGTCCGTAGAGGCTCCACCTTTGTGGAGTGGGACCACTGTTGCTGTACGCCATTCTGTGGGCACATATCCTGTAGTGAGGCTGAGATTGTATAGCTGTTTTATTTGAGAGATTAGTTCCTCTTGTAGTTCATGTAGGACGCAACCTGGGACGCCATCTGGTCCCATGGAAGCAGTGTTTTTTGCTTTGGAGAGGGCAGCCTTCACCCGAGCATCTGAGATGTTTGGGAGGCAGCCCTCTGCCGGGATAGATACTTGCTCTTTTGGGGGGGAGGGGGGGAGAAGTTTGCACTGAACCTGTCTGCCAGGATATTGGCGATGTCTGTGGGTTCAGTGTATTTTCTGTCGTTTAGAATCAAATCAGAACAAGTCTGGGAGGTGCATCCCAGGTTTCTAACATAACTGAAAAAAGCCTTATGATTGTCTTTGGTGTCCTGTGCAATTTTTCTCTTGAAGCTGGACTTGGAGGATTTTATGAGGGATCGTAATTTTTTGCTAGTACTGATCAGAGATGCCTTCCCTATTAGGGATTTTGCTCTATCATGTAGTAGCTTCCTCCTTCTGTTGTACAGTTTATTTATGGCAGGGGTCCACCAGACTGGACGCCTGCCTTTGGATGATTGGGTCTTGGTTTTGTTTGGGATAGCATGATCCATGCACTCCTGGAGATGTCCGTAGAATGCATTTATATAGGATTCTGCAGTTTGGGCTGTAGTTTCCACTGGCCCTGGGGCCTTGAAGGATTCCACTCGGTTTTGAGAAGTGAGAAGTTTGCTTTTGAGAAGTTTTTCACTGTGGTTTTCTGGGCTGGGGGTGGGGTCGGGATGTGGACATCCAGTGAAATTAATTTATGGTCTGATCTTACCAATGAGGGATATACTTCTGGTGTGGAGCATAGAGTCCCTATGTTGGTAATGATCAGGTCTAGTATGTTGTCCCCTCTTGTGGGAGTGGTGACTAGTTGTTCCATAGCATTTGAGTTTATAATTTCCAGGAACCTTTGGGCTAAGGTGCTGGGGCTTGAGTAGTGCTCCCAGTCAATGTTTGGGTAGTTGAAGTCATCCAATATAATGGTGTTCGGAGAGATCTTCATATTCTCCAATGTTTTCAGGAAAGCCGAATGGGATTCCTGACTTTGAGAGGGTGGTCTGTAGGATGCTATAAACTGAAAAGCAGTCTGTGCTGTTAGTTGCACATGGATGGTCTCAGATACTTTGTGCAATGCCACTAACCCTGGAGGTGTGGATATCCTTGATAAATATGGAAACTCCCCCTCCTTTTCTGGTTCAGTCCAGGTTTTGGGGCCGAAAAGCATGATACGAGGTATAGCCTGGTAGTGCTGGGGTGCTCTCTGGAGCCTTGAACCAGGTTTCTGTCACTGCACAGATATCGATGTTCTCCATACTGAGGAGAGCTTCAAGTGTGTGCATCTTGAGGTTAAGACTTCTGGCATTTAGTAGCATTACCCTTAGTTTCTTGTTCCTTGTGCTGTCTATGGGGGTGGGTTTGACTTTTGAGCCTTGCCTAAAAAAGGCACTATGGGGGTGGCAAGAGCCTTTGCCAATATCCGAAAGCCCAGTGGTGACAGGTGCAAGCCGTCCCTAGCGAAGCAACGTGGCTTATCGAGCATGTCATCCCAGGCTGACAGACACTGGATCCCCTTTGAATGACACCAAAATTTTAGCCAATTGTTATAATCGATCATTTTGTCTTTGTACTGTGGCATCATTCTAGGTGAGGGTAAGATGCTGCTCAAGGTCAGGGTCATACCAGCCTGGGCTACATTATCAGAGAGCTCCTCTATGTCTCTTTTCATGTAGTCCAGGGAGGTACGTCTCAGGTCATTCACACCAGCATGTACAATGACAGAGTCATATTTGTATTTGCTTTGGAGTGACCTGAGTGCTTGCGTTATGTGTCGGATCCTAGCACCCGACAGGCAGCTCACCGTGACCTTCTCTTTATTCAGCCTGGTGAGCAGGACGTCAGTGTGTCTGACAATAGAGTCACCTATAACAAGAGTATCAGGTGTGTTATTCAGCCTTAAGGGCTGTGGCTGCTTTGCACACTGACTTTGTGGGTTATGTGTTGTGTGTGTTTTGTTTTGAGGTAGCGTTTGCTTGGATGTCTGCTTTGGAGGTCTCTGTTGCTTAGGTAGATTTTTATTTAGAGCCTCCGAGTATGTTTTTGTGTATTTATGTGTTTGGTTCGCTGATGTGGTGGGACTATGTGATACTGGAATTGTGTTGTGTGAAGTTACCTTCTCCTCCTGACTGGTTACACCAGTTTTGAGATGAGAGCCCAGCCTCCAGTTTGGCTAAATAGTTGCATCTCTCACATATATTTGAACCTGTTTGGAGGAGGAGAGGGTTGTCCGTGTACATGAGACAGTTGTAACATTGCCTCAAAATTCCCAGATTCACCAGCTGGACTGGAGAGGAAACCATTGACTGACCTTTGGACATGCTAGAGTAACAGGGAAACTGAATTTAAGACGGACCAATAGAGGACAGGGTAAGCGTAGAGAGTATAAGAGTAAGTAGTGCTTATGGTTTAATAGTGCTAACTTGTAGGATTACTTAATTGGACCAGTGAAGGGCCTTAGAATGAGAATATGGTGTTTAAATTGAGAGATAGAGCAGTTCTAAGGGAAAAAGTGAAGAGCAGACTTTGTGGAGCCAGGAATAGTTTAAACCCAATTAGGTGGCGCTGCCCGTTGTTGCGCTATGCTCAAAAACGCGCAAAGCAAAAGAGGGTTTTAAGAGAGGAAGATGAAGGAGTTTTGGAATTGACCCAAAATGGCCAATAAAACTACAGTTTCAAGTCAGTAACCACTCCCACAGGGGCAGGCAGGCTGCTCAATGTTTTTCACTGCCACTGATCAACAGAGATACTTTCCTTTAGCCCAAGCAAAAAATGGCCTCACAGAAACTTACAAACAGTTCAAGAACAGCAAGCCTGTAACTGAACTTTTTTAAATCTCAGAAAAGTGGGGAAAAAAGCAAGATTTTTTTTTGTTTTTTCAGAGATAGCAGAGGTTAACAAGTATCAACAAGTTATAACAGTGCAGTAAATGACCCCACACAAGAGTCCTAGGCCAATATCTCTGTTAATGTTTTAACTGGGGAATATTTTTTAAGTGTGATCCAAATATTAAACCATGTAGGCACTGCTAAAATGAATACAAAGGTCTGTGTATTGGTACTGAAAAGTGCAAATTATCAGGCTACACTAAATATCAAGGTGTCTCCTCAGAAGTGTGGTCTCAATGTTCCTTTCCACTTGGAAAGGTTGAATGAGAGGTGGAGAAGTAATACAAAATGGTCGTTATTGAAAAAAATATTAGGCTCTGCAGCATAGGTTTTGCCCAGAGCAACACCTCTAAAACCTAAATGTCCAGGTAAATGTGTCTGGCCATAAGCGTTTCTAATGGAACAGAGAGCACAGACTCCTCATACCTGTAGTGGATGACATCATAAATGAGAATAATGCAACACAGGTAGCTAAGTAAACTGAACCTTTGCATTCCATTAAATGGACTGCCACACAAGCAACTGAAAACCACCGTCACTTTCCCAAACATACAGTCTTGTTAAGGTGCAAAAGATTGGTATTTACGTTCAGCTGTCTTTCTGAACTCTTGCAGGATGTGACAGAACTAACAAAGGATCAAGAATACAAACAGCTTCAGTGATGACATTACAGTGTACTGCCTTATAAGGTTAAATTACCAAGCTTAACTACTGGCCTTCAAGAAGACCTGTACCGACATTTTTGCTTCCTGTACAAATCAAATTTATTTTTGAAAGATGTTAATAACGGACTTCTAACAGTAAGCAAAAGTGCAGCCCAAAACCTTGGAAGGAGTTGCATGATCTGACACATTTTTATACTATTGTTATTAATTTTTAATATCAAGTTCTCCAATCTGGTATCTGCACCCAGGGGGCATTTTCAAGGTAGGGGCTTTAAGAGAGAACTAGATCAGACATTCCCTTACAGTTCAGTCCGAGGCCACCTCTAAGAAAAGCAATAAAATAATTCCTTTAGTACTTATGAATAGGTTGTTTTCCACCCGTCATTTTTTAGCAAGGAATCTTGTACCTTTTCAAATTTTATCAGGTGGCTTCTTCAATGATTAAAGAAATGCAGAACAGCATTCAATAACGGGAAAAATCAGCGAGTTATAAAATGGTACCATGCTCTCTCAAGTGACAAGACATGCTCTTTACAACTAAATGGGCTACAGATGTATGCTTTCCTGAATACTTGCCCTATCTGCAATAGTTTTTTTGTAAAAATACTTAAATTCTTTCCGTACAAGTATGTGCTGGTGGCATGCAGAGACAAAGCTCTGACTACTGACTCAGGCATCCCAAAAAAGAGCAAACCTGAACTCGCAACAATATTGCTAGGTTCACTGCAAATCAGCCCTACAACCCTGACCATTGCCTCTTTCTCTCTCAGAACACTAAACTGGCTCAGATTTACCCACCAGCTCCTACTATCCCCAACTGCTCCTTACTCACTTCATCCTCAAACCTCCCCCCCCCCCCACTATTTCCTGCCTCATCTCCCTAAATATACCTTACCTAACAACTCTATGAAGCTCTGACCTATCCCTCTTAACCCTCTCTACAAACCCAAAACAAGAAACGGCCAACACGTAAATACTCAATTGCCTCAGCTTGGAACAAACTTCCACTGAACATTAGAACTTCACCCAATACTAACTCCTTCAAAAAAACTTTAAAGGAAACACTATTAGACCCATGGATTTGCTCTTGCCAAAGCACAACCTAACTGTCTCCCTACCCTTCCCTTCACTCTCCCATACCCCTTCTATTCTGCCTGAACAGCTGTCCCTAACTTTTTGCTGTTTATCTACTTCACCTTTTCCTGAGCCTACTAGCTGTCCTGCTCTACATCCTAAGTTCAATATGTAACGAAAATCACAATCATGGACTGCTGTTTTCATCCAATTCATTGCCTGCTGACTTGTATATTTGTTGTCTGTAATCCTAATATTTCCTTTTTACCCTACGTGATCACCTTATAAGAACTGCTTTGTAATTTTAGCATTTTGTAATATTCATTTTAACCTGCATTTAAAAATGTACTGTTTGGAGCTTTTCTCCCCTGGCCTCTGCTGAAAATGGGCCTTGGCTCAGTTAAACGTGCCCAGGTAACAATTGTCAAATAAATAAATGTTGCTCATCTGGAATGCAGAATGTGACCAGTTGCTGCAAGACAGCTCCCAGCACCTCAACTATGGCTCTACATACAGTTTTGCCCTATGGATTAGGCTACAAGGCCAAATAGCCGGAACGTCAGGGGCCTTGCCAAGCAAAGACATGTCAAGGACTGTCCAGTAAGGAACTATGGAAGTACCTGTGGGAGAATATGAGGTGCACTGGAGCACAGCTCAAAGGTATATAGCAAGTCAAGAGGGACAGCTCAAGAAGACAATATCTTGCCACTAAATGTCACAACCAATGAAAAAGGTCATCTAAGAGAAAGTCTGAATCCCAAAAAAATTGAGAGGAGAATTTTTCCTCCTCTTTTGGCATGATGGCACTCATTACACTAAAGATGTCAAGAAGACAACTCAGGCAACAAAAATGGAAAGGGCCGTCACCAAGCTTAGGGAACCTGTAACAAAGAAGATAAGAGACCCTGTACAAGTACTAGAAATATTTTGGAAATTTTTGCATTTGTATAAAGCAGAGAAATATGGAAATCAGGAAAAGCTACAAATGGAAATGTTTATGGAATAATTAAATATGCCAAGGTTAGAGGTAGATGAGGATCAATTAAGGAAGGGATGAAATAAAAATGGCTATGTATAACCAAATCTACAGGAAAGTCCCCAGGAATAGATGGCATTCCTGTGGAAGTATGGAAGTTAGGAGGAAAAAAGTGAAAGATCTGGAAGGTTTTGTTTAACAGTATTTTAAGAGAAGTACCTGCATCCTGGAAGAAGGTGGTGGTAACGGTAACAGCTAAAGAGGATAAAGATCTGACGGATCTAGCTTCATACAGGCCCATTTTAATACTAAACCATGACTATTAAGTGTTTATGTCTATAATGGCTAAAAGAATGGCAAAACTGATAGATATGGATGTGTGGTTTTGTGGAGAGGAGGCGAACATAGGACAATATTAACAGAACACTGATGATCCAGAGGGAAGCAGAATGTAAGAAAATACCACTTTTATTGGTTGGTGTTGATGGAGAGAAATGAGCAGGGCAATTGAAGCATTTGCTTTCCCTGATGCAATTATAAGGTTGATTACAAGAATATATGAGGGATCAGAGGCAATAATTAAAGTGGGTGAGGTCCTCTCCAACAATTTCTGCTCAAGTAGAGGAACCAAGCAGGGTTGTCGGCTTTCCCCTTTGTTGTCTGCATTATATTTAGAACCACTGGCAAAGAAAATAGGGGATTCAGAAATTAAAGGATATAACTAGTATGGTAGTCAGGAAAAGCTGGCTATATTTGCAGATATTTTATACGACAAAACCAAAAAGGGACATTATAGTGTTGTGGAACATTTTAAGACAGTTTCAAATCTTCTCGGGATACAAAATTAATGAAATTAAAACAAAGGCAATAATCGTAAATTATGTACCTACACACGAATTGGCCCAACAATATCCATATTTATGGGGATATGATAAAATGAAGTATTTAGGAGAACGGATTAGAAATTACTCTGGATATGTGGGAAGAGACTAAACAGACGATGATGCAAAATTGAGAAAATGGAAGCTTTATTATAGGGATACGGACACTAAGATGCAAGTCATTAAAATGTTTTTAGTCCCTTTAGTCTTATACACAGGTCAGGTATATTTTTATCAACCAGAGGAGAAGCTGTGGATAGCAATTGAAGAGTTGAAGATTTTATCTGGGAAGGGAAGACAGCAAGGATCAAGTGGGATAAGATGATTCTTCCAAATGAATAGGACGGAATAGGAGGATTATCCAATTTGAGGGGGTATTTTACAGCAACACGGTTAAGATTCTTGTACATAGCACAAGCAGAAAACTGTAATTCAAAGTGGAAAGGAATGATGCTGACACAGGCAGGAGGCTCAGTTAAGAAAGAGAGATTGGGATTTTGGATGCAGACTCTTAAGGAGAAAGTACAGTTGTGTACCTACCATAAATGTAGATGTTGAGTGTATTCACTGTTGCAGTCATTACTCTTGGGTTATCCTGCTGGCAGGCTACCCGCAGTCGGCCAGAATTCCAAAGACTAGGTCCGGTGTGGGTTGCTGTCGCTTCTCCCCCGACGTCAGTGCGCCAGGGGTATAAAAGATGCAGCTGATGCCATTTTCTTCAGTTTTTCTTGCCCCAGATGTCAGGTGCCCCCAAAATGATAGGCTAAAAATATTATGCCAGTAATTATGCATGCAGTAAAATAAACATTTCATCTACAAGCAAATACACCACATAGGTTGTATAAGATAGAGAAGTATAGTAAGTCCCAGCAAAGAAGAGGGAGATGGATGGAGGGTGGGTAACCTGGACTGCAACAGTGAATACACTCTAACATCTACATTTATGGTAGGTACACAACTGTACTATGTTCATCGTGTTTCACTGTTGCAGTCATTACTCTTGGGTTGAATCCCAAAGCTAAGGCTGGGTCTAAATAGGATTAGGAGAGGCTATAAGGCCTTGCAAAACTGCAGTGGCGAAGCCTGCTCTGGATTTAGAGTAGAGAGGTAAATGGTAGTGCTTTGTAAAAGTGTGCACTGAACTCCAAGTTGCAGCCTCTAAAATGTCTTTGGTTGGTACTCCTCTGAGAAAGGCTGCTGAAGTGGCTGCTGCCTTGGTAGAATGAGGCCTAATGCCCTTGGGCACTGATTTGCCATGTTGTGAGTAGCAGAAATGAATGCAGTGGCCTATCCATTTTGAAATAGTCTGTTTTGAGATAGGTTTTCCTTGAGATCCTGCAGCATATGCCACTAAAAGTTGCTCAGTTTTTCTGAAAGCTTTAGTTCTGTCCAAGTAGAAACGTAGTTGTCTGTGTATGTCCAAGGAATGCAGAAGTCTCTCACCATTATTCTGTGGGTTTGGATAAAAGGTAGGCAAATTAATGGTTTTTGGTTAAGGGCCACATTGAACACTACCTTAGGCATAAATGTTGGGTTCATCCTTAAGAAACCCTGTCTGGATGGAAAATGATGAAAGGTTCCACAGCCATGAGTGCCTGTAACTCAAACTCATCTTGCAGAGGTTATTGCTAGGAGCAGAGCTGTTTTCCAAGATAAAAACTTTATATCAGCTGTATTGGCTGGCTCAAAAGGCGGCAGTGTGAGTTTTTCCAAGACATAATTGAGGTCCCATGCAGGTATTGGGGCTCTCCTTGGAGGTCTTAAGTTTATGGCCCCTCTGAGGTACTGTCTTAGCAATGGATGGGAAAAAATAGGAGGTTCCGTATTGTAATGAGCTGAAATTGCAGAGGCATGAATTTTAATTGATGAAAAGGATAGGCCTTTGTCCAGCATCTCAGTTAGGTATTGTAAAATCTGAGGAATATTTGGTACAGATGTGTCAATTCCTTGTGCCTGGATCCAAGCACAGAATCTTTTCTATTTTTCTGCATAAGATTTTCTGGTACTGGGCCTCCTGGCCTCCAAAATAACATCCATCACTGCTTTAGAGAGAGTTGTGCTTTGAATGGTTACATTATCCGCCATGCTGCTAGATTTAGGGTCCTGAGTTGGCTGTGCAGAATCTGATTGTTTTGCTGGGTCAGTAAGTGAGGAATTAGAGGCAATGTCCAAGCTGGGCCTTGAGACAAGCTTTTTAGGATTGGGTACCAGTGCTGGCATGGCCAGTCTGGGGCAATCAGAATCATTCTTGGCTTCTCTTGTCTGACCTTTAGGAGTACCTTGGGGAGGAAAGGCATATACTGTTAGACTTTTCCAGTTGAATGACAGAGCATCCACTTTCCATGCTTGCTTGTGATAAGTCCTTGTGCAGAATTTCTGTAGTTGGCAGTTGTGAGGGGATGCAAATAGATCTATGTCTGGGTATCCCCATTTCTCTGTTATGCTGAAGACTTGTGGATCCAGTTTCCACTCGTGGGGATCCGTAAGGTTTCTGCTTAGTTCGTCTGCCAGAGTATTGTTCTTTCTTGGCATGAATTGAGCTTGCAGGTGTACTTGATAAGTCAATGCTGTGTTCCACAAAGTCATGGCTTGTCTGCAGAGGGAGTAGGAATGTGTGCCTCCCTGCTTGTTTAGGTACCACATGACTGTAGTATTTTCCGTCCTTATCCGTAGTTGTCCTGGATGGAGTAGATCCTTGAAAGCTGTCAGGGCATTCTGAACAGCTAGCATCTCTTTTTGATTGATATGTAGATGTATTTGGCTTGTGGACCATGTGTCCTGAATACATTTTCCTGCCATGTGTGCTCCCCAGGCATAATCTGATGCATCTGTTGTTATTGACTGCCTGGCTGTGGGTAGAGTGAATGGCTGTCCCTTGTTGAGGTGACAGGCATGAACCCACCATTGAAACTCCTGCTGCAGGCAAGGAATGAGTGTAATCAATGCTTCTAGGCTTTGACAATGTTGAGTCCAGACACTTTTTAGGTACCACTGAAGTTTCCTCATATGCAGTCTGGCATATGGAATTAGCAGAATGCAGGATGCCATGAAGCCCAAAGCCTGCAGAATTTTTCTTGCAGATAACTGGGTCTTTGTTGCCAACAATTTGAAGTAAGAAGTTTGTTGCCTTTGTTTGTCTGGCATGAGATAAGCCATCGGGGCAGTTGTATTTAAGCTTGCACCAAGGAATATTATCTCTTGAGAGGGTACTAGTTTTGATTTCTTTTTGTTTACTGTGTACCCTAGGCAAATTAATCTTTTTACGAATGCCAGATGCTTTAGTAGAGTGTCCTTGTTCTCTGCTTGTATAAGGCAGTCGTCCAAGTAAGGATAAATTTGAATTCCTCTTTCTCTGCAAAATGCAATTACTGGTGCCAGGCATTTTGTGAAGACCCTGCACGCAGTAGATAAGCCAAAGGGCAGTGCAGAGAATTGGTAGTGCATTGAGCCAGCTATGAATCTGAGGTATGCCTCTTTTAGGTCCAAAGTTATAAGCCAAGCCCAGCCCAGGCAGAAGCTGCTGCAGAGTTAACATTTTGAATTTTGGAACGTACAGAAATGTGTTTAGAAAAGACAGGTCCAGTATTGGTCTCCAGGCTTTGTCCTTTCTGGGAACCAAGAAAAGTCTTGGGTAAAATCCTTGTCCCTGCTCTTGCTGTGGTACTTGCTGAATGGCCCTCATTTGCATAAGGGACGAAACTTGTTTTTGTGCCTCTGCCCATTGATTGTGTGGCAGGTTTGGCATACCTTTTGCCTTTGGCAGGGTGTGAACATGGAACCTGTAGCCCTGGGACACTACATTCAATACCCATTTGTCCTGGGTGATCATGTGCCAATTTTGAGAGAAAAGTGCTAGTTTTCCCCCTAAGGGGGCTGCAAGAAGATAAGTGCTTGGTGCTGGCAGAGGCAAGTCATTGGGACCGTTTCCTGTATGGCTGTGCATTGTCTTCTCCACTTTTGGAGGTAGAAGCGCCCCACTGTTTAGGCCTGTATGAGCCCTGGGGCTGGGATCTGCCTCTGGGACGTCTGTATCTGCCTCTTTGTGGCCTGTCCGACACTGGAAAGGATCAATTCTTTGTAGGCCAGTTCCTGCTAAATTTTGGTGGCTGAACCTGTAAGAAATCCTTTACTGTTTGCATAAATTTCGCTTTGTCCTCCATTTTCTTCAAAACCTCCTCTGCTTTAACACCAAATAAAGTATCATGCTGTAATGGAGCATCTAATAATTTTGCTTTAACATGATCAGGCAGATTTTGTTCCTTTAACCAAGCATGCCTCCTAATGACAGAACCCGTAACTGCGGCCCTGCAGGAGGCCTCCAGAGAATCAAAACCACATTGCAATGTATGCTTTCCCACTTGTTCAGTTGCATGCAATAAATCCTGTATTTCCTTATTTTCTGTACAATCAGAATTATTCAACATTTTCTGTTTTAACAGTGACATTAATTATTGCTACTATTTACTCATATGAAATTGACAATTTAAAGCCCTCACAGCCAAAGTAGCAGAAGTGTAAACCTTTTTCCCCCCATCTGTCTAGTGCCCTTGAATCCCTGTCAGAAGGGACAGGGTTTTTTGCAGTAGCGGCCTTAACCCCCTTGGCACCCTGAGAAATAGTTTCTGGGTCAGCAGCAGGATTTTTATAAAGAAATGTATGTGAATCAGGAACCCTGTCGTATCTGTCTGGTTTAACAGGAGCTGGAGGTAAGGAGTCTGGAGAAAGGCCAGACTCTGAAAATACATCTACAATGTCTAGCACAGGGGGAATAGCAAGAGGCCTGTGCTGAGGAAGTAAAAGAAAATCTCTTAGCCTTTTCTTTGAGTCTGAGTAATCTTGGCTCTCTGTGGAAGTGCTCCCTCATGGTATGCAGGGTTTCCCCAAAAGAATAATCCTCAGGAGGAGAGGGCTGAAGGAATGGATTTTTCAGCATCAGAATCCTCATAGGGAGGGAAGAGTATTCCTGTACAGAAGAGGAGTCAGAGGAAATGGAAACCTGATCTGAAGAGTCATAGTCTGTCTCTTGCCTAGGCCTCTTGTCAGGAGGGGGATGGGAACCCCTGATCAAGGTAATAAGGTCTTCGGCCATTTTGAGTATCTGTTTCTTAGGCCATTTTGAGCATCTGTTTCTTAGGCATGGAAGTCTGTCCTGGAGAATGCTGTACTTGTTTCTTTGTCTTTAAAGCTGCTGTAGTCTTTGCTTTTGAAGTGGAAGTAGGCTTTACATATAGCTATGTAGGTCTGAAAACACCTTCAGAAGCCGATGCCTACTCAGCGGCTCTGGACCCATCTGAGGGAATGATTTCAGAGTGTCCAATACCTTGAGCATCCAGAGGCCTAGCTGGCTCCACGTGGGAGTCGTCAGCGGCCTGTGGTTTTGAGGTAGCGGGTGTCAGCGGCTGCGAAAGCGCCTCACTGAGAACTGGCGACTGGCTTAACTGAAGCCTCGTCGGTTTTGGATCTCTGATGCCTGTCCTTCTCTTTTTCCTTGCGGTTTTTAGAAACTCCAGTCGTCGGCTGTTCTGACGGCATTATGTTATTGAATTTTCGGCCAAAGTAATAAGCAAAATCAGACAGACGCTTAATAGTGCGTTTGTTGAATCTAGCACAAAACAGACAGCTAGCAACGTTATGATCAGGGCCTAGGCAAGGAATACAGTAAGAATGATAATCCTTATGAGGTATTTGCTTCCCACAAGAAATATAATTGTTAACTTTTTCTGACATCGGTCTGGAGCAAGAAAAAAGTTTCCCCAACGGGGTACTTGGCTTTAATGAAAATTTCGGATCTGAAATTCGTCGGTGAAAATCTCAGGAGTTGGCCGACCGGCACTTGCGAACTGCTTTTGCTTCGGGCACCATACGACAAGAAAGACTGAAGAAAATGGCGTCGGCTGCATCTTTTATACCCCTGGCGCACTGACATCAGGGAAGAAGCGACAGCAACCGACGCCGGACCTAGACTTTGGAATTCTGGCCGACTGTGGGTAGCCTGTCAGCAGGATAACCCAAGGGTAATGACTGCAACAGTTAAACATGATGAACTTCAACAAACATCATACAGAGTATTATATTCATAAAATAGCAGGTAGTATTCCAAGAACCAAACCAGCATGACAATGAAGAAGAGAGATTTTGCTGATAGTGATGACTGTGGTCAGGGATACAGATAACAGGTAAGAGAGGCTGGAATTTACTGGCGAAAACTGGCAAACAAACCAAGGTATTGGTATCAAATAACTAGAAAGGGAAAGGTAACAGAATGGGAAGAGGCCAAGAATTTATTTGGAATGCAGGTTAGAAATTGTCTTCCCTATCAAGGATTGATATCAGGGGGGGTCCTGAATAAAACACCAGCAATGGTCGAGTTTTTAACAGAATCTAGAACAAAAGCTGCCGTTAAAAAAGGAATTAGTAAAGCATATAAAATACTGTATTATAATTATAAGAAACAATCAGAGGAGCTTAGAAAGGACTGGTAAGAGATTGGATAAGCAATTCACAGAGACAATGGGAGGATGTATGTGTATCTCCCAATATGCAACAAAGTCTAGAAGATTTAGGATCATTGCCTGGAAGTGTTTACATAGGTCATTTTTATACCGCAAGTAGACTCCAAATAATTTTTCCTCAGATGGATAGCAAGTGTTGGAGGCGTGATAGGCAAGAAAGAGGTGGCTGGGAACATATTTTCCGGGAGTATAATGAGCTGGCAAAACTTTGAGGATTCCCAAAGAGACAAACTGCACTCACAAATATGAAGGCACCCAGGACACCAAGACTGTTGCACACTTCTTTATTCACAATTCACAGGTTAAGTGCTTTCATCCAATTGCTGTTGGACTTCCTCAGGACAATGAACATTACGAACTCAACCTTTTTATAGCCCTCCCTGGAAATCAGTTAAACAATTAAAACTAACAGGTATTTTAAAATTCCCTTAAACATCAGTTAAAATTGCATAGTACTGCACCAAACCCACCTATCTGTTAGACACATAAAATGCATGTTAAAATTCAGAATACTCTCTCATTCTGACAATAAAATACTAAACAGTATCAAAAAATTGTTGCCAACTTATCCAAGTAAATTAAGTAAATGCTACGTACACTAGTGTTGTGTATGTTAATCTAAAATGTGTTTAATTTTTAGTATGGCTGCAATACTGACACTGTCATTAATGCCAGGAAAAATGGTGGCATTCAATCTCAATTGCCACCTTAGTTCACATGCATCTAAATCCAGATCAATCACCCTGCCCTGCCTGTCCTTCAACTGTTGTAATACCAAAAATTGAAACTTGTGATTTGGATTTTGCATTACATGTCTGTCTAGGGCATTTGTTGACTTCATATTTTTAATGTCAACACTGTGCTCTCTAATTCCGTCCTTAAATTGCCTGCTGGTCTTGCCAACATAAAAGGCAAAACAATGCTGACAGTCACATAAATTAAATTTCTGCTGTTAAAACTGAAATGATCGTGGAAGTAGAACTTTCTTCCATTAATGAATACAGTACCACATGTCTCACAAATATATGTGCATGCATTGCATCTGCCTGATTTAAAATTACCAGGCATTCTACTGCTTTGTTGTGAGTCGATATGAGCCCCCATTTCCAAATATTCTTTGAAACATCTGTCTCTTCTATATACTATTCTGGGGGATCCCCCTATCTTATCTACAAGGGAGTCATCAGCTACTAATATCCTTCAGTTTTTGAGGATGATGCGAGCTACCCACTCAACATCTTGATTATACGTGGTGATAAACAAATCGTTCCCCATTTTGTTTTTTATATTTACCTGGTTGTTGCATGGCATGCTAAAACCACTGCCATAGTCCACATTCCCACTCAAAAAGGCCCTATAGACACGCTCAGTGCTTTTGTGTCTGACCTCCTCTGCCAAAATTTTACAAAGAGCCTTGGGGTAACCCCTTTTGATAAACAAGCTTGTCATATACTCTGGTTCCAATAAAAAATCTTGGTCAGCTGATGTCACTCTGGCAGCCCTTAGATATTGTCCTTTGACAATGGATTTCTTCTGATGGTACGGGTGCCAACTACCAAATTTTAAATAAGAATTGGAAAATGTGGGCTTCCTGAAGATTATGGATTTCAAGATGTTACTCCTATTGTCAATAGTTAAGCTAACGTCCAGTTACGAAATTTTGGCCCTACTGTACTCATGGGTGAATTTGAAGAAATCAACTGTGTGGTTAATGTACTGTAAAAAGTGTTTCAATGTCTCTGTCTCCTTCCCACACAATAAAAATCTTATCCAAGAATCTGGTTTAATGCCTTACATATGCCCAAAATTCACTGGGGAAAATGTGTTCTTGCTCCTAGTAGGACATAACTAAATTTGCATATATGGGGGCACAACCTCCCCCCATAGCCACACCAGTCACTTGCTTGAAATATTGTCCCTCAAAGTGTAGAAAGTTGTTGTTTAGTACCACCTCCATTAGTGTAGCAAGGATGTTAACTTCATCCTGATCAAAAAGGCTGGTTCTCCCCAACTGCATCCCCAGCCATTCTATCCCAATGTCATGGGGTATTACTGAGAATAAGTTACATACGTCTATGGTAACTAAATATGTGTTCTCAGTAATAACTACTCCATTCAAATGTTCTAAGAACTGCCAAGAATCCTTTGTTATGTAAGAGAAGGCCCCCAACCCTTTTTGCAAGTGATGGCCCAAATATTCACTAATAAAGCACGTCTTGGCTCTTTTAGCATCCACAATGGGCCTGAACTGCAAAAATTCAAGGCCCTTGTGGATTTTTGGGATACCAAAAATATTCGGTATAACTGGGTAGTCGTTTTTGAGAAAATAATTGTTTTCGTTTATTTGACCTTGATATAACATATCTATCAGCAGATCTAATTTTCTGTAGGCTTTATATATTTTATTGAGATTGCATTCGCGATACGTATCCTCAGATAATGTGTTCATCTTATTGAAATAATCATTACTATCAAGAATCACACCACCACTACCCTTATCCGGTTTCAATATTTGGATACTGGTATCCCTGGCCAATCCCAACAATAAATCACTTTCCTCGTGTGTCAGATTGTTATATGGTTTAGATGGCCTCTGCCTATAACTGTCCCTTATATCCATTTCACAAACCTTCGTATATGTTCCAATGGTTGCATTCAAAGGGGGGGTTAAAATAGCTAGGTTTCCTCAGCACCTTGCCTGGCTCTTCATGCCTTACCCCATTAAACCATGCTTTTAGGTTAATTTTTCATGTAAACATCTTCAAGTCTATTAGGATATTCACGGCAGAAAGTACGACAGGTGCCAGAAATCACAAATCCAAGTTGTTTATTTAACTCTTCAGACAAAAAAGGGGTGTCGCCATGGGCAACCCTTGTGCATCAGCATATGCCAATATAGTCCTACATTATTGGGAGACTAAATATATTTTTTCATCTGACTGGTTTAAATCTATCATACATTACCAGAGGTATTTGGATGATATCTGTATCCTGTGGAAGGGGGACTTGATTGAACTAGACAACTTTATCCAATACATTAACTCCTCAACTGACTTTTTGAAGTTTACCTACACAGCCAAGGTGGATTACTTACATTATTTAGATGTCAACTTAGAAAAGAATTTAGAACTTCAAAAGTTTCAATCAAGTATCTTCAGAAAGAACACTTTCTCCAACATGTTTCTCCACTTTGATAGTGATCACCCTTTACCCCAAAAGAAAGGGATCATTAAAGGCCAACTCATAAGGGCTTCCCGTATTTGTAGTGAAGACACACTATTTCAGAAAGAAATACAGACCTTAAGAGCACTGTTTATGGAAAAGAACTACCCCAGACATATATTTGACACTCTTTACACAGAAATTCTTTCTAAAAGAAAAGATTAATTTTATCCATTACTGGGTGAGGCGCATAGACAGGCCTTAGACAGTAAACATAAAGATTTGGGGGGTAAGGAGAAAACTTTTATTCACACTTCTAATATTAATAGTCTAGATATAGAAAAAACAATTCTTAGATATTGGCCTATATTATCGATGAATGAAGGCATTAATAAAATTATTTCGAACAAACCACATTTTGTAAGAAAGAAAAACATGAATTTAAAAAAACTTTTTGAAAATAATAAATTAATAGGCACAAAAAACATCCATCCTGAACAAGGTACCTTCAAGTGTAGGGCATGTAAACAATGTCCCTACATGATCAATAATAAAGGCCTATATTTGAAATCAAGAAAAATCAATCTTAGCTCACCAGGTCATTTTAATTGCAGTACAAAAGGGGTTGTTTACTTTGGGTTTTGCCAAAGTTGTTTTGGATTTTACATTGGCAAAACAGAAAGAACGTTAAGAAAAAGGGTGTACGAACATTTATATGAAATAAATAAAAAAAAGGAATCTAATGCATTTTTTAAACACTCACTTACCTGTGAGCAAATGAGTTTAAAATTTTTAGTATTAGAGCAAGTGTGTTGTAACCCTAGGGGTGGTGATTGGGAGACATCCCTTGAATATAGGGAGCTCATATGGCAATTAAGATTAAATGCATCAAAACCCCCAGGACTTAATAAGACTATCAGTCTTAGCAGTGTACTCAAACTTAGAAGGGCCAAATTATAAGCGGGTGTTGGGTCAATTTTGTTAGCATCTGTTGGTGTGTTAAATCAGTTTTTAAAGCTTTTCAATTTATTGTATGATAGTAGATTTTTTAGGAATAACTTAATGGGATAATTTATATAGGTAATATATTTTACACACTTTTTCAGTATGATATTTATGTCAAGAAAATACAGTAATTAATGTATTTAAAAAAAAAAAATAGGACTTCTTCTCTTTTAAAAAAACAGGATTTCTGTTTTTTAGACAAGGTTTTAACATATTATTATCACCACAAATAGGTTAACATATAGACGTAGTACTTTGTATTTTTATTTACAATATAAATAATTGAATGACATGTTTTTTATCAGAACAACAGATTAATGATATATCAGCTATTTATTTGGTAAAAAATTCTTCTTATATTTATATTTGTTATATTTGTTGTTTCGTAGCTATAATGTATTAAACAATAGGATTGTGGAGGTAATGAACTTCAATGGGTCAATATTTGTTTTTAAAAAAATAGTTTGTTCTTCAATTTTAATTTAATTGTTTGATTGGTTAATTAAACAATTAACTGAATTTTTGGCGAATAGAAAGCTGTATTCAAGACAGAATTTGACAGCACTTTGTATCTTGACAAAGCCTGGGAGAGCCCGGGTGAAAGCGCTTGATTTAAACTTTCGTGGTGTTCTACTGGTCAAAGCCGTGTGTATTAAATAAACAACTTGGATTTGTGATTTCTGGCACCTGTCGTACTTTCTGCCGTGAGCTTTGTTTTTTACCTGGTCGGTATTTTTTGGGATTTATCCTTTTGTGTGTCTATTAGGATATTCGCCAAATCACCCCACCTACTTGGCACAAAGGTGAATATCTTTGCTAATAAATCAGCATGTGTTGTATAGATAGAATTATTGGAATAATTATAAACCTTATAGTCACCTACTGAATTGACTACAATGTTTGGACCATTATTATTGCATGTACTATTTGCTTCAGCCATGACATTGAGCAACACACTAATGCCTTATCTGTTCGCTATCGCCAGATTAATTCATATTTGTTTTATAAATAAAACTATTCAAAATAGTGGACCCGCTATCAGCAATATCTTCAGTATTAACATTTACATCTTGAAATGAATATAAGCTCAAATTACTGTCACAAATTACACCATTGCTATCCAGACCACTTTCACCATTAACAGCATGTTGCCTGAATTCAACATGCCCATCCCTGCCCTGAATTCCCATGTCATTAACATTGAAAAAAAAATGGGTACTGGAATTTCTAACAGTGCAAACATCTTGGTCCTCAAATATTGCCAATGGTTCCATGAATATTTTCAACATTTGCTTGCCTGAGAATATGTGGCTTAGTAACACTGTGTCTATCAACACCATAGCCCGGATCATTTAAATTAAAAAGTGTTACTGGTAATCAAATCAGTAGTGTCACACCTGTAGACATCATCCCCAAACAGACTCACGTCACTCTCTGAGTGTATCATTACGACTGAGGGCACTTTTACAATTATTAACGGCATGCTGACTGAGGTTTCTTAGCTCATTGCTATCACAAGCTTCCCCAACGTTGTTTTCCACCTCAATTCTATGTGTATTCAAACCGCTGTTGTAGTACAGGTGGTCTACCAAATCAACGTCACTTTCAAATCTACCACATTCAATTTGGCCCATACCCAGCGACGCAGTAACATCAGACCCATCAGGGGTGTCCGAAATAAGAAGTAAACTTGAAAGGGAACTTGAAATGGCTCATGATTTACTTAAAGTATTGGTTTACTCTTTTTTTGCTGTTTTAATAAACACATTTCTCTTGTTATAAATGCTGCTGTTACAGTCTCTTGCAACTCTAGAATCATCAAAATGTGTTGTTTCACTAGTGGAAAATGATTGTAACCAAGCTCACTCTCCACTAACTAATTCACTACCTGCTTCCCAAATGTTAAAGTTATTTTGACTAATTCCATATGAGGGAGCAGTTTTTAACTCGACAATGGCAATTGAATCAATGTTTTCACTTACATGCTCTTGCACCCCTCAAATGGAGATTCCAGATAGTAATTCTGGTGGTACCTCTTATTCCTCCGATTTTTCGGCTTGGCTCCTTGCTCGTTGTACATCCGCTCCGTGCTGCCTCTGCTCATGCTGTTTTCTCCCCTGTTTCTCAGCATCAGAATCCTCATAGGGAGGGAGAGAGTATTCCTGATCAGAAGATAAATCAGATGAAATGGAAACCTGATCTGAAGATTCATATTCTGTCTCTTGCCTAGGCCTTTTATCAGGTGGGGGATGGGAACCCCTGATCAAAGTAATTAAGTCTTCGGCCATTTTGAGCATCTGTTTTTTGGGCATGGAGGCCTGCCCATGAGGCTGTTGTACTGGTTTCTTTGTCTTTAAAGGTGCTTTAGTCTTTGCCTTTGAAGCTGAAGTCGGTTTAATGTATAACTGAGGTCTGAAAACACCCTCAGAAGCCGATGCCTGCTCAGCGGCTCCGGACCAATCTGAGGGAATAGTCTCCAAAGGACCAATACCTTGAGCTTCCAGCGGCCTAGTTGACTCCACGTGGGAGTCGGTAGCGGCCTGCATGTCTAAAGTAGCGGGCGTCAGGGACTGCGAAGGCACCTTACTGAGAACCGGCGACTGGCTTAGAAGAAGCCTCGTCATTGGTTTTGGACCTTGGATGCCTGTCCTTTTCTTTTTCTTTGCGTTTCTTGTGAATTCCGGTAGTCGGATGGCTATCCGATGACATCGTATAATTAAATCTTCTGCCAAAATAGTGTAATGCAAAACGTACCGACGCTTAATAGTGCGTTGGTTAAATCTAGCAACAAAACCGACAACTAGCAACGTTGTGGTCAGGGCCTAGGCAAGGAATACAGTAAGAATGAAAGTTCTTATGAGGTACTTGCTTCCAACAAGAAATACAATTAACTTTTTCTGACATCAGTCTGGAGCAAGAAAAAAGTTTCCCCAACGGGGTACGTAGCTTTTAATGAAGACTTCGCATCTGAAATTCGAACACGAAAATCTCAGGAGTCGGCCAACCGGCACTTGCAAACTGCTTCTGCTTCGGCACCGCATGGCAAGAAAGACTGAAGAAAATGGCTGTACCTGCAAGAAATCCTTAACCGTTTGCATAGATTTAGCTTTGTCCTCCATTCTCTTTAACACCTCTTCTGCTTTAACACCAAACAAGGTATCATGCTGTAATGGAGCAACTAATAATTTTGCTTTGACATGATCAGGCAGATTTTGTTCCTTTAACCAAGCATGCCTCCTGATGACAGAACAAGTAACAGCGGCCCTGCAGGAGGCCTCCAAAGAAACAAAACAACATTGCAAAGTGTGCTTTCCAACTTTTTCAGCTGCATGCAATAAATCCTGCATTTCTTTGTTTTCTGCACATTCAGAATTTATCAACATTTTCTGTTTAAGCAGTGACGTAACATACTGCTATTTGAGCATATGACACTGACCATTTAAAGCCCTTATAGCCAAAGTATCAGACGTGTAAATCTTTTTTCCCCATCTGTCCAATGCCCTAGAATCCCTGTCAGAGGGGGTAAAGGTTTTTGCAGTGAAAGCCTTGACCCCTTTGGGACCCTGAGAGATAGTTTCTGGGTCAGCAGCAGTGTTTTTGAAAAGGAATTTATGAGAGGCAGGAACCCTGTAGTACCGGTCCGGCTTAACAGGAGCTGGAGGTAAGGAGTCAGGGGTCAGACTGGACTCTGAAAAGACATCTACAATGATGAACACAGGCAGAATGGCTAGGGGCCTGTGTTGTGGTAGTAAAAGGAAGTCTCTGAGCCTTTTCTTAGATTCTGAAAAATCTCATCTCCCAGTGGAAATTCTCCCTCTTGGTATGCAAGGTTTCCCCAAAAGAGTAATCCTCAGGAGGAGAGGCTGAAGGGAACGATTCTTCAGCATCAGAATCCTCATAGGGAGGGACAGAGTATTCCTGATCAGAAGATGAATCAGATGAAATGGAAACCTGATCTGAAGATTCACATTCTGTCTCTTGCCTAGGCCTTTTATCAGGTGGGGGATGGGAACCCCTGATCAAAGTAATTAAGTCTTCAGCCATTTTGAGCATCTGTTTTTTGGGCATGGAGGCCTGTCCATGAGGCTGTTGTACTGGTTTCCTTGTCTTTAAAGGTGCTTTAGTCTTTGCCTTTGAAGCTGAAGTTGGTTTAATGTATAACTGAAGTCTGAAAACACCCTCAGAAGCCGATGCCTGCTCAGCGGCTCCGGACCAGTCTGAGGGAATAGTCTCCAAAGGACCAATACCTTGAGCTTCCAGCAGCCTAGTTGACTCCACGTGGGAGTTGGTAGCGGCCTGCATGTCTAAAGTAGCGGGCGTCAGGGACTGCGAAGGCACCTTACTGAGAACCGGCGACTGGCTTAGAAGAAGCCTAGTCATCGGTTTTGGACCTTGGATGCCTGTTCTTTTCTTTTTCTTTGCGTTTCTTGTGAATTCCGGTAGTCGGATGGCTATCCGATGACATCGTATAATTAAATCTTCTGCCAAAATAGTGTAATGCAAAACGTACCGATGCTTAATAGTGCGTTGGTTAAATCTAGCAACAAAACCAACAACTAGCAATGTTGTGGTCAGGGCCTAGGCAAGGAATACAGTAAGAATGAAAGTCCTTATGAGGTACTTGCTTCCCACAAGAAATACAATTAACTTTTTCTGACATCAGTCTGGAGCAAGAAAAAAGTTTCCCCAACAGGGTACGTAGCTTTTAATGAAGACTTCGGATCTGAAATTCGAACACGAAAATCTCAGGAGTCGGCCGACCGGCACTTGCAAACTGCTTCTGCACCGCACGGCAAGAAAGACTGAAGAAAATGGCGTCGGCTGCATCTTTTATACCCCTGGCGCACTGACGTCAGGAAAGAGGCGACAGCAACCGACGCCGGACCTAGACTATGGAATTCAGGCCGACTGAGGCTAGCCTGCCAGCAGGATAACCCAAGTGTAATGACTGCAACAGTGAAACACAAATAACATCATTGGTTTAAGTTACTTGGGGATTGCTGAGTAAGTTGAGTTGGTTGAGTTAAAGGTATACCCAAACTGCCAAATAGGTTGCCAGTCCTCTCATTCTGCTTGGCAGTTAGAGCCTTAATTTGAGCCATATGCTCTACCAGTTGATTAATTTGTTGAAGTAATTCCACAATTTCGTTGTTGGTGCTCAGTCTCCATGCTCCAAAGGGCCTCTCCACACACCAAACTGGATAACCAAAGAGACAAAACTGCACTCACAAATATGAAGGCACCCAGGACACCAAGACTGTTTCACACTTCTTTATTCACAATTCACAGGTTAAGCGCTTTCATCCAATTGCTGTTGGACTTCCTCAGAACAATGAACATTACTAACTCAACCTTTTTATACCCCTCCCTGGAAATCAGTTAAACAATTAAAACTAACTGGTAGTTTAAAATTCCCTTAAACATCAGTTAAATTTGCATAGTATTGCACCAACCCCACCTATTTGTCAGACACATAAAATGCATGTTAAAATTCAGAATACTATCTCATTCTGACAAAATACTAAACAGTATCAAAAAATTGTTGCCAACTTATCCAAGTAAATTAAGTAAATGCTACGTAACTAGTGTTGTGTATGTTAATCTAAAATGTGTTTAATTTTTAGTATGGCTGCAATACTGGCACTGTCATTAATGCCAGGAAAAATGGTGGCATCCAATCTCAATTGCCACCTTAGTTCACATACATCTAAATCCAGGTCAATCACCCTGCCCTGCTTGTCCTTCACCAACTGTTGTAATACCAAAAATTTAAACTTGTGGTTGGCTTTTGCATTACATGTCTGCCCAAGGCATTCGTTGACTTCGTATTTTTAATGTCAGCACTGTGCTCTCTAATTCTGTCCTTAAACTGCCTGCTGGTCTTGCCAACATAAAAGGCAGAACAATGCTGACACTTAGCCATATAAAATAAATTTATGCTGTTACAATTGAAATGACCATGGAAGTAGAACTTTCTTCCATTAATGAATACGGTACCATCTGTCTCACAAATATATGGGCATGCATTGCATCTGCCACATTTAAAATTACCAGGCATTCTACTGCTTTGTTGTGAGTCAATATGAGCCCCCATTTCCAAACATTCTAACAAACAGGTGGGGTTGGTGCAATACTATGCAATTTTAACTTTTAAGGGAATTTTAACCTACCAATTAGTTTTAATTGATTTACAGGGTGGGGTATAAAAAGGTTGAGTTAGTAATGTTCATTATTCTGAGGAAGTCAAACAGCAATTGGAGGAAGTCCAACAGCAATTGGATGAAAGCGCTTAACCTGTGGATTGTGAATAAAGAAGTGTGCAACAGTCTTGGTGTCCTGGGTGCCTTCATATTTGAAAACTTTGGGAATTCCCTGCGGACTGCTTTGCTGGAGATGGCGGGTAAGCAGATTGGACTGACTTGGGATATGATTTTTTAGAGTTATGATACAGAATCTGAACTGCCTAGACATAGTAAAGCCTTGCTGCCAGAAAAGCAATTACTAGAAAATGGAAATAAAAGTCTGGACCAACTTTACTAGAAGTAGTGAATACAGTAAGATAAAACAACTAACTGGGATCTTTAGAAAAGGGAGGGAGCAAACTACATAAGAAAAATGGGAACTGTGGGAACAATATATGCAGATCAGAAAAGTGGTTTAAGAGGCAGGATATGAATCAGCCATATAATGTTTGCAACTACAGTTTCGATGGTCTGTGATGTATACTGTTTGTAACTAAAGTGGTGCCATGTTTGTTTTTCATTTGTATAACTGTAAGATTGCCTACATCATGTGTGAAAATTTAATAAAGATGTTTGTTGGAAAAAAAAGACTGGCATGCCACACAGTCAAATAATCTTCTGAAAACTTTTGTAATCAAACTGTAGAGATAGCAGCTAAGGAGACAATAAAGCCTTAGCGGGGGATGGGGAGGGCAACCTTCCATTGGAGAGCAGTTGTAGCTGGCCCATCTGGGATAGGAGAAACGTATCAAATAGCTGCTTAGGGGAGTTGTCTACTAGAACTGTAAAGATACTCTCTTTGCTGTAACTCTGGAAGAGCTGGTATCATTCAAGGAGTTCAGACAGCTTTATGGGGCATCTAGAGATCAGCATCTGGCCCTGACATCATTGCATACGCCTGTTAGGTTTATCATCAGCAGCAGCTAGTCAAAGGAATCCACTGTCTGCTTTCAAAAGGGGCAGGACAGGTAGAGATTCCACTCTGGACTCTCATCAGGTTGGTAGTTTCCAAGACCAAAGGACATGAGTTACTACAAAGGTTGCGACAGCCTCCTATTCCTACTTGCAGTATTAGACTTGAATCTTTTGGGGCCGAGACATTTCTTTTTGTTAAATGTGATTCCAGCAGATAGTTCTCATATGAAGTGGCCTGTCTGCACAAAAAAACATATTTCTTCTAGTTTAGCTAAGTTTTCAGGTTTCTAGTCCTATTTCGTAATGTCTCTCCTGATGGCATTGTAGTGCTCACAACACAAGACACATTTTTCTCTTAAACAGAACAAACACTGGGAATGGAAATCTTTGGGCAGAATTTGTATTCCACAAGCAGACTAGCTGAAGTTTTTCCAGGGATGTCATGGATTTTGGAAATTTAGACAAGTCAAATCCCAATAACAACGTTGCAACTGGTAACATTTTTACAGTCACAATCAAATAAGAAAAGACTACAGAATAACAAAGTTCCCAACCTGGTTACTTGTTTGCTGTTCTGGAAGTTGTCTAAAAGCTACTTGGTTGATGCAGGCTACCAACATACCTTGGTATAGCCTTCTTTATTCAGGATGTCAGACCAACACTAGTTGGGGGTGGTAACATACAGGTATGTAGAAAGAAAGCTCTAGAGATCAGTCCAGAAGCTGGATATCTAGCCTGTCAGCAAATTACTACTGTAAGCAACACTACTATAACTATGAACCCTATGATAAACATTAACAACGTCATATGTAATAAATACTGTACTCCTGCTTTACTGACTATGGCAATGGTTGCAGTTCAACTACATGCATTGAATATGCTAACTAGACTTACATTTGTGCTTGCCAATATTAAACTTTCCTCTGTTTCGCTTTGTACTTCTGAATTTGGTCTGATGTTCTTTGTGTTTCACAGTTGTGGGATTTCCCGGCTGTGGAAGCCCTTGGCAGGCCCGACTACCAGAGAATAGTTTCCATCCTTCTAGAGCCTGTGGATGCCGTATCTGACGTCACTATGCTTGGATAAAAGGCTGGTCAGCCTGCTCCATGATCTTGGTTCTTTCGTGCTGGAGCCCAAAGCAGAGTGCCAGTCAGTGCAATCGGTCCACACCAGACAATGAAAACTCCAATAAACCAAAAGTACCCCTTTGGGGAACCATGTATGCTTCATTTGACTAATGTCAGAATAAACTAACAATTCTTTACTGTGGCAAACAGCTACCACATCAGGGCTTCCACTCTTTTTCTGTGACTTGCTTGGAGCTAGAACACAATGTCTCCAGCTGTCGTTTTTCACTTGCTTAATAGCATGACCATTAAGTGCAGGGCTGTGATTTTAACAAGGCATCTTAATGAGTCGTACAGTCATACGCGTCTTATGGTGTCTGAAATTTGAGCTGAGGCAGACATTTCTAAGCAAAAAAGATATGTGGAAAAATTATCCAGGCTCAAGGCCTTGGATGACACCCACTTGCCATCAGCCAGTCCTCCTAGGCTTGTTATCATTGAAGATGAGGCACTTTCGCAGCCTAGGTGGTGCTGAGGTGGTGGGGTATGCATTTATCAAGATCCATTTAGGGTTAGATATGTCTTCTGGTCCCCTCAATGTCTTTTCAAGCCGTAGGACTCTTTCAGTTGAGTCTGGGACTGCTATGCAGGCTCTGTCTTACAACAACCTCCCTAAGACAGACAACAAATCCTTGTGCCACCTAGAAACTGCTACAGCTTTTCACCCATTGGTTTCTGTCCTGGGCTGGAGGTTGGTCACAGACCAAAACCTAAAGCTGCCCACAAAAAAGCTGCTCCAATGCAGTCTCAGCCTAGGCCTACTGGATCCTATTCCTAGGCATATCAACAGGATCTTGTGAGGTTGGCTGATCTAATCTCTTTTGTTAGATCCAAGCAGCCTCCCCCCGAGTTTTCTCCAGGTAAAAGGAAGAGAGGACCCCCCCACTCCAAAGAAGACCTCTCTGACTCCTCTGATTCAGATGAGGACTATGAACAGGAGGATTCTACTTTTGAAGAGGGTACTTCTATGGTCTCCTTTGGGGATTCAGACTTGGAGAATTTTGCATAAACTTCCCCTCCTAAGAATATTTCCTTTGGGGAAACTCTTCCCACCATGAGGGAACATTTCAAGCGGGACGTACAAGATTACCCGCAATCTAAAAAAGAACTGGGGAATTTCTTAATCTCCCTGAACACAACCCCCTCACCATACTTCCTGTCCTAGAAGGTGGTGGATGATGTTTTCCAGGATTCCTCCTTAAAACCAAATTCCCTGCCTCCTATCCATAGAAAGCCAGACAGGTTTTATATGATTCTGGATTCTCACACAACTCTTTATGAAGCCCGTGACACAGCCTGAGGCTGTGACCACAGGCAATAAGGGAGCTAAAGCTAGCTCATCCAAAAATCCCCTTGCCTAATGAAAAGGAAAGAAGGTCCTTAGAAAGAGTTGGCAAAAGAAGTTTACATTTCTGCTACCTTCACTATGCAGGCTTTGAACTGCTGGTTTCACATGGTTAAATACCAGGAAACTATTCCAGACCAAATAAAGCAGAAGTTGATGGGCATGGAGAACAAGGGCCTCTTTAAGGAGTTATTGGACCTTTGTAACACACTTGCTTTCAAGTAGCCCAACATTCCCCGCACTATGGCTATAATGCCTTGAAAGCTTCCTGTAGGGCTGCAGCTGCAGGTTCCGTCATAAGACGACATGCTTGGCTGACAAAACTGTCTCTCCCAAATCATGTCAAATCCAACCTCCTGGATTCCCCTTTAGATAAAGGATTTATCCAAGGCTGAAACTGTACTCAAGAAAATGGAAGACAAGGCCAAGTCACTGCAGACTTAAATGGCTTTCTTCAGGTCCAACCTCCTTGCCTTATCAGAAACTACTCCACCAAACATTGGTCCCTTTCCTTCCCAACCCAGGGCTAAGCAAAGAAAGCTCTGCAGGGAAAGAAGCCAAAGACAGCAACAACAGCCTAAGCAATGGCATTCAGGGACTCACATCCACAAGCCCCCAAACAGGGAGCAACAATGACTCAGTCATGGCACTCCCTACCTCCTGCCTTCCCTGTTGCCCCCCTCCACATCCCCCTCCCAGGCTAGTGGGCAGGCTACTACTATTCACAGAATCTGGGCTCACATTACTACAGATCAGTGGGTGCTAAACACCATTTCAAAGGTTACAAGCTCAAATTCAAGCAACTCTTGGTTCCTTCAGGCTTCCCAGACATTCCACCGAAACAAAAAAAAAAATGAAGCATTGGCCAGACAGAGTTACTGCACATCCAGGGCTCTGTGAACCAGTGTCAGAACACCTACAAGGAAGAGGATTTTACTCAGAATCTTCTTGGTACCCAGAAAAGAAGGTACATGGCGGCCAGTACTATACCTGTCAAGACTCAGCCAATCATTGCAGGTCCCAAAATTCAAGATGTTAACCCTTCAAAAACTTCAACTCATGATCCTTCCTCAATGGATTTAAAAGATGCATACCTTTACATCCCCATAGAATCACATAGAAAGCTTTTTATGCTTCAGAGCAGGTATCAGGCAATATCAGTTGTGTTCTGCCCTTTGGGTTGTCTACTACTCTGGTCTATATTATATCAGCGAATCCTTAACATAGCGAATGCTGTATAACTGACCCTAATATGTTGAAACACCAAAATGCCGAACACATGGAACAGCGATTTATTTTCCCAGGGGAAAAAATATCGCTGCTCTGTACAAAAAAAAAACCCAAACTCAAAATAAAGTAGAGGGCTTTGCCCACCACACCCCCGATGTGAGGAGCTGTGCCCCCCCCCTACTTAAATATACCAACTCCAAAATCGCACCACAGTGGAGGAAATGGCAAAGTCCTGAAAACAGCCCAGTGATTTTTTTCACTGGGAAAAAAATAAATAAATCACTGTTCCGTGCTTTCAGGATTTCACCATTTCAAGTAAAGGTCGATTTAACAGCGTTCGCTGATTTAATAGGAACCCTACTACTCTCCCAGGGTAGTCATGAGCCTCTCAAATAACTTTCTGCAGAACAAAGGGAATTCAAATTTACCCCTACTTGGGCAACTACCTCATCTGGGCAAAAAAAACCCAGAAAAACTTGACTCGGACCTGCTCTTTAGCAAAAAACTTTTAACCTTCGTGGGGTTCACTAACTGCACAGAAATCACAGGCAATCCCCACATTGAAAAGTGTGTTCCTGGGGGCCATAATGGATTCAGCCCTCCAGAAGGCCTTCTTACCTCCTGACAAGGTTGCTTTCCCACCCTATACTTCATGCAAATAATGACCAGGAACTACCTCACAGCCAGAGAGGCACTCAGGGTGATGGGTTACATGGCCTATTGCACCATCATGATTCTCCTAGCCAGACTACACATGAGGAAACTTCAACGGTACCTCATGAATGTGTGGTCTCAGCATTCACAGCAAAGATAAAGCTAATCTCTTGTCTCGGGAAGGAATTCGCCTGGTGGGTCCATGTATGGTCCCTCAATCGGGGTCTCCCTTTTAGATTCATCCCCGGGAGCAAACTCTGACTTCGGATGCATCAAACATAGCTTGGGGAGCCCACTTCAACTGCCTCCAGAGTCGAAGAAAATCCAAGTTCAGAGACAAACACAAATTTAAAGGAACTTATGGCAGTCTAAAAACGCATGATAGCCTTCCAAAAGGAATGGAAGCCAGGAGTACTATTAGTGAAGACATGCAACACCACAGTTATGTGGTACATAAACAGGAGAGGCCCACTTTTGTCTGCTTTGCTGCCTAGCAACGGATGCTTGGGAAACAGCTCACTCTGGATTTACACCTCATGGCACAGAGAGTACATAGCCAGCTAGCAGATCAGCTCAGCAGAAGCCTGTCAGATCCCCATGAGTGGCATCTGCATCAGAAGCATTTCTCAGCACAGCCAAAAAATGGGGTGTACCAATGATAGACGTTTGTCAGCAAAGACAATTCTCACCTGAAAATGCTTTGTTCAGTGGAGGAACAAAAAGTCAGCCTGGAGGACAGATGCTTTCTCTCTCTCACTTGGACAGGCCTTTTCCTCTAAGCACCCCCCACACCATTGCTCCCCAGGGTACTGCTAAAGATATGAAAAGAGGGGCCAAGGGTAATACCAATAGCCCCAGACTGGCCCAGCAGCACTGGTACCCTCTTATTAATCAGCTTGACCAGCAGAGAACCATGGCAGCTGCCACAGAGAATGGACCTATTAAAGGACAGGAGCAAGACTTACAGCCCAATTTGTGGACACTCATATTGTCAGCATGGGTAATGACTTGATTTCATGGAAGGAATCTTGCCTTGAAAAACAGGTCTAAGATATTCTGAGAGAGGCTAAGAGACCTAGTGCAAAGAAATCTTGCTCCTCCAAATGAAAGATTCACACTTTGGTGCAGACAAAGCACAAATCCCTCATCTAGCCAAGATTCCTCTCATCCTGTCTTCTTTGGCCAGCCTTTTTCACAAAGGACTCTTACTCCTCCATTAAAATTCACACTTCAAATATTTTAGCCTACCTGACTTCTCACATGCCCTCATGAAACAGTTTCTGAGCAGGGCTGTTCAAATTAGGTCTCCCAGTTCAACCCTGGAATCTCAATTTTGTGTTGGAGAAACGGACACGTTAGCCCTTTGAGCCAGCTGCTTCCTTCTTCTTTCGGCTTTTCCTGGTTAGGGGTCTCCACAGCGGATCACCTGTCCGCTCATGATTGGCATTGGAGTTTTACAGTGTCTAGTTGCCAGCCCAGCGCCCAACCTTCCACAGAAGGCACACACACGCACTCACACCTAGGGCCAATTTAGAGTGTCCAATCCACCTGCAGCATGTCTTTGGGATGTGGGAGGAAACCGGAGCACCCGGAGGAAACCCACGTGACCACAGGGAGGACATGTAGACTCAGCACAGAAGGCACCCCAGCCGAGGATTGAACCAGAGAACCTCTTGCTGTGAGGTGACAATGCTAACCACTGCACCACCGTGGCCGCCACAGAGTTAAAATGTTTAACCTGGAAGACCGCCCTCCTACTAGCTAACACCTCAGTCAGAAGAGTTTCTGAGCTTCAGGCACTAATGTATGCGGAACCTTTCATCATCATCTTTCAACCCAAAGTCTCACTAAGGACTAACCATACCTCTCAACTGTCCAGATTTTTGCCTCATTTTTGGGTTTCTCATAAAATTTGTGTTTTTCTGACAAATTACTGAGGCTTGAAGTCAATAAATAATGGCATACATTTGAGCCTCAGACTTTGCATCCTTCATAAAATGCATGCTAACACAAGTCCCACTATTTTACCAACTTGTAAGAGCAATATTTAAAATTTGTCCCTATTTTTGAATCTTTGCCCCCAAATTATTTTAGGCTTTTGTCCAGATTTCTTACTCTAACAGGTTGAGAGATATGGGACTAACCTTTTCTTTATGCCCAAGGGTGGTAACAGAGACCTCAATTAATCAATCCATACATTTGCCTACCTTCTTTCCCAACCCCCAGAACAAAAGGGAAAGGATCCTTCATTCCTTGGATGGGATGTACATAGGCAACTGTGTTACTACTTGGACAGAACCAACATTATCAGGAAATCAGGCCAACTGTTTGTGGCATTCGGCAGTAGCTCTGAGGGGAATCCAAGCAAACCATCTCTAAATGGATTTCCCACTGCATCTCCTTCCTGTTACAGCCATCAAGGTAAGAAACACCCGGAGGCTATAAGGACACATTCCACCATGGCTACTGCTACTTCTACTGCATTTCTTAAAGGGGTGCCCACTAGGGACATTTTGGAGGCAACAACTGGGTCTTCAGTTCACACCTTTACCAAACATTTCCATGTTGATGCCTTCTCCAAGTCTGGGGAGAATTTGCCATTGTCATCTTGCAGGGCATCCTCACCTCTCCTTAATCTTCCATCTTCCCCTCCTTTCAGCTTTGGGAATCATTACATAAATTAGTACTGCAACAGTGAAACATGAAGAAAGTACAGTTTTGTACCTACCATAAATGTAGATGTTCGAAGATCCACATTGCTGCAGTCCTTACACTTGGGGTAGTCCGCTGTCCTCGGTCGGCCCGAATATCAAAGTATAAGGCTGACGTCGGTCAGGGCGCATTTGACTGACATCAGGACGTCAGGGTACAAATGCGCATGACCGACGTCATATCCTCAGTCTTTTCTTGCCCCAGATGTCAGAAGACCCTAAAAATAAAGGTCAAAACCAAAAGACAGCAAACAACCAACCAACCACCCTTGCACTAACTATATGTACAATATATACAATATACACAAAATGTACAACCCAATCCACACAACCACCTCTAACTACAGAGGGGAAGGAGGGAGGGTAAATTGGACTGCAGCAATGTGGATCTTTGAACATCTACATTTATGGTAGGTACAAAACTGTACTATGTTCTTCATCTCACATTGCTGCAGTCCTTACACTTGGGTAGAATCCCAAAGCAGAGGTAAGGGAGGATGGCTAACTACAAGGAAGCAGGAGCTGCCAAAATGCCCTGCAAAACAGCAGTGGCAAAACCAGCCCTGGACTTAGAGTAAAGTGGCAGGTGATAATGCCTAGAGAAAGTATGCACAGAACTCCAAGTAGCTGCCTCCAAAATATCCTTGGTTGCCACTCCCTCAAAAAGCTGTTGAAGTGGCAGTAGCCCTAGTGGAATGAGGCCTAATCCCAGCTGGAATCTCCTTGCCATGATGGGAATAACAGAAAGCAATGCAAAACCCAATCCACTTAGAAATAGTTTGTTTTGATACAGGCTTGCCCTGAGAACTCAAAGCAAAAGAAACAAACAACTGCTGAGACTGCCTGAACCCTTTAGTTCTGTCCAAATAATAACGCAACTGCCTGTGGACATCTAAAGTGTGCAAAATCTTTTCCCCTTTATTTTGGGGATTTGCATAAAAAGTAGGCAAATGAATCGTTTGGTTTAAAGCCACACTAGAAACCACCTTAGGCATAAAGGAAGGATTAGTACGTAATGATACCCTACCCTTATGGAAAATCAAGAAAGGCTCAACCGCCATAAGGGCCTGTAATTCAGAAACCCTTCTTGCAGAGGTAATGGCCAACAAAAAAGCAGTCTTCCATGATAAATATTTCAACTCAGCAGTAGCTGCAGGCTCAAAAGGTTGTAGAGTGAGTTTCTCCAACACAAAATTGAGATCCCAAGCAGGAGTAGGAGCTCTTCGGGGGTCTTATATTCTTTGCCCCTCTAAGAAATTGCTTGAACAAAGGATGAGAAAACAATGGTGGGTTGCAATCATAGTGAGCTGAAATTGCTGCAGCATGAACTTTAATAGAAGAGAAAGACAAACCTTTGTCTAGTAACTCAGTAAGATATTGAAGAGCCACACATAAATTAGGCTCAGAAACATCAAAATCTTTTGCTGCACTCCAAAACAAAAATCTCTTCCATTTGTCTGTGTACACTTTCCTTGTACTAGGCCTCCTAGCTTCCAAAATAACATTCAAAACTTGCTGAGGAAGTGGAGGCCCACTATGGTTCAAAACAGAATATGCCAGGCTGTTAGGTGCAGAGAGTGAAGCTTGACATTTAGCAAATGGCTGTCCTCCTGCGACAACAGGTGTGGAATCGAAGGCAAAGGCCATGGAGGCTTCCGTACCAGACTTCTCAGTAATGGGTACCAGTGTTGTCGAGGCCAATCCGGAGCTATTAAAATCATCCTTGGCTTGTCCTGTCTGACCTTTAGAAGTACCTTTAGGAGGAGAGGCAGAGGTGTAAAGGCGTACACATGAAGATTGCTCCAGTTGAAAGAAAGAGCATCCACTCTCCAAGCTGTGGGATGAAACCTTTTTGTGCAAAACTTTGGCAGCTGATGGTTTAGTGGAGAAGCGAACAGATCTATGTCTGGAGTTCCCCAGGACACTGTCAATTTCTGAAATACATGAGGATCCAATTTCCACTCGTGGGGATCCATAATCCGTCTGCTCAACACATCTGCTAAGGAGTTCTGTGCTCCTGGCAGAAACCTTGCCTGAAGATTGAGCTGTAAACTGAGAGCAGTCTCCCACAATATCATTGCTTGCCTGCATAGAGGATAAGAATGTGTTCCCCCTTGCTTGTTGATGTACCACATGACAGTTGTGTTGTCTGTTAGAATCAACACCTGCCCTGGAAGAAGTAATTCCTTGAAAGCAATTAATGCAAACTGGACTGCTAACATCTCCTTCATGTTGATATGTAGATGTTGAAGTCTGACAGGCCACTTGTTTTGTATCCACTTTCCATTTAGATGAGCTCCCCAAGCTTTGTCTGAGGCATCTGTCGTTAAAATCTGACTCGCCTCTGGCCGGGTCACAGAGAGTCCCTTGTTTAGGTGACATTCCTGAGCCCACCACAAAAATTCCTTTTGAATGCAAGGTATTATTTGAATGACAGTGTCCAGATCTTGGCAGTGCTGTGTCTATACATTTTTGAGATACCATTGCAGCTTCCTCATATGCAGTTTGGCATTGGGAAGCACCAGAATACAAGATGCCATGAACCCTAAGGCTTGAAGGACTGTCCATGCAGTCAGCCCGGACTGATGACATAGTTGATGGAAGTAAAGGGATAGACTCTTTTGTTTGTCCGGGGTTAAAACGGCCATCTGGGATGCTGTATTCAGTCTCACACCCAGAAAGCACATGTCTTGAGAGGGTACTAGACTGGACTTTATTTCGTTCACAGAATACCCTAGGCATCTTAGCACTGCTATCACATATTCCAAATGATGAAGAAGCTCTTCTCTTCCTTGAGCCAGAATTAGGCAGTCGTCCAAATAAGGATAGATCTGTATTCCTTTTAGTCTGAAGAAAGCTATCACTGGAGCCAGAACTTTCGTGAACACTCTGGGCGCAGTAGATAAGCCAAAGGGCAATGCAGAGAACTGATAGTGAGAAGTCCCAGCTCGAAAACGCAGATACTTTCTGCAACTTGGTCTGATAGGAACATGAAGGTAAGCCTCCTTGAGATCCAAAGTTACCATCCAATGATCTTTGCCCAGCAGAGGTAAAAGCTGCTGCAACGTCAACATTTTGAACTTGGGAATGTCCAGATAAGTGTTGAGGATAGATAAATCCAAAATTGGTCTCCACGTGTTCCCCTTCTTTGGTACTAGGAACAGGCGAGAATAAAATCCTAGGCCCACTTCTGGCAGAGGGACCGGCTGTATGGCCCCTAGTTGGAGCAACAGAGAAACCTGTTTGTGAGCCTCTATTCTTTGTTGAGGAGGAACGTCTGCATGCCTTTGAAAGGAGGCAAGGTATGGAAATAAAACCTGTAGCCGTGGTGTATGATATCCAATACCCATCTGTCCTGGGCAATTAAACTCCAATTTTCTTTGAAAAGTGCCAACCTTCCTCCCAAAGGTGCTGCCAGACGAGCAGGCTCTGGCAGCTGAAAAGGTAGGTCATTGGGTCTGCTTACGAAAGGACTGACCCCTGCCCTCACCCGAAGCCTGTGCAGGAGAACTCCCTGTTCTAGGCCTGAAAGAGCCCTGAGCTCTGCCCTTACCACGTCTAGATCTACCCCTAGACTGGGAATCATAAGAAGGATACGTCCACCCTTTAGTAGGCCAATTTCTACTAAATTTTGGAGGCTGGACCTGCAAAAAATCTTTAACAGTCTGCATAGACTTAGCCTTGTCTTCCATTTTCTTTAAAACTGTCTCAACAGGAGGACCAAACAACACGTCAGATTGTAAAGGAGCATCTAAAATCCTTGTTTTAACATGTTCAGACAAATTCTGATCTCTCAGCCAGGCGTGCCTGCGAAGAACTGACCCAGTGGCAGCCACCCTAGACGAGGCCTGTACAGCATCAAAACCACATTGCAAAGAATGCTTACCCACCTGTTCAGAAACATGCACTAAATCTTGCAACTCTTTACAATCAATACCTACTGCCAGAGCATCAACCTTAGACTTCAATTGTGAAAGGAGATAGTTTTGGTATTTCAACATGTGAAACTGGCAATTCAGAGCCCTCATAGCAAGAGTAGAAGAAGTATAGACTTTCTTTCCCCATCTATCCAAGGCCCTAGCCTCCTTGTCTGCAGGAACTGGATTTTTAACAACAGAAGCCTTAACACCTTTAGGCCCCTGGCTAACAGTTTCTGGGTCTGCCCTAGGACTCTTAAAAAGATACTTATGAGCTTCAGGCACCCTGTAATACCTATCCGGCTTAACAGGAGCAGGAGGCAAAGAATCAGGATTAAGAGAACCCTCCGTAAATCTTCCACTACATCCAAAACAGGAGGTATAGCCAAAGGCCTATGCTGGGGTAAAAACAGAAATTCCCTAAGCCTTTTCCTGGAATCAGAGAAGTCCTGACCTTCCCACTTAAAATGCTCCCTCATGGAATGAAGAGTTTCTGAAAAAGAAAAATCCTCAGGAGGAGTAGCAGAATGAGTAGAATCATCCACATCAGAATCAGAATAAGGAGAGTACTCCTGCAAGTCTTCAGCCGAAGACTGAAACATCTGAAGCCTGCTCAAAACCCCCCAGCTCAGGCTCCACCCTAGGTCTCTTATCAGGAGGGGGCATAGAACCCCTAATCAAAGAAATCAAATCTTCAGCCATTTTAAGCATATGCTTCTTGGGCACAGTACCTGAAGAGCTAGGGGTAACACCAACTGAAGCTAAACCTGGCCTGCCCCTGGGAGAAGCCTTTGAAACAGAAGGAGAGGGCCTAGCCACCTTAGAAAGGGAGGGGAGTGTAGTAACCTGAGAAGCCCCCTCAGCCTGACTTGTCTCCTGAGAGGCCACATCTTGCAATAATAAGGTCTCACCCTGGGAAGACAAAGAAACCTCCGGTGGAGCCACCGACTCCACCGACACCTCTAAAGAACCGGCGTCCGGTACAGACGGCTCTTCTAGCCTAGGCTTAACTGCCTTGTCCTTGCGCTTCTTCGAAGAAGCGGGCGGAGCATCCGGCGGCATTTTATAGTTGCACCGCTTCCCAAAGACTAACCTTGCACAATCCAACCTTCTCTTTATAGTGCGTTTATTAAATCTAGCACAAGAGCGACAGCCAACAACGTCGTGCTCAGGCCCTAAGCAAGGAATACACAAAGTATGATAATCTCTATGCGGTATCTGTTTCCCACAAGAAATGCAATTATTAACTTTTTCTGACATCCGGTAAATGACTGAGGCAAGAAAAAACTAAAATATTCCCCAACGGGGTACTTAGCCAACTTTGAACTCGGTCTGAAACTTCTAAATCGAAAAATCTCAGAACGCCAACCGGCACTTGCAATACTGCTTCTGCATCGGACCATGCGGCAAAAAAGACTGAGGATATGACGTTGGTCATGCGCATTTGTACCCTGACGTCCTGATGTCAGTCAAATGCGCCCTGACCGACGTCAGCCTTATACTTTGATATTCGGGCCGACCGAGGACAGCGGACTACCCCAAGTGTAAGGACTGCAGCAATGTGAGATGAAGAACATCATAGTGCAGTTGTGTAGACTTACCATAAAGGTAGATGTTAGAGTATTAAACAAAAAGGCACTAAGGTAACATAACAGGTAACCTCACAAAACCTTTATTAATCCACAATTTGATGAATGAAGAAATAAAAAAACAGCAACTTGAACTGACTAAGCGCTTTCACCCTCATGGGCATCTTCAGAGTCCGTTAACTTCAGTAAAAACAACCTTTAAATACAGCTATTTTTCTAATGGAACAAAATCTCTTGAGCTGTCTTTCTGACAGCGTCCGCCAAGTGCTTTATGCCTTTGAAAGCCAGCAAAACCCAGCAACGTTTTTTCTTCTGTAACAGTACATGGAGCTTATAAAGCTATGTGCATTACAAAGAATTATGATCAGGTGACCCATTCATAATCCACTGTATACTCTAAGCAAACAATTTATACTTCACAATATGCTTTATAACCCAGGTAATGGCCGAAAATTAATAAAAACAGGACCAAACAACAACAGATGCATAAATAAAACTGACAGTGTTTCAAAGAGGCCAAAATGATGACTAGTATGCAAGTAAACAAGTATTTGTCCTCTAGTCTGTTAACCTGTTGGCTGGTCTAAGAATCCATGAAGTGATGCATATTAATAAAACTGCACATCTGAAATATGGGGTACTTAATATAGCAACATTAACCCTAAAAAGGATGGCGGACTATGAGCAAAAGTATATTAGCTGGATCTAGCAAGATTACATATAAGGAAAAGTTGGAGAAGGAAAAGTGAGCATGAAAAAATGAACTAAGATGTATTAGGGGTTAGTTTGGTGTAAAGCATTTACACTGGGTGAAGACCAAAAGATAGCGCAGGAAAAAGTACCAGAACATTAAGTTGTTAAAAGTTTATGCTAGTAGAAAAGGAGTTCCATACTGCAGGAGCAAGTTTACATAATATATTAAAATAGTTCTACAAATTCTTTTAAGAAACTTCTCAGTGGGTCCTTGTGCATGTGTCTTTGAAAAATGCTATTTCTGGAAACACAATGTTTCTGCTTTGTGAAGGCATGTTACCTGGATTCTCTTCATAAATTCTTGGAACTGGGATTTGCTGATGCTTTCAACTTACCTGTTTTCAAATAAACTACAGTATGAATAGAAATACTTTCTGCATCTTTGTTGAAACATAGGAAAAACACTATCATTAAACACATCTTGCATTACTGATAAGGAAAGTAAAGGCATGATGCTTAAAAAAGACATTACAAAGATCAGGAGAAAATCCATGTTTCTTACTTTGGAATATTCATGCCTTTGAAACTGTGCCTGTGGATACTGTAGTAAAAGGGAGGGTGCTCTGTATGGGCATGTTGCTTCTGTTTCTTTCTACCTGGTTGATCGTCTCTGTTCTTCCGCTTCCCTACAACAGAAAGTACAGCTGTAAAGTCATTCTAGATTATACACCTGTATGTGCTTTGACTGCATGAGACAGGCTTATTCTGAAAAGATGGATCTCCTGTGTGGATGGCTCAATAAGTCAAATTACAAAACCAATTTTAAAGCGATTGTGCTCAAATTCCATGTAATCTACAAAATGACTATTTCCTGCTACATATTCTGGGTAATAAGCGGAGAGAGAAAATACCAAACAAACAGTGTTCTCACTTGCTCCCAATATTTATCCATATTCTTTCTTTTCTTGGGGGAAGTAATCATATTTACAGCATATACTTCACCTTTTCAAACTTCATACCTCTAAACTCTCCAGATTTTCATAGAATATCCAAGATTTTTGCCTTAAATTTTTGATCTGTTCTTCACAAAATGTGGAGTTTTCTAGCAAATCACTGGAGATTAAATTCACTAAACAGCCATTTGAGTTTCAGACCTCATATCTTTCGGAAAATGCATGCCAATGGAAAACATGTTATTCTAGCAACTTTCTACATTTAAGAGCAATATTTAAAATCTGCCCCTATTTCTGGCCCTTCGTCTCCTCCTCCCCATTATTTTCTTGCTCTAAGAAGTTGAGAGGTATGCCTGTATGCTTGCTTCCTTGTCCTCTTGCTTTCGGGAATGCTTATCTGGGAGTTGGAAGGGTGATTCTGGGAGGCAAATAAATTCACATCTGACTCCTCATGCAAGAAAGGAAGGCATGCAGAGATGGTTCACTTCTCTGCCCATAATGACACTTGCTTGCTAATGCTTACAAGCATTCTTTCATTAGCATATTACAGCTTAGCATAAGGGGAGGAATGTCTGCTAGTAAACTACAGGGATAATGAAGTAACATGTCACTTACTCTATTTTAAATCATGCTTACAGAAAAATCTTACAAGCTATATATTTTTTACTTTATAACAGATAATACTAAATTACAAATTATACTTCTTGAATGAACTTCCTATACCAACCTCAAGAAAAGAGAATTAGAGTATAGACGTACGTACAGCTGCAGTAACTAGAATAAAAGCTGTAAAAGCTGCAATAAATTTACTTTGTTTCATGTACTCCTTTGTTAAATGCATAATTGAACTGGTCCTCATGGACCCTTTTCAGCCAGAAGCCAGGTCAAGGGCAAATACAGTACACATGGTCAGTTCAGAGTAGCCAATCAGCCTGCACATTTTCATCAGGTGAGGCAAAATGAGAACCCACGTGAAAAACCCAAGCATATATAGGGAGCAGAAGCAAAGCTAAGGTGGGGTGAAGGGGGGCAAATGTTCTGTGTACAAAGTGTTAATGTGTGCAGTTAGGAGATGCTGATTAGTCAGTAGTGCCCTACTGATATTCTGAAATGAGTGCTGACAGCGTACTTGCTCCATTTTTTTGTTCTTTAAAAGTGTAAGTACCTCATGAACCTAATTCACATTATTTAAAGTAAAACAGTGATAATAACCTGCTTTTCTACCGCAATTGCTGCATTTGTGCAACTAGTGTCAAGCACAGCTTACCAGCTCGCATCCTGCCAGCCCTCCCCCCATTCTAAATTCCCAGCTAATCAAACTAAGCCATAGGAAACTCCCACTTTCTCAACTTTAGCAGCCTTTCCACCCTACTAGATATTTTTTTCCTCCTACATTGTAAATAAACAAGCATTTTGACCTGCAAAAGAATTTTCTCTCAGCCTTAATTCTTAGTTTTATATGTTTTAGATAGTTTTTTTGTAGCACAGGATCTTACCTTTCTTGGTGTAGCCCTCTCCGTTCACCCTCGCTAAGCTCGGGCTTACTCCGCTCCCCCTACCCTGCCCCTATTCCCACCCCCCACTTTCATTGAACATACCTAACCAAACCCCACCCTCTACATTCAACTCCACCAATAGACTATCTCAACCCTGCCCACCCCTCTACACAAGGTACCACACCCCTACTAAACCCAGTCACCTCTGTTAACCCAACTACCCTCACCTGTCTATTCTACTTAAATACTCCTATCCCTTCTTGCTCCTCCTTAACACTGTCCAACACTTCCTATCCCTTCTTGCTCTGCCTCCAACACTGTCCAACACAGTCTCTGTTATTAAATATTACTACCCAAATATCCTCTCTACCACTTTCTTTCTCAGCTTCCTCTTCCACCTCTCCCTGTCTCCTACTTCCAAACTCACTTCTTCTTTCGGCTTTTCCCAGTTAGGGGTCGCCATAGTGGAACTCCGGTCCGCTAATGATTGGCAGTCGTTTTTTATGGTGCCAAGGTGCCAGTCCAACACCCAACCTTCAACGAAGGCACACCCATTCACGCATGTCTTTTGAACACCACTCAACCATGGGGAGGACATGCAGACTCCACACAGAAGGCGCTCCAGCAGAGAATCGAAGGGAGAACCTCTTGCTGTGAGGCAACACTACCGCTGCACCACCGCAGCTTATTTCCAAACTCACTATATACACACACACACATATATATATATATATATATATATATATATATATATACACACACACACACGCATTTTTTTTAAACTCCATATTTAACCCACTCTTTTCACTCCTGCAAACTTCTCGCCTATCTCATTATTCCCCTCTATCACAATGCCTCTATACACTAATATCATAATCCTATCTCCTTTAATCTCTATCTACTCCTCCACCTTACATCATATCACACAACCCACATACCTTTTAAACCATCACACTCAACATCCATGCACACACAGACTCTTCCAAGTTATTCCACAATAGGCTCTACCTTATTTTCCCCAGACATAATTCTACAAGCTAAAGTAAAAATCCTCCATCTACACAAAGTCCACTATAATTATCTTAAACTAGACTACCACCATAAAACTAAAAAACAACTACTATTCCTAGTATTCCTAGAAGGTGGTTGCACCGAGGCACTAGAATCAGTGAATAAAAGTTTTAACTGCATGGAATTGCTCTACTTGGTGTCTTTACATCCCATTTGATTCTTCTTTTTTCGTTGAAGTATTTGGAGTGAAGGTGGTGTGGTTGTTTTATTAAAAAACAAATACACCCTATAAATCAAACCACCCTTTCTAACTTAATAAAATGTGGAGACATACACCCAAACCCAGGGCCACAGTCCAAAATGCACAACCAACACAACTTCATAAAATCCTTAAACTTTACTACCATCAATCTACAAAGCATTAGAAATAAAATTCCCCCCTTCCATGCATGGTTACACCAAAACAAACCCGATTTCACTGTCATAACCGAGACTTGGCCTAAACTATTCAACAACATAGAATTCTGACCCCCCCCCCAACTATACATGCTTCAGGAACGACAGACCATACAGAAAAGGTGGTGGTGTCACCTTGATATGCCCAACTATCTACACCACAGTCCCTTTCACTAAACCCATTCCACAGTTCTCCTCAGCAGAACTTTTAGTAACCCTCCTAAAACTAAATAACTATAAAACCCTTTACATCATAGTATTATACATTCCCCCAGGTGACAACATTCCCATTCTAGAGGATATTCTAGCTTGGTCATCCAAAAATATTCAAAATTAAACAGTCATACGGGATGTAAACATTAATTGGTTAGATATCACTAACCAAAACCCCCAAACTAACATCAACCTATTCAACTACACCCAGCTTATCTCAGATATAACTAGGCCCAGTAACAAAGAACCAGGGCTCAATCTTAGACTGGATCCTTGTATCTGACCCAAATAAAATCTCTATCTTTGGAACATTACCAAACAGCATCAGTGACCACTTACCAGCCTTCACTATACGTAAACCTTCCACAACTGTTCGTAACCACTAATTAAAACAAACTAGATACCTATCCCAATTCTCTCTGGAAAAGTTAAATTAAATTTTACAGCTACCAACTGGGCACCATTAAAAATCATTCCCCTTGATGATGCAGTTGAATTATTCAATTCAACATTTCTCAAAATCTTAGACAGGGTAGCACCACCCACACTAAAAAGAGTAAAGACTAATCATGTCACTTGGCTCACCAAATCCACAAAGCAAATCATGTCCACTAGAGACCAAGCTTGGAAATCAGGGCAAAAATAGAAACACCCAGCTGACCTTGCACTATACAAACAACTACGTAATCAGGTCAAACAGCAGGTAACCAAAAACAAAAAAGATTATTTCCATAAACTACAGGACCAGCATAGGCTAAACCCACAACAATTCTGGGGAGCAATAACCCAGGCTCTAACACCAATTCTTGCACATACCCTGATAAACCCCCTCTGATATAACCTCGCTAACTCGTATTTTTACACCATTGCCAAGCTGACCATCACTTTCCCTCCTTCCAACCCTAACTCATCAGACCAACAATCTAGTCATTCTAAACCTTCCTCTCTACCAAATATTTCTCTCACCCATTCCCACATGCACCATAAAGAAACTCATTCTAAAACTCTAACCTTGCACCTGTGCTCTTGACAACTTACCTGCTGAATTCCTAAAAATATCCACAAGCTCCATCGCTTACCCAATTAGTATACCTCTCAACAGATCAATCCAAGAATCCCACATACGAAATATCTGGAAGAAAGCATACATTCTTCCTCTGCATAAAGCCGGCAAAAATTCAGACATCTCCAACTTTTAGCCCATCGCTATCCTCTCACCCATTTCAAAAATTAGAAAAATGTGTCCATACCCAACTTGTCAACCATTTAATTAATAACCAACTTCTCACTCCAACCCAACATGGCTTTAGACCAGGCCATAGCACAAACACAGCTCTCATCTCCTTTATGGATACAGTAAATCAAACACACAATTCCAGTCTGATTATCTCTACACTCTTCCTTGATCTTTCAAAAGCTTTCGATATTATTCACACTCCCTTCTACTCTAAACTCAACAATCTAGGTGTCTCACTCCCAACCCTAAATTGGTTCTCAAACTACCTCTATGCAAGATATCAATCAACTAAATGGCAGCAATCCTATTCTCCCTGATTGAGTTCCATCATGACCTAAATCTGACCACCAACTTTTTGAAGTTTTCTTTTAATATATTCAGATACATCGATTGAATTCCTAGATATACTTATAAACAAACAAGCAGATGGGTCATTGTGCACAGGAATTTATAGAAAGCCGTGTAAGAGGAACTCTTTGCTCCACAGATGCAGTATGCACCCTCATGTGACGCAGTATGCACCCTCATGTGTTTAGAAACATAGTGAAGGTACAGGTGCTTTGAGTCTCTAGATTAAATGGGGCAGAAGAAGGTTTCAATCGAGAAATTACTCAGCTAAGGGGTAGACTAAGGGAAATAGGTTATAAGGAAGGAGAGGCTGATGTGGTACTAACCACCATTCCCCCCTTCAGGGCCAATATAGTGAAACTGTATTTTTCTGAACAGGATAGGGACAATGCATGTCCACTTCCTGTTGTACCTGCCAGCATTTCTGTTCCACTTAGCTATACCACAGATTCCAGAATGACCATGATCATCATTAAGAAACACTGGGGCTTGTTAACCACTGACCCCAGTATCAAAAGAATAGTAGGTGACGCACCTAGATTCCTTTACAACAAGAAGAACTTGAAGAGGTTGTTGTGCTATCTGGACAGTTGCAAACATGATGCGAGTGGGACTGAAGGGACTAAGACACCCTGTGGTAATTGCAACTTTTGCAATTTCATAAACAGAAGTGGATGCTTTGAGCACCTTGACATTGGTCATAGGTTTAGTTTGAGGATAGGGGCTACCTGTATGACTACGCATGTCATCTATCTTGCTTATTGCACGGTCGGTAAAGCATTTTATGTTGGGAAAACTGATAGAACCTTGAGGGATAGAATTACAGAACGCTTATATGGCATACGCTGTGCCTCTACCACCAATGCCCTCTCTAAACACGTGATCAATACTAACAGACACACCTTCAGGTTCATGGTTATTGACAGAATTTATCACAGCATTAGAGGTGGTGATATCAGGAATCAAACCGAAAGCAGAGAGGTTAGATGGATGAGAAGACAGAGCTGATCAGGGTAGTGGGCTTAATGAGAAAGTCCCACTTAGACCCATTCTGAGGGGATGCTGGCTTAGGAGTTAAATGACTTTATAATTTTTGCTTATTTTTGTCTCTGTTTTATGACATAGATGTTTTTCTATATGTTGAATTTCTCTCTGTATGCATTTTTTCTGTACACAGTTTCTGCAGATATGTATGCAATTTTACATAAGTTGTGGTTTTATTATGTCTTTCTCCTTTATCTGTGAGCCTTACCATGTGATTGGTTGCTTAGTAATTGGATTGCCTGTAAGTAAAAGTTGCTCTTCTCTCTTTGTATAAGGTCTGATGAAGCAAACGTGAAAGTGCTTACCTGGAGCATTTCTCCCCGGGCCTCCGCTGAAAACAGGCTCTGTGGAACCTAGTCGGACTTTCCCGGTCAACAAATGTTAAATAAATAAAATAAAATAAATAAAATAAAAGTGAAAGTGCTTACCTATTTTATTTGTTTGGTAATAAAACAAAGTTTTTATCTTCAGCTAGTGTGTTATTCCATTGGTCGTTTTGTTTTACATTTGAATTTTGCTTTACTAATGGTATATTTATCCCAGTCTGAGCACATTTCTTCAATTTCTGGAATAGTATTCTCTATGGTATTTTTGAGGCTTGCAAATTCATTACACTCCCGAAACATATCTTCCCAATTATCTCGTTCTTCTCCATCACACCTCGAACATTTGCCATCTACCAGAGGAAAAATTAATTGGAGTCTGCTTAGGTATAACAATACCTATGTAAACCCTTCTGAGCAAAACCCTTAAATCTTCCATACTTTGTTACATACTTGGAAGCCACACAATGTCTTTCCACAATTTTCTTGTGAATTGCTTTATCCAATCTTTCTTCCCAGTCTCTACCCTGCAGTCCAAATGTATTCTTGACCTCCTCTCATTCCAATACCTTTCCCTCTCTAGTTATGTGCTCCCAATACCTTGGTTCCTTTACCAGTTTCCTCCAATAAATTCCAGCCCCCTCTTGCCTATTCTCTGTACCCCAAATTGCAGTCATCCCCATAGCCCAAATCTCCTTTCTCCATTCTCGTGGTGGCTTAGTTCTTAGAATACTTTGTTACTTTAACAGCTGTACAGATTATTGTATTCATATTCAATGATCTGCATCAAAAGTAACACTCTCCTTATTTCTTGAATTTCTCCTCTTTCATCATCATCCCCTTTCCACTCTGAATGATAGCTTTCTGCTTGTGTCATGTATATGAGCCTTAACTGTGTGGCTCTAAAATACCTCTTCAAATCAAGTAATCCTAAACCACCTTGTTCTGTTGGAAGGACTGACCTATCCCCTTGACCCTTGCCCTCTTCCCCTCCCAGATGAATTCTTTTAAATATATTTTTGTCCACATCTCCTCTGGTTAATAAAAATATGCCCAACCTCTTTATAAAACTAAAGGGACTACAAACTTTTTTACTGCTTGTATCTTGCTATCCAAATCCATAAACATCAGCTTCCACTTTCTCAGTGTTTTGTATTATCTTTTGTTTAGTCTCTTCCCACACGTTTAGCTGCCACAACAGAATTCGTTTTATTCCATACTCCTAAATACTTAATTTTATATAAATATGGGTATTGCTAGACCAATTCATATGTGGGTGCATAGTTTTCAGACATAGCTTTTGTTTTATATTTACTAATTTTATACCTAGAAAAGACCTGAAACTGTCTCGATGTTCCACACACTGATGTGACCTTTTCTGGTTTATCAGGTACAAAACAACATTGTCTGCAAATAAAGCCAACTTTTCTTGATTACAATGCCAACTATATCTTTGAATTCCCCAGTCCCTTATTTTCTTTGCCAGTGGTTATAAATATAAACCAAATAAAGGGGAAACGGACACCCCTGCCTGGTTGCTCTGTTCAGACTTGTGGGGACAGGAACCCTCTCACAGGAACATGTACATTTAACTGAAAGTTTTAATACACATCCAACAACAATTTTGGATCACGCACCAACAACCAAAATAAAAATGCAGGGTAATGAAATAAATATGAGACACTGGTGCGGTCCCACCTATCTGTTGAAAAGGAAGGAATTTAGGGAATGGGTAGTGGAAATTATTCTGGGATTATTAGAGAAAATAGAATTTTTTTCTGAAAATAAAGCTAAGCAGTGGGATAAAAATTAAAGCTGAATTTAAAAATAGGGTGGAAATAAAAGAGAGATATGGTTAAGAAGTAATAATCATTTAACACAGTTTCAAAAATCAGTTAAAATCCTACCTCACTAAGTCCTGGATATGTACATGTTCCAACCCAGGCTAACTCTTATTACACACTTAGCCTCTTTAATCCCCATGTATCTGTTACAAGATCTTCCTAGATCTGCAAAACCCAAATAATACCTTGTAATACAAGTTACTTCAATACTTAAGGAATTACGTAAATTCAGCTTAGCTTGCTGTTGTCTCCCAATGTGTTGAAATTATGTTTAAAAATACTGTAGACTACTACATTGTTAAAAATTAACAAAGTTTTGTATTTTCTTCTTATCTCTCCACTGTATGGTTAATACTCCCATGGGAACATTTGTCAAACTGTTAGCCTGTTTTTTTAAACTGTTATATGGTATCTTGCGACTAACATGTCTGTTTAAACATTTCTTGACTGTGTAATTGTAAGAGCTCATCTCCCCAGGCCTCCGCTGAAAACGGGCAAGCCTCGCAGTCAGACTTGCCCTTTAAATAAATGTAAAATAAATAACAATACATAAAATTTAGAGGGAGTGACAAAGGTTAAAGTATTGCAGAAAAAGATGAAACTCACAAAACAAGATGAGGAGAAATTGCAGAATGCTACACAGAAAACAAGGGGTTACCTTGATAATATGGGTGAGTTTCAGAAAGACTGTTGTTAAGTAACTGCTTTTTGCGAACTCCAGAGCACAAAAACTTTTAGCAGAATGACTCGGGCAACAAAGCAGAAATGGTTGTTGCCAAGCTTAGGAGCCAGAGATCCTGTAGAGGTACTAGAAATATTTAGGATTTTGTTTTTGAAATTCTGTACAATGCAGAGAAATATGGAAATCAAGAAAAGGTACAAATGAAAACTTTTACGGAGAAATTATATATGCCAAGGTTAGAATTAAATGAGACTCAGTTACTAACAGTTAGGATAGGAAGAGATGAGATAAAATGGTGATTGTACAACCAATCCACAGGAAAGTCCCCAGGAATGGATGGTATTCCTGCGGAAGTTTGGAGGCTAGGAGGGAAAAATAACTGATACAGAACTGGAAAGTTTTGTTTAACAATATTTTAATAGGAGGAGAAGCACTTTTCTGGAAGAAAGTAGTGGTGGCTGTAATACCCAAAGAGGGTAAAGACCCATCAGATCCAGCTTCATACAGGCCCATTTCAATCCAAACTATGATTATATCACGTGTTTATGTCTATAATGGCTAAAAGCATGGCAAAGGTGATGCCAATTTTATAGATATGGATCAATGTGTGGAGGAGAGGCAAACATTTGACATTAACAGAACATTGATGATCCAGACGGAAGCAAACTGTAAGAAAATACCATTGTTGTTGGTGGGTCTTGATGCAGAGAAGCATTTGACAGAGTATGTTGGGACTTCATTTGACAGAGTATGTTGGGACTTTATGAGCACGACAATGGGAACATTTGCATTTCCTGAAAAAAACAGAAGGTTGATTAGAAGGATATATGAGGGTTCAGAGGTGAAAATTAAAGTGGGTGAGGTTCTTTCTGATGATTTCTGCTTGAGCAGCGGAACCAGGCAGGGGAATAGTTTTCCCCCTTTGTTATTTGCATTATATTTAGAACCACTGGCAGAGAAAATAAGGAAATCAAATTCAAGGATATAACTGGTGTGGTAGTCAAGAAAAGCTTGCTCAATTTGCAGATATTTTATACCTGACAAAACCAGAGAGACATCACAGTGTTGTGCGACAGTTTCGCATCTTTTCAGGATACAAAATTAATGGAGCTAAAACAGCAATAGTGGTAAATTATGTACCCACACACAAACTGGTTCAGCAATATCCTTATTTATCGGAACATGATAAAATTAAGCATTTAGGAGTATGGATTAAAAATGATTTTGGTGTAGCAGCTAAGGATGTTAATACAAAAACAGAAAATGGAAGCTTTGTTATATGGATAGTAAGACACAAGCAGTCAAAATGTTTTTAGTCCCGTTAGTCTTGTACAGAGGTCAGATATTTTTATCAACCAGAGAAGTTGTGGATAACAATTAATAAAGAGGTGAAGGACTATCTGGGAGGGAAAGATGGCAAGAGTCAAGTCAAGTGGGAGAAGCTGATTCTTCCAGAAGAACAGGGCAGATTGTGATTACCCAATCTGAATGGGTATTTCAGAGCTACACAGTTAAGGCTTTGATACATAGCACAAGCAGCAAACTATAACTCAAAGTGGAAAGGGATGTGCTGAAACAGGGGGAGGGGGAAGAGCTCAAGAAACAAGGAGGGACTGGGATTTTGGATGCAGATCCTTAATGAGAGTAACAATAACCATATAGATTATATTATATTTATAAAGTAGCAGAAAGTATTCTAAGACCTAAGCAAGCACAGGAATGGAGAAAGGAGATTCTGCTGATAGGGATGACTGCAATTAGGGATATAGACAATAGGTGGCTGGAATTTACTGGAGAAAACTGGCAAAAGAACCACTGTATTAGGAGCAAATAAACAAAGGGAAAGGCAACAGAATGGAAAAAGGCCAAAAATTTATTTGGACTGCAGACTAGCGACGGTCTTCCCTAGCAAGGATTGATATCAGAGTATAGGCAATGACAAAGAAACAGGGAGATCCTAAGGGGGGAGAAACAGCAGTGGTCGACTTTTTATTAGAATCCAGAACAGAATCTGCTGTTAAAAAAGGAATAATTAGTACAGCATATAAAATATTGTACAACTACAAGAATCAATCAGAGAAGGCTAGAAAGGATTGGGAAGACAGACTGTATAAACAGTTCACAAAGAAACAATAGGGGGATGTATGTATATCCCCCACATATGTAGTAAAGTCTAGAAGATTAAGAATCTTGGAAATGTTTACACGTGTGTTTTTATACTCCAAGTAGACTCGAAGACAGCAAATGTTGGAGGTGTGATGGGGAGGAAAGAGGTAAATGGGAACAAATTTTCTGGGAGTGTAATGACTTGGCAGATTTTAAAAATTACCTCAAATACTAGGCGAGCAAATTAGTATAACTAAGACAATGACTTTTTTAAAGCATGACACAAAATCGGAATGAACTAGACATAGTAAGGCCTTGCTGAATCTAATTATGGTGGCTGTCAAAAACTGAATTGCTAGAGAATGGAAATCAAAGCCTAAACCAACTGTACTAGAAGTAGTGAATATAGTACAGAGATAAAACAACTGGAAATGGGATCTTTAGAAAAAGGTAGGAGCAAATTACACATAAAATGGGAACTGTGGGAACAATACATGTAGAGGAGGAATGAGGTTTAATGAGCTATATAATGTCTGTCAGTGACTAGCTAGATTACAAGTGATGTATAATGTTTGCTACTAAAATTATGTCAGTATGGTTTGTTTGCAGTTATATAAATGTATGATTGCCTATGTCCATATGTGACAATTTAATAAAGATGTTTTTTGTAAAAAGAATACTGTAGAGCCACAGGCACCCGGGTCCATAAAGGGTCCTGGTTCTTATTTTGGCACCAACTAGAAAATCTCTTACACTTAGCCAAATACTATTTTCTAGTAGTAGGTTTCAAAGCCTCATATACATCCTTAGAAAACAGGTGCCTAAGAGGTACACAAGTTCTATCAACCAGGCAGTTAGTTGAACAAATTGGAAAACAGGCTGTATCAAACAACTCCTGTCCTTAGTAAAGGCATCCTGTGAGGAACCTTGTAGTAATTACCCTTGACCAATTTGAGAAAAAGGAAGAACCACTGTTGACTGGGCCAAAAGGGGGTTACTACAATTATTCTGGGAGCTGCATAGAGGCAGTTGTACCAACCAGGAAGTACAGAACTAACTCAAAAAACAAGCCACCCTGGTGGAATCACAAAATCAATTGGCTGTACAACAGGAGGAAGAAAGTCAAGGGAAAATTTAGGAGGTGCAGCACCCAGCAGAATAAAAGCACTCTCAAACTAAACAACTCTGAGGACAAGGTCTACCAAAGCCAAATTTGTTTGGCCTTCCAGGACAACAACCACAAAGCATTCTTAGCTATGTCTGCAACCTCAAAGGCAATACACAATTGTGTGCAGAGCTCATTGTAAATGGAGCCACCTATACTGAGCCAGAAGATGTAGCAAACCTCCTGGCTGATCAATTCAGCTCCAACTTTGTCCCTCTCTCCACCTCAACCTTCCCTCAGAAAATATCAAATAATTAACTCCCCCTACTATCACTAGGGAACAGGTCATTAATGCTCTCGCTAACACCAAGAACACTGGATCAATGGGCTCAGTCAATATCCCAGAATACCTTCTTTTTTGTTAAGTCTTTCAGCTTTTCCCGGTTAGGGGTCGCCACAGCGGAACTCCGGTCTGCTAATGATTGGCAGTAGACTTTTATGTGCCAAGTTGCCAGCCCTGATGCACAAGCTTCAACGAAGGTACACCCATTCATGCATGTCTCCACACAGAAGACGCTCTAGCTGAGAATCGAACAGGACAACATCTTACTGTAAGGCGACAACGCTACCGCAGCACCACCAGCACAGTCTATCCCAGGATACCTTCTATACAGCATAAAACATGACCCATCAGGGGCTCTGGAATTACTATTTAACTGCAGCCTCCAAACAGGCTTCGTGCCTCATGAATGGAGAAAGGCAACAATCATCACTCTGCACAAAGGTGGGTCATCTACAGACCCTGGAAACTACAGGCCCATAAGTCTCACTAGTCTTGTATGTAAAGACATGGAAAGAATTATCATGGAGATGAACAAAAGATATATAGTAAACTTCCAGACACTGGACCCAATTCAGTTTGGTTTTGTCAAGGGCAGATCATGCCTACTCAATCTGGTGAACTTCGAGAAGGTCATCAAAGCAATGGATGAGGGCAAAGTCTTCACACTGCCTACCTTGATCTGGCCAAGGCATCTGACAATACCCCACTCAGGTATTGTTGACAAACTCAAGGGGTTAGGTACAAACCCAATGTCACCCGGTGGATAGCCAACTGGCTCACAAACAGGACCCAGGAAGTTAGAATTGGGGAGTCCACTTCTACAAAGAGGCCATCCACAAGTGGAGTCCCTCAGGGATCAGTCCTTGGACCTCTCCTTTTTGGCATTTCTCAGAAGTAAAGGCCAATGTCAGTGGTCTCTGGCTGACTAATCTGCAGATGATTGCAAATTAGGAGCAGTTACTGAATCTCACAGACACAAATGTTCTCCAGAAGGGGCTGACACAGAAACAATTGGTGTCAGAGACATGGATTAAAACCAAATACCAAGAAATGCATAACAGTATCCTTTGGGAAGTCATCCATCCCTGGTAACTATCATACTGACAACACACCCCTTACAGATGCCCCTGTAGTCAGGGACTTAGGGGCACATAGACAGTGATCTAGCCTTTGACCATCACATGTCTACAGTGGTGAGGAAATTACTCATGTTGCACAACTTATAAACAAAGGTATGGCATCTACGTCCAAGGAAGTCATTGTTCCACTGTATTCAGCATTCATCACACTTATCACGGATTAAAATGCCCCCTTTGGTATATACCTAACCAGGCACATCCAGCAACTGGAACGTCCACAGAGGTTCCTCACTAAAAGAACACAGGGCATAAGTAATATGTCCTATGCAGGCTGCCTCAAGGCCCTATCCCTGTATTTTGTCTCCTACAGGTTTTTGAGGTAAGATCTATGCCTAGCATACAGGCCATTATCAAACCCCACAGTGATGGACCTCCTGCATATCCACAAAACAAACAGCACCAGAATTACCCATTCTAAAGACTTCAACCATGCCTGTAATATAAACAGGACCTGCTGGAGAGATAGGTATGTATCCCAGAGACTACCCCCTCTATGGAACAGGTTCCCCATCCATGTGAAGCAGAATTCCTCCCTAACCTACTTCAAATGCAACTTGTACAATTGGATGGGAAACTGGACATTCATCCCTCGATTGGCAGCCATGTTTCTAATGGACAGAGATAACCTGTAAATGGTTCATCTCCCAGGTCCATGTTACACCTATCAAGGATATCAGAACTTGTCAGATTTGGGATGCATGGCTAGGGTTAAAGGGCCCTTGTGGTAGCTAGCCTAGTAAACACATATGAACCTATTTAGAAGAACCTAGACTATAACAGAAAAGGGTGGAAAAGCATAGAGAAACATTCCCATTTATTGGAATGAAAAGGCATCAGTCTTGCAACCCTTTGAGCAAGGAGTACTGGAGCAGTATGTCTACATTCCAAACAGTTACAAACAGATCTTTTGAAGAGTTCCCCAAAGCTGGACGGGTTCTTGGAAGACATTCGGGTTCAACTTCCATTCATGAAGGTCTGTCTTAGTCTTGCTAATCTTGTCTGCAACAATATTCTGCTCTGACAAAATGTAAGTAGCCTGTAGGGAGAGACCGTGCTGAGTTGCTAGTTCCCAAACTAACATAGCTGTTCTGCAAGTGGTGTAGGATTTGGTTCCGCCTTGTTTGTTTACATACCACAAAGTTTGAGGCAACTCTTGTTACTCAGTAGGGTTAGAAGGGAGAAGGCAAAACTTGGGTTGAGAGACAACTGGTAACTCTTTTTTTTACAAATCTCAGGACTGGAATGTAAAATGATAGGGGGCACTGGTGTCAAGTCCAAACTGACTTTAGAAACAACTAAATTTTCCTCCTGAGAATTGTAAATGCCATGAAACCCAGAATCCTGAGATATTCCTTTATAGATGTCAGAGACTGGCTGTAGAATATTAGAAATATTTTGTCCCAAGGAAGAAAATCCATCATGAGTGACGTAACCAAGTAACATCTCAGAAACACTGTCCTCTGAGATGACATGACAGAAGACTTCTCTACGTTCACCTGAAATCTCAGCCTGAGAGAAAAAAAAAAGTATCTTTCCCAATCCAGCGATTCTTGAGAACTTGTAAAAGAATCTGCAGAAATAAGGCAGCAGTCTAAATATGGAAAAAGATGTGAATGAATTGCAACCCGCAATGGGCTATTACAAGAGTCAGGCATTTTGTAAACACCAATGGAACTGTAAACAAACCAAAGGGGTTAAGCAGAAATCTGAAAATGTGAACCAGATACAAAAAAACAAAGTGTCTGAAATTGTTGAGAATTGGAATGGGATAAGCATCTTTTAAATCTAGAGTTACTAGAAAATTGAGAAGTGGAATGAGGCCGTAGGGAAAACATCCTGAATTTTGATGAGACTGTTTAGGGGAAAAAAGATCTAAGACAGCCCTCCAATTTCCCTCTTTAGCAGCAGAAAGATTCTTGAATGGGACCCATTTCCTATTAGATGAAAGGAAACCGGTTCTACTACTCCCTGAAGCAGCATATGGTTTAGAACAGGACAAAAATGAAAGCTGTGTACATACCATAATGAAAGATCCTTTCAATTCAGTCCATTCGATCTAACTTGTGGGTCCTTGAGCTGTTTTTTGGGTCTGACTCAGCAGTTTTAGTGCTCCATCTTCTAAGCCCCTTTAAATTCCCTTCTCATAATTCACCTCACCCCTTAGTTACCTCAGATCTTACTTGAGACCCAATGCCCTAGACTCAACTAAACCAAGAGACCATAGACCCTATAAGCTCTTTCAAGAGGATCCTTCAGGTCTTAGAAAAATGGAAGGTGGGTGGGTTGTATCCTATTCATTCAGTCTGTCCAATTAGACTTGTGGGTCAGAATTACAAGCTATTGTGACCCTGGGTGGTACCATGACAAGAGACCCATAAGGAAGGCATCACCGATGGACACTCTAGCCCTGAAGACATAGTCCAGCTTATAATGCTTGATATAGGTAGGCATAAAAGACAAAGAGCAGCTTCACAAATGTCATGTAACGAAGGGGGATCTGAAGAAGGCTGTACAAGTTGCCACAGCTTTTGCAGAACAAACTCATGGTTTAGCAGAAAGTATTTTCTTGTGAAGAGTATAGACAAATGAAATGCAGTCAGAATACCATCTGGAGCAGTGATGGCAAACCTGTAACACGCGTGTCAAAGATGGCACGCCAACGATCACCAACACCTGAGTTACCCAAGACACTGCTTTTGTATTCATTGCTCATGTGAAGTGCACCAAATTATTTTGTGCCAGGAGCTATTTACACGTCAAACCCAAAAGGTTCGTCATCACTAATCTAGAGTGAAGCAGACCTTGGACAGCTTTTTCCCCAACTTGTTGCAGGCAAATGAAATAAAGTTGCTCATCCCTCAAAGGATTTTGTCCTATGAAGATAAAAAAGTAGCTCATCTTTCCTAAAGAATTTTGTGCTATGAAGGTAGAAACTTAATTGCTGATTTACAACACAAGGTAAGGAGAATACGTTCTCATAATTAGGGAAAAAGGCTGGCAAGTGAATAGGCTGAGAAATATTAAGACTGTGAAGCTACTTTGGGAACAAAACAAGAATTTGTCATTGTAGAATCTGTGTCTATGTTAAATCAAATGGGTAAGAGAAGGACAGATTGTGGGATTCAACGTCTTCTTGCAGAAGTAACTGCTACTAGAAAAGTAGTTATTCATAAAAGGTATTTAAGCTCTGCTGAAGAAGCTGATAGAGAGTGGTTTAGTAACCTCTGGTACAAAATTTAGATGCCAAGGAGGAATTGAATCTCTGACTGCCTCAATAAGAAGATGCCTTTGAGAAAAGCTAGAAAAATGCTCTTGAAAGTCCAAGTGAAAGGTGGAAATAGATATCAAGTGGACTTTGATGGTGGAAAAACTAGAGCATGAATTAAAGAGAGAGGCAAGAAATCATACAATATCGTGTATAGGGAAATAGATATAAAGTGGACTTTGATGGTGGAAAAACTAGAGCATGAATTAAAGTGAGAGGCAAGAAATCATAGGATATCTCATATAGAGGCTGAGATGGGGTCAAAGTTTTGCAGACAAGCCCAAAAAAACAAATCTTCTCCACTTACTATAACAAGATTTATTGCTTAGAGGCTTTTTGAGAGGCTGTTAAAACCTCAGCCACCTCCTTAGGAAGTGGATCATTAACCATCACTGGAATTGGAGAAACCAAGTGGTTAATTTCAGACTGTGAAGGTCCAAGTGAGGCTCCCAAGATGGGTGACAGAAAAGCTCCAGAGCAGAATACAGGAACCAAGGGAGTTCCTTCAAATGAGACTTTAGAAGGGGAAATCAAAATTGTCTGGGCCAATAGGGGGCTATGAGGATACTGTTTTGCACCAAAGAGCTTTCTGCAGAAATCTGGTCATAAGGGGAAGGTATGCTTAAAGTCCAGGTGGGTACTGGTGAGACAGAGTGCACCTTGGTAGATACCCAGAGGGGTAATTAAGGAAAAATAATTGCAGCATTTGGTGTTGAAAGCAGGGGCAAATAGATTTAAGCAAGGAGAGCCCCAGCAAATGAAAATGCTCTTGGCTATTGCTGGACTAAGGGACTATTTTTAAAGCACTGGGAGGTCTGTGCCAAGGTCTGCCAGACAACTGAAACCCCCCAGAATGTTCACTGCAAGCAGAAAGCAGTGCGAGACCACCTCCTGCTGCCAGACCCTCACTGCTTCGTAACAGAGTAGCAACTAGTTACCCCTTGTTTGTTGATGTACCAAACTACAGTAATAGTGTCTGTTTGGATGGATATCACTCCCTGAGGATGGAAGTCCTGAAGTTCCTTCAACACTAGGAAGACAGCCCTCAACTCTAAGATATACATGAAAGTAGGCCTCATCATCTGTCCAAAGATCTTGGCCCATTCCCCCTTCATAAAGACCACCCCACCCAAGAAAGGACATATGTGGTCACCATTGCCACTGGTAATGGGGTCCGAAATTTCTTTCCCTCTCAAATGAAAGGGAACTGTAACCATTACTGAAGTGTTCTCTGCATGAACTGGCAATGATAGCTGCTTTGGAAAAAGAGTGAAGACTCGGACCACTGGCTCTAAAGCAACCACTGCAGTATTCTAATGTGCAAGCTGGGGAATTTCACCATCAAAATTGAAGAGGCAATTGCGAGTATATTAGACATCTGTGCAAGCATGACTGGCTGAAGTTTTGTAAATACTTGCATATAACTCTGTGTTATATATGCCAGCATGACTAGCTATATGTTTGTAAATAAGTTTTTTTGATTATTAGTTTGATTCTTTGAGTCAAACAGTGTTCCTCTGGCTGACCAAATGTACATGTCTTTTTTTTTAAACAGAAATTCTGAATATAGGTTATGCCAGTTAGCTGACCGAGATGTGATGCCATAGTGTGCTACAGCTGAAAGGAATAGAATCTCCACAACAGCTGTTTTGTTTACTTTTTAAAGTCCGAAATGAGAGTGTAGAATTCCCATAACAGCTTTCTATGACTTTTAAAAAATACTGCTATAAAAGCAGGTTCTGAGTCAGTTCAAATTCAGCTGTTGTAGTTGTTCAGTTGGTTCAGCTGTCAGTTGTTTTCCAGATCAGTATTTATCACTCAGTTTTCCAGAGCTGTTCAGCAATAATAGTAGTTAATCCAATCACTGAGGACCCAACAGCAGCTTGAAGAGGGGGGCACGCATTCTTATCTTGCCTGGAAGCAGTAAGAGTATCATCTTGCCTTGTTAAGTTAATTAAATTAGACAGAGGCAGTAATCTTTAGATAGTTAGGGAACTATAGTTAGAGTTTTTCTATCATCCGGATAGAATCTATCCTACAGTGTTATTTTCTTAATTTCTGTGTGAGAAACTCTGTGGTTTATTAGAATCAGTTATTCAGTGTATACATGTTTTAAATCATTTTATTATTAAATATTTTACTACCTTTTATTGTGGTTGGTTATTTAGAAAGTACTTTTAGTAACCTGACCATGTTTATGCTTATGATAACACCAGGGCCACTTCAAAAAGCCTTGCTGCAGGAATTACATACTACCACTTATATCAATAATTATTTTACCCAATAAACACCCCTTTTGAAGGGTACTGTGGTATTTGACCAGTGGCAGCCATTACCTTTTAATTTGGGATGGGGGGCATAGCAGGTAAATCTGCAATGGTCTTTCCCAAGAGTGTTTGTGTGCGTGAATATCAAATATTTAAGAGCGAGTGTGTCAAACATCTAGAATTGGGATACAGTGCTCTGTAGTGGTTAGTGTGAAGACTCATTTGGGGACCTGGAGTGAAGCATATAGTCCAGTCTCAGATATGAAGACCATTAATGGTGCACTCTTAGGGAAAATTGTGTGTTTCTATCCCTTTCAATGATGCTCCCTTACCGGATACAGTGGTGAGGATCGAGGTTCCTTATTAGTTACTGCCATAGGTTAAGTGGGGTCATCACATTATTTTGTGATGGTGGTGTGGGAATTTAATTGAGCTTTAGTAGCATGTAGATAATTGCCACTGAGGTGTGCACTCTCGACAACCACAAGATAAACAGAGTTTCACTTCACAACAGTTTTAATTATTTTTGGTCAGTTTCGTCAGGGACAGCAAGCAAAGATATCAGCAGAGGATTATAGCAAGCTGCCCAGGAACCAGTTAGCCAAGGTGTGCAAAGCCAAAGGACTGGTGCATACCAACCTGACTAAGGAAGCAATGATCTCAGCCTTAGTCACAGAGCAGACCAGCAGCTCAGAGGATATCCAGTTTGGCACTGGGGATAAGCAGCCTTCAAAGACAAGACAGTGTACCTTTTTTCTTCAGATGACTTAAAAATTCAGTTGGAGTTAAGGAGATTCATCTAAGCAGAGGAGAGACTGCGTCATTATGAACCACAATGTTTGGAGATAGAAGATGAAGAAAAGGAGAGGCACAGAGAGCATAAAAAGGAGCTTCTCACCCTTCGACAGAGTCATGAAGGTAATGGGGAAGGGAATGACCAAAACCTAGAAGCCATAAAGGTCAGTAAATGCTTTCCTTAGTACAGGGAGGGAGATGACAAATTTATTTATACATTTGAGAGGGTATGTAAACAATATAATGTTGACCAAAGGCTCTGGGTACAGTTCCTGACCCCCTTACTCCATGGTAGAGCTGTTAATGCCATTGCTAAACTGTGATATTGACTGAATTATGACCATGCAAAACAATGTTTACTTGATTGCTTTAAATTAACTCCTGAAATGTATAAAAAAAGTTTCATGAACATAGACGCAAGGTAGATGAAAGTGTATGTGATTACATTGCTGATTTATGTACTTATTTTCACAGGTAAGTGTAAGAGCACCACTTTTGAAGGACTGGCAGACCTTCTGATGAGGGAACAAGCTCTCAGCACTTTGCCTGAGGACAAGAGGATCTGGCTGCCAGATCAAGAGTGTAATTATGCAAATGAGTTGGGGAAAAAAGGCATCTCTACTTGGCAAGTAGGACACCAATGCATAAAAAAGGAATACCCAGGTGCTGCATATGGACATAAGGGAACCCATGGGTGGCAGCCTAAACTACTCCAATAGAGTTCACCAGTAATTCAAGCACACTGTCAGTATCTGGGATTAGATGTTTCAAATGTAATCAGATGGGTCATGTAGCATACAAATGTCCATTGAAGCAAGGTGAGAAGCAAAAGGTGAGGGAAACAGCAAGTGGGAAAGACAGAATGCCAGTAATAAGTTGTCTAGAAAAAGAAGTTCCAAATTATCACCAAAATTTGTATCCTGGCTGAGTGGATGGAAGACAGACCACTGCTAAGAAAGACATGGCTTATGATATAACCATTTTGAGGCCTGCAGTAGTTAAGGAGGCGCACTACTTGCTTGGGTGGGACCCCATTCCAAATACCTCTGGCCAGGGTTCATCTTGACTGGGAGGATGGAAAATGGAAGAATGTAGGAATGTTTGAGGATATACCTGCAGATGTCATAAATGGGAATGATTCTGATAATGTAGTACCTTGTGTGCATGCAGTGACACAGTCAAGCTTGAAGACCGACACATGGGTCTGGTTGCCTGGGGGAGACCCAGACAGCTTCTATGCCTGAAGCTGGGGCTGGTGATAGGGTTACTTCAGGGAGGGAGCTACCTTGCAGTAGTGAGCCTAAAGGTGAAATACACCTATTGGTAGGTACTGGTGTTGCTGTGGACATGGTGACGGCAAGGACAGCGGTAAGTGGTGGTATCCAGGCTGACGGTGAGGCACTGCTTTCAGAGTATACTGGGCTTCCTGTGGAAGGGGAGCTTGGCAGGGTCATAAAAGCAGAGCACAGCCAGGATCAACTTATGGACCCTACATTACAAGGCTTGAGAGAGGTAGTTAAGGAGGCACCTGATACTCAAGGAAGAGGGAAGTCTGTATATTGGAAAAAAAGGTTACTGTACAGAGAGTGGACCCCTGAGGGATGGCTAGAGGTTGAGGTAATACAGCAGTTGGTAGTGTCCACAGCCTGTCTGGCACTTCTAGCCATAGCCCATGACATTCCTTTTGCAGGTCATATGGGCATAAAGCATATCAGGAGACACATTATGAATAATTTTTATTGGCCTGAGATCGCAAAAAATGTAACAGGTTACTGCAGGACCTGTAAGCAATGCCAAAAGATAAGCAGGAGGCAGGGGCATAAGTTGTTCCATGTTAACATAATGAAGTCTTATCACAATAGGGAGGCCTGCTACTGAGTATTCAAAGTGGATAGCAGGAGGCGTCTGAGGGAGATCTGGTAACCGACCTTCTCAGTAAGGCTCGGAATGACATTTCTGTGGGAGAGGTAGCGATATCTCAGCTGTTATCCCCTATTCAGGTTAAGAAATACGAGCAGTGTTACAGGAATTTGGGGAAATGTTCATCTGGAAACCTGGGTGTACTCACCTAGTGCAACACCATATGGATAAAGGACCCCAAAGGCCCATCAAGCAAGCTCCTTACAGGATGCCTTAGCGAGTCAGACTTTGAAGGAGGAGACATAGGAGATATTGGAGCTGCGGGTAATTCAGAAGTCCAATAGTCCCTTAGGCTTCCCAAGAAGTACTGGTACCAAAGAAAGATGGTAGTGTAAGATTCTGAACAGACTACAGAAAGTTAAACAGTTATGCAAAGTCAGATGCATACCCCATGCCTGGAACAGATGAAGCTTTAGAACAGCTAGGTGGGGCTAACCATCTGAACACTATTGATCTGACCAAGTGATACTGGCAGATGCCGTTGACTCCCCATTACTAGAGAGAGGTCAGCTTTTGTAACACCTTTTGAAGTACATGAGTTTACAAGGATCCCCTTTGGAATGAAGAATGCCCCAGCAACCTTCCAGAGATTAGTAGATCATATCTTAGTAGGAGCAGGAGATTATACTCTTGCTTATTTGGATGATATTGCCATTTACAGTCATTCCTGGCAAGAGCACCACCAACATGTCAGTGTAGCGTGGACCACAGATTGCGAGCAGACATTCCAAAAACTTAAAAGAAGTTTTAGGAGGACCCCCTGTTCTAGCCAGTCTAGATTACAGCAATGCCAATGCAGAGGGATTCTCAGGACAGGGTGTGGGTTGATACATTTTCAGTCAGCCCCATTTTTCTGAAGTTTTGTAAATACTTGTAAATAACCCTGTGTTACATATGCCATCATGACTAGCTATAATTTTGTAATTAAGTTTATGTTTTTTGATTATTACTTTGATTTATGTAAGATGTTTGAATTAAACGGTGTTCTTCTGGCTGACCAAATGTACATGCGTTTTTTTTTTTTTTAAACAATTCTGAATGTAAGTTATGCCAGTCAGCTGACCTGGATGTGATGTTATCGTGTGCCAGAGCTGAAAGGAATAGAATCTCTACAGCAGCTGTTTTGTTTACTTTTTAAAGTCTGATATGAGAGAGTAGAATTCTCATAACAGCTTTCTGTGACTTTCAAAAAATTCTGCTATAAAAGCACTTTCTGAGTCGGTTAAATTCCAGTTGTTGTAGTTGTTCAGTTGTCAGTTTTCCATATCAATAGTTATTCAGATTTGCAGAGCATTTAAGCAACAATAAAAAGAGTTATTCCAGTTGCTGAGGACCGGACAACAGCCTGCAAAGGGGGACAAATTCTTATCTTGCCTGGCAGAAGTAAGTACATCATCTTGCCTTGTTGAGTTAATTAGATTAGACAGGAACAGTTAATCTTTAGATAGTGAACTACAGTTACAGTTTTTCTACAATCATTGTGAAATCTATCCTACAGTGTTTTTTGATTCCTGTGTGTGAAACTCTGTAGTTTATTAGACTCAGTTGTTTAGAGTATACATGTTTTAAATCATTTTATTATTACATATTTTACTACATTTTATTGTGGCATGTTATTTACAAAGTAGTTTTAGTAACCTGACAGTGATTATGCTTATTGTGATAATGGTAGGGCTACTTTGAAAAACCTTACTGCTTGGATTGTATGCTACCATATATATCAATAATTATTTTACCCAATAAACACCCCTTTTGAAGGATACTGTGGTATTTGACTGGTAGCAGCCATTACCTTGTAACTTGGGAAAGAGGACATTAGCAGGTAAATCTGTGCTAGTCTTTCTCAAGAGCATTTGCATGCATGAATATCAAATATTTAAGAGTAAGTGTGTCAAATATTTAGAACTGGGATACAGTGCTCTGCAGTGGTTAGTGTGAAGACTCATTTGGGGACCTGGAGTGAAGCATAAAGTCCAGTCCCAAGTTTGGTGCCTGTTCCCGGTGTAGTCCTGGGGAAATTGTGCATTTTTATCCCTACCATCAGTGATCTTCCCTTACGGAGACAGTGGTGAGGATTGAGGCTCCTTAGTTACTGCCTCAGCTTAAGTGGGGTCATCACAATCATCACACCTAAAACTCTGAATCTGGGCTGCTGTAGGTTGGGGGATGCACAACAATAAACTGACTACCAACTGCAGGGTTTGAGCTCTGTCCTGAAGAGGAGACGACTGAAAAAGTGGTACTAAGTTGAGAACACTAATTCAAGGAAGGACTCAAACTGGACTTGGGAATGTTCTGACTTCTATTATGGCCAACATCTGATATATCAGAAAGCACTTAAGTCCAGGAACATCTCTTAGAATATGCCAATATTTCTTAATATCCACCATCATTAGTGTTTTCATTTTAGGTGAGCATGCATCTAACCCTAGAATATCTATTAGCTAAATCCATATTTATAGTGCCATATTTAGCAAACGTGGGCCTAGTTTTAGTTTGTCTTAATAAAATAACATAATTGTAGGCATCCGTTAAATATTGGATAACATCATTGTAGCCATCCCCTTTAACTATTTTTGTAACCCTTGTGTTTAAAGTCAGAAAAAGCATCACTAAGCTCCATAACCATAGTCTCAGAGGTATTCAGATTGGCAACTCTAGTAAATTCGTTAACAATATTTTTGAACATGTACTGAGGATGCATGCTGCTCCTCTGCAACAAAAAGGAAAAAAATCTGTTGCACATCCCCAAACTTGCAGTCAGACAAGACCTTAAATGAACTGGTCATTAACCTTACCTCTTACACCCTAAGATGAAACTGCAGTTTTAATTAAAGGTTTAAATTTTATTCCTTCATGTTTGGAGGACATTGCTAAGAACTGTGCTATTTTACTAGAACTCTTAATCTTAAGATTTTATATGGTGCTAGTGATTCTGATAATTCTCTTGCTGCTAAAACTATCTAGCACATTTATTCCAGTAGATCATAACACCATCTAAATTTTTGAAATAGTAGAGAAACTTATGACATGTGCAATGGTAAATTTATTAAGCACAAGTTTTTAATCTCAAAAGGAATGAACATGCTGCATTAATTTCCTTAATAAATAACCATAACGTTACATAGAACGCAGATAAGGGAGGTGGTGTACTAGTTTTAGATTTTTTATACTAGAAACAATCAATGTTACAGCTTCTAAAGAGCTCAGACTATGAAATAATATCTAAGTCAAGAGTGTAATAACATTATCCTAAATATGTCTGAAGTTATCTGTGAAATGTTCACATTAAATTACATCAGAGGAATTATACAATTGCTTTACAGTTAGTGATCCCGTTATACCATTCATATATGGCATATCAAAATTCATAAATGTATGACTACCCCTCTTCCTCAGACCCACTGCTTCAGTGAATGGTTGGGTAACTGAATCATTATCAAAATACCTTGATAGCAAACTTAAGACAGGTTTTGAATACACTGGCACAATTTGAAAGATACTGCAAATTTTTTAAAGCAATTGTATGAATGGCACACAAGAATTTAACTGTATTTTTGCAGCTCTGGATGTTAACTCCCTAGTCACAAATATACCAACTGATGTGGGCATTTCTTATGTGAAAGAATATTTGTTAGAATGTACCGAATATACACAATCTCATATAAATGCTCTTTGTAACTGCTTTTAACTGTCCTAATAATGTTTATGTTTCTTGATACTTTTTTTATCATAAAAAAAAGGAGTAGCAATGGGCACACCTACAGCTAATAGCTAAGCTAACACAGTTATGGAAGTGTCAACACATTTTATCAGGCAATCAAGTGTTTTTAGATGAGGTTTTATTCTGGCGTCGATTTATTGAGTACCTTTTTTCATTTGGGAAGGTGACATTTCTAGTTTTGATTTCACTGAATAGAACAACTTTTTAAGATTCAAGAGCAACATACATACAGATTTTAGTGATTTTTTAGATATTACTGTTTTGAAGGATATAACAGGAGCACTAGGTATTAAAGTTTACATGAAACCAGCAAAAAGGAATTCATATCTGCGTAGGAGCAGCATGCACCCTCAGTATATGTTCAAAAACATTGTTAAGAACCAATTTACTAGAGTTGCCAAGCTGAATACCTCTGATGAGACTATGACTATGCAGCTTAATGATGCTTTTTCCAACTTTAAACACAAGGGTTACAAAAATAGTGAGTTAAAGGAGGCCTACAATGATGTTATCTCATTAAGACAAACTAGGCCCACATTTGCTAAATCTGAAACTATAAATATGGACTTTTCTAAGAAATGTTCTAGGGTTAGATGCATGCTCACTTACAATGCCAACACTAATGATGTTGAAGATATTAAGAAATATTCACGCATTCTAAGAGAAATTCCTGAACTTAATCAGGTGCTTTCTGCTACACCAGCCTTTGGCCATAAGAGAAGCCAGAATCTGAAAAACAAGCTACGCTACAAAGAGCAAAGAATGGTTAATAAGTTAAACCACTCTAAGAAGAAGGGTACTTTTAAATGTGGTAGATGCATGTTCTGCCAATATGCTTTGAGCTGTAACCTCTTTAAACATCTAGTCACCTCCATGGTATTTTAAGTTAAATGATTATGGTAATTGTAATACCAGTAATATAGTTTACCTTGCCTTATGTCAAAAATGCACTGCATTCTGTAGGCAAAACAAATCATAAATTTAAAGATCGGAGAAGTAAACATTATGATTAGATGAATTTTATTGGATTTTACACCTAGCTGCACATATACTGCCAGACTTGAATAGTACTGTCTCTTTAAAACCTTTGCCTGTTGAATGTCAAAAGCATGTGTACTTATGACATCACTATGTAAGTGAGTTTGTTGACGCAACATTTCTGTACTAAGCCTGAGGGCAAAACTGTTTTTACTTGTGTTTCATTAAAGTGTTCTTGGTTTAGACTAGCAGTTCATGTCTGTTCCAGTGGTTCTTAGTTCTGCAATTTCTAGTCAAGAAGGCAGCAAACACAATATGTGGAGGTAACTAAGGAGAGATGTGCACTACTGGAAGGGAATTTCTTAAATGAGATCAAAGCTAGAGCACTAAAACTACTGGGATGGAACCAACAAGTGGCTCAAGTCAGATCAGATGGACTAAACAAACAGGATCGGAGAGGTTTGACTGGCCTGATGCAACAGAATTCCTTGAAAAGGAGGAAGGCAATCCCATTGCCAGTTGTAACAGTTTTGAAGGATTCTCAGAATGCGTTTGAGGTTTTCTACTGTCACAGAGGAAAGTACAGACCTAGACTTTGGGATAACTTTACTGGAATACCAGGGTGGGAGGGGAAGACAAAGGGGGCATACAGTCAAGTCTGCTGTTTTTAATTGTCTTTGATTCTGGGGACATCCTCCCTTCTTTTTTGAAGCTTCCTGCTATTGCTTCCTAAATTTGTTTCCTATAAAATGAACCTGAACTGGAATGAAAGCTTCCTTGTATTTTGGCATTCAGGGCTGAAAAATCTACTTTCACCTTTCTTTATATCTTTTAAAGGACCTCAGCAGATGAAGGATAACCATTCTTTATCCACGGTGGCATTCAGGATCTCAAGCTTTGGCATCCTCTGGTAAATTCTGGGAATGTAGCCAGGCAAACTTCTCATCACGGATCCAGTAGCAGATGCTGTAAATAACAGCATCCGCACTGTCATTAGAACATTTTAAATAGTGCTTAATTACTAGAGACACATGGGATATTAAAGAATTCAGAGATGTCAGTCTTTGAAGGAGGGAGATCAGCAATTAACTTTCTCACATTATCAAAGAAAGTCAGCAGATACAAGGACATGTGACCTTGACAATTCAACATTCTGAAAGCTAAGGTTGAAGAATAAAAACTTTTTTCCCATTCATACCTATCTTTGTCAGAAGGAATAGGGCTTAGTTGCCAAAAGATGTTTGGAAGAAGATGCTGACAGTGAAATCAATGCAAGGCCTCATCTGGGGTTTGAAAACAGAAATATGCAAGTCTGATGAACTTTATATAATTTATCAGAGTTTTGGGGGGGCAGGAAGGTGACTGTTACACAAACTGCTGTCTGCCAAGAAAACATCTTCTAATGCAGGTAAGACTGGTTACAGCTGCAGACCGTGGAAAATTCACCTGCAGTAAGTCATAATATCTTTGCAGAGATTCTGGAATTTCTTTTTGCTCTCACAAAAACTCATCCGACATTTTGGTAACAGTATCAGAAAAACTTAACTCTTCAGGAGAGGAATCTGGAGAAAAACTTTCCTCAGTATTTGATAGCCTCTCTGTGGCGCAGGCACTTGGGAAACACAATCCAAATCCAATTCCTGTCTCTCAGACAGGAGAATCAGAAACTGAAAGTTACTTTTTGTTTTTTTAAACATTGCAAAGGCTCAGAATTGAAAGACTTAAAATAAACCTTTAGAAAACCCAACCAATCCTCCCTGTCCATCCTATGTGAAACAGAAGAAAAATGCTCAACTTTGTTTATTTTTTCCCCTGGTATAGTTCAGCAAAAAAAGGAAGAACCAAAGACAGCTCTGTTGTGTGAAAATTAAGCTCATTGAGGCAGCTTCCTAATACAGCATCATCCACTTCCCTTCTCTAGCACTAAGTGTGGCTCTCTCTTGACCAAAGAGAACAGCCAAACAGTCGCAGAGGACATGCCCGTCTCCTGGTCCTTAGCTGCTTCTTGAGGAGCAACAGCTGGATCAAGAGAATTCAATGAGCAGTCTTGAGTACCTGAAATGGCCACAGCAGAGTCGCTCATTGGTAACTGAGCCAAAGAGGAAGCCAAGTTGAAGACAGCAGAGTCCTATACTACTTTTTTTCCTTTTGTAGAGTGGGGAGAGAGAATCAAAGCGCCTGAAGCCTGGTCCATATCTCTACAGAAAATTGTCTTAAGAGGGTTGTGAAGGAGTCAGTGGTGCAACCTGACTCAAAAAAAAAAAAAAAATACAAGTTTTGTAATGACAACCACATAAACCTCTAGTCCTAGCCCCCAACTATAATTTCTGACAGAAAACTTAAAACTTTTCTTCACAAAAACAAACAACTTTTACAAGGTATGTCACTACACGGAAACAAGACTAAAGATGTAACTTATAAAGTAAGATTTTTAGTGGCAACCACTGAATAACACAAGTCATAGTCTGTAGCAAGAATTTGGACAGAAAAGTAAAGTTTTTCTTCACAAAAATTGAAGAGTTAGCAGACTGCTGATCACTCAAAGACTGCAGAAGAGTGCACTCTGATGGCAAAAAAGTTATAAACATTTAGCACCCTAAACACTGACTTTATACCTCTCACTCCTCATGTTGTTCAGAGCTGTTCTGGCCGTCAATATCCTAAGCAGGATACAACCTATACAGCTTAGGCTACCTGCAACAGTGATGTAATGATGATCACATTTTATCTACAAAAGTCTACACTCCGTTAACTTGCTGAAACTTTATGTGAAGTAACTCATTTTGGCACTGCAGTGCTCTGCTCTAGACACTCAGTGAAAGCCTCTGTATCAAATAACTGTATCATACGTTATCTTGCAATACTTCTAAATATTGTTTGTGTTTTCCTAGGAAAATGCAGCTTGAAGTTGAAAGCAGTTTTGCTTCAAACGTGGTATTTTTACAACTGCATCACCAAAAATGAAGCGCATTTTTTCTTAACAAGTGATTTTCTAGCTCACTGAAGCATGCCAAAAATCTGAGAGACCTCTGAAGCAGTGGTGGTAATATGAACAAACTATGTCAACTTACACATTATAAAAAATACTGAAATTATTATTACTACGATTACTGTACACATTCATTTGAAAACTTCTAGTCATTAATCATAATTAAATTGAGATAGATGCAGTATTACTAACTGCCCACACAATGTTCTTCTCTATACATGTATGCCATTTTAAACCAAAATCTACTCAGTCTGCAAAGTTTTTTTCTCTTAAAGACAGATATTCAGGCTATGATACAGCACTGCTCCCTCAAACATTTACCGTACTAAAGTGCTCACATTATAAACAGCTCAATGAAGGCTGTTGTGAAACACAATTAAAAGTAAAGCAGAAATTTCAAGTATGACTGTGGCCCAAGAGTTTTTCCTGTTAAAGGAAAACTCCACCTTAGAACTAAAAAAAAAAAAGTTATGTACTCACCACAACGTTCCATGCTTGTAGTCCATCTCGCCCTTCATTCTTACATATGGGTTCGGAGCCGATTACAAAGCTCAAAGTCTCTAAGTTGGCTCGTGGCAAGGTAGGTATCCCATAATGCACTAGTAAGAATCCCCAGATTTTGTTTGCTGCTGTCTATAAAAATTATATAAAGTATTTCCACAAGGAAAAACAAAGATGAAAGGTCTCCAGCCCTAAGGAAGATAGAAATTATCTGGTCTCCAGATCCTCCAAGGTACATGGATGGGGGTAGGTGGGTGGGTTCGTAAGAATGAAGGGCGAGATGGACTACAAACATGGAATGTTATGGTGAGTACATAACTTCTTTATGTTCTGTAGTCCTATCTTGCCTTCATTCTTACATATGGGACAGCGTCCCTAGCATCTTTTTCTCGGGTGGCTCACGGGAAAATACTCTTAAGAACTGTGGAACCAAAGGAGGCTCTACCCCTGGAGGCCAAGTCCAATTTGTAATGAGTAATAACGGTATGAGCCCAATTTTGCTGCTGCACATATACTGTTCATTGGAATTCTGGCTTGAAAAGCGGCAGACGTGGATATAGATCTGGTGGAATAAGCTTTAATTTTAAATGGGAGTTCTTTGTTATTTGAAGAGTAAATAAAAGATATGTAATTTGAAATCCAGTTTGATAACGTTATCATGAAGACTGGCATTCCTTTTCTCGTCTCCGAAAAAGATACAAATAATTGGTCTGATCTCCTAAACTCTTTGGTTCTATGTAGACAGAACCTTAACTGTCTGTGTACATCAAGTTGATGAAACTTATTCCACTTTGTTTGTATGATTTGGAAAAAAGACTAGCAGTTCAATAGTTTGATTCATATTTGATTGAGAACAAATCTTAGGGAAGAAGGAAGGGTTAGTGTGAAGGGAAACTCCATCTTTATGAAATGTCCGGTAAGGAGGTTTTATCAGAGTGCTTACAGATATAATGGCTACCAGAAAAATGGTCTTCCATGAAAGGAACTTTAAATCACATGTATGTGAAGGTTCAAAAGGCGGTGAGGTACATTTTGAAAGAACAAAATTTAGATCCCAGGGAGATATAGGTTCTTGAAAAGGAGGTCTTAGTAAGGTTGTGCCTTTTAAAAATGATCTGCACAATCTGTGAGCCATAAGATTAGGTTCATGTTATCCTAAATGAAAATTGGAGATAGCTGCTAATTGAACTTTGATTGTAGCAGCAGCTGATCCCTGATGAAAAAGTTTGGTTAGAAATTCTAACAATAAAGGAATGGAGGCTGTGTATTTATCTATGTTCCTAGCTTGTGCCCAGAGAGAAAATCTTTTCCATTTGCTAGGGTACAATGTTCTCGTAGAAAGTTTATGAGAAGATGTCAGGATATGCATAACCGCAGGGGAGAAATCATGAAGCCTGACTAGGGTTGAAAGTGGAACAGCCATGCTGTCAAATTGAGGGTGTGGAGACAGGGATGGAACATGCCTGACATATGTGTCAGAAGGTCTTTTACTGGGTCCAGAGTCCATGGATCGTCCAGAAGGTGAGGCCCGAGAAAGGGGAACTAAATCTCTTCAGGCTAGTAAGGAGTGATGAGAATCATTCTGCTTTCCAAAGTTTTTGCTTTCTGGATGACATTCGATATTAGTGGAAAGGGAGGAAAAGCATAAAAAAGTCCCGCGGGCCAATTGTGAACAAGTGCGTCTCTTTGGTGTCTCCCCCGGGGGGGGGTAAGGGTGAAGTAGCTGCAGCATTTGGTGTTCATTAGGATGGCAAACAGACTGCAGCAAGGCTGTCCCCATTTGTGGAAAATCTGTTCCACGACTTTCTGATTCAGAGACCACTCGTGAGGCATCAAGATTGCCCTGCTGAGCTTGTCAGCTATCACACTGGTTCTCCCTGGGATATGCGTTGCAACTAGAAAGTGATGGCAAGACATTACCCACTACCAAACACGTAGAGATTCTCGATATAGGGGGTAGGATCTGGTTCCCCCTTGTTTGTTTATATACCATACCACTGACATATTGTCTGATTGGACTGCTATTTTCCCTAGAGGAAGAAAGTCGTGAAGTGCTTGCAATGCTAGTAGCACTGCTCTCATCTCTATAACACTGATATGCACGTAAGCCTCGTGTTCTTGCCATGTGCCTTGGACTGTCATTCCTAGATAATGAGCCCCAAACCCTATCTGAGAGGCATCCATGGTCACAGTAGCAATGAGTAGGCGGGGAATGAATCGTCTCCCTGTCATTAGCTGATTGGACTGGATCCACCAATGAAGGTCCTTTTTGCAAGATTCCATTATTAAAATGGGATGAGACCAAGGCAGTTCCTGAAGATACCACTGGGAAAAAGTAGCCATTGTAGGATTCTCATATGTAGTCTGGCTAGCGGAACTAGAGTTATGGTAGAGGCCATGGTTCCTAGAATTTTGAGCACCGTCTTCGCTTTGACCTTGTGTTGGGGAAGCAGGCTGTATATTTGTTGTCTTAAATTTTGCACTCTGAAGGAAGGTGAGCCATCATTGCGACTTTTGTCTATTTCTGCACCTATGAAAGTCACATATTTAGAGGGCGACAAGGCAGACTTTTCCCAACTTACAGTAACGCCTAGCTGAGTGCAAACTCGGATGGTTGAATCCCTGGCTTGTAGAAGTAGGTGCCTGGTAGTGGCAGTCAGGAGCCAGTTGTCCAGGTACGGAAACACTTGGAATCCAAGACGTCTGAAGTGAGCCGTTACTACTGCCATGCATTTGGTGAACACCCTGGAGGCTGTGGTGAGACCAAAGGGCAGAGCACAAAATTGGTAATAACTGGCTCCCAATCGGAAGCGTAAATGTCTCCTTGATGCTCTATTTTTATGTGGTAGCACACATCTTGGACGTCTATGGAGCACATCCAATTATCTTTCCCTAACAGAGGGAGTATAGACTGCAGTGTGACCATTCAGAACTTGGACTTCTTCACTGACTCGTTTAACTTGCTGAGATCCAAGATGGGCCTCCAGTCGCCTGTTCGTTTTGGCACTAAAGAATCTGGAGTAAGTTCTGAATCCTATCTGGTCTGCGGGGACAGTTTGGATGACTCTCTTCTGAAGCAACTTTTGGAGTTCTATAGTTGCTTGATCCCTGTGATTGGGTGGAACATCTGGGATTTTCTTGGTTACATGAGGCAGAAAAGAGAAGGGTATGGAGTATCCTCTGGAAATTATTCTTTGTACCCACTTGTCTAGTGTGATGTCATGCCAGGCTTCTGGGTACAAAGATAAGCGACTTCCAACTGGCTCCAGAGAAGCACAGTCGGGCCCCACTTCAGGAGCGCTGATAAGAGATGTTCACGAAAGGAATTGCAGCCACCCTGGTTTTGCAAACCCCCCTGCCTCTAGGGCGACGTCTATCATTATTTCCTCCTAATCTGCCTCTGGAGAAGGAATCACCTTGTGCATATGGGAAAGATCTCAGATTTCTTGAACCACATTTTCCTGCTTCTCTGACCTTTAGGGTATGGTCTAGAAGGGACAGAAAAACGTAATCCCATGGCAGAGAGAGTCTTCCCTTCCTGCTCGCATCTGGTGAGTGTGTCTTTTACCTTTGGTCCAAACAGAGAGGAACCGTTAAAGGGGGCGTTGGTAAATGTAGATTTGAAGGGCTCCACAAAGTTAGATAAGGGCATCCAGGAGTGTCTCCTAAGGGAAACTCCTGAAACCGCTGCCCTGCTCGCTCCATCTGCTGCGTACGATATCAGCCTCATGGAAGAGTTAACAGAGTTTAAGGTGGACAACTGAGCTATAACCTTCTCAGGGACTCCTTCAGTTAAAGTACCTTGGAGAGCATCTCCTAGCTCTTTTAGATCTCTTTGAAGCCTATTGAAATGGGTGAGGTAATTCAGCAATATGAGTGTAAAAGCTGCTGAAGAAAAGATATGCTTCCCGTATCTGTCCATCGTTAAGAGAGAGTCTTTGGTGGGTGGACAGATGAGGACGTTTCCGCTAGTTCCTTCTTTGTGGCTGCTACCACCACCATGGCATCTACAGGCACACCTTTGGTCAAAATCTCTTTCTCTAGGAGCCGAATGAAATTTGTTCGGCCTTCTGGGGACTGGTTTCATGACATCAGGAGTTTCCCACACCTTTTGACTCACCAAATTCAACAGCTCATCGAAAGGTGGAGACACCCAAGAGGCTGAAAGTTGAGACCTGTAAGCTTTCAGGTACACAGACTCCTAATCAAAAGGGGTGACGGTAGGCCAGCAGCCTCTCTGTTTCAGGATCTCTAGGACATCTACGAAGGAGATGATGTCATCAGAGGATGACCTAGGGGACCCTTCTGACTCCTCGAGGTCAGTTTCAGAGGTGATGGACTCAAGGGAATCTTTGTGCTTCCTCGTACAAGTTCTCTTCAGAGGAGGCTCCTCAGAAGGGTATTCTGGGGAGGTCTCGGAAGACTGTGGGCCACCCAAGGGGGGCTCCTGAGGCTGTGGGTCTCTGCTGTCAAGAGAAAGAGATGGTGTTGAGACAGAGGTCGGAGCTTGAGGGGGAAGAGCACTGGCACCCTTGTGTGGAGCTGAAGATCTAGACAGCATACTCATCTCTAAGACAGATCTCCCTGGCTCCGAGGACACCACCGGTTCCAAGGAAGAGGAAGTAGCCCCTGGCTCCGGAGTGATCAGCTCCAAGACAGATGTAGGATCCAAGCTCAGCCAAGCCGACACACCGAAAGTTAGGCTCAGAACTGAAGAATTTTGGGTCTGAACACCCCCATTGGGGCCGACTGGAGAGCTTCTGCTGCTAGACACCAGGGACTGCACCAATGGTGTTAGAGCAAAACTCGGCTGCGAGACAGACAGTTGGGGTACTGGAACCGATGGTTCCACAACAAATGGCACCAATAGCTCTGGCTCCGAAAGACCGGTATGGCTCGGAGGAGGAACAGAAACAGGTAATACAGCCTTAGACTGCTCCGGAACCGATTGGATCGGAGCCAACAAATTTGCTAGCGCCGATGACTTCAAAAGCCTAAGCACCACACTCTCGACATCCTCCTCAGAAAGACTCCTGGAGGATCTGGAAGACAAGGTTGGGAATTGAGATCTCTGCAAAATTGGAGAGCTGAGTGTCGGGGATACCGGTAATAAATCTCTCGACCTGCTCAGAAGTATGGGTTCAGCTATTTGCTTCGAAAAACTTGGGGCCAAAACTGGACGGTCTATGTCAATAACCTCAATTGGTTCTGAAGGCAGAGGAGCCGAAGTAGAAGGTTTGTCAATTTTGGCAATTTTTTCTGGGGGTCCTGATTTAACAGTCGGTGTAGAAGACCGTCTTTTCACCGACTTGACCTCCTCTTTTTTTGAAGAGGGAGACCTGGAATGAGAAGAGGAAGAACTGGCTAAATCCTCCTCAAAGGAAGGTTTAAGGAGACCTTTCAAGATCAGTTTGTTCTTCCTTTCCTGGAGAACCCGGGAACTGAAAGCATGGTAAAAACTACGCCTCCTGTAGATGCATGGCTCCCAAACAATAGACACAAATACTATGCCCATCAGTCAAGGACATTTTTTGTGAAAATTTTAAGCACTTCTTGAAACCCGAATGTTTATGGTCTTTAGTTTCCTTAGACATACTACCACAACAATCATAGAATATAAGCTTAGAAAGGTAAAGAAGAGAGGACAAGGTCCTCTAACTTAAACGGGCCTAGCCATGCTTAAGGAAACACAAGGAAGAAAGACAACAGAGGACTAGGTCCTCTAACTTAAATGGGCCTAGCCCTGCCAAGGAAACACACAAGGGAGAAGGCAATAGACGTCTAGGTCCTCTAACTTAAATGGGCCTAGCCCTGCTCAAGAAGCACACAAGGGGGGAAAGACAACAGAGGACTAGGTCCTCTAACTTAAACAGGCCTAGCCCTGAACAAAGGGGTAGGCGAGAGAGAACAAACAAGCAACAGATAAAGGCTAGAATAGGTCCTAACTAAAAACAGACCTATGCTTAAGAAAATTTAACTAGCATACAGAAACGAAGGGATACCACTAAGGAAAGGCCTGCGGAAGCGACGGCCAACAATCTGCAACAACAATTTGCAATAAACTTCAAAAACACACTAGCTAACTACTAAAGATAAACTGTGTGCTATTAATACTACATTAACTATTATAGTCAAAAAACAATCACTATAAAATCTGAATAAGCAAAAAATTCCAACTTAGCCACGGCTAAAAAAAAGAGCAATTCTGAACTCGTAGACACGGCAAATGAGATCTGGGGACTCTTACTAGTGCATTACGGGATACCTACCTTGCCAAGAGCCAACTTAGATACTTCGAGCTTTGTAATCGGCCGAATTGGAGAAGAGGATTGGCTCCAAACCCATATGCAAGAATGAAGACGAGATAGGGCTACATAACATCATTTTTTCATTGTATCTTTGCTTTTGAGCTATTTTAATGCCTCAAAATCACTCCAAGTGCTTCTTTTACAATTTTAATGCGTTCCTCTCAAAGTGGCGATGATGGGGCCTGCCCTGGTAAGGTGATCTTGTTTTCTTGCTTTCATTCCTTCTTCCCAGAATACGTTTCAAGTCCTCTTCATATGACTCATGTTAGTCATAAGGAAGTGGTGCCATTTTCTCATGCCATTAAGCTTGAATGGGAGGACTGTGAAGCACTGTCATCTAAACACACCTTCTGTAACAGAGCTGCTTCTGTGATTACCTGACTGAGCCTCATTTATGAGTCTGTCAGAGCTTGTTCTATACTAAACAGCTGTTAGCTACTTGCAGCAAAAGTAGATAAATAACAGGTTTTTGTAAGAGAAGTCTTTTGTAGTCCTAAAAGATTTGACAAACCCTCCCCTATACTCTAATGCTGAGGTGTGAAAACTCTCACTGTAGTAAATGATTCCTGCTGTACATTTGCAAGTGACAAGTAGTCGGACTCCATACTAAGTCTGTCTGCTACTTCTCAATGCCTTCAGTGGGAAGATTTTTTTCTCTGTCATGAATGATGCAGAATTAAAATGTACTTTACTAGTTCCTCAATTATTTCTGTCATGTTCACCCACCTTTTTTCTAATTCATATTTAGTTATACTTTGGTAACCAGGAAAGTGAGCTGGTCCTAGGACCCTTTTCAGTCACAATTTAGGCTACACAGGCAAAGATAATAAATATTAAATGCACTTACAATACAAAGAAAAAAATACTGACATGAAGACACTGAGCAAGACTGCATGTGCAACAAATAGCCAATGTGTGACAGTGACCAAGTAAATCATTGAGCAACATTTACTAGAATGTATACATTAATAATGCTTAAGTAGTATATTATAAATAATTGCGTTTATATCACGCTATCGAAAGATGAAAATAGTGAACGCTATTTCATCAAACCTAAAATATCTAAACCACATAATATCGAACATTCAGAACAGCAATTTTTTTCCTTGGGAAAAAATTTGCTATTCCGAAACACATACACACAACACAAGCACACATCAATCCACACACATACACTTATAAATCCTACAACTAATCCTACACTAAACTGTACATACACTATCAATCCACTTACCTTAACCCAAATCCTAACCCTAAGGTACGTCACTTTCCACACTCACCTAACCCGCGCCCTAACCCTAATTCACCTAACCCGCATCCTAACCCTAACTCACCTAACCCGCACCCTAACCCCAACTCACCTAACCTTGACGACCACACAATCGCACACTTACCTGAACCCGACCCGTAACTTTCCACCACAGCGCTGAAAATAGCGAAGCCACAGAACCGGCCAACCGAATTTTTTCCCTAGGAAAGAATTTGGTGTTTTGCAGCTTCGCTATTTTTAGCATTCGCTCAAAACGGGACGATATTAGAACATTCGAAGTTTTAAAACTTCGGTGTTCTGATATAGACCCAAATAATTCACTGTATGCACACACACAAATATATATATATATATATATATATATATATATACACACACACACTTATATATATATATATATACACACACATATACTTATATATATACACACACACACACACACATATACTTATATATATATATATATATATACACACACACACACACACACACACACACACACACACACACACACACACACACACACACATTTTTGTGTTTGTGCGCGTGTATGTGTTTCTGTACATGTGTACAAAAGTGTGCGTGTGTGTGTGTGCGCGAGTGTATGCATTTAAACACAGTTAAGTACTTTTGATTTCCTTTTCTTAGTGTTCACATAGTAAATGAATGTTAAAGTAAATTCAGATGTATATTATGGCTGCACTCTAACTATGTTAAGGACTGACGCGAAATCAGTGGGAATCTCCTACAATGAATCTGCATATGTACCAGATTTGCATCCCCTCTGGAGGGATGTCACAAAAAAGCATAAAAGACCTTTTTATGAACAGTATCAGTGCACCTAGTTGATAAGGTTGCCACCTGACTCTTTCTGCAGTTCTAACGTGTGTATAGAGTCTTGAAAAATGGTAAATGCATTGATACTTTACAAGAAAAAATATTTTCTGACTTTTGTCTAAATGTCACAGAAATCTTTGATACATTTAAGTTATTTTAACAGATAAATTACTATAAATAACATTTAAAGCTTAGTATTTTAATACTGTGTTGCTGCTTACGTAAATTTGTCAGACGAGTTGACAATTGTCTTTAAATCCCTGACTGATCTAATTGCTTCGTTTTGCTATGAAAGGGGAGTGTTAAGTTCTCCTCCCCTCTGCAATAAAAACAGTGAAAAACAGTTCCACAGCTTTCTGTCTTTTTTTTATATCAGCTGCTGCATTCCTGACATTAGCAGGATTAATAGCCCATCTAAGATTGACAGCAGTACCTGACAGGGTAAACTACAGATTTCTCCGTGTCCATGATGTGTCATGCAGCCAGAGATGAATTTCTCTGCAAAGTATGTGAGGAGTTAAAAAAAAAAAAAAAGTAGGTGGGCTTTCCCTTCCTTTGACTTCAATGCAAGGAAATAAAAGTTTTGAAAAGTACAAGCAGGTTTCTGGTACCTACCTACACAATGTTGAACCATACTGTAGCAAGAAAAGAAACCAGACAATTGAGTTCAACTGTATGAGAGGGTGGAGTTTTCCTTTTAAGAGTGAAATCTCCTTTTAAGAGTGAAATCTGGTGACAATTTTATTTCAGGCTTATATTACTGTAACAGGCACAAATCTGTGAAAGATGATAATTTGGAATAGATTTATCAGTGAGATAGCTGGCAGCAGAACCACCATCCTTGCTTTCACCTTGGGATGGCACATTTTAGCAGCAGAGTCCAGGCCTGTCTCAAGAGTTTAAATGAAATGGAATGACTCACCAAGGGTCATTTCTGGGAGGAAGGGAGGTTTTGTGAACTGTGGCATGTGTCCAAAAATGAGAAAGTCTAGAACCCACCGGTCCACTCTGAAGGTTCACCAAGTAGGTATGGTTTCTAAGAATCTAAGAACCCCCCCAAGGATCACAACAGAATTGCCAGGGTAGTCAACAACTTGAGCAACCTCACCAGCGTGGAAAGGGAGTCGAAAGTGTGACTCAAAGATCTTCAGATACAGAGGAAGCCTCCCCATTTGAAGGCAACCATTTTTACCAGTGAAACGGGTAAAAGCAGTATGAGGGTGAGCATATCCACCCCCACCCCGCCGAGTGCAGGGTATGCATCATCTTTCTGAGTTCTAGGATTAGTTTATAAGCAGGCTGAAAAAGAGCATATCCCAAAAAAATGTGTATTCATGACTGCTCTCCTGAACTTATCCTTAAGGAAAGATGGTCCCAGCCACATCAATAAGCAAAGGTGCTCCTCCAATCCTGAAGCCCTAGACAAAGCACCAATGCAGTCAAACGTACAACAAAATATACAGTATCCCTTTATGGAGGCCATAGACAGGGTCACAAAGAAATTCCTTAAGCTAGAAAAATCTTTTGGAGTCTTACATGATCTAGTGGTTTCTGAACTAGATACATGTGGAAAATGGACAGCCAAAATGGACAGCTAAGCACCCTAAGTCCCAGAGTGGCACAGAATAAACTTCCTGTCACAAGTGATCGATCATAAGTCAGCCCTGAGATGCTCAGTGAGGTGATCGGCCCACTGAAGTGGTGGTGTCTAAGGGGCATGGGTCTTTGAGGTTGGGAGAGGGCATAATCTCAGTACCCTGAAACTGCTAAAATAGCGTCACTAATGACAAAAGCCAGGTGAAGAAAGACCAACAACTCTTCAAGCTTTTATGTCTCAAATAAACTCTGCTTAGCACTTTGGGGAGAAAAGACAACATCCAAACTTCTAATCAACAGAAGACGCTGCCAAAGGAAGGATCATTCAGAGGCAAACTAGAGTGGGAAAGTGTCATTATGTCTGTTACAGATGCAAAGACCTCACAAGCTAACAAATTCTCAAAGTATCCTATAGACAAGGTAGAAACAAAATCCATGACACTCATGGGTGTGAATGAAACCAATGGGAAATGAGTGCCAGACTATTTCTAAGTGCTGGGAGAAATTCAGCTAGCCAGAGGCAGTGCAGTGTGGTTAGGGTTGCCACCCCTCCGTTTCCCCCCCGGACTATCCGTAAATCAAAGTGATTCTACGGTAGTCTGGAAAACACTGTACAAACTCTGGTATTCTGTTTCAAAAAGGAAACACACTATTGGAGTTTGTAAATTGGCTGATTTACTATGCTTTTTTTTTGTTTGTTTGTTTTTTAACAGAAAAGCATAGTAAAACAGCCGAAAAAAGGCAGCAGGAATGGAAAAAGAGGGCGTTCCTGTGACAACACAAAATGGGCAGAATGTGGGTGGGAGAGGGGTGGGATGGGCAGGGTTATTGATGATGCGAGGGGTGTGGCTCTACTCAGTCCGGTTTTAGCCACGATGAAAAGGTGGCAACCCTGAGTGTGGTCGTAGGTCTGCTCAGAAGTTAGTGGAGCCTTCATGCTTAACTCCATAAACTGTCTCTCAGGCTCCAATCAGAAGACCTTTTTCATGTTCAAGTATTCAGGTATGAGATTAAGTGCATGAAAAGCCCATGGATCCTCTAACTTGGACATGAAGGACCATATGGACATGAGGGACGAAACCAAGACAGCCCCAAGTCCAATGTACCTTCAAATCCATGACTGAATAACTCAGTGGACCAATCTCTGCGATCAGGATGGCTATCAAGGGCTCCAACCAATCATCTGTAGATAGGGCAGTGCAAGCACCATCTCAGGATGTACCCCGTCCAGGATGGGAACTGTGGACGTACCGCCTCACCTCCAAGATCCTCAAATAAAGCTGACAACCAATTCAAGCTTGAAATCTTGCTAATCAAAGGCAAACTCATAGTCTGAAGAATCTGTAGGTTGAATAGCAGACTTCAAGAGAGGAAGAGGTCTGGGCCTAGCATCCTTTTTCTTTTCCTACTGGCAATGCTCTGACATATTCTCATAGCTACGAGAGAATCTTCCCATCAGCCTCCATGAGAAAAGCTCTCAACCACTGTCCCATTTAAAATGAAGAAGCAACTTATCTGATCTTTGCAGTCCAGAAGCTGGGTTGAACATCTGACAACTCAATATAAAAATGGATACTTGAATACGATCACTTATGATATATAATTCATTACAAATGGAAATTAACCAGAAGCTGTCGTCTGAATGACTGGACAAAAATTGCAAAGCTCTGCTTATGCAAGGGTACAGGTAGACATTCTTCCCACATGGAGACATATGCCTGAATCCTGAACAAAACAGGACTTCGGCCTATACCATCTTTTTTTTTTTTTTTAAACATTTAAACTCCATACATGCCATATCCCACCATACAGGCAATGCCCTGTGTGTGAAAGAATTTTCTACAAAAAAATAAACTTCTGAGCAACATCCTTGTGGTATTCCACATAAAGACTTTAGCACAGGAGGCTTAAAACAAGTTATGCTTAAGGGAAGGTGGGTGTTGGCTTGTACTGTACACTTACATGAGAACTCAAAACAGCAACAAATGTTCAAGTAGGATCATTGTTGAAGTGCAATTCATTACAAATGGGAAATAGACTTCCATAGCTCTACCCAAAACTCGGGAGACTGTTAAATGCTTGGTTACCCATTATACTTTCTCAAAAAACATCCTGGAGGATGGAAGACTACTGCCCTGAAACCCCATCCAACCCCTGGGCTACACATCTAAATTACAGTGTTTCAACAAGTGGTGCCTTGATGACCATACAATAGTCTCTCAAACTGTCTGGGTTAATACCCCCCCTAACAAAGTCAGATGAAGTGGTTGCAGTTCTCGTTGAATGCAACCTTGACACATTCTAGCCACTGTATGGTCTCTGTTGGCCTGTTAAAGAAAGTCTTCAGAGAAAACAACCTGTTTTGGAGAGGTACTCTCTGCACTCCTTTGTGATTATAATAGTCATCATGAATATTTCTGCCCTGTCTGGTGATGGAACTTGAACTGGCAAGGTTGAAGGATTCCATGTGATAGAGATAAACCATAGTGATCTTTAAGACTGTCCAAGACATCTTTTTGTGTTTGGGCCTGAAAGAGGTAATCATCAAGGGATGAAGTGACAAGAATTATGTTCACTCTTAAGTAGTATATAACTGTATCAGACTTTTTATAAAGACAATGGGCATACCAGAGAGTCCAAAAGGCAAGGAAGTAAAATGGTAATGCTGCAGCCCAACTCCTAACAAACTTTGTGGTCCTTGCAAACAGGGTCATATAGGTAAGAATCCTTCAGGTCAAACATTATCAGGAAGATTTCTGGAAGTAATAGTGATAGTAACTGCAGAGTAAGCATCCTGAATTTGGATAATTTCAAGAGCAGACTTGGTCAGGTCTAAAACTGGTCTCCAAGGTCTGTGTTTTCTGGGTAAGAGAAAGAAATGGGAATTAAAAACTTAATACCTCTGCCTGACTTGGGACATCTTCTATCACAAAACACAAACAGACCAGCACCAGAACTGAATCCCGGTGCTGGTCCATTTGTGTTTGAGGTCTACTGGTGGTTTGGGCCGTGCACATTGCCGTACTTGCGTAGGACTTGGTTTCCCACATCTTCTATCACCCCTTGAACTAATAACTGCTGAACAAGGAGTAAGGTAAGCTGTGGCTGCTCCTTTGGGATTGGAGACAATTCCATAACTGGAGGAATTTCTTGAACCCTATTCTATACCACTCTGTTGTGATGTGTGGCACCTGACTCTGATGTTATCCTTCACCAAACCTCCTTGAAGTAGTTTAACCTGCTTGCCAGTTGAGTCAGCTAGAAGGAAGTAGGAAGGGGGAGTGGGAGAAGTTCCAGCATCTTAACTGCTTACAGAAGTGGTAGAACTACTTCATACCCATCTCCTTATTTTGTCCTCTTTTTCTCCTACTTTGCTCCTCCTCAAACCATTTATCTTTTGATGGCTGGCCTCTGGAATAGCATCTGAAGAAAGGAAGAGTCTTGTATGGATAACCACACTGGAGATTGAGAGCAAAACAGTTGTTTTACAGTTTGTGTAACCTTGCCTTTTAACTCTAATTTGTTTAAGCTGCTTTGTGAGGGCTTACCAAACAGGGAATCCAGGTCAAAGGAAGCACTTAATTCCTCTTTGTCAATCTCATATAATGCTTTTGCCCTAAGCCAGGCATAGCATGTGGTGATGGACCACTTAGCTGACGCCCTGGAAGATGCAACTACAGTATTATAACATCACATGCTTCCCCACTCTGGCAGCTGACTGAATTTCAAGATTTGAAACGTGGGACTTGTTCTGAATTTCTGCACATAAGCTGAAATATCTGCCTCAGGATTACTCCTGGATATTAAAAAATATGCATTTGGCAGTTTGCCACCTTCTTACCAACTCTGTCTGGGGCCCTGCTATCACTGTCAGTTCATAAAATGGTAGGTCCTGGGGCCAATGTACTGTCTTTTGATGCTTCCTGGGAAATTACAGCAAAGTCTGTCACTATACTCTTTTTGAGATATGCAAACATTTGTTAGACAACCTAGCTGGTTGTAGGGAAGCTGCTGGAAAAGCATCCTCAAAAGCTTTTGAAAACAAGGAGGACAGCTCAGCTTTGGTTCCTCCAAGCCTAAGAGATCACACTATCATTTTACTCTAAGAAATCTAAAATCATTTTTACTCTAAAACTTTAATGGTTAGCAGTCTGGACTCTAAATCCAACGATCGGAGTTCAAAATCTCCATGGAACCAGGTCAACTTTGTTAGGTTGAGCTACAGAGAAGATTACCTATTAATGCAGTAAGTTGTGAGGAATAACACAAGCAACACAGGGGTTTGACTCCAGCTTACAGATTGCTTTAAAGTAGTGGTTAAACTACATTCTTCTGACAACGCAAGGACTACAGCTCTAACTTCTTAATGAGCTGCTTTCCATGCCAAGGGTGCAAGGTTTGAATCTTTCCACCTTCATTATCTACTGTGCAAGGCAGTTAACCATACAGGGCTTTAAAACAATTGGGAATTTGGGTTCAGCTCCTTAATGGTCTCCAGGAGTGCATAACTTTTAGGTTGGCTATATGCCCTAATGGATAAGGTGTTTGACTTTGGATCAAATGATTGCAGGTTTGAGTCTTGCCATGGTCATCCAAAAGCAAAACAATCTGGTAAGAGGGTTTAACATAATGATTAAGATCTTTACCTCACAGATGCAAGGCACAAAGTTTGATTCTGACCTCTCCTTACTAGCTAGGCTTGTAATAGTCTGTAGATTACTAAAACTTATGAAATGTTCCCCATCATCATACTGAGGGTGGCAATGAATGACTCTTCTTGTGGGGAACCTGACAATGCTGAATCTCCGTCACCTGTGTCATACCAAGGGGCAGGTCAAGTCTTCCCCCTCATCTTCCTTTGAAGATAAGCTGGTGCTCATAATCTCAGCAGCATCTTTTTTCATTCAACTTTACCATAGACATTGGGTGCTGAAGACTGTTGCATTACTCCTTTCTACCGAGGGAAGAGTTCCATCACTAAACTATTAAGATCCTGAAAAAGATACATGTGGGAGCCAGATTTCAGGGTGGGGGAGTGGGGGGTCATGGTGCATTCCACTCTGGGCTGAGCAGCCTACGAGGTGTTGAAGACAACTCAACACCTCTCAAAACTTAATGCAGAGTTCTCCACGCTCTTCCTGCTTATCAACTCAGTGTCTGAAAGGAGTTAGAGACAGGATCATATTCCTTCTCTTGAGAAATCACCACTGAATGCAGCAACAGTTCACTATTCTAACAAATGGAGTTATGCTATGTACTTTCTTCCTGGTTCTTGGCTGAGTGTGACATGCTAGGAGCTGCCTCTGTGTACACTTCTAAAGTGTTCGGTAGAGGTGAGCACAGGTATCACCCACTACCAGGGATTGGAAAAGCATCTATGCAATAACACTAGGGTAATCTATATACTTATTATACACACACACACACACACACACACACACACACACACACACACACACACACACACACACACACACACACACACACAACCCCACACACACACACGTGTGTATGCTGTAATGTAATGCAATGTGTGTATGTATGTATTTTATATATATATATATATATATATATATATATATATATATATACACACACACACACACACACACACACACACACACACACACATATACATATATATACGCACACACACATATATATATATAAAAAATCTTACTAAAAAGTGACACATTTGCTACATTAGACAAACTTTGCTAACTGCAAACCAACAAGTACTGTGACATTGATGAATATTTACATCCAACAATAACAAATAAAAATACATCACATAAACAAAATTTAAGTCCCAGTACACCTATGCAAGATCTGCACAGATACCTGCTTAGCAAAATACACCAGGTGTGTACCACTGCTCAAGAAGTTATCCTAGCACTAATCTGTTATCTTTTGCAAAGAATGGTAAACTATTATATGGTGGGTGAGGAGTTACTTTAACCTAACAAACCAAAAATTTTGTTATAATGAATGCTACACAGAGCAAAGAGGTGTTCCTGTCATAATGTTCCTTCATTTCTGCTGGAGGGAAGGCAGTTCTGTATAGTGAAGGAAGAACTACCATCAAAACTAATAAAATGAAAATTGTCCTGGCTACTAAAGGCCTAGTTTATGGCATTAAAACAAGATTTCATTAAGAATAGCAAATATAATCTGAACAGTCCTTTAAGTGGGCATGATACATGACAAATTGAAATCCTGACTTGCTCTACCTGCAAACCATATACAGGGACTTCTTCCACAACTTGTATATGGCTTAAGCAATGATCAGCTATCACTTCTCTAGCAGGCACTGCACTGCAATACAAATAGATGGTACATAAAAACATAACGATGACTATCAGCTATGGTGTTCAGGTTATATGGCTACATAATCAAATTTGTCTCTCTTTTTTGAATCAGCATAGTTATTTTTGTGCAGGTAAGTGGACTGAATCACTAGGACTTTTATCATGCATGAATTAGTTTCAAGAAATTCTAAAAAGAACAGAAGATCTGGACAGCATACAATAATTATACAAACTAAAACATACTAGTCTGTTAAGTTTTTCTTAAAACTATTCTCACCTCAAAAGATTAAGTCATTAATGCAAAACTTTTATTTTACTTTTGTTCAACATCTACTAATCATAATCATCGTTTATACCATAATAGTTGCCTTTATTTCAAATGAATGTAACCTAATTAGCAAATGTGTAATCCTAGCATTAGCCTGTTTCAGTGGTACAGGCAGCAGCAGCATACTTGGATTTTGGTGCAGAAGGCTGTGGCTTCAATACCCACACCAGGTAGATGGACTGGGACACTGCACTATAGCACAAGTAGGTGCTTCACTCTTGAGTGGGTTGCCCTTTGGATGCAAAGTTAAATGGCTGACCCATCTGCCTGAGTTGGTAGCATCTCAGATGGATGCAAACTATCTCACAGCACCAATCGAAAAAGAGTAAGAGTTCCAGACACCTTGGCCAAATTTTTCCCCAGTAGTATAAATACCATCTTGGGTCTCCCCTGAAAAGAGGCTACTAGTCTAGTGGGACTAACCCTGTCAACAAAGAATAAATAAAATAATTGTTAATGTATATTTCTTAATGTCTTCTCATGTATATTACCGAATATTAGTTTAAAAATGTTTACACTATGTTAGAGCTTTTCTCTGAGCCTCCGCTAGAAAGAGGTTTCTGGCTAAACCCAGTGAGACAAACCTGGTAATCAAAAGCAAAATAAAAAAAAAAAGTCAAGTGTCCTGATGAACTTATGACACTTAGGGAAGATGTCAACACTGTGCTTTTATTTAAGACTACACAGACAATGCTGATATAGATCTTAACTCGTAATCTGACAGCCACATGAACACTTAGTTGGCAATACCAATACAGGACATCACAGATGAAAGCAAGGCTGAAAATTGTGTATGCACAAAAAATAACTGATGGAGAAACGTGTGCTTGGGTGGCCAGAGTATGGATCAGTGCAAGTGTGAGAACATGTCAAAAAATGAATTTTACACAAAAAACTGCTGAACTCAGGTTGGTGGAGAAGAAATATCCAAGAAAATACCCAAGTTGGATCTTCAAACTTAAAGCATACCTTTTGAACAATGCTGCTTTATTTTTATCCACTCTGATTTGTAGAAGTGACCACAGTGGGCTTTCTTCATGGTTTAAAAAAACCATACAGGTTCCAGCAGGATGACTAGATGTGTGCGCTCTGGATTATTCTCTGCCATCCAGTCTTTTCCCTCACAATAGGCCTGGTTCGTGGGTTAGCAGAACAAGGAAGGGAAGGTAATAACCATCACTAAGAATACCTTGAGATCGCTGTAAGAAAACCTGGCAAGATGCAAGGGAAGTTCACTACACTTCTGGTTAATTTGTTTTGCAGAAAGACTGCTGTAGACGTACTCTGGTTGCTTCCACAGACACCTTTCCTTCCCCAGTAGCAGCATTATGCAATGTTTTCTCTCATTAAATCTTCAAAGGCTGTTCAGCAGATATCTAAAGACTACAAGAAGCCCCTTTGTATTTTGGGATCAATGCTATTGGGTCATTATACTACTGAAGGATCTGGAAAAATTAGTTCTGCTAGCTCTTCCAAATAGGAAGATCCAGCTATAAAAATAACATTGCAATCTTCAAGAGGATATAGGGTAGATACTCTGGAAAAAGATAGAAAAGGGCAGTGCACCAGAAGAGGCTTCAGAAGTCCGCCAACCCCATTTGTTTAACTGGGCTTACTAACAAAAGTAAAATAAAAAAAAAAATGTGTATCAGATTCTTCAAATACAGTTCTTAACAATTTAAAACAGCTGTATTCAGATACAAAGTGGAAAAAAAAATTCTGATAATAGCATGCTAAGCAGAACAAACAGAATGCCTGAAAGTGACAACATTCATAAAACAGTGAATATAAAAGCCAGAGGGAGAATATGAGGTGCAAACATACATCTAAAATCAACACAAACATCTTCAAAGTTGCTCATAACGTAAGTTTTAGAGTCCCTGCTAAGGGTGATACATGTAATTCTAGCAAGCCAACATTTTTATTATACTACTGCGTCGCCTACTGCTCTAGGGCAAAAACGGATTCTGCCTGCAAAGGCATAAACAAACTCAAGATTTAAAGTACTTTGAAATACAGTGCTGTTTACTAGATTTAAATAAACATACCAATGCAGAACTGCAAACACAGCATTATAACATTAAATACTGGCTGCACCGATATTTACCCAATACCTACGTTTTCCAGCAGCAAAATCTTCTGTTGTGTGCAAGACTGGGGATTTCTCATCCTCTCTTTTTTCATCTAAAAAAAAAAAAAAAAAAAAGTTTGGGGAAAATCTAATGCAATTCTCGGTTTCTCCAATGCACTTCAATAATGCAAAAACATCACGATGTTTACAGCTTAGCAACTGAACAGTCAACACACATCACTATCCAAATTACTAAGAATTATAGAAGCAACAATAAAACAGGACCAATGAGTACCACTGATGCCAATAAACCAAATGAAATAATAAAATAAAATAAAGGCACCAAATGTAAAGGATGAGGACTAAAAACACTTAAATATAAAAAACAAAGTAAGCGCTTTCGCTAATAAATATTTCGTTAATAAAGTTGACTGCCAAAAGGTGAAGACAAGCTTGTACAGCAAATCTGTTCACAAAAATAATTTACTACATAGGGAAAGTATGCACCCCAGGCATATTTCACTCAATGTAATGAAGGGACACAGTTTTATAGGATTATGCGTTTACATAATTATGATTGTCAGCTACAGATAGCCTTAAATTAATTGAAATCTGACTTTCTGAGCAGGGGATACAAGGAACATGACATCAATTCCTATATACTGATGCAGCATGGGGTGAGAGACAAAATAAATGTAAACCTTTTTTGGTGAAAAGGTGGTTGATATAGAACAAACTGACTCACAGCCCACAGAGAACAATGTTATCCAAGTTTCCTATATCTTTCTCTAGTAATATTGACCCTTTCTATGATATTAGAAAAAATTGGAATATTTCGAACACTATAGATGAGTTAAAAGGCATCACAGATATGGTTCCCCACTTTACCTTCAAGAACACTAGGTCACTAAAGAGACACCTATGCTATAATATGCATACATATACAGAGCGGTTGCCCTCTAATCAGATGGGTACATACACATTTAGAAATTGTTCAGCATGGAAATATATTAATCCTGGGGCTTTTTATAGGCACCCCCACTGAAAATTTTAAAATTGAACTCCGCTTTCATGCTGACTTTAGGACTAGCAATTTAGTGTATTTTTGCTTTTGTACTGTTTGCCATATGTTCTACATTGGCAAAACAAACCGCCCTTTTAAAGATAGCATATTAGAACACTGCAGGGATATAAGGAATTCTGGGAAAATAACGCACTAGCACAACATGTGCTTCGGTTTGGTATTGAACATAGTTTTAAATTAATAAACATAGGTGTTGGAGGGGGTGACATTAGGAATTTAACATCGACTGCTGGAACAGAATTGGATATTGCTTTTTCAGGCGGATAAACCTCCAGGTCTTAATTGAGCTACTTCACTGAAGTCTTTTCTTAAGAGATGTCCCCTTGAACACAGAGGTCCTTTTTTGTTTAACTTTACCACTGGATGTGTATCTATATATCTATATCTATATCTATCTATATATATATATATATATATATATATATATATATATATATATATATATCTATATATAGATATCTATATATATCTATATCTCTATATATATGTATGGTTCCCCTTCACAAGATCGAAAGGATGGAAGCTCAAAATTCATAAATCTCGAGACCAGAATCTCGAACTTCCATTCACTCGAAATTGTGAATGGGAGCCTTAGGTTTAAAAAAATAAAAAGTTAACTTACCTTTATTGCAGGGGGCCAGGTCCCCCTGTACTCTAGCAGTTTAAATGTGAATGTTCCGTGATCGCACTATAGCTGAGGAATGGGAAATCTTCCATTTTGCGCTTACAAGTATAGTGCGGAATGGGAGACTTCCCTTTCCTTCACTATAGTGCAATCTTGGAGTAGGTATATTTAGGTAGGGGGGTGCAGGGGGGCAAAACCCTCTTGGAAAATATATATATATATATATATATATATATATATATATATATATATATATATATATATATATACACACACACACACACATACATGTTTTTAAGTGTTTTTTGCAGGACTATTTGAATACTATACGATGCATGTTTTTATTTTTGTGTTGTTTAGTTCCTTTTAACTGTCTAAATTTTGTTGACTGGCTACTAACTGATATAAATTGATGTAGTATGTAGCAATTTATTCAGTCTGATGAAGCGATCTTAGATATCACGAAAGTGCTTACTTTGTTTTTTTATATTTAAGTGTTTTTAGTCCTCAGCCTTTACATTTGGTGCCTTTATTTTATTTTATTATTACTAAGAATTATGCTTATATTCCAATAATGTTATTGAACAGATTCTTAAAATTCACAGGAACTGAAACATAACTGGGCTAACACTGAGGATCAAACATCCATTTACCACATTCTGGAAAACAAACTATTTTTCCCGAATAAGCGAACATTAGGATGTTATCTCTCCCAAATCTGTGTTAGCAGACTACACTTCAAATTATTTCTGAGCAGTAATGGGCCATAATAAGCTGCAGTAATCTCTGCCACAGAAATGCCTTCTTCTGGAAGGATAGTGCTAAATAAAAAATATCAGCAAGATCTCCATACACTGTACCATAGCCCAAGTAAAGTGGGGTGGTAATACCACCAATAATGATGATTAGGTTTTCCAAGGAAGAACCGAACACTTACTTGCTCCCAAAAGTAAAACAAGTACTTGCTGGAGTGAGTGCTGGCTTATAATGGAGAAGTGCAATAACAGTGCTTAAATGTGGTAAAAAAGTGAGAAAGTACTAGGCAAATCTCAAACAGAAATTAAAATAGCAATCATACAGTTGATTCAAAATATTACAGGTTCATAGGAGGTTACTAGGCTAATGACCCTAGGGCCTTTACAAGCCTAGCTGTGTAAAAATCAGAGTACTTGTACACACCACAGTTAGAAGGTCATTGTTAGCACAGCGATTTTGTGATCAGCACCGACTGCCCCTGTCCATGACGGACACAGGTACTACCCCCTAGGGTGAATTTATGGTCACCCATCCAGATGTCAAGGTTGCACTTGAATAAGGTCATTAAGGAGCTCTGCTTCACATGGAGTGGGAGCTTACTCCAGAGAAGCGGCAATCACTCAGAGATCTCTCTCTCTCCAGCATGTACTGTTTATGTCCACGTTGAGATCTCTGGAGTGAGTTATTGTCCCATTTGATTTGCGGATATGAATCATTTCCATCAGGGCAGTGTCCAAGACTGCTCTGTAGGCCAAGCAGAGGTCGCCTCTCAGCAGCCTGTATGATACAGATTACAGTGACAGGGCTTTCAGTCTTTCCGTGTATGTCATGTTTTAGTGGCCCTGGATTCTCTTGGTCAGAAACCTCTGGGGTCTCTCCAGTTGCTGCAGGTGTCTGGTGAGGTACATACAGAAGGGAGCATTGTATTCAATTACTGGTCTGATAAGGGTCGAGTACAGCAATGCTATGACCTCCCTGGTCTTGAATGCGATGCCCTTATTTATGAGATGCACAATGTAGAATGCGTTTCTTACCACTACAAACACATGATGACTGAAGTTTATATTTCTATCAACCTGTGTTCCCAAGTCTTGCACCACTGAGTTTGAGCTTAGTGGCGTGCTATCTATATCATAATTAGCAGGGGCTACATCTTTGCCAAAGGGGATAATGAAGCATTTTTTGCCTCAAGTTTTAGACCATGAGTTTGGCACCAGTCATTTATCTGTGTCAGCCCTTTCTGTAATACGTTAACTTCACTGGGGGAGTCTATGATTGCACCCAGTTTACAGTCCATCTAACTTCAACTGGACTTCAGAGAAATATATTCCAAACAGTAGAGGGCCCAGCACAGATCCTTGTGGTACTCCACTGGTAACTGGTCTACTGGTGGAGGTGGACTCCCCAGCTTTGACAGTGTGCATTCTGTCGGTGAGCCAGTTGGCTACCCATCTAGTAATGTATGACTTAATCCCCAGCTGGGAGAGTTTCTCTATGAAACCTGAATGGGGGATTGTGTCAAAGGCCTTGGCTAAAGCAAGGTAGGCGGTATGTACTGTTTTGCCCTCATCCAGGGCTTTGGTGACATTCTCAAAGAAGTCCACTAGGTTTAATGAGCAAGAACTAACCTTGACGAAACCAAACTGGGTCAGGTCAAGAGTCCAAAGGTTGCCTATGTCACTGTGTACAGGATCCATGATGATTCTTTCCACAGCCTTGAAGACAAGGCTGGTTCGGCTTATGAGTCAATAGTTCCCAGGGTCAGCTGATTGACCCCCTTTGAGCAGCGGGATAACTGTTGCTGTTCTCCACTCTGCTGGGACAAAGCCACCTCTCAGGCTATGGTTAAAGAGAGTGCCGAGTCATTCTGCTAGGTCTTGTTTTAGATTATTTAGTAAGCAGCCTGTGATGTTATCTGGAGGCTGCGTTTTTGGCCTTGGAGGGTGCTTGCATGACCTGTTCTCTGGAGATACTAGGTGGAAGACGGGTGTTAGGAATGCTGTGGGATATGTCTGGTAGGGACACAAGGTGAAGTTATTGCCAAATCTGTTGGCTAGCAGGTTGGTAATTTCCTCAGGTTCAGTGCGAGCTGTACCATCCACTATAAGTTTGGCACACAGCTGGGCATTCCCTTTTAGGTTTTTGACACAGCTCAAGAATGCCTTAGGATTGCCTTTAGCAAGGGATGCTAATTTACACTCACAGGTAGCCTTAGAGGACTTAAGATATCTTATTTGCTTGTTCAAGCTGTGGTGGGTATTGTTACTTTGCTCAGTAAGTTCCCTCCTATTCTTAGGTTATCAGTTTCTTTCTTTTGTTGTACAACTTATTTTATATTTATAGTTCACCAGGGTGGCTTTTTTTTTGGGATGACCTGGTTTTGTTCCCGTTGGGTACAGCTGAGTCAATGCATTAGTGGCTACACAGGGCATTTGTGTATTCCTGTGCATAGGGGTCTTTGCTGGCTATGCTGGCAGGGGCTTTCAAATTTTTTTTTTTTTTTAAACAGTGCTTAGTGGGCAATAGTTTGCTTTTAGTTTTTTTTTTTTTTTTACTCCTGTGGAGGTGTCATTTTTTTCTTTTTATATATAAAAACTTGTATTAAATTATCGCACATGACAGACATACATTTGTATAAATGAAAAACAAACCAAATTAATAAAACTTAAACATTACAGACCCCGTTGAAACAACTGTAATCGTTATAAATCACTTATAATATCCAGCCATTGTCAGTTAAGTATTACATAGCTCATTTAACATCTACCTACCTTTAAACCTCATTCCTCCTCTACATACATTGTTCCCACAATTCCCATTTTTTCCTACGTACTTTGCTCCATCCCTTTTCTATAGATTCCAATTCCAATTTTATCCCTGTTACTATATATTCACTACTTCTAGCAAAGTTGGTCTAGACTGACTTCCATTTTCCAGTAACTGCTTTTTGGCAGCCACCATAATTAGACTCAGCAAGGCTTACTATGTCAAGGCAATTCTGATTCTGTACTATAGCATAAAAAAATCAACTTCCCAGTCAATCTAATCCACTCACCCAGCATCTCCAACAGAGTGGTCTGCAGGGTATCCCTAAAGTTTGCCAACTCGCTACACTCCCAAAAATGTTCCCAGTCACATCTTTCTTGCCCATCACACCTCCAACATTTGCTATCCACCTGAGAAAAAATTCGTTGGAGTCTACTTGGGGTATAAAAATACCCATGTAAATACTTCCAAAGATCTTAAATCTTCTAGACTTTGTTGCATACTTAGGAGATATACATATATTCCCCCACTGTCTCTTTGTGAACTGCCTATCCAGTCTCTCTTCCCAATCCTTTCCGAGCTCCTCTGATTGATTCTTATAATTATTATGCAATTTGATTCTTATAATTATTATGCAATATTTTATATGCTCTACTAATTATTCATTTTTTAATGGTAGCTTCTGTTCTAGATGCTATTAAAAACTCTACCAGTGCAGGTTTTTCATTTAGGACCCTCTATTTCTTTCTCTTTGCCTATACTCTGAAACCAATCCCTGATAGGGAAGGCAATCTCTAACCTGCAAGTCCAAATAATTTCTTGTCATCTTCCTGTTCTATTACCTTTCCCATTTTAGTTATTTGCTCCCAATACCTTGGTTCTTTTGCCAGTTTTCTCCAATAAATTCCATCCCCCTCTTGCCTATTATCTGTATCCCTAACTGCAGTCATCCCTAACGGCAGAATCTCTTCCCCATTCTCGTGCTGGGTTAGTTCTTAGAATTCTCCCTGCTATTTTATGAATATAATACTCTGCATGATTTTTGTCATTCTACTAAAGAGTCTGCATCCAAAATCCCAGTCTCTCCTTATTTCTTGAGCTTCATCCCTAGATCATTATCATTTCTTTCCATTCTGAATTATAGTTTTCTGCTTGTGCTATGTATAAGAGTCTTAACTGTGTTGCTCTAAAATATCCCCCTCAAATTGGGTAATCCTAATCTGCCTTGTTCTCTTGGAAGAATCATCTTATCCCACTTAACCCTTGCTGTCTTCCCATTCCAGATAAAATCCTTCAACTCTTAATTGCTACCCACAGCTTCTCCTCAGGTTGATAATTTTAACTGCTTGTATCTTAGTGTCCATATCCATATGATAAAATGATTTAACAGTATGGATTAGAAATTACTATTTCTAATCCATACTCCTAAATACTTCATTTTATCATATGGATACTGTTGGACCAATTTGTGTGTGGGTACATAATTTACTGCTACTGCTTTTGTTTTAGCTTCATCAATTCTGTATCCCGAGAGGATTTGAAACTGTCTTAAAATGTTCCACAACACTGTAATTTCCCTTTCTGGCTCTGTCATATATAAAATAATATCTGCAAATAGAGCCAGCTTTTTCTGACTACCATATCAATTATATTCTTGAATTTGTGTCCCTTATTTTCTTTCAAAGGGTTCTAAATATAATGCAAACAACAAAGGGGAAAGCGACCAACCCTGCCTGGTTCCTCCACTCAAGCAGAAATTAGACGACCCCACCCACTTTAATTTTTGCCTTCGATCCCTCATATATACTCCTAATCAACCTTATAGTTTTATCAGGGAAGGAAAATGCTTCTATTGCCCTGCTTATGAAATCCAGGCCTACTTTGTCAAATGACTTTTCTGCATCGAGACCCAACAATAACAGTGGCATTTTTTTACATTCTGCTTCCCTCTGAATCATCAATGTACTGTTAATATTGTCAAATGTTTGCCTCCCCTCCACAAAACCACACTGATCCATATCTATCAATTTTGGTATCACTTTTTCCATTATAGACCCAAACACTTTATAATTATGGTTTAGTATTGAAATGGGTATGTATGAACCTGGATCAACTGGATCTTTACCCTCTTTAGGTATTAAAACCGCTTTCTTCCAGGATGACAGTACTTCTCTCAAAATACTGTTAAACAAAACCTTTTGGATCTTTCAGTTAGCTTCCAAACTTCCACAGGAATACCATCTATTTCTGGGGACTTTCCTGTAGATTGGTTGTACATAACAACAAGAAGACAAGAAACGGAAAAGGAGGGGGTCGGGATAAAGTAAAACTACACTAATCTAAGAAGAATTTAACTTATTTAAAGTAAAAGAGTAACTTTTTGTATAAAAAGTTAACACTCAACCAGGAACCAGGAACAACCAAAACCAACCTCGTTGTAGCGTAAACGCAACGAGATCTGAGCGCCCTCGCTTAGCATTGTGGGGGGGGAGCCTCGAGTCGGGTGGAACCAACTCAGCTTTTTAGAGGAATAATGGAGCGAGGAGGTCGGCGAACCCATCCAGCAAGAATGAAGGCGAGATAGACTTAACATCTATTTTTATCTCATCTCTTCCTATCCTGTTAGTAACTGATCCTCATCTACCTCTAACCTTAGCATGTTTAATTCTTCCATAAACATTTCTATTTGTACCTTTTCTTGATTTCCATATTTCTCTGCTTTATACAGACTTTCATAAAATTTCCAAAATATTTCTAATACTTCTACAGGATCTCTTATCTTCCTCGTTATAGGCACCCTAAGCTTGGTGACTGCCCTTTCCATTTTCTGCTGCCTGAATCATTGTCCCAAAATTTTTTCTGCTCTAGTTACTACCTAAAACCAGTTGCTTAACAGCAATCTTTCTAAACTTGTGCATATTATTGAGGTAATCCCTTATTTTCTGTTTAGCATTCTGCAGTTGCTCCTTTACTTGTTCTGAGAGATTCCCCTATTTTGCAATACTTTAACATTTGTCAATCTCTCTAAATAATTCTGGTTACTTTTTAATCACATCTCCCCTTTCCTTTATTTCCACGCTAGTTTTAAACTCCACTTTAATTTTATACTACCCCTTAGAAATTTCTTCTGAAAATATAGCTATCTTCTCTAGTAGCTCCTGAATTAATTCCCAGACCCATTTCTTAAATTCCTCTCTTTTCAACCAATTGGTGGGAAAGCACCAGTGCCTCATTTTTATTTCATTACTTTGCATTTTTATTTTAGTTACTATTGGTGGATGATCGGAAATAGTTATTGGGTGCATTTCAAGACCTTCAATTAAATGCACATGTTCCTGTGAGATATAAATTCTATCTAGCCTAGCCCAGTTTTTGTATCTTGGAGAATAATATGTAAATTCACTCTGAACTCCTAGTACTGAATTCACATCTTTTATGCCAAACATTTTAATAAATTTCCTCAAAAACATACCCTCCTTTGTTATATTTTCCTGTCTAGGCTTGCCAGACATCTTCAGTGTTGCAAACCAAATTCCAGTTTCCACCTATAAGAATATTCCTTGCTGAAAGCGGATTATTTCTCCCAGAATTTTCTTAAGTTCCATTATAGCAGTTGGAATGTAAATGCATACCAGTGTAATCCTCCCTTGCCAGTAGCCCTTTAGTACTATATATCTTCTATTATCATCCGTTTTTCCCTCTTCTGTCAGTATTGGAGCTCCTCCTGCAATTAATGTAAGTGCTACTCTTTTCCTTTGTCCCAGATACTCCGCTGAATAACCATCCTGAAAACGTTTATCAAATTCACATGTTCAGTTCTTTCCAGGTGTCTCTCTCCTGTAGCAAAGCTATCTGCTTTCTACATTTTTTAATATACTGCACTACTCTTTCTTTTTTTTTATATGCAAGACCCTTCAAATTGAAAGACACTACAGAAAGCATTTTCTTATACAGTTATTACCACCTTTTGTATGTATAACTGCTTTTTTGTTAAATGTCTAGTTCCAACTTTATGCTACATGCATATATATTGTTCAGCATGTTGATCTTTTACACAGTTGTTTCTTGTCATATCCATTTGAGCCCGTGTCACATCTTACATAAGTTTTTTTTTTTTTTTTTTTTTTGAAAGCACTCAAAAAGAACACCCAATACCCCTCTAAAACCTATTAAACTTAATAACAACAAATAAAACTATGTACATCTTCAAATACGGAAAATGTTGCTTCCTACTAAGAAGCAAAGTTCTAAATTGATAGCCACACCAACAGGCTGGAGTTAACCAAAAAGAAAGGTTAATCATGCTAAGATGCATGATACAGTCTGTGCTATTAGCAAGTGCTATTTGATTGTATCTTTACAGGCCTCCCAGCTAAGAAAACACAAGTGATTTCAGTAAACACTTTCTCCAAGCCATTTCTCTTAATCAAACTGTTTTCTAGTGACATGCAAACCAGAAACAAAACTGCTAAGAGTACCTCATTTACCAGAAAAAAGCATTATAATATTCAATATTCTTTTTCATTACATACTTGTAATAAACTTGTTACTAGATAATGCCTAGGGTCTTAACCCACTCATTTCCCTATGCAAGCATGGGAAAAAGCACACTGTTTTTTCTTTTGTCATGCTCTCTTAACCAGAACTTTCCTCTCCCTCTTTTTTTTTTGGCAGTGCCTACATTTTTTAAAAATGAACAAAGAAAAAAAGAGAAGGGAGAAAAGGAAAAAAAAATCACCTGCTTATATTAGTATCCCCACTGCATTTCAATAAAAAAAGCTAAAAAAACTTTACTTCAAGTGGTAATTGTTTTGTCTCATCTTTAAAGCTCAACCAGCTGGGAAAACCCAGACTGCTCTCAGAGAATTCCTAGCCAATTTCTCTTTTCCTTTTTTCCCCTTCAGCCAATCCGCTTCCACCAGACTGCAGCCAGTTTCTCTATTAGATTGTCTCCATAGAACATAAGAAGCAGGCAGTTTCTCCAACAGACTGTTTCCATGGAAACATGAAGACCAGCTGTAGAACTGCTACTAAGTATACATGTATTTGCTAGAAAAAAAGCCTCATAGTATTCAATATTCCTTTTCCTTTACTTGCTTTCTCTTAAAACTGGTTACTAAATCAATCTAAGGTCCTTAATGCAGTAATTTCCCCAAGGCTATAATGAGAAAAAATACATTAATTTTAACTTTGTCATGACTTTCTAACCAGGCTTTTTTTTTTTTTTTAAACACAACATTGCCTATATTTCTCAAAACTGTACAAGAGAAGAGAGGAGAAAAAAAAAAAAAAACGTTTACAACCCGCATTACACCTAAAATAACATGCAAAGAAAAACATACACCACAGATACAATACTAGGAAAAGAAAATGTTTTCTTTACTTGCAGCTTGCTTTCTTCCCTCTTCCACCTCCCCAAAGCACTTTTCCAAACATTAATGACAAGTAGGCCGAAATGGAGGGAAACTGTCCGCCCATTATGGCAGGTATATACAGTAGTAACTAGTGGGGATGGGCTAGATGGACTAGGGTTTGTTTGTGAGACTAACAAAGTCTGCTACTCTGTGGAGGGCTAAGGGTGGAAGACTGCATCAGCACCTCAGAATGCGGAGCTAGGTTGCTCGCTGGGTAGCAATGCGCAACTGCATTGTGCACAGAGAGGCAGTGGAGCCAAGAAGAGCTCTCCAGCTGATATCAAGGTAAAAATTGTGTTTCTAAGTGTTTGCATCTATACACAGCAGAGCCAAACCCTGTTGCACTGTGGGCAGCTACATGCAAACCCGGTGCTTAGATACAAGCAAAGTTAAACAGTTTTAACACACACAAATAAAAAAGCCCAAAACTGAGCCTTATTCAACAATCCCCAACTCAGATGGGTCCTGGGCTGTACACTTTCGCCACAAGAGTGCAGAAGGGCCTTCCTAATGTAGGATGGCTGATTTTAGTGCTCTAATAACTATGCCTAGATTCAGCAAGTCTGAATCTAATCTATGCTATAAAAATGCAGAAGTAATCTAAATTCAAGGTGAAAAAAAAAAATAGTCACAGCAGTAGAAACAGCAAAAATGATGAATGGTAAGCAACACATTTTCCTATCTTAACCCATTTTTCACATCCCTACTTATTTGTGATTGAGCATCTCCCACACCCTAGCATTTAATAATATTACAAAGTGTGTGTGTGCGTGTGCGCGCGCGCATGATGTCTTCACAAGACTCTACCACAAATTAATATGTAGTCAGTATGATGCTGAACCCATAATATACTTACTCTTAAGCTCCAATTTATTCAGTTAAGGGGTTTGAGTTTAAGCACAGCGATAAACAGGACTGGTTAAAGATTACCTGAACCACACTTTTTGTTGTATATTTTTTCTGATCTCTGCCCCAGTCTGGTTCCTACTGCTAACAAGCCTAATATTTCTCTTATCACTGAAACACAAGCTAGTCACACTGCATCAACAAGGTAGTCATGAGGGATTTTCCATTTTCTGTCTCTAACCTCTCCTCTGGCAGCAGATGTGTGCTGGATGGGCATGAAAGGTCTGGTGGCTGAGAGGCAGTATGGGTGTGAGGGTGCTACCAATTAATTAATCCAAACTTCAACGTGCCAAGCTAGCAGGTTCAAGCAGAAGATGGGCAAGCCTGCCTACCATAAAGTTTAGGTCCTGTGGACAATTCTGGTTCATCCATTGAGATAAATATGCAATACTGACCTATGGAAACCTTGAACAGACTGTGCTGGACCACAATTCTCCCCTCCTCGAGAATATGATAAAGCAGGAATAGCTGACACATGCAACTTGAGGCTTCAGCATGGAATAACTCAGACCCAGCCCATTCAGATGCTTAACAGTGATCAAAATCACCTGAAGAGTGACCAATCAGGGTGGCAGTGGATATTGCTCCATCCAAGCCTACAAACTTTTGCACATGGAATTGTAGACCTGCAAAGTAAAGTATGCCTGCCACCCGCAATCACGCCAAAATCCCCACCAGGTTTGGTGAAATAAAAGGGTTGAACACCAGCAGACAGACCTTGAGAGGGCACCTAATGTCTCTCCACTCCAGATGTGGGGAGCATCCTTGGTTAATAGCAAAACTTTTTTGTATCATCATGTCACTTACATCTTTAAACCACGTCCTTCTCAGCAACTAAAAGACAACAATAAAGATTTTGTGAGTTTGAGACTTTCCTTGGAGTTTAGAGTGAGAAATACAAGAGTGTCTTGTGCTAAAGGAGAAATAATACATCCACTGCTGTCTGTTCCTTTCTGTGCTACACAGAATAAAACACAGGAAGAATCACATTCTTCCATGTGACAAGCAGCTCACTCTCTGGGGTTGACTTTCCCTCTCTAAGATGCTGATGAGGCATGGCCACTGAACATAGAGTTCCAGGACAGGCAGAAACAGAGCTCAGGGTTTTGTCAAGTGTTATTCTGCAGGGCAACCTGCTGCCACCCTAGACTCTAACCAACTCCCTGGGAAAAAAAGAAACCAACTTTAGACATCATGATGGTAACTGCAACAGTGATCCAGATGAAGAATACAGTACAATGTTTTGTAAGAAGCTTAACATAACTGTAGACATCAACAGGATCACAGATGCAGTAGGCTTTCGCATTCACTATCCTCTTCCTTGTTAAGGCATCCAAGAGCTGGGATGTGTACCAAGCCACTTTCTTCCCATTTTCTTTACATTTGGCACAATCAAAAAGGTTTTAGGCTTTAATGCCATCCTGGTATTTTGGGGGAGGGGGGGCAAGTATTTGAGGAGTTTCCTTGCCTGGTGTCATAGGAGGTTCCCTGCAGCCACAGATGTCTGCAAGGGGGCAGCCTGGGAAAGCCTTCTTGGACAAGAAAGACCCAAAGATGGGGTGGGATGGCAACACCTTTACACTGTGAAGGTTTGGTTAGGCTGGCTGGGGGTGGGGGCACAAAGCTTTCAAACTCTGCCAATAGCAGAGATCCCTACAGAAATGACTACTGAAACAGTGCCCATACTCTAAAATCTACCATCATGGTAGGTTCCTTCAGCCACTATGACAACTTGGCAAGATATTCAGGATGTGAAGGAAAGCCTAAATGACATTCCCTTGGACTAGAACTGATGCACACCTACAGTAAAGGCATAGGTATCTCCTCTGTAGGCCACAGACCCAGATGCGCCAGATGGCATTCATCACATTCAGGGACACCATACAAGCACACTGCAAAGGCACAACTCCATGGGAAATCACCATATGAAAAATATGATAATACGTTTGTTTTATCTATGACAGGACCCATTTTGATGAGTCTTGGTAGGATTTGTCTTCTCCACAAATCACTATTCTGAAAATCTTAAGATACATTTTCAGAAAAATTCATGACCCTGTACATGTACATGCCATGATGCAAAAGTACTTGCCAGCTTGCCCCATTGCCACCAATAAGCAAAGTTTCTGCAAGCTACTACATAACTAATCAAAGACTGACATCCATAATAACCACCAGGTAATATACAAGTTAAAGGCTTACTTCCCCAAACTGTAAGGAAAATCAACAGACGAGGCTAATGGACAGACATCTATCCACAGGGGGTATGAAGAGGGTATTAAGGCTATCCCCTACTATATCAACTGACAACGTAAAGCTATATTTGTTAAATCTAACTTTGAGGACTCCACCTGAGAGGTTTTTGTTGCACTGACATCCAAACAGAAACTAGTCTGGTGGAAAGAGACAGACCATAACGCTAAGTTTAGAAAGCTGAGGCTTGGAGGGCTGTTTTATCAAATGAGGCCCGAATCCTAAAGCTGCGGTCAAGATAATGGTTTACTGAAAGTATCCCCTGAAAAGCAAATGGCCACATTACAGATGTATGTAATGGAGGCATTCTTGAAGCAAACGGTGAAGGCAGCTACTCTGCTGCTGGAGTTAGCTTTCATCACAGCATTTGCCAACAGGCAGTCAGTTGCTTGGCAGCAAAAGAAAAGGCATCAGGCAATCCACCTGGAAATGTGTTTGCTGGCTAATACAAAGTCTTTCTCTTCCTGCTGTAAAGGGCACAAACTGGTCATCTTCCTAAAATTGTGAACCCATTTCAGGTCAAATGAATGACGCATCCAGAATTTAAAAGGCCCTCTTTTCCCCTGGTGCCTGTTCCTGGAAGAAAGCTGACTGGAAAATTCTCAGACTGGTTTAGGGGACAATGCCATGACCACCTTCAGAAGGAAATGTGGCAACAGCCTTCTATTAGGGGAATCAACAGGCACTGGAAAGTGCAACTAGGTGATGCTTCAGATCCTTCTTCCTTAAATAAGCAAATATATTCCTTTTATGGGATTGCACAGACACACAAAATGAAGATATAAGCAGGGGATTAAAGAACTCTGCACAAATACTTCCCCCTCATAAGAAGTCATCTACCAGGTTCTGAGGAGGCCAGCCAAACAGTACTTCTCTTAGTAAATGACCATACAGGATCTTGTTCCTAAGCTTCATCTTAAAGAAAGACCATCTCAGCCACACCATCCCATGAAGACAGACCCTTACCTCTGCTTGCATCCTCAGCCACAGCAACTGCACCAAGTTACAGCACAATGCGACACTTCACTGTGGAGGCCAGACACACTATACAAGGTCTTCACAGTACCCAGTCTCTGGAAAGTCAAGCTTTTCAATAGTGTTTCTAACCACGGATGATTGGAACTATGACAGATGAGAGAACTGATTTATTTTCTGGTCCTCTCTACCCAACCATTCAGCACAACCCCAATGACTCACTCATTCCTCTGCCTCGGCCAGATATAGTCACTGCCACTAAGTAATGCTAAGCTGATACACATGAGCACGCACACACAGTCTCTGTCTAGCTGAATCTTGGCAAATGTTTCAGGGTGTAGTGTATAACTAGCATAACATGGACTAGTTGCTAGTCACAAATTATCCCTACAGATTGCCCTCCCTCCTAGGAGACTGATGCTCATGCAGGTACACTGTTCTCTTGCAGACCATTTAGTGGAACACAAACGCCCTGGATGGGAAGCTGAAAGTTACTGCCCGCTACACATACAAGCATCCCATCATCAACTCTAGTACCTAGGCTGCTACGTGAACACATGCCAAATGGGTAGTAGTCAAGGCTCCATCCCTGTCATGCAGCCAGCTGGTGAGATGAATACTTGTGAGCCCCAACCCTCAATATACATAGGAAAACTGTCTTTGGGCTTCTCATAAGGTAATAAACTGTTGTGGTCAATGGGATTTATAGAACACCAAACATATCAAGCAGCAGTAAATAGTATGTGCTAACTGCTCAGACATCTACATTCTTGGGGAACAAAAGGGACAGAGTCAGGGTGTCTGAATTCTGCTCAGAATTGGACTTGACAAATGGCTCATCAGGCTTCTTTCCCTGGAAACTCTGCAAGACATTTCTGGGGGAACATAATAAAAGCTCAAGGTCAGTTTAAGTTTATCTATGCAAGCCTGACGGCCTCTGCAAAAAGGGTTCATCAGGATGAGATAGAATGATGGGAACTGGGAGGAAGGTAGATTTACTTTTTTTTTTTTTTTTTTTTTTTTTTTTAAAGATGGGTCATCTGGAGGAAGAGCAGGGAGCTAGATTTAGTATCTTTCTCTCAGACAACAGCCTGAAGATCATCTGAATAAGGACTGAATAACAGAGAGCAAAAACTGGAAAGATCCAATTTTGGGAGGCAGAAAAAAAGTATATTCCGGAGAAAGGCCTGGGCCAGCCCAAGTGCTGACTTCAGAACTGCTTCCTCTGTGAGCCTGAAAGTATATTTCTAGCTGCCACTAGATATTTAGTAACTGCTGGATGCCTAGCCTCAGAGATACACATCTTTGCAGAACATGACCTGAAGAACTTCCTCAGCCAGGACATGTTGGCTCTAATGGATCTGCAGGAGCCATCCCAAGAGGTGAATCCTCAGTCAAAAGTACCAATAATCAATGACTGGTAACTCAAATCGACCAATCCCCAAGATCAAGTTCATCAGCCTCAAGTTACAGTGGCTCAACAGAGGGCCATGTCATATAAGACATCCAAGATGCGGTCACAGGGTGGGAGCTGGGGATATGCTTCTAGTCATCAAGTTCAGCACCTATGGGAACCAGGAAGGGACAGATGAACAACAGACTTTTTTGTGGTGCAAGGCCTCAACATGTTCTGCAAGTGCTTGTCCTTGTGCCAGTGGTCCAACCTATGCCTGGGGCAGTGTGCAGGACACTCCAAGCTAGCCAATGTGCGACGTGACCACAACAGCCACTATTTTTTTTTCTTGGTCACAAGGTAGTTAAAGTCTTTACCTATGATACCTACAAATGGCAGGATTAACCTGCTGGCAGTTGTGGCAGTGTTTCATGTCATGCTTCACCAGACAAATGCCTGTGAGGGTCTTGGCTTCCAATCTAATAACCATGAAGGCACTCACTATACTGCTGCTTAAGACAGCAAACCTAACACAGGAAAACACCATGGCTTGAGAACTATGCAACAAGCAAAAGGTACTCAAGGGGTCTTAATACACCTCTGCCATTATATCAAAACATACATCAGTGCAGGTATGCAGGCATACCAAACCGCTGGTCTTCAGACATTTGTCACATGATAATCACTGGAAAAGATGAATAAAAAAAGGACTAATCAAGGACAGTCTTTGATATTAGAGCATAGTCCATCAGATGCGCTGTTCAAATTTGCTGAGGTCCATGATAGGAAAGAAAGCAAATATTCACTTCTAAGCTATAAAGAGGCTGCAGTAAAACCTCTGTCCCTCATCCAGGCAAGGGACTGCTTCTATTTTCAGATGTAAAGACAGGAACTCTTTCTCATGAGCTCTGCAGAGATTGCTTAATCTCTTAGTGGAAATCATTTTTGAAGATATTCTAAATGTTCAGAGATGCATCCAACCATGAACACATTCAGATACAGCTTGTCCTTAATGGTGTCCATCTAAACTAGGGTGAAGTTGGAGAACTGCCTCTTACCATTACATCTTCTCTAATCTGTAGTGGAGCAGAGATGAGCGCTCAGCCTAATACTGAAGCATCCATCATCAGGAGCTGTGAAAGGTGTTGTTCCAAGAGTGAAATGTCCACCTGGAAACTGGTGGGAAATGTCCAGTTCCAAGGGCTGTGACATGGGTTTGACTACAGAAGATTTGAAAGTGCTGGGCAGGCTCAACAGTTACAGACACCTCCCAGTCCACTGCAATATGAACATGCTTAGATGTACAAATGGCTCCATAAAGACTAATGTGCTCATCTAGTTTGGAAGCTGCAGTAGTGCCAGTTTAGCCACACAGTCACCCAAGAGAGCTTTCACCTTGTGAACTGCCCTCCAGTCCAGCAACTACCAGAATGATTTTTTTTCTTCACCTTGACACTTCCTCCTCTGTCTCAATCTCCAAGTTCGCTTTAACTCAGCTTGGCAAACATTCACATTCCAGGTCCTTGCATACAAAGAACATTACTCAAATAATATGCAGAGGATTAAGGCTATGAACTGTTAATGAGCATTTTTCTGTAGTTCAGGGTATGAATAACTCCGCCTCCATTTACCTTTTTGATCACACGCAACCAGAAAATGCTCCAGAGCACTTCAGTAACTGGGTGAGGTTCCTCAATGGTCTCTCCAACTGCAAGACTAGCTGCTACTTAAGAACCAATAAAAAAGAAGTTATGTACCTACCATAACATTCCATGTTTGTTGTCCTTCATCTTGCCTTCTTTCTTGCCGTTTGGGTTCGGAGCTGATCCTAGTCTTTGACTCGGATGATTTACTATAGCTCGAGAGCTTTTACTGGCTCGGGGCCAACCCCTATCCCAACATGCCTAGCGCTAGTATCCAGAGTTCATTTGTAATAGCCCACACTAGACATGCATAGTAAAAAACATTTTACTAAGCTCTTATACATTTAAGATAAGAAGGAAAGAGGAAAAACAAGGCATGGTTAACTAACCTGGTATGTCAGCAGGAAACCCAGTCAGTGTAACCAATAAAAGAAATCCTCTCGAACCTCCGGGAAGGGGGAAGGAGGGGGGACGCAAGAAGGAAGGCGAGATGAAGGACAAGAAACATGGAACATTATGGTAGGCACATAACTTCTTTATGTTATGTTGTCCCATCTCGTCTTCATTCTTGTTGGTTGAGACCGCGTCCCCAGCACCTGGTTCTTGGGTGGCTCACTGGAACAAACTCTTCAGGACCATGGAGCCAAAGGATGCCCTACTCCGGGAGACCACATCCACTTTGTAACGAGTGATAAAGGTATGAGGATTTGCCCATGTTGCTGCTGCACAGATTGAATCTCGAGGCAATTTACCTTGGAAGCCAACGGAGGTGGCTAAGGCCCTGGTTAGATGTCCTCTGGCCCTCCCTGGAAGTGTGTTTTTACACAAATCATAAGAATAACTGATTGTGTCCGACAGCCATTTTGATAAGGTCACTTTTGAAACTGGAGAACCCTGATTAGTTATCGGCAAAGAATACACACAATTGGTCTGATTTTCTAAGGTCTTTGGTTCTGTGTAAATAAAAATGTAATCGTTTACGAACATCCAATTGGTGGAATCTATACTATGCCTTGTTGCCCTAACTAGGGAAGAACACAGGAAGCTCAATGGATTGATTTAAGTTATACTCCGAACATACCTTTGGTAAGAAGGAAGGATTGGTCCTAAGAGACCATCTTTGTGAAAAATGAGATACGGCAGGTGAATAGACAACGTATGTAATTCAGAAACCCGTCTAGCTGAGGTGATAGCAACCAAGAAGAGGGTTTTCCAAAACAGAAATTTCAAGGGACAAGATGTTGCTGGTTCAAAAGGTGGAAGAACCATAGAAGCTAAAACCAAGTTTAGGTCCCGGGGGTGGAGGGTTCTCTTACCGGGGGCCATAAAAGAGTTGTACCTCGTAAGAATGCTCTGCACAAATTATGGGACATGATGTTAGAACCCAAGTCTCCTACATAAAAATTGAAGATGGCAGCTAGTTGGACCCTAATAGCAGCTGCAGCTGCCCCTCTTTCGAAGGTTTCGGCCAGAAAGTCAAGAATCTTGTGAACAGGAGCAGTGAAGGGATCAATGTCATTACTCTTAGCCCAATAAGAGAACCTATTCCATTTGCTAGTGTAAATCCTCCTGGCGGTGGGTTTGTGAGAGGACACTAGGATGTATTGTACAGCAGGGGAAATGTTTGGGAGCTTGGCTAAGACTGGAAGTGGAGGAACCAAGCAGTCAGCTTGAGAGTTTGGAGGGAAGGATGAACCCGCCCAACTGATGCATCAGGCGGTCCGGAACTGGGTCCAGTATCCAATGCTCCAGTTGAAGACTATGCCGAAGAAACAGGAACCATATCTGACGAGGCCAGTAAGGAGCAATGAGGATGAGTTTGCAACCCTGCAACTTTGCTTTCTGCAGTACCTTTGGAATTAGAGGGAAAGGTGGAAAGGCAGAGAGTAGTCCCGGAGGCCAATTGTGAACAAGTGCATCCATGAGTGACTGTCCCAGAGTGGGGACTACGGCAAAGTAGCTGCTGCATTTGTTGTTGAGGTGAGTGGCAAAAACAATGCAGCATGGCTAGCCCCACTTGCGAAAAATCAAGTCCGCAGCTTCTTGCTTCAGGGACCACTCGTGAGGCATGAGGATAGCCCTGCTGAGCCTGTCCGCTATCACATTGGATTTCCCGGGAATGTGCATCACAATCAGAAAAAGCTGGGAAGACATTGCCCATTGACATACTCGAAGCGCCTCCAGACACTAGGGGTAAGATCTGGTCCCACCCTGCTTGTTGATGTATCATACCACTGACATACTGTCTGCCTGAATTGCAATGGTCCCAGTAGGTACAGAGTCTTAGTGCTTGCAACGCCAGAAGCACTGCTCTCATCTCTAGAACACTGATGTGCAAATGGTACTCGTGAGGTTGCCACATTCCTTGGACAGTCTGTCCCAGATAATGCCTCCCCAACCCTATCTGTGAGGCATCCATGGTCACTGTGGCTACAGGATGGGGGTCTAGAAAGAGTCTGCCCAGAGTCACCTGGGGGGAGACAAGCCACCATACTAAGTCCTTTCTGCAAGTTTCTGTGATCAAGATCATGTGTGACATTGGTAAATTCTGGAAAGACCATGAGCGAAAAGAAGCCACTGCAGAACCCGCATGTGGAAGCGTGCCAAAGGAACTAGTGCAATTGCTGTGGCCATTGAGCCCAAGACTTGCAATATATCGCTTGCCTGAACTTTCTTCTTTAATAGAAACGAAACTTACTGACGAATGGTTGACACCCTGTCTTGAGGCAGTTTTGCTATCATGCGTCTTGTACCAAAGTCTGCCCCTATAAAGGTAATACACTGACAAGGCAACAAGGCAGACTTCTTAGTTTATGGTGATGCCTAGCTGGGAACAAGTTTGGATTGTGTAGTCCTGTGCTTTGATCAGTTGATGCTTGGTGGTAGCAGTGAGGAGCCAGTCATCTAGATATGGAAACACCTGGAATCCTAGATGTCTTAGGTGAGCCATGACCACTGCCATACACTTGGTGAACACCCTGGGGGCTGTGGGGCGACCAAAGGGCAGGGCTCTGAACTGATAATGACTGGCTCCCAGCTGGAAGCATAGTAATCTCCTGGATTGCCTGTCCATTTTTATGTGGTAGTAAGCTTCCTGGAGATCTATATAGCAAATCCAATTGTCCTGACCCAAGAAAGGAAGAATGGACTGCAGTGTTACCATCCGGAACTTCGTCTTTTTTACCAATTTGTTTAGCTTGCAGAGATCCAAAATGGGTCTCCAGTCCCCTGTCTTTTTTGGAACTAAAAAGAACATTGAGTAAGTTCTGGATCCGATTTGGTCTGCAGGGATTTCTTGGATGGCTCTTTTCTAGCAATCTTTGTACCTCTAGGATTGCGTGATCTCGAACACTAGGTGGAACATCTGTGATAGAATGTTTTTCTTTTGAGGGGGTAACTGGGGAAAAAGGAATTTTGTAACCCCTGGATATTACAATGTTTCTCTTGTGCTAGTTTGCCAGGCTGCTGGGTACAGTGATGGTCTGTCCCAGACTGCCTCCAGAGGTGGACAGTCTGGCCTCCCTTCAGGAGTGTTGGAAGGGCCTAGCAGAGAACGTATCTCTGTCGCCCTGCTGTTGCGGACCCCCCTCTGCCACAAGGGCGGTGGATTCTGTTGTTTCTGCCTCTGCCCCTGGGGGAAAAATCTCCACGTGTGTCAAGAAGAGGCTCCCTGGGATTTTCGCAACCACATCTTTCCTATGGCAGAGAGATTCTTGCCATCCTGTTCACACCTGGTGAGTCTCTTTCACCTGAGGCCCAAACAAGGACGAGCCATCGAAGGGGGTATTGGTAAATGAAGACTTGAAAGGTTCCGCAAACTGACAAAAGCACATCCAGGAGCGTCTCCACAAAGCTACTCCAATACCTGCTGCCCTACTCACTCCATCTGCCACGTAAGAAATGAGCCTCATGGAGGAGTTAACCACTGATGTCAAGGTCTCAAGCTGGGAAGTCGCCCTGTTTGCAATTCCCTCAGCTGTAGGATCTTGCAGGTTATTGCCTAGCTCCTTCAGGAGATCCCTCTGAAGTCATGTGAAGTGTGACAAGTAATTCAGCGACCTGAGAGTAAAGGTCATTGAAGAAAACATACGCTTCCCATACCAGTCTATCGTACGAGACTCCTTGTTCGGCGGGTGGACAGATGAAGTTTCCGCAAGTTCCTTCTTAGTGGCCACTGCCACCACCATGGCATCAACAGGGACTCCTTTGAAAAGGAAGGATTTATCCTCGGGAGCAGTAATACATTTATTCTGTCTCCTCAGAACTGGCTCCATGGTCTCTGGAGCGCTCCATGCCTTTCGACTCACTACAGACAAAAGTGGGTCAAAAGGTGGAGACACCCAAGAGGTGGAGGGTTGGGAACCAAATGCATCCAGGTAGACAGACTCATCCTCAGAAGTGACTAGGGACTTCCAGCCACCCCTCTATCTAAGGATTTCCAAGATGTCTGAAAAGGAGACATCCTCAGAGGGGGACTGTGGGGACCCTTCCGATTCATCCAAGTCTGTGTCTGAAGTGATAAGACTCAGGGGAGTCCAGATGCTTCCTCTTAACATCTTTTCTTCTGAGGAACCTCCTCCGAATGTTTGGGGGAGGTTTCAGAAGAAGTGGGGTTGCCCAATGGGGCATCCTGGGACACAGGTTCCCTAGGCTTGGAGGCAGGAGGAGGGTCAAAGGCAGGCACAGAGACAGAAGGAGCCAATGGAGCCAAGGGTGGCACAGTCTCAGGAGACAGCACACTCATCACCTCAATGATGCTATGGTCCCGAGTCGAAGGAGCCTCCGGCTCCGAAGAACCCGGAGATCTCCTGCGAACAGAGAACGATGGCTCCGAGGCCGATGTGGGAGCCAAGCTCACCTGCGCCAAAGCTCTGAGAGGGAGAGTGGGGTCGGAAAAGGGTCAGATGCCACTTCCCCCCTCGGAGTCAGCGAGATAGCTTCGGCACCCAGATCCCACGATGGACTGAGACATCGAGGAGATTGGAGTGGGTGTCAGAGCTGATAATGGAAAAGTAAATGGAGCCGACAGTTCCACCACCACGACCTCCATGCACTCCGTTCCAAGCTCAAGAGAGTCAGAGGAGGAACCGATGGAGAAGCTGGATGGGCCTAAGGAGCCATTTTCCTTATGGGCTGAGCTCGATAGTAATTTAGCAAGTGCCTGTGACTTGAGGGGCTTATTGACCACTCTCTCCACGTCGTGATCCAAAAGCCTGGAGGACCGAGAGGAGTGCGAAGAGGACCGGTGACTGCCTGCTCCAAATTGCAGCAAAGCAGATTGTGGAGCAGAGCGTACCAGTTCCAAAAGAGGAGACCTTGTTCTCTTATGGGTCCGGACTGGCTCTGAGGGCACAGATGGAGCCGCCGGAGACTTAGCTTTGTTGGAGCAAACACTGGGAACCGACAGAGCCATATGTTTTTTCAGTGGATTTTTTTCTGTTCCGAACTCTGAACCAATGGCTTAGTGTGTTTTTCGGACACGTCAGCTGGCTGAGGACCCTGAGACAAAGAATCTTGAGGATTCTACAGAAAGCCATGTAAAATTAACTTATTCTTTCTCTCCTGCAGGACTCGAACTGAAAGCATGACAGATCGAGCACGAGTCCTGCAGGTGAACAGCCCCTAAACAATATACACAACTCGTGTGCCCGTCCATAAGGGACATTTTTTGGCAACACGAGTTGCATTTTTTGAACCCAGAGGGTTTCGACTCTTTGGACATAGTGGAAAATTGACAGAAAAATTTAGCACAGTGCTAGGAAAACTAAGCTGTAAGCTAACAGCACACAACAATAAAACTACAAGGCTGTAATGGCTAGCCCAAACAACAAAAAAGGAAAACTTTTTTTTTTTTTTTTTTAAAGGGAAGAGAAAAAGAAAAGGGGGAGAGCCTCTAACTTAAACGGCGACTCACCCAATAGGAAAGCCTCTAACTTAAACAGCTATCCCAAAAAGGGTGGGGAAAAAGAAGAACCTTCTAGTTAAAATGGGCTCGAAGGGACAGCAAGGCCTGAGAAAGAAGACAACGGCCAAAAACACTAAAGAAAAAAAAGGGGTCGTTAGACTAACAGGGGATAACATACACTCTAACGAAGATAATTAAACAAACCCTAAGAAGGATAACAATATATGTGAACAAAGCACAAAGTACTTAGCCTGAGCCAGTAGTCGCAATCTCGACGCTGCAAGTGGCAAACGAGATCTGGGTATCTACCGCTAGGCATGTTGGGATAGGGGTTAGCCTCGAGCCAGTAAAAGTTCTCAAGCTACAGTAAATCAGCTGAGTCGGAGCCAAGGATCGGCTCTGAACCCAATCAGCAAGAACGAAGGTGAGATGGGACAACATAACATCAGCAGTTTTTTCTCTGGACAAATTCTCATTTCCTAAGACAGTCTCTAAGTCATCACTCTATCTCAGCCACAGTATTCCTCCTGCAAATTGAAAAAAAAAGAGAGAAGTGAAGTATATTCCCGCTGATATTAACCACCAGTTAAGATTCTGTACCTTGAGTGATTCCGTAAGTACCAGAAGACCTGACTGGTTACTTTGCTGGAGTTCCCAGTCACCTAAACAGTGTCTAGTTAAAAAAAGAATGCCAACAGCATTAACTGTCACTAGAAAAAAAATACTAGCAAATGACAGGAAATTCAGAGAGGTAATTGTTGCCTCTAATATATTTTTCAGTATCATATCCAGGTAGGTATCTCTGGGCGGCCACGGTGGTGCAACAGTTAGCGTTGCCGCCTCACAGCAAGAGGTTCTCCGGTTCGATCTTCGGCTGCCTTCTGTGCGGAGTCTGTATGTCCTCCCTGTGGTCACGTGGGTTTCCTCAGGGTGCTCCCGTTTCCTCTCACATCCCAAAGATATGCTGTAGGTGGATTGGACACTCTAAACTGGCCCTAGGTGTGAGTGTGTGCATGTGTGCACCTTCTCTGGAAGGTTGGGTACCGGGCTGGCACCTCGACACTGTAAAACTCCACTGCCAATCATGAGCAGACAGGTGATCCGTTGTGGTGACCCCTAATCAGGAAAAGCCGAAAGAAGAAGATCATCCAGGTAGGTATCTCTGCCACAGCCATCTGCTTGTGCAAGTCTTCTATGTCTGAACTCAGAATCGGACCATTCTTCAGTTGAGTCAATCTTTCAACTCATTTTCTTTCAATTCTGTGAGAAAAAAAAGAAGTTATGTTCTTACCATAACGTTCCATCTGAGTAGTAGACTTCATTCTTCTGTAAATATGGGTATACGGATCCGAGCCGGCAAAAATGCATCAGCTCCGAGCTCCAAGCTCCTCCCCTACCTATATTAGATCACTTCCTCCTATCTAGCCCCAGATCGAGTTTGCTGTCACTAAAAGGCAACATAACCACAACCCTAAACAGGAAAAACAACCTGAAGAGTGATGGGGATGGAGGGAGGGAAGGTGCAGAAGAATGAAGTCTACTACTCAGATGGAACGTTATGGTAAGAACATAACTTCTTTATCTGAAGTAGTTGACTTCATTCTTTCTGCACATATGGGACAGAGTCCCTAGCTACTAGTATTCCTGGGAGGCCCTTATGGAAGGATATTTCTGAGCACCGCAGAGCCAAAGGATGCTCTCCCTCTAGATATAAGATCCAATTTATAATGAGAGATGAATGTGTGCGAATTGGCCCAAGTCGCTGCCGCACAGATATCGTCCAATGGAACTCTTGACCAGAAAGCTGCAGAAGTGGCCATTGCTCTAGTGGAATGAGCCTTCAACACACCAGGAGGAGATAAACCTTTGTCCTTATAAACTTGTGCAATACAAAGAGTGATCCACCTTGCTAAGGACACTTTCGAAACTGCTTTGCCCAAAAATGGTTTTGAAAAAGAGACAAACAATTGATCCGACTTCCGGAAGGGTTTAGTCCTATGGAGGTAAAAACGAAGCTGTCTATGGACATCCAATAAATGAAGCTTATGTTCACCTCTATTTTGGATATTTGGGAAGAAAACTGGCAAATTTATAGACTGATTAATATTGGCTGCTGAGGACACCTTGGGAAGAAAGGAAGGGTTCATACGCAGCAAAACCCTATCCTTGTGGAAAACCAAATGGGGGGGCAAGGAGGATAAGGCCTGCAACTCAAACTTTTAGCTGAAGTGATGGCGACCAAGAAGGCTGTCTTCCACAACAAAAACTTCATCGGAACTGAACCGGCTGGCTCAAAAGGGGGAGAGGTCAAAGCCTGAAGGACTAAAGTCAGATCCCAGGGGGGCACTGTTTCTTTAACTGGTGGTCGCAATAAAAAAAGTGCCCTTCAGCAAAGCTTTACACAATTTGGCAGAGGCCAGAGCAACCTTATTTTCACCCACATGAAAATTAGAGATGGCCTCCGGTTGAACCTTGATGGTGGAAGCACTTGCGCCTGATCGAAAAAGATCAGCCAGAAAATCCAGTATGACCGGAACGGGGGCTGTAAATGGGTTCAGATTGCACTGAGAGGTCCAAACGCAAAAATGTCTCCACTTGCTATTGTAGAGTTTCCTAGTGGAGGCTTTAAGAGAAGCTACCAGAATATTCTTAACAGGGGACGAAAGTTTGGGAGTCCTGATGATCATGGGAACTGGAGCAGCCACGCTGTCAGCTTGAGACTGTCCAGGATGGGCAGGGGCAAGCCTGATGGGTGAAAAATCAGATCCGGACATGGATCTAGAGTCCATGGAGGAGCCAACAGGTGAGACCATAGGAAGGGAAACCACACTTGACTCGGCCAGAAGGGAGCTATGAGAATGACTTTGCACTGCAGCCGGCAAGCTCTCTGAAGGAACTTTGGAATAAGAGGTAACAGGGGATAAGCATACAGTAGCCCGGGAGGAAATCATGGACTAGAGCGTCCCTGGGAACATCCCCCGGGGGGGGGGGGGGGTCAGAGCGAAGAAGTTGCTGCACTTCGCGTTGGAAGGAGATGCGAAGAGATTGCAGCAAGGTTGACCCAAAACACGGAAGATCTTCTCCGCCACTGATTGTTTCAGAGACCACTCGTAAGGCAGAAGGATTGCCCTGCTGAGACTGTCTGCTAGAATGTTGGAGCGTCCTGGGATATGCGTTGCTATGAAAAACCGGCTGGTGGATATGGCCCACTCCCAAACCCTCATGGCCTCACGACAAAGGAGGTAGGATCGGGTCCCTCTCTGTTTGTTTATATACCAGACTACAGACATGTTTTCTGATTAAATGGCTACCGTCCCCGGAGGTAGAACAGGATGGAAGGCTCTCAACGCTAAAAGCACTGCCCTCATCTCCAGGACACTGATGTGTAGCTTGGTCTCTGGAGGGGACCACTTACCTTGGACCGTTCTTCCCAGGAAGTGCCCCCCCCCCCACCCGAGCTCGGAAGCGTCTGTGGTCACCGTGGCTTGAGCCGGACGGGCTAGAAAGCTGCGCCCCGCAAAAATGTACACTGATTGAAGCCACCACAGGAGTGACGTTCTGCATGTCCGATTGATTCGGATGTGGAAATTCATCGGAAGGTCTAGCCAGGACCACTGAACTGCTAGATTCCACTGAAGGACTCTCATGTGAAGACATGCAAGAGGGAGGATAGAGATTGCGGCTGCCATATAACCCAGGGCCTTGAGAACATCGGCTGCTGTGACTACCGAATGATCCAAGATCGCCGATACATGGAGTCTGAGATTTTCTATCCTTTCCGGGGTGAGAAAAATCTTTGAATCGAATCCAACCGTGCCCCGATGAAGTCCATGATCTGAACCGGAGCCAGGTGGGACTTGTTGATATTGATCGTGATGCCTAACTTGTGAGTCAGACCATGGAAGTAGTGTAGGGCCTGACACAAGAGAAGTTTGGTGGATGCAGCGAAGAGCCAGTCGTCTAGGTAGGGGAATACCTGAATGTCCTGAAGTCTCAGGTGAGCCGCTACGACCGCCATAACCTTGGTGAACACCCTGGGGGCTGTGGCGAGACCAAAGGGTAGGGCTCTGAATTGAAAGTGACTGGCCCCTAGCTGGAAGTGTAGAAACCTCCTGGAGCTCCTGTGGACCATGATATGATAGTAAGCGTCCTGGAGATCTAACGAGCACATCCAGTCACATTCTCTCAGAAACGGTAGAATGGACTGTAGAGTGACCATCCGGAATTTTTGTTTCTCTACCGACATGTTGAGGATAGACAGGTCCAGAATGGGCCTGAGGTCCCCCGTCTTCTTTGGCATTAAAAAGAACCTGGAGTAGATGCCTGATCCGGATTGATCTGGGGGGACTGGCTCGATGGCTCTTTTCAGCAGCTTCGAAACCTCTAAAGCTGCAGCCTCACTGTGAGCAGGTGGAACATCTGGAAGGGGTGCTGGAGTTATGGGACATGAAATGAAGGGAATAGAATATCCTCTGGATATGATGTTTAACACCCAGCGGTCTGCAGTAATGGACTCCCATGCCACTGGATGCAAGGAAAATCTTCCCCCGACTGCCTCCAGAGTAGAGCAGCCAGGCAACCCCTCAGGGTTGCTGTGCGGGTCTGTCGGAAAAAGGTTCTCTAGACCCGAAGTTTCTGGGACCCCCTCTGCCTCTGGGACGGCGTCGGTCTTGTCCCCCTCTGCCTCTGGGGGATGAATATTCCTGAGTGTCATGAAAGGACTGTGATTTCTGGAACCACATCTTCTTTTGCCCCTTTTGGTTCCTGGAATAGGACCTCTGGGGGTTAAAGAAGCGGATTCCGACGGCTGACAAAGTCTTTCCATCCTTCTCACTCTGGGTTAGTGCATCACGTACAGTCTTCCCAAAGAGGGATGATCCATCGAAAGGGGCGTTGATGAAAGACACCTTAAAGGGGTCCGCAAATTGACACAGACTGATCCAGGCGTGACGCCTCAAGGCAGCACCTGTATCAGCAGCTCTAGCGGCTCCTTCAGTAGCATGAGAGAGGAGACGCATAGAGGTATTAGTCACTTATTTCAGTGTAGTCATCTTCGCAGTGAAAGACTGCTTGTCCTGTTGCGACAGACTCTGGGGGCGACTCAGTTAGTTCCGATATAAGGTCTTGCTGCAGTCGGATAACATGTGCCAAGTAATTCAGCGCACGAAAAGAAAATGTCGCTGACGAGTACATGCGCTTCCCAAAACGATCCACAGACCTGGACTCTTTGTCTGGTGGATGAACAGAGGAACTCTCCTGTGCCAGTTCCTTCTTTGTGGCAGCTGCAACCACCAAAGTGTTTACCGGGGCTCCTTTGGACCATGCCTGCCTGTCTGACGGCGGGGAAAGAATTTTGACTGGCCTTTTGGGTATAGGCTTTACGGTGTCAGGATCCTTCCATTCCCTAGTGGTGATGAGGTCCACCAAAGGGTCAGCTGGAGGGGAGACCCAGGAAGTAGATGGGCCCGCGCCAAAGGCCTCCAGGAATACGGACTCATCCGCAAAGGGTTTGGGGGCTGACCAACCTCCTCTTTGGCGGAGGATCTCCATAATGTCTCCGAACGAGATGTCCTCAGTAGGTGATCTGGGGGAACCCTCTCCTTCATCCAAGTCCGTATCAGTGGTAATGGACTCAGGGGAGTCCAAGTGCCTCCTCTTACACTTGCACTTACGAGGTTCCTCTCCAGTGGGACTCTCTGGAGAGGATTCGTAAGCCTCCAGTGGTTCCCTGAGGGGAACAACCTGGGGTTGCTTTGGCATGGGCTGTCCCTGAGGCAGGGTAATGGGAGCAGAATCCAAAATCAGAGGGGTCTGGGTAGGATCCGAGTAGGTGAGCTGTAGTCCCAACCCCTGGGAGAGAACCCTTTCCACTGCTCCGAATGCCGATGGAGAGCACACCTCCGTAGAACATAAGGATGAGGCTCTCCCCGGCACCGAAGCAGGGATCGGAGCCGATGGCGGGGTAGTCCGGGCTCCGAGGATGGAATCCGAAAGAGCGAGATCTCGACCCTTGGGTCCGACTCCCCGACCACGGCGGGTCCCCCCGGATCCGAGATCGGATCAGAGGAAATCAAGGTGACGGCCGGCGTCGAGGAAACGAGAACCATCGGCGCTGACCCAACAGCTCCGAAAGTTCTCGAACCCGAGAACCCTGAAGTGTCGGGTCAGATCAGGGAAGGAGCAATAGGGTGGAACACAGATGAAGAAGGACCCTCTCCAATGGGAGAGGGCCCTGGTAAGACCCCCATCTGAATCAGGTTCTGGATGAACCTCCTCATCAGCCTGTCCATATCAAGGTCGGAGACACTCGGAGTCGACCTGGAGGAAGCGACCGACTCGGGTCTGGGCCGGATCTGAGGGGAGTGCCTCGGCTCCGGTGAGAAACTGGAAGAGCGGAGCCGAGGAGAACAAGACCTGGGTGCCTTTGAAGAGGGGCTGGAGAAAGACTCACTGTCCGGTGATCTTTTTCTGGGCCTGTCCCTCTCTTTGTGGCGCTTCTTCTCCCTTCTGTCCCTACCTCTCTGGGACGACTCCGATGAAGCAGGCCTGGCGGGAGGTTGAGTCCCTGCCTACACAGTGTCACTGGCTGGGGAGGAAACTAAGGCAGACTCCAGGGCAGAAGCTGGTAGCAGACCCTTAGCCACAAGCTTAGCCTGACGATCCTTCAATGCCCTAGGGTTAAAGCCTGAACAAATGTCGCAGGATGCAGACAGATGGGCGACCCCTAAACATAGAACACACAGAGTGTGGCCATCGGCTGGTGAGAGCTTATGACCACACTCTGTGCACTTCTTAAAAAGAACCTTAGGCTGTTCAGCCATAATAGAGACAGTAAAAGCCCTAACGGCCCACTCACACACACACTTAAACAGGGATTGGGCCTAGGCGGGAAACCAGTATCACAAAAAAAACACACAACTTTTTTTTACAACTAACACAACGACCAAACTCGAAGAGAGGAAAAAAAGGGAAAGGTATTCACACTCAACTATCACAAAAAGACCAAAAAACCTTACCACCTTGCTTAGAGCTCAGAGACCACAATGCTGACTCTTAGAGCGGCAAACGAGATCTGGGGCTAGATAGGAGGAAGTGATGTAATATAGGTAGGGGAGGAGCTTGGAGCTCGGAGCTGATGCTTGAAAAGTTTTGCTGGCTCGGATCCGAATCGGATCCGTATACCCATATGTGCAGAAAGAATGAAGTCAACTACTTCAGATCTACAATTCGTTTCATCCAGTTTTTCAGCAACACCCCTTTCAGCTCCTGAATGTCCCCTGTGGAACATTATACAGTGTCACTAGACTTCCTCATTTCTTTTAAAATTCTGCAGTGGACATCTTCAGGTACTACTGCTCTGTCAACCAAGTCTGTGAAGACATCTTTTCAGGGCCTTTCATTTCTGAATTAATTAGAAGTTATGTACCTACCATAACGTTCCATGTTAGTTGTCTTCTCTCGCCTTCTTTCTTGCTGGATGGGTTCGGAGCCGATCCTCAGCTCCGACTCGGCACTTGCTAAGCTCGAGAGCTAATTTTACCAGCTCGAGGCAACCCTATATCCCATGATGCAAGGCAGAGATTGCTCAGATCTCGTTTGGTAGCTAAAGAAATAGTAGTATTTTCTTCCAACTTAGGAGGAAGAAATAAAATACTAAATAACATCATAAACCTGTAGAAAGGATCCACATAGCCTAGCGAAACTAGGAGTTGAACAGGTAGAAAAAAGGTAAAACCTCTTAACAGAGGATGAATAATCTTCTCGGTCTGACCAGGCTAGGGGGAAGGAGGGCGGGACGCAAGAAAGAAGGTGAGAGAAGACAACTAACATGGAACGTTATGGTAGGTACATAACTTCTAAATGTTAAGTTGTCAATCTCGCCTTCATTCTTGCTGGATGGGACCGCGTCCCTCGCACCTCTTTCCTGGGTGGCTCATTGGAACAGACTCTTGAGAACGGTGGAACCAAAATTTGCTCTGTCTCTGGAGACCAAATCTAATTTGTAATGTGAGACAAAGGTATGAGGAGAGGCCCATGTGGCTGCTGCACAAATAGTGTCCATTGGAAGTCTAGCTTGAAAAGCTGTAGATGTAGCTAGAACTCTGGTAGAATGGGCTTTTGGGATAGAAACCAATTCTTTGCCCCTGAGCTGATAAATGTAAGTGATCAAGGAAGACAGCCACCTAGATAAAGTTACCTTAGAAACTGGAAGGCCTTTCCTGTTCTCTGCATAAGATAGAAAAAGTTGATCAGACTTCCTAAAAATTTTTGTCTTATCTAGATAATATCTCAGCTGACGGTGAACATCGAGATAATGTAACTTTTGTTCAGCTCTTATCAGAATAATTTGGGAAAAATACTGGAAGATCAATGGACTGATTCAGGTTAGTCTGAGATGCCACCTTTGGTAAGAAAGACGGATTAGTTCTTAGGGATACCCTATCTTTGTGAAATATTAGATAGGGAGGACGAACACAGAGAGCATGAAGCTCAGATACTCTCCTAGCAGATGTAATGGCAACTAGAAAAAGTGTCTTCCAAGAAAGCAATTTCAAGGAACAGGCAGCTGCAGGTTCGAACGGGGGAAGAATCAAGGATGTTAAAACTAAATTTAGATCCCACTGTGGTGGGGGGTCTCTAATTGGAGGTTTCAATAAAAAGATACCTCGAAGGAATGCCTTGCAAAGTTTATGTGACATAATGTTGTGGTCCAAAAAGCCTATGTGAAAATTTGAAATGGCTGCCAGTTGAACTTTCACTGTGGAAGAAGAGGATCCTGAATTAAAAATGTGGGCTAGGAAGTCCAATACCGAATGAATTGGAGCAGTATAGGGGTCTATGTTCCTAGCTTTTGCCCAGAAAGAGAAACGTCGCCATTTACTAGTGTAGCTCTTTCTGGTAGAAGATTTTAGGGAAGCTACTATGATATCCCATACAGGATTAGAAATCATAGGAAGCCTGGCTAAGGATGGAAGTGGAGCAACCAAGCAGTGAGGTTGAGAGAGGGTATGGATTGGTGCAGTTGACCCGACTGGTGGGTCAGAAGATCTGGAACCAGGTCCAGATGCCATGGCTGTACCAAGAGGTAATGATGTAGGAACGGAAACCATATCTGTCGAGGCCAATAAGGGGCAATGAGAATCAACTTGGCTCTCAAGGCTGCTGCTTTCTGAATTAGCTGAGGTATCAGCGGAAAAGGAGGAAAGGCGTAAAGAAGTCCCCGGGGCCAATCTTGGGTTAGAGCGTCTCTGGGGGGATGGCCTGGAAGGGGGAAGAGAGAGAAGAAGTCTAGGCATTTGCTGTTTTGAGGTGTAGCGAAAAGGTCACAGCAAGGAAGTCCCCACTTCTGAAAAATCTCTTCAGTCACTGACTGAGAGACCACTCGTGAGGCATGAGAATAGCTCTGCTCAATCTGTCCGCTATGATGTTGGATTTCCCGGGGATGTGCATTGCTATCAGAAACCGATGAGAGGAGATCGCCCATTGCCAAAGTCTGAGAGCCTCTCGACATAGTGGATAGGACTTGGTTCCGCCCTGTTTGTTTATGTACCACACTACGGACATATTGTCCGTTTGAACTGCAATTGTTCCCTGAGGAAGAGAGTCGTTGAGGGCTTGCAACGTTAAAAGCACTGCTCTCATCTCCAGAACATTTATGTGCAGATGGTACTCGAAAGGTTGCCAAGTGCCATGGACCATTCTGCCCTGATAATGCCCCCCCCCCACCCGATCAGGGAGGCGTCCGATGTAACCGTGGCAACTGGGGCAAGAGGAACAAATGGTCTGCCTTGATGGATTTGAGGACGATATCCACCAAGTCAGATGCCTTTTGCAAGTTGGAGTTACTATGATTTGGTGACGCATGGGAAGTTGTTGAAAGGACCATTGGGTGAATAGCATCCATTGTAGAAGCCGCATGTAAAAGCGGGCGAGAGGAAGAAGTGTTATGGCGGCCGCCATAAGACCCAGTACTTTCAGAACAAATCTGGCCTGAATTTTGTTGTTGAATAGAATCACTTGGACGTGTCTTTGAATGTCCAAGATCCTTTGGTCTGTCAACCTTGCAGAAAGTTGTACGGTGTCCAATTTTGCGCCTATAAAAGTAATATATTGACAAGGCGACAAGGCAGATTTTTCGAAATTTATAGAAATTCCTAGCCCTCTGCAAGTATGAATGGTGTAATTTCTGGCTTGGAGAAGCTGATGCCTGGTGGTGGCAGTGAGGAGCCAGTCGTCTAGATATGGAAACACCTGGAATCCTTGACGTCTCAGGTGAGCCGTAACCACTGCCATGCATTTGGTGAACACTCTGGGGGCTGTAGTGAGTCCAAAGGGCAGGGCTCTGAATTGGAAGTGACTGGTCCCCAGCCGGAAGCGGAGAAATCTTCTAGAGCGTCTGTGAATTTTTATGTGGTACTACGCATCCTGAAGATCTATTGAGCACATCCAATTGTCCTTGCCCAGAAAGGGCAGAATGGACTGGAGCGTGACCATCCGGAATCTTGATTTCTTTACAAACTTGTTGAGTTTGCTCAGATCTAATATTGGTCTCCAGTCCCCTGTCTTTTTTGGAACTAAAAAGAACCTTGAGTAGATTCTGGATCCTATTTGGTCTGCCGGGACTGGCTGGATGGCTCTTTTTACTAGCAGTTTTGATATTTCTAGTACTACTAGTTCCCTTAGACCGGGTGGAATGTCTGGAAGGGTTCCCTTTTGTTGAATTGGGGTTTGAATAAAGGGAATTTTGTAACCCTCGGATATGCTTGACTGTACCAATTTGTCTTGAGAAAGGGAAAGCCAGGCTATTGGGTACAGCGATAATTTTCCCCCGACTGCTTCCGAAGGCGGACAATTGGGCAACATCTCAGGGATGCTGGAAGGGTTTGTCAGAAAGAGGCTCTCTGCTACCCTGATTCTGCGGACCCCCTCTGCCCCTAGGGCGGCGTCTATTGTTGTTACCCCCTCTGCCTCTGGGGGTAAACTGACTTCGTGCATCAGGCGTGACTCCTTGAGATTTGCGGAACCACATTTTTCCTCCCTTCTGTCCTTTGGGGTAAGGTCTAGAAGGGGCGGAGAAACGGACTCCTACGGCAGAAAGAGTTTTGCCATCTTGTTCGCATCTAGTCAAAGTGTCTTTCACTTGAGGACCAAACAAGGTCGAGCCATCAAAAGGGGAGTTTGTGAAAGACGCCTTGAAGGGGTCTGCAAAATTACAAAGCCGCATCCAGGACTGACGCCTTAAAGCCCGTGCCTGCGGCTCTACTCGCTCCATCGGCTGCATAAGAAATGAGCCGCATGGAGGAGTTAGCAATGGAGTTAAGGATTCCTAGCTGTGAGGTAATCTTATCTTGAGACCCAGCAGCTGACGGATCCTGTAAAACTTCTCCCAACTCTTTAAGAACATCTCTTTGAAGGCGGGTGAAGTGGCATAGGTAGTTCAGCGATCTCATGGCAAAAGTCGCTGAAGAAAAAATCCGCTTACCGTACCTGTCCATAGTCCTAGAATCCTTATTAGGAGGATGAACAGGTACTGAAGGATCAGCTAATTCCTTCTTGGTGGCAGCAGCCACCACCATGGCATCAACTGGGACACCTTTTGTTAAGTATTGCCTATCTTGTGGGGCTGTAATAAGTTTTGAAGGTCTCCTGGGGGTAGGTTCCACGAATCGAGCCATCCATGCCTTCCGAGCCACTACTTCCATGAGAGGGTCGAAGGCGGAGACACCCAGGAGGTGGAGGGTCGAGATCCAGCCTCCAGGTATACTGACTCATCCTCGGAGGGATTAAGGGAGGGCCAGTTCCCCCTCTGTTTAAGGATTTCAAGGATGTCTGAAAATGAGACATCCTCAGAGGAGGACCTTGGGGACCCTCCGACTCATCCAAGTCAGTATCTGATGTAGTAGACTCAGGGGAGTCTAAATGTTTCCTCTTACATGTCCTCTTCCGGGGGGGGGGGGGGGTTCTCCTGACGGATCAGGAGAAGCCTCGGAAGAGGAAGATATTCCCAATGGGGAAACCTGAGGCGTTGGATCTCTGGGTCCGGGAGCAAGAGAGTGAGAAGAGACGTCAGCAGGCACTGTAGTGGGAGGAGCCGATGGAACTGTCCGTTGACTAAGCCCAGGGGCTAGTACACTCCTCATCACCTTGAAGGCTCCCCCATCAGAGAGACCAGAAGTCTCCCGCTCCAAAGAGATAGGAATCCCAGGCCTCACCGAGAGGGAAGGCTCCGAGGCAGATGTCGGGGCCGAGCTCACCAACGCCGAAGCTCCGAGAGGGAGAACGGGGTCGGACAAGGGTCCGATGCCACTCGCCCCCTCAGAGCCGACGAGAGAGAGCAGACGCCCGGATCCCTCCAATGAAGGTCTCAAGGAGGAAATCGGAGCCGAGGACGACGGAGCCGAAAGGGGTTGTATCGGCTCCGAAGCCACAACGGTACCTGTTCCGAGGAGCTCCGGCTCCGAGCTCTGTAAGAGAGTCGAAGGAGGAATGTTCAGTGGATGAGATATAGCTACCGTCTGTTGAGATGGGCTATGGAGAATTTGGGCCAATGCCTGAGACTTTAATAGTCGACTCACCACTCTCTCAAGGTCGTGATCAGATAGCCTGGATGACCAAGAAGATCGGCTCCGATGGCTCCGCTCCGAGAGCAAAGGTGATCTCGGAGCCGAATGAATTGATTCCACAGAAGGGGATCGAGATCTCTTTTTTGAGATCAATGGAGCCATCAGAGCCAAAGAGACGTCGGCTCCAACCGGAGCCGACACTGAGTGTCTAGACTTAACAGTATCGGCGCCGGATGGAGCCGATACTGACACTGGTATGGAAGGATCGGCTCCGGCCAGAGCCGATCTCGAACCAGGAGAGGACGAACCTGAAGCCGACTGCTTGGAAGCCTGAGCCGAAGGCTTAGCAGGTTTCGAGGGCTTCCCCGGCGCAGACTTAGTCGGGGAGCTCTCGGGTTTTAATAAGCCCCTTAAAATGAGCTTATTTTTTCTTTCCTGCAGGACTCTTGGGCTGAAAGCATGACAGATAGCACAAGAGTCCTGCAGGTGAGAAGGTCCCAGGCAATAAATACAAGAAGTGTGACCGTCTGTCAGAGACATCTTCTGACAGCACGAGTCACACTTCTTGAAACCTGAGACCTTAGTGTCCTTCGACATAACTGTGTCGATGAAACACTTAAACACACTGACACACAAACACACTCAGTCCAAAATTAAATTAAATTAAATTAATTAATTTTACACTAACAGGGACACAGACAGTCACACACAAAAAGTTCCCTGACAGGAAAAAATTTAGGGAGGGGAAGGCCTAAGGCCTAACAAGGGGGAAGGGAAAAATCCACTTAAAGGAGGGAACACCGACAGGAATAGGGTTAACGTGAATCGACAACTAACAAAAAATAATACCTAGGTGAAAAAAATTAGAAATGGGGGTAGACAAGAGTCTATATAAGTTCACTTACCTGGAGCTGGTAAAAAGGCACCTCGTTAGCGGCAAACGAGATCTGAGTAATCTCCGCCTTGCATCATGGGATATAGGGTTGCCTCGAGCTGGTAAAATTAGCTCTCGAGCTTAGCAAGTGCTGAGTCGGAGCCGAGGATCGGCTCCGAACCCATCCAGCAAGAATGAAGGCGAGATTGACAACTTAACATCTGGTGTTAGCAGTTTGTATCAAATTGCTCGTGACTCACTTAAACCCGTCCTTTGTGAAGAATAAGCTAAAATGTTCATTCAGTATCTGTGTCATGATCACCTTTTGGCAACCAATCCTCTTTTTAAAATTAGACACAAAACATTAATGAGGTGTTAAGATGAATTTATTGAGCAGGCTCTGGAACACAAAGGAATTAACACGTTTCTGCTTCTCAGCTGAATATGGTTCCATTAGTAGCCCAGGCACAGCAGTAGCTCACCAGGAAAGACTGGGGAGCAAGTGGCAGATGTCATCTCAACAATCTCATGGAAGCGACCTGGTGGTGTCGTGCCACAAAAAAACCTTGGGGGAAAGTCTATAAATATCTATCTACCTACCTGGACACACACACAGCCACTGTGGCTGAAATGTACTCCATAAATTCAGGGACCTGGCGGCAACAGCCTAGCCCAAGACTGCTTTAACTGTGGCTGAGAAAAGAAGATGTAAGAAAGTGCATCTGCCTAGGTCAGAGTGGTAGACACTGCATTGTCCTTGTGGCAGCGACAAAAGGCTGCAGCAGCATTAAACTCTACCCAACCCTTACCATAGGCTATAGTACTCCCTAGCTCTCCCTCCTGGTACCCTGGAACAGCAGGAGAAGGGGATGAATGAAGAAATCACTCAGGGATGAAGCAGGCTGGAATAAGACTAAAGTCTGAAAGAGATAATCATACACTACTATACCTGTATCATCCTGAACTTGTGGAGTGCAATCTACTGACGTCTGTGCAGCAAGAGCAGGAAGAGGAACAACGGTCACTTCTGTATCAGGTTCTTTTCTCCAGTTAACTGCAAACAGATTAAAACCTTAAGAATAAATGTAATCACTTTTTTGAATTAATGTATCATGTCAATACAAAAATGCAATGCAAATGCATTAACCTGTGTCACTTATTTTTCAGTCTGCAGCCTACTATCTATTAAGTCCATATAATAATAAATCTCTGCCTTTAATGGTCTCTGCAGCAGAGCTGCACTGTACCTGCCCTACTTTAAAGCACCTTGGCACAATCACAACAAATCAGAAATGATCACAACTCTTGTAAACAGAAACAAATAAGAAATCCCAGAAAAGTAATGAGCAACATATAAACTTGGGGGCAGTGGGCTTGGCTCCATTCTAACCCTCAAGGAAGAAGGGGGGGTGGGTTTTCATTTCATAACTTAAAAAATAAAAAAACAGCTCTGAAACCACACAAGCCCATGGAAAAAAAATTGCCAGAAAATTAGAAGATATGTAACCAGATTTTTGCTTCGTCATTGAAACTGCTATAAAACACATGCCTCAAAACATTATTAGCTATGTAACCCCTACACACACACACACACACACACACACACACACACACACATATACACATCTACATCTGCATACTCACAAAATGTAGAATACCATGCATGCAATCAGAACAAAAGCAGACATGTAAACCATAATAGAAACAAACTAGAAACACACAAGTCATTGCCTGAGAAGGCAGTACACTAGCATTTCCTAGGAAGAAATTAGAAAGCTGTGGGTTATATCTCCACAGATGGTGTCTGGATTTATTCTTGGAGTACAGAAACTGTACAGCAGTTGTGCAGATATGATGGACTGCTGCATTCATTTGGTGCTGGTTTCCAAGAAGATAAATTAAAGTTCTGTACTTACAACATAATGCTCAATTTATGCTGTCTGTTTTTTGTCAGGTTCAAAATATGGGTTATTGGATCTGACCTCGGCAATTTTTTTCTAAACTGGATTCAGGGCTCGGACTCATCCCCTACCCATAATTTCCTATGTTGCTAAAAATACATTAGATTGAGTTTGCCTGCTCAGAACCACACAATATTCCAAGATCAATTAAAGAGGATATAAAATGGATCACAAGTGTGACAAAGCAACCAAGATGGTTGAATGACTGTCTCTGATGAGGTTCATATGTTAAAAAGGAACACCAGATGACAACCTGGAAGGGGATGGATGGGGGAATATTGAATCTGATAAAAACAAGACAACACAGATATAGTATTATACAAAGTAAACATTTGCATCCAATGTTGTCTTGTTTTTGTCTGATTCAATTGTTGGGACAGCTTCCCCAAGATACCAAAAAAACCTTGGTGGCATCAAGGAACAATATTCCTGATGTTGGTGGACCCAATGGATGTACAGAACCTGGACTGCACATCCAGCTTGTAGTGAGACACAAAGCTGTGAACAGATGTCCAGTTGCTGCCATGCAAATTTCAAAGGAACTCTGCGCAGAAAGCCGATAGAAGTAGATGCTGCTCTTGTAGAATTTTAAAAAAAATTAACTATACAGGCAAAACCATGTTTTCGTAAACAAACATTATGCAATCAGAAAGCCAGCTATACAGTGTGACTTGATACGCTGCTGCCAGCTTTCACTTTAGAAAAGGCAACAAAAAGCTGATAGGAATCTTAAGTAAAATCGGAGTTGTCTGTGAACATCCAATAAATGTATACTCCTCAATGGAAAATTCTGGAAAGAATAATGGCAACTCGATAGACTGGTAAGGTAAACTTTGGATGCCACCTTCAAAATAAAATAGGGGTTTGTTCTCAAAGACACCCTGTCCTTATGGAAGATGATATACGGAGGTTTACAAGACACAGGTTGCAATTCTGATATCCTCTTTGCAGCAGTAACAGCCATAATAAAATGATTTTCCAAGCAAGATATTTTAAGTCCACCATGGCTGCAGGCTCGAAATGAGCCAGAGTTAATGTCTGTATCATAACTGTAATATCCCATGGAGGAACAGGATCCTTTATTAGAGGCCGTAACAGTAACAAAGTCTCATTCAGAAAGGCTTTCGAGATTTTCAGGGAAGTGATGGATGTTCGATTATGCCCAATGTGAAAACTGGAATAAGATGCTAACTGAACAGATAGCTGAAAAAATAGTGCCTTTTTGGAACAGATCTGACAAGAAATCCAAAATAGATGGAAAAGATGCCGAAAAAGAATCTAACCCTTTAGAAGATGCCTACACAGAAAATCTCTTCCACCTGACAAGGCAAGCTTTGCTTGTACTTGTTTTTTCTGAAGTAGTTACCTTGTGGACCACAGCCATCGTGAGAACTGGAGGGACCATGCAGGTCAGCTTCAAGGATTTCAGGTCCAGGTAAGGCTGCCCAGATAGCAGACTAGAAAGATCTGGGTGAAATCTCAGCATCGTGGGAGGATATACTATTTGGAGGCCAGAGGAAGGTAAACCAGACCTTCTGGGACCAAAAGGGGGAAATGAGGATTACCTTGGCCTTGCACCTCCTGACTTTCTGAATACATTTTGTTATCAAGGATATGAGAGGAAAAGTGTACAGAAGACCCAGGGACCAACTGGACTAGAGCCATCCCTTGGTGAATGACCCTGTAGAGGTAACAGGGCAAAGAAACTGCTGCATTTGTTAAGGTATGAAGAAAAAAGACTGCAGCAATGTTGGCACCAGTGACATTTATGCTGCCACTGTCTGATCAAGGGACCACTTGTAAGGTAGAAGAATGGACCTGCTCAACTTACCCATGAGAACACTGGAAGTTTCCAGGATGTGCACTGCAATGAGAAAGCAACAGGAAGACATTGTCCACTACCAAACTCGCATGGTTTCCTGGCAAAGTGGATATGATCAGGTTCCTACTGGTTTACTGATAGACAACATGCATCTGTATGGAAAATCACAACCTTTTGAAGGTCGTCCTGAAAAATCTGCAATGAATGAGGACTGCTATCATCTCCAAGACAATGATGTGACCCCTTGGTCCATCTTCCGTTTGAAATGCCCTCACCCTCAACCCAGACTCTCAGTCTGAATCAAAGTGGGCTACACCCAGACAGTATATGGATAAAGAATGTGGATCTTGCAGGTAATGTTTGTGCTCACAGACCGATCATTTCTTAAAATCTTGGACCTTGTCTATCACAGTAAGAGAGAGAAAGACAGAGGAGAGAGAACCTCAGTGACAACCACAACTAGAAAAGCGGCTACAACTCCAACAATAACTAATACAATTATAACTACAGAAGCTATAGAAAAAAATTTTATAAGGAAAATTGAAGTAGCTGCACTATGGCAGACTGAAATAGATGTTGGTTGTACTACAAAAAGGGGAGGACAAGGGAGATATCTATGAAGGGAAAACCTTCCAGATAACAGACACCAAGAATGAAAAAATATCACTTATCTAGTGACACAGGATCAGAGCCCTTGTAGACCACATCCATTCAAAACCAGTAGTAAATGAGACCGGAGGTATTTTGTGGAACAGAGAAAGTACAGTTTTGTACCTACCATAAATGTAGATGTCCGAACTGGATAGCATCTGCAGTCATAACAAATGGGTTGTCCTGTCGTCAGGCAGCCCTTCGGTCGGCCGGATTCCAAAGTCTGGGTCCGGCTTCGGCTGATGTCGCACTTCACCCGACGTCATCTCTGCTGGTCTTCGGGTATAAAGGCATCAGCCGACGCCATTTTCCTCAGTGTTTCTTGCCCCAGATGCCAATTGCCCTCTTGGAAAGCTAAATTTTGGATAAATGCCAATGTTTCCAAAATAGTAGAAGGCAAACACAAAAAATAAACATGTATGTACATATATACAAACAAATACACCATAAGAGACCCCCCCCCCAGCTAGCTATTAGGAGGGTAAATACCCTAGGAGTACCGCAGAGGGGAAGGAGGGAGGGTAATCCTGACTGCAGATGCTATCCAGTTCGGACATCTACATTTATGGTAGGTACAAAACTGTACTATGTCCTTCATGGATGCATCTACAGTCATAACATATGGGTAGAATACCATAGCCAAACTAGGGGAGGAGGAATAATAATTATGGTGTAGTCAGGATCCCTTGCAGTACAGCAGTGGCAAACCCTGCTCGGGATCTAGAATATAGAGGTAAGTTGTAATGCTTGGCAAATGTATGCACGGAGGTCCAAGTAGCCGCCTCAATAATGTCCTTGGTTGCCACTCCTCTTAAGAAAGCTGTGGTAGTGGCTGTAGCCCTTGTAGAATGAGGTCTTATGTTCTGTGGAATTGGTTTTCCATGGTAGGAGTAACAGAATCTTATGCAATTTCCTATCCATTTGGAGATTGTCTGTTTGGAAATTGCTTTTCCTTCCCTTCCTGTTGCATAGGCTACAAAGAGCTGGTCAGTTTTTCTGTTACCTTTGGTTCTGTCCAGGTAGTAGCGTAACTGTCTGTGTACATCCAAGGTATGCATTATTCTTTCACCTCTGTTTTGTGGATTGGGAAAGAAGGTAGGTAGGTGGATTGCCTGGTTTAAGGACACTCTGGATACCACCTTAGGCATAAATGTAGGATTAGTTCTCATGGACACCCTATCTTGATGGAAGATTAGGAAGGGTTGCACTGCCATTAAGGCCTGTAGTTCCGAAACCCTCCTTGCTGAAGTAATAGTCAGTAGGAAAGCAGTTTTCCATGACAGGTGTTGTAGATCTGCTGTTGCTGCTGGTTCAAACGAGGGAGTGTCAACTTTTCTAGTACAAAATTCAAGTCCCATGCTGGTAATGGTGGTTTCCTAGGAGGTTTTACATTCTTGATCCCTCTGAGAAACTGCTTGAGTAGAGGATGTGAAAAGACGGGAGGATCAAAGCTGTATTCTGCTGAAATAGCTGATGCATGTATCTTGATGGAGGAATAGGACAGGCCTGTATGTAGAAGCTCTGCCAAGTACTCCAGAATGTTAGCAATATCTATGTTCGACACATCTTTTCCTCTTTCAGTACTCCAAATGACGAACCTTTTCCATTTTCCTGCATAGTTCCTTCTTGTTGAAGGTCTGCGGGCTTCAAGGATAATGTCTTTAACCCTTTGTGAAAGGTCTGGGTTAGTTACTGCTATGTGATGTTCCAGGCAGTCAGTTGCAAGGTTTTTAGGTTTGGATGTATGATGTTGTAGTTGTTCTGAGTTAACATCAGAGGCATCAGGGGTATTGACCACATTTTCTCCCGAGACATGCTCCTCAGCAATGGGTACCAGTGTTGTCTTGGCCAGTTCGGAGCTATCAGAATTATCCTTGGACGTTCCTCTCTGATTTTCAGTAGTACCTTGTGCATCAAGGGAAGAGGTGGGAATGCATATGCTGTCAGGCCTTTCCAGCTGAAGGATAGAAAGTCCACCTTCCATGCAAGTGGGTGGAATGTCCTTGTGCAGAATTTTTTGAGCTGGTGATTTTGTGGGGAAGCGAATCGATCTATTTGTGGCATTCCCCATTTCTTTGTGATGGCCTTGAAGATGTCCGGGTGTAGCATCCATTCGTGAGCATCCGAGGTGGTTCTGCTTAAAATGTCTGCTAGGGTGTTCTCTTTTCCCGGTACAAATATTGCCTGTAACTGGATGTTGTAGCTGAGAGCCAGATTCCAGAGGTCCAAAGTCATTCTGCATAGGGGGTAAGAATGAGTGCCCCCCTGTTTGTTGATGTACCACATGACTGTGGTGTTGTCCGTCCTTATCATCAAATGAACTTCTTTGAGGAAAGGTCTGAATTTTAGGATTGCCAGTTTTACTGCCAGCATTTCTTTTTGGTTTATGTGCAGGCCCAGCTGGTCCTGAGTCCACAGTCCTTGTACGCATTTGTCCAGCATGTGTGCCCCCCCATCCTAGGTCTGAGGCATCCGTTGTGATAGTCTGGGTTGCTCGGAAGTTGTGGAAGGGTAAGCCTGGGTTTGACTGGCATGCCCGAGCCCACCATAGGAACTCCTGTTTTAAGCATGGGATTAGTGGTATTTCTGTTTCTAAGCTGTGCCTGTGTTGAGACCATAAATTCTTTAGGTACCACTGTAACTTTCTCATATGTAGTCTGGCATGTGGGACCAAGATTATGCATGATGCCATGAAGGCCAAGGCCTGCAGAACTTTTCTTGCTGTTAGTTTGTTCTGCTTTGTTAATGCCAAGAAGTAAAGAGGGAGTTCTTTTTGTTTTTCTGCAGTTAGGAATGCCATCTGTTTTACTGTGTCCAATTCCGCACCCAAGAAAGTTCTTGTCTGGGATGGTATCAGTCTTGACTTTTGAAAATTGACTGTGTATCCCAGGGCTTGTAGCAAGTAAATGACCCTTTGTAAATCTGTTGTCAGCTTGCTTTTGTTGTCCGCTTGTAACAGGCAGTCGTCCAGGTATGGATAAATTTGGATTCCCTGTACTCTGCAGTGAGCGATTACTGATGCCAGGCATTTTGTGAATACTCTGGGCACAGTAGATAAGCCAAAGGGCAATGCTGAGAATTGATAATGCTCTGATCCTGCAAGAAATCTGAGGTATCTTCTGCAATTTGGTCGAATGGGGACGTGCAGGTATGCCTCCTTGAGATCTAGAGTTACCAGCCAACACTCCTTGCCCAGCATGGGAAGAAGTTGCTGTAGGGTCAGCATTTTGAATTTTGGGACAATGATGTATGTGTTTAAGGTGGACAGGTCGAGAATAGGTCTCCAGTTTTTTTCTTTTCTTGGTACTAGGAAGAGTCTGGAGTAGAATCCTTTGCCCTGTTCTGTTATTGGTACCCTTTCCACAGCTCTCATCTTTATTAATTCTGCTGTCTGGTGCAGGGCTTCTATTTTTTGATTTGGGGCAGGTTTGGCATTCCTCTTTTTACTGGTAAAGTGTGGAAGTGGAACCGGTAGCCTTGGTCTATGGTTTGCAAAATCCACTTGTCTTTTGTAATGTAGTGCCAATTTTTCGAGAATAAGGCTAACTTTCCGCCTAATGGTGCTGCTATTTGCTCCCTGGTAGGCGGAATCAGAGCCAAGTCACTGTGATTGTCCTGTTGCAGTGGCAGTGGTTGCGTCTGTGCCTCGGTTATTGCCTTGCCACTGTCGTCCTCTGTAGGCACCTCCTCTGGATTGATTTCTGCCCCTAGAGCGTCTGTTCCTGCCCCTTTGGGATCTTGTGGAGTCAGGAAAAGACCAATTTTTGGCAGGCCAGTTCCTGCTAAACCTTGGGGGCTGAACCTGTAGGAAATCTTTAACTGTTTGTACAGATTTTGCCTTCTCTTCCATTTTCTTCATTACCTGCTGGGCAGGTTCCCAAATAGACTGGCCTTATCCATAGGAGCATCCAATAGCTTAGCTTTAACATGATCCGGCAAGACCTGTTCTTTCAACCATGCATGCCTTCTTATCACTGTGCCAGTCATGGCTGATCTAAATGAAGCCTCCAGTGCATCATAGCCACATTTTAAAGAATGGTTACTAACCTGTTGGATGTTATTCACCATTTCTAATACATATTTCTTATCTAAAGATTCATCAGAGGACAGCTTTTTAATTAACTGATCAAGCATAAACTCTTGGTATTGGATCATGTGAAACTGACAGTTTAAAGCTCTAGCTGAGAGAGTAGCAGAGGTGTAGACTTTTTTCCCCCATCTCTCTATGGACCTGGATTCCCTTTCAGAGGGAATAGGATTTTTTGCTGTGGTCGAAGCTACTGCCTTAGGGCCCTGGGATATAGTTTCGGGGTCTGCAAGTGGGGCCTTGTATAGGTGGTGATGAGTGTCTGGCACCCTGTAAAATCTATCTGGTTTGGCAGGGGCTGGAGGTAAAGAATCAGGTGCAGTGCAGACATCATTAAATGCATCGTCCACAACAGATAGGACAGGAGGTATAGCTAAGGGCCTATGTTGTGGTAAGTGCAGAAAAGTCCTAAGCCTTTTTCTTGAATCTGAGAAATCTTGACCCTGCCATTGGAATTGTTCTCTCATGGCATGTAAGGTTTCCCCAAAGGAGAATTCCTCTGGTGGAGAGGCAGCTGGAATGGATTCTTCAGCATATGAATCTTCATAGTTGGAAAAAGGAGCCTCTGGCTGGTCTGTCTCTTTTCTGGGGGCTGAGAGGCCCTGTCTGGGTGAGATTGGGATCCCCTAATTAAGGATATTAAATCTTCTGCCAGAGTAAGCATTTGTGAACTAGAAGTGGGCCTGAGTGAGGGTGGTTTAACAGGCACTGATTTAGCTGATTTGGCTGCTTTAGCCCTGGCAAAGGCCTTAATAGACATGGCTGCAGGGGGCCTAGCAGCACCACGTGCTGGGGTAGAGATATCCAAGGGGATGGTGTCTGATAGATCAGTAGGAACCACAGTAGTAGGCAAAATTTCTGAGGCTGATTCAGATAAGGTAGCAGGAGCCTCAGTAGTAGTCATGGATTCGGCTGAAGATTGACCAGTTTTCTCGGTTTCGGACGAAACCGAGACACTCGCGGCTTGCTTAACCGTGGTTTCGGCCGAAACCGCGGACTGCGAGTGCCGGTCTTTTTCTTTGCGTTTAACAATTTGGGTAGTCGGAGGATCCGACGGCATAATGTACGCAAAATCTGAGCCGAAAAACTGTTCAGCAAACTCTGACCGACGCCTAAGCGTTCGTCGGTTGAAGGAAGCACAGGCCGAACAGGCTGCTACGTCGTGGTCTGGGCCTAAGCAAGGCAAACAGTAAGAGTGGAAATCTTTATGAGGTATTTGTTTCCCACAAGTTAAACAGTTATTGACTTTTTCTGACATCGGCTGAGGCAAGAAAGAGTCCCCAACGGGGTACTTAGCTTTTTAGAAGTCTTCGAAGTAGTATTCGGTAGTAGTAATCTCTGGATCTGACCGACCGGCACTTGCGAACAGCTTCTGCTTCGGGCGCCACGCAGCAAGAAAGACTGAGGAAAATGGCGTCGGCTGATGCCTTTATACCCGAAGACCAGCAGAGATGACGTCGGGTGAAGTGCGACATCAGCCGAAGCCGGACCCAGACTTTGGAATCCGGCCGACCGAAGGGCTGCCTGACGACAGGACAACCCATTTGTTATGACTGCAGATGCATCCATGAAGGACATTTATGGGTTAGGGAGGAATAAGAGCTGATCGACAGTTTTAAAAAAGCTGCAGAGGTCAGATCCAATCAGATCTGATAATCCAAAGATTGAATCAGACAAAAACAGACAACGGATGCAAGGTTACATCAGCCTGGGATGGTGGTAATTTGGAGGGAAGTTATGCAAAGACAGTCCCTTAGTGAAGAACACATACAATAATTTACTGAAATTTCAAGCAATTCAAAAATATATGCATTTTAATAAAAGTCTCCCTCTCCATCTTCCATCCATTTTTCCAGACACCTGCTTTATCCTTTAAAGGATCACAGACATGCTGAAGCCTATTCTGGGAGAGAGTGGGCATCAGGCATTGAAACCTGCTCTGTACAGGAGGATGACAGTCTCAAAAAAATATCACAATATAAGTGTAGCCATCATATAAAATCTGCAACCAGAAAAATATTAAAAACAAAATAAAATTACTGAAAAACTCTTTTCAAAATACTTATTTTCTACTACAAAAACTGAAACAGTTTTCCTTTTTCATATATATTGTGGTCATTCTGCAAAACATAATTTTATCTAATCTGATATAAACTTTGCCAGTTTAACTGTATAGTCTACTATAAGCTTCATCACTCAGTCTCTATCATAAACCATAATTATATGCATAATAACTAATTAATTCAGTACTAATTAGTGTTCACCACCTGGTTAAAGTTCACAATATACTTTAAAATGCAAAAATAAAAGAATGTACTAAAACAATATTCCAATCCTTACCATATTTCTAACTCTACATACTTTCCACAAAAAGTTGATTTTATCATCTTATCACCAAATACAATCTATTCACTGCATAGTACCACAATTTATACTTTAACCTACTTGATCCATTAGTATCCAACCTGCTTCCATATCACAACTTCCTTACCCTATTCTTAGCCAAGAGATATGCTTCCACAAGGTGCAACTTGCTTTGTGACAATGATCACCGCACCTTCCATCTTATCCTGAAATTCCTGTACCACCCTCAACAAAGGGCCAGATTTCAAAAGACTTGCTCTTAGTGTAAGTAACTTACTCCAGTGTAAGATGCTCAGATTACAGAGACTTGCTGTCAGTCTAAAGTAGCAGACCTTACACCAGAGACCAGATTTCACACGACTTGCTCTTTGTGTAATTCCCTTCCTCACTACTGGACTTTTCCACCAGAGTAAGTCACTTACACCAAGATCAAGTCTTTTGGAATCTGGTCCCCCAGTATAAGCCTGTGTTATAGATGAGCCTTATACCAGTGTAAGTAACTTCCACAGAGAGCATGTCTTTTTTGAATCAGTCCATATGTACGCCATAAGTAACTTACACTGACAGGAGTCTTCTGGCAATGGGTCCAATGTAAATGTTTCCATCTATTAATATAAAGCAGAAATTTCATCCAACTTTAATAGCCTACACTACCTCATGCGAGATTAATTTTTTTGGCATCCATGTCTCAAACATAAGTTGGTTACTATGGGAGACACAATCATAATCCTCTCTATTATTGCCCCTAGATGGATTATAGTCATAGTTATTACCATGTTTATTGCCCCTAAATTGATTATAATCATAGTTATTACCATGTTTATCATATGACATGATAATCAGGAAAAAAGAAAGAAAAAAAAAAAAGTACGTCAAGTAAAACATCAAGTAGGCAGCAGATATATCTCTGACGTTATAACTACAATTCAAAAATATATAATAATGCTTCTAGCTTTAGCTACATCTATCATCTCTCAAACTGCCTCCCTCGAAGATTTTGGACATGCAATAAAAGGTGTTTTTAGTGTAGAATTATTTTCAACATTTAACTTATTAAAGTCAACTTTTTTTTTAAAGAAACATTTTTATTAAATTATCACGACACAGGCAATCATACATTTATATAAATCAAAACATACCAAATTGACAATTTTAGCTGCAAACATTATACATCACAAACCATACTGACATATAATGTTTTCAACTACAATTATATCACTTATCTATCCAGTCCTTGCCAGTCAACAATTACATAGCTCATTTAAATCCTGCCTTCTTTTAAAACTCATTCCTCCACTGCATGTATTGTTTCCACAATTCCCATTTTTCCTATGTAATTTGCTCCTACCCTTTTCTAAAGATACCAATTCAAGTTGTTTTACCTCAGTTACTATATTCACTACTTCTAGTAAAGTTGGTTAAGACTTTGATTTCCATCTTCTGGTAATAGTTTTTTTGGCAGCCACCATAATTACATTCAACTTCAAGGCCTTATTATGTCTAGGCAATTCTGATTCTGTATCATAGCTCAAAAAAATAATTTCCTTTGTTACACAAATTTGCTCACCCAGTACCTCTAACAGAGCACTCTGCAGAGAATCTTTAAAGTCTATCACCTCATTAAACTCCCAGAAAATATGTTCCCAGTTACCTCTTTCTTCCCCATCAAACTTCCAACATTTGCTGTCTACTAGAGGAAAAATTCTTGGAGTATACCAATGCAAACACTTCCAAGCAAAAATCCTAAATCTTCTACACTTTGTTGCATATTTGGGAGATATACACATATCCTGCCACTGTTTCTTTGTGAATTGCTTATCCAATCTCTTCTCAATCCTTTCAAACCTCCTCCGATTGACTCTTATAGTTGCCATGCAATATTTTGGATGCTCTGCAAATTATTCCTTTTTTTAACAGCAGCTTCTGTTCTAGATTCTACTAGAAACTCTACCAGTGGAATGACCCAGCCAGAGCCCAGACCTAAATCCAGTAGAAAATCTGTGTGGTGACCTGAAGAGGGCTGTGCACAAGAGATGCCCCTGCAATCTGACAGATTTGGAGTGCTTTTGCAAGGAAGAGTGGGAAAATATTGCCAAGTCAAGATGTGCCGTGCTGATAGACTCCTACCCAAGAAGGCTGAATGCTGTAATTAAATCAAAAGGTGCTTATATTAGTTTAAGGGTGAACACACTTATGCAACCAGTTTATTGTATGTTTTATTTTTTATATTTTTTCCCCCCAAAAGATTTGTGTTTCAATTGAATTGTACAGGTTATAGGTCACATTAAAGGTGGGAAAAGTTTTTAAATGATTTATTATGGTCTCATTGTTTTTATATCTCATAAAACTGGCATTTTAACAGGGGTGTGTACACTTTTTATATCTACTGTATATATCTACATGGTCTTCCCCTTCTCTTCAAATTTTTAAAGATAGCCTGTGAAGTTTGGCACATCAAGTACATCACCCTTTACAAAGTCAGTACCAGTGCTGACTTGCTCATCCTAGGGAAGGGAGTTGGCATGTTCCAAGGCACAGCAGGTAGTGCTTCGCCTGCCACAAGTGGCAGTACACAATATACAAGACCTGGAATGTACTTTAATCTATCAAGCCGTACGTAGCATTGCAACAGGGACTAGCATATGCAAGGAAGCTCAAGTCATCAGGGTGATACTGCAGGCCCCACTTCACCAGAAAGGAGATTAGGAATGCAAAAAAGAACAATCACACAATACTAAGCTAAGGTCATGGTGATGCAGTGAGTTGTGGGCGTAACCTACATTTCTTGAACTGAAGGGGGGGGGGGGGACTCCCAGACTGCATCCAGTGGAAATTAAAGTACTGTTTGACAGGTCAAAAACAAACTAAAACAATATATTTTATTTATCATTTGTTGACCGGGTTAGTCCCACTAGATTAGTGGCCTCTTTTCAGGGGAGTCTCAAGGTGGTATTTATACTACTAGTGGAAATTTGTTAAAGCATCGGGGAACCTCCCTACTCCTTCTGATAGGTGGTTAGGTCCTTTTACATCCACCTGAGGTACCAACGACTCAAGCAGACGTGGCCTTGGTTTAAGGTCTCATCTGATAAGCACACTCAGGACAGCAGCATTAAACTTACATAAAAATAAAACCAGACAGCCTTCTGGTCTTCCAGCACCAAAGACGAGTCTGTTACCTGTTGAACCCGACACTGCAAAACTGTGGAATCACATACATTAAGGATCCTGGCAAAGATTACAGTTGTCAGACTAGAATTACTTTTAAACAAAACTAGAATTACCTTTAAAACAAAGCAACCTTTCTTGTTTTAAGCAATTTATCTCAAATGCCCTACATTTATATTATAGCCTGGCTCTGTGGCACATATGGATGGAGCTCTGATTACGACAGAGGTTGACCAGGGCTAAATTTGTGATCCCAGCACTGGAGGGTCCAGGCAGGGAGGAAAGTGAATGGGTGTGGCACACTTGCCCCTCGTAGAGAGTGGGGAAGGTCGCATGCACTCATACCTCAGTCTCTTAACACAAGAATTTTGGACAAAGTCAAAAATAATGGGGGGAACAAAGGCCCAAAATCAGGGACAGAGGTTAAAAATTGCTTTTAAAATCTTAAGAGTTGCTAGAATCATAGGTTTTGCATCTGCGTGCACTTTCTGAAGGATTCAAAGTCAAACTCAAATGTCCATTATTTAGTGATTTTAATCCCAAAGACATGGGAGAAAAATCATAAAATTTATGAGGAACAGACCAAAAATATGAGGCAAAAATCTTGACATTCTATGAAACTGCAGACAGCTGAGAAATATACATGATGCACTTTGAGGGCACAATGAGCAGGTATGATTTCCCTGGAGGAGACTGGGAAAACTACCTCCCCATGTTTTGGGGTTGGTGGGCAGAACTATTTGATGGCAGCACCCACTGTGGAAGTGAGAAAACATTCATTAAGGACAGCCATGTTGTATGCCCCTCTCCCTCACACAGCCAAGTGTGTGTGGATGTTAGGGTTCCCCCCTCAAAAGAAAAAAGAATAAAAGAAAACATGCTCCACCCAAGACTACTGCCCAAATAATGGCCCCTTTCCACCAGTTCTTGCCTTAAGTGAAGAGAGAATGAATGGATCATTTGTCTGAGAAGGGGCTAATGAACGTCAATCAGTGGGGCAAATGAGCAAAAGATAAACACACACACAGATGCAAAGTTAATTCCTTTGAGCCAAAATTTCCCCAAAGCTTGTGCATTAGCAAGGTCAGTCAGTTAATAGACTATTAATCCATATTAAGTGTGTTTGCTTTTGTGAAAGCATAGACCAAACAATTTTTCATCATTATACAAAACTAAAGTAGTTATGTATACTATTTCACTGAAAATACTATCTATTGTTACAGAGTGCACAAGCAAAGCTTACTATTCCTGCAATGTTGTCTTTCTGATAAAGCAACTCAACAAAATGACTAGACAATTCATCCTTCCACTTTGTGTGAAAATCAAACTTGCACAAAAGGCTTAAGCTTTTTTAATAACCTGCTCAATGTTTACTGACACAAAACACTACCCAAAATCCAACATACCCGACTGCATTTTTTTTAATACACACACACATTGCACTGACCTTGGTTGCTCTGTTTTTTCGGTATTGGGAAATCAAACTGCTTCATTATTGTGCATTCTGCCTCACAGATCAATGTCTTTAGCAATGGCTGAAGTTCTTCTAACCCATGTAGCATTGTCTCAAAATACATGTTCCGCAAAAATCCTGTGCTAAATAGACTGCCAGACCTAATTATTGAAAGAAAAGCAATTTGGAGAACGAAAACAAGAAATAAAGGGGGGGTGTTATACCTTTAATATATACTGCAAGCTAATGCATACTGATACAACAGATTAACAAAGGATTTAATTAAAATTTTGCTGTAACATTGCAATTTATGTTTGTAGAAGAAAGATAAAAAACAAGTTATGTACTTACCATAATGTTCCATTGGTGTTGCCCATTTTCATTCTTCCTCAACTGATGGGTTCGGATCCGATCCTTGGAACGGACTCTGCTGTTACTAAAGCTCGTGGTAACCAGAAAGCTCTCAAGCTCCTCCCTTACCCATAATGCATCAACCCTAAGCTACCTCTGATGTTTGCTGATTTTTTACCAGAAAAGAAATGTTTAACATGCATAAATATAGGATACATAAAATTGCATGTGCTGAATATAGGAGAAAACCATATCTGGAGCTCATAATAAAAAGACAATGATGTTCCCTCCAACAGCTTATTCTTCCAGAAGTTTGTAAATAAAGGATGGGGGTTGGTGGGTGGGAAGCTGAGGAAGAATGAAAATGGACAACATGGATGGAATGCTATGCTAAGTACACAACTTCTTTATCTGATGTAAATTTTAATTCTATCCTCAACTGATGGGACAGTGTCCCCAGCTACCTATAATCCAGGGTGGACTATAAGGAAGGACATTCCTGAGCACAGCTGAACAAAATGATGCTCTACCCCTGAAGACCAGATCCAATTTATTACGAGTGATAAAAGTATGGGGAGTAGCCCGATCTGCTGCTGCACTTGTCATCCATGGACACTCTGGATAGGCAAACTGAAGCCATCGCCCATGGATCTAATTGAGCTCGTATCAGTTGTTATAAATAAAATTAAATATGGTCAGCCAGCCATCTGGCTAAAGTTGCTTTGGCAAATGGTTTTCCCGTTTTCAATTTTGCAACGGAAAACGGGTCTGTTTTTCTGATGTCTTTTATTCTATGTAGATAAGAATGTAACTGTCTGAACATCTAATAAATGTAACATGTATTCGCCATAGTTATCAAAACTAGGAAAGCATACTGGCAAAATAATGGATTGATTGATATTAGATTCTCACACCACCCTGGGTAGGAAGGAGCCATTTGCTCATAGCGTCACTAAGTATGGAGGTTTTGAAGACGAAGCTTGAATCTCTGAAATTCATCTAGCAGAAATAATGGCTACTAGAAAAACAGTTTTCCAAGAAAGATATTTAAGGTCACATTTAGCTGCTGGTTCAAAGAGGGGACTGCATATTGAAATCCCATGCCAGAGTACAGTCCTTAAACAGACGTCTCAAAAGTAGAGTCTTGCAAGAAAGCTTTGCACAACTTATGACAGGCTACTATAACTTTCAAATCCACTGTGAAAGTCTGATATCACTACTACATGAACTTTAATGGCAGAGGAACTAGTCTCTTCTTCAAAAAGTGGGGCTAAAAATTCAAGTATGTTATGTATCACAGCTGCAAAAGGTGCAACATGATTTTTGTTGTGCCCAGTAAACAAATCTTTTCTATTTACATGAATAAAGTTTTTGTATTGAAAATGTACGAGAAAATAAAAATATATCTTGGCCAGGGGAAGACCGCATCGGTTGTCTAGCTATTAAAGAAGTTGGAGAAACCAGGCCATCAGCCTGAGGTTTGATATGTCGGGATGGATCATGCCTATCAGGCGATGTCTGGATTCTGATCCAGAATCCAAAGTCTGAAGTAAGTGAGGCCAAAGGAAGGGAAAAAAATCTGTCAAGGCCAGTAAAGTGCAATGAGGATGACTTTGCTCTTCAACATGATAGCTTTCTGCAGAAATTTTGGAACTGATGGGACTGGAGAATCCTCATATAAAATCTGGCTAAGGATACTAGGGTCACTGCTGCTGACATTGATCCTAGAAGCTTGAAGGACCAAGTGTGCTGAAATCTTGGTACTGTAGATTATTTTCTGATCTTTGATCTTATGGTTTGTAGTCTTGAGGGAGGCAGTGAAGCTATCATAGAGTTTGTGTTGAAAACTGCTCCTACGAGTTCCAAACTTTGAGTTGGTTCCTGCTGACACTTGTAATTTATAGTTATTCCCAGATAAGAACAAATCTGGAGAACCTGATCCCTTGCCCGTATCAACTGATGCCTGGTTGTGGCAGTAACGAGCCAGCTGTCTAGCTATGGAAACACCCAGAATCCTTGCAGTCTCAACTGAGCCGCTACTACTGCCATGCATTTGGTGAACACCCCTGGGGCTGTGGGAAGACCAAAGGGCGGAGCTCTGAACCGGAAGTGACAGATTCCCAACAGGAAGCGCAGACACCTTCTGGATAATCTGTTCATTTTTATGTGACAGTACACATCCTGTAGGTCTATCAAGCACATCCAGTTGTCCTTGCCCAGAAAAAGGAGAATGGACTGAACTGTGACCATCCAAAACTTGGTACGTTGAACAGACATGTTCAAGTTGTTGAGATCCAAGATTGGTCTCAGTCCCGTTTTCTTTGTAAGTTCTGGATTCTATGTGGTCTGGTGGGACCTCTTGGATGACTATTCTAGCAGCTTTTGTATTTGAATCGCTACTTCTTCCCTCTGACTGGGTAGAACATCGGGGGTTTTCTTGAGATTTGAGGTGGAAGGGAAAAGGGTATTATATAGCTTCTGGATATAATCTTCTGCAACCAAACTATCTTTTATGTCTAGCCAGGCTCTCTGGTGCAGAGAAAACAGACCCTCAACTGCCTCCACATGTGGAAAATTGGGCCTCCTTTCTTAAGCACTGAAGCACTGTTAGGGTCTGTCCAGAAAATCTTTGGACTCCTGGTTTTGCAGGCCTCCTCTGCTGAGGGGTGCCATCGATCATTAGCGTTCCCCCCTCTGCTCCTAAGGGAACTTTCTCCACGGGTCCTGGAAGAGACCCTGAGACTTCCTGAACCACATTTTCTCACCACCTCATTGATTCCAAGAAAAGGGCCTCTGAAGGGTCAAAAAATATATTGCCCTCCAGATCAGACTAAACTGGAGCCCTAAGGGTAAGCTTCGGAACTGAAGATAATGTCTTTGTATCAGAGCCAGACGGAGCTGGAAGGCTCGGATCCAGAGTCTCAAACAAAATCACTTCTTTGAAAAAGCTCAAGGGCTAGGTCAACCACGTCTTTCACTGAAAGTGGCAAACAAGATCTGAGGTAGCTTAGGGTTGGAGTATTATGGGTAAGTAAGGAGCTTGATAGCTTTTTGTTTACCAAGAGCTTTAATAACAGCAAAGTCGGATCAGAGGATTGGATTCAAACCCATCAGTTGAGGACAGAATGAAAATTGACAGACTGATTTGTTACTTCAGTCACTGGTGAACAATGAAAATGTACCCAGACCACTTAAGAATTACATAACTAGGATGAACTACTGAAATACACTACGGACATATGATTATATCCAGGAAATTGCCCTGTTTATTAAGGCAACCACAAAATCCCTGACCTCATAAACTTTGAGTAGGCACATCAGAGCAAAATTTAAAGCAAACTTAACACTTGTAAACCAGATGGATCCAAACTGTTCCACTGTAACAAAACAGGTTAGTTAGTAGAACAGATTTAAGCAATGGCCTCATTTGAAAATAATGAAAATATCCTTGTGTACAAAACAAATTCAAAGCACAATGCCAATAAGTTATAATTGTCCTGAAAAGCATAATTACAACGCGATATAATGGACTGAGTCTGTGCCAAAAATTTAAAAAAAGGTGGACTTTGAGATTCCTGGTATGTAACATTTTTAGCAATCACAGCCTACACTAGTCCTACAAACCTAATTAATGTGGTCCAGAAAAGACATTTAATTCATTCTTCATTTATGGACTTTATCATAGGCAGGGTTCCAGGATTAGCTGCATCCACTAAAACTCTGATTATGATAAATAGGGGCAATCATAGAAAAAAGGGAACGGAAACTGGTTGGAAGACAGCATGTTGTCCATTGATGTAAAAACGTACATCCATTTCACACAGTAACAGGAGGTGATTAGACAATCCATTTCCACTTCCTATGCAAGGTAAGCAATGAGCAACCAATCTCAGTACTTATCCAATGATCTGTAATCATTTAAAGACAGCAGCAAATGTTCTAATCAGGAATGTTTTTCTTTTGCAGATGTTCTTAGCAATGGCAGGACATCAGTGGTGTATATTTTCTATCTTTTTTTGCTTATTTATTTTACAGACTGGAATGGAAGTAGGTGTTAAAGCAACATGCTGAAATACTTTACTGTGGCCATTATTTCTTTTCATTTTGTTTATAATCACACATTGGAGATGATCACCAAAAGCAGCTATTTTTGGGGGATAATATATACATGAATGCCAAAGTCCTGTAAGTAATCAATGGTATGGCTCGTCAGGGGTAGCAATTCATATATCCATGAAATACATTATTGTGATCATACCTCTCAACTGTCCAGATTTTCACAGAATGTCCAGATATTTGCCACATATTTTTTGGTCTGTTTCTCATATAAATTGTGGTTTTCTGCCAAATAATTGGCAAATCCTTGAGGATTAAATCAGAAGTTTGAGTTTCAGACTTCATAACCTTCAGAAAAAACATGCCAATGAAAAAACTGTTCTATCAACTTTCTAAGCTTGTTAAGAGAAATATTTACAATTGTCCATATTTTGGGGCCTTTGTCCCCCATTATTTATGGCTATGTCAAGATTTCTTGCTATAAGAGGTTGGGAGGTATGGTGACCACTATATCCTTCACATTCTTCACAATCAATGTCAGAAGTGTGCATGCACACAGAATGTATGGAGGCCTGCTATATGTGAAAGCAAACAGCACATATCACAGCCAAGACGATAACTGATGAGGCTTTTGGGGACAATGTACAAGTATTTGTGGGCAACATCATGGAATAGTTATTTTCCTCACAAAGAAGCATAGTACGTCCACATGAAAGGTAGCTATCATATGGGTACAAGGGTAAGAAATTGTACTTGGTGTGAAACAAGGAAGTTGTAGGATCACTAATATGGCTTATAACAGATCATGTATGTATCCAGAAGCAAACAACCTGAAATACATTACTGTGGTCATTATGTAGTTCACAATCTTTACAATAAGACAACGGAAAAGTACACAAAGAAGCTATCATTTTATCTTACAGTGTAGGCTATATGTGAAAGGAAAGGGCAAGTGCATGATCCTGCTCATTGGGTGGGAGGCAATGCATTTGTCTGAGAGCAGTTATACATTAGTGTGGCCATATTTGTGTTTAGTACAGAAACACGAGGAAGACAAACCCAATGCTCTAGGACTTGCAAAGCTATTAATTTAATACTAAAAATTTCATAGCCTCACTAACACAAATTTTTAGATACAGTGCACAACAGACATGCACATTTTTACTTCTTCTCACAGGAGGTAATATGTAATACTTAAATGAAATACAAGAACTAAAACCACTGTTTATATGCCCCTGATAGTGATGTTTCCCAATATTTCAAATGTTAATACAGAAAAAAAGGGAAACCTTCCAGTAATAGTGACTGCTTTTACCTTGGGATATTATAGCTAATACTGACAAGCTTGTTGAAATCAAATACTGCCAGCTAAGTCATCAACATGATGAGCAAGGGCGATGACTGCATTTAATCTAGACAGCTGCACACTTTCCTGGTGTATATGGTCTGAAGCACAGCTAACATAATTGAAAGATTTTTTTTTCTAGAGCTAGTATTCTGAGCTCTTGTGGTGCTCTACATTAATCCCTGGATTTTACAGCACCACGTTTTATAGATCTTACTCTGGAATTAAACCACATTGTCAAGAGCAATTTCCAGTTATTATTTCAATTGCAATTCTTTAGTGGATTTATAATGAAATACAGTGGATATAAAAAGTGTACACCCCTGTTAAAATGCCAGGTTTTTGTGATATAAAAAAAGAGACCACAATAAATCATTTCAAAACTGTTCTCACCTTTAATGTGACCTATAACCTGTACAACTCAATTGAAAAACAAACAAATCTGTTAGGGGAAAAATAAAAAATGTACAATATGCTGGTCGTGTAAGTGTACACACCCTTAAACTAATACTTTGTTGTGTGTGCACACCCTTAAACTAATACTTTGATGAAGCACCTTTGGATTTAATTACAGCATTCAGTCTTCTTGGGTACACACCTGCCATCAGAGAGACTCTGATTAACCCCAAATAAAGTTCAGCTGTCCTAGCAGGATTTTCCCGCATTTACTCAGTTGCCTGCTACAGTAAAAACTATGGTTTGCAGAAAGCTTACAAAGCATCAAAGGGATCTCATTGTTAAATGGTATCAGTAAGAAGGGTACAAAAAAAATTCCACAGCATTGGACATACCATGGAACACAGTGAAGGCAGTCATCAAAAAAGCAGAGAAAATATGGGACAACAGCGATGTTGCAAAGAACTGGACTTCCCTCCAAAATTGATGAAAAAACAAGACGAAAACTGGTCAGGGAGGCTGCCAAGAGACGTACAGCAACACTGAAGGAGCTGCAGGAATTTCTGGCAAGTAGTGGTTGTGTACTACATGTGACAACAATCTCCCATATTCTCCATATGTCTGGACTATGGGGTAGGGTTGCAAGACAGAACCTTTTCTTACACAGAAAAACATCCAGGCCCGGCTAAAATTTGCAAAACAATACATCAAGTCTCCCAAAAGCATGTGTCAAAATGTGTTATGGTCTGATAAGACCAAGGTTGAACTTTTTGGCCACAATTCCAAAAGGTATGTTTGGCGCAAAAAACCCTTCGCATCACCAAAAGAACACCATCCCCACGGTGAAGCACAGTGATGGCAGTATCGTGCTTTGAGGTTGCTTTCTTCAGCTGGAAGTAGGGATTATGAACAGTTCCACATACCAGTCACTTTTGGCCCAAAACCTTCAGGCATCTGCTAGAAAGCCGAAGATGAAGAGGAATTTCACTTTTCAACACGACAATGACCCCAAGCATACATCCAAATCAACAAAAGAATGGCTTCACCAGAAGAAAATTAAAGTTTTGGAATGGCCCAGCCAGAGCCCAGACCTAAATCCAATAGAAAATTTGTGGGGTGACCTGAAGAAGGCTGTACACAAGAGATGCCCTCGCAATCACATTTGGAGTGCTTTTGTAAGGAAGAGTGGGGAAATACTGCCAAGTCAAGATGTGCCATGCTGACAGACTCCTACCCAAGAAGGCTGAATGCTGTAATTAAATCAAAAGGTGCTTCAAAGTATTAGTTTAAGGGTGTGCACACACAACAAAGTATTAGTTTAAGGGTATGCACACAATGTAACCAGCGTACTGTACTTTTATTATTTTTTATATTTCTTCCACTAATAGTTGGTTTTCAATTGAATTGTACAAGTTAAAGGTCACATTAAAGGTCGGAAAAGTTCTGAAATGATTTATTGTGGTCTCATTTTTTTATATCAAAAATATGGCATTTTAACAGGGGTGTGTAAACTTTTTATATCCACTGCACATGACAGCAAAGCAAACTAATAGTTTTAAAAGTAGCAAATCTAAGATGACATACAAGTTATGGAGAATGAGTATTCTGGTCTAAAATACCAAATTCCACAAACATTTCAATTTTTCCAGAACCTGGCACTCTAATTTTGGTATTTTTCTGGAAAAATATTTTATGTCTTCAATGAAAAATAATGTCCTTAATAAATAACAAGGTTACAGCACAGCAACCTTTTGTAAGTACTGCTAAACTGAAGTAATTAACATTGTCTTGTTAAGGTATGCTGCCCAAAATGAATGTACTCGTCCTCATAACGACCCTCACAGTCACTTGAGTTTGACATCCCTGTAATGTACCAACTATATGTGAAAAATCAGTGCCGCTCTACAGCATTTATTAAACTCTAACACAGTTTAATCATACTATTTTTTTGAGGCTGTAGGTTGATATGCAATACATTTACATCCTCAATGGAATGGGTCATTCTCTATCAGTGTCGCACAAACTTTAAACAGCAAGTACATGGAGAAAACAGTACATATCGAAGGGACATTTACAAAATATATATCTATTTATATCCATACCTATATGTATGAATATTAAACGTGTTTCACAAAGTAACAGACTAGCCATCATTCAGGAAAAAATATATACAACTGGTTGAGTCACTGGACAGAGAAAAAGGAAGGGGAGACATCTGGATAAAGATAAGTTTTGCCAGACTCCATCTTAGCCCTGAATGTCACTTCTCAAAGATGGGTTACAAAATTGTTTCCACAACAGTACCTTTCTAATAGGTCAAGGTCGGGTGCAAGAAAAAGATAACTGGAGAGTTCAAAGTAAGCTACATTAGGCAGACAATTGGACAAAAATACATAAGTAGAGGCTCATGCTTATGTGTAAATGTTAATGATACACATTTAATCATTGAAAAAAATGGAAAAGATAACTGGAGAGCTCAAAGTAAGCTACATTATTTTTATTTATTTTTCATTTATTTAACATTTGTTAACTGGGAAAGTCCAACTTGGAACAAAGCCAATTTTCAGCGGAAGCCCAGGGAGAAAGGCTCCAGATGCATGTCTTTGTAACATTACATTTAACATAACAATCCACAACATTAGGCAGACGATAGGACAAACATACAAAAGTAGAGGCTCATGCTTATGGGTAAATGTTAATGATACATATTTAATCAGTGAAAAAAATGGAAAATTATTTCAGAGAATAGTTTGGTTTATTATCCATTTAAAAAAAATACGCAAGAATTCTGAGGAGTTGCAAGCAGTGACGAAGAGGGAGATGGTTTTCATTGCTGCTATTGCAGAAACATGGGTACATTTAAACAAAAAGTATGACATGGAAGTACCATTTTTTAGGAATAATAGAGAAAAAAGAAAGGTGGAGCCGTGCTGTATGTGATCGAGGGCATTAAATGCAAAATTGATAAGACAAATGAAGATTATCAACTCATGACAATAACAGAGTTCAAAAAAAGTAGTCGCTTGTTAGGATGCTTAACCATAACAGAAGACTAAGAAAATGTCACTAAAACAGTAAATCATAATCAAATAATATTTGGGTTTACCTACTTAATATGTCTTCTTTCCTGTCCATACATCTTTTTTTCATCATCTACTACCTATGGAGACCAGTACCTAGGGGCTGGCATAATGGTTAGTGTCTTTACCAAAGAGATACAAGGTATGAGGCTTGATTCTGATGTGTGGTTACTGGCTAGGCTTGTAAAAGTCTGCAGAATATTCTCTGGTGTAGTGGTTAAGACATCAGCTTTACAATCAGGTCTGATGTTCAGCTACAAACATTATTCAGGTTGGGGGTTGGTATAACGGTTAAAGTGTTTACCTCACAAACACAAGGTATGTGGTTTGACTCTCATTTTTGAGAGACAAATCAGCTAGACTTAAAATGGCCCACAAGGGCAGCTAGCCTAGTATTTACCTTGTTGGAGAGTTGGCATAATGGTTGAAGTGTTTATCTTACAGACACAAGGTGCAGGGTTTGATTCTCAAATGCAGTAAATGGCTAGGCTTAAAATGGCCCACAAGGGCAGTTATAGCCTAGTATTACCTAAGACAGCCTATAATTGCCTGTGAACTATGCACCAACAATGGCCTAGCACTAGCATCTCATCAAACCTTGGTTAGTGTACAACGCATGCATTTAAATTCAGCACTGATAGGAGCTTTTCTTCAGTCCCAATATGGCCTTCATATGAACCTGTGATAATGGCAGTTTGCTACTGTTCTTCAACCAGCCATATATTAACATAAAACCAAGCAGAAAGTTAATAGAATAATACCACAATAAAAGGTAAGCAAAATATATGCACTCATTATTGAAATAGATGGAAGGTAATTTTACTGGTACAGTCACCTCGCCTCAAAGATCTGTTACCGTAAGGATCCTTGCACACAACTGAAATTTCTTCATGTTTTGATAGATTTCTTCACTTTACTAATATATCATGGAAAGTGGGCAGTTAAAATCCCACGGAGCACAGTTATGCCACAAGTAGCACAGTTGTGCAGGTAACTTACCATAACGGTAGATATTTTAATACATCGCTGTTGCAGTATTCCTGTATTCCTCACAAATGGAAGTTGCCCACCAAGATACCTGTAAAGTCTGTCTAGTCTACGAAGCTTAGGCTCCTTCCTCATGTGCCGTACTTCTGTCCTTAGCATGAGCAGATATGACAGTATAATGTGAATGTATGGATTCAACAAAAAAAGTAGTTATGTACTCACCATAACGTTCCATCTGAGTAGGTAACTTCATTTGTCAGCAACCTGTGGGTATCAGATCCGACCTGGATCCGAGCGGGCAGCTTTCCAAGCTAAAGATCCGAGCTCTCAGCTCCTCCCCCTTACCCATAATACCCTGCTACCTCCCTCCAGTCCTCAGACCAAGTTTGCCACTTATCAACCAACAGTCAAACATACTCGAAAGAGAAACGCTAACCTGATGAGCAACATAACCTTCTGTTGTAAAAATGATCACGAAACAGGCTAGGGGGAAGGAGGGGGGTGTTGGTTGCGGACAAATGAAGTTACCTACTCAGATGGAACGTTATGGTGAGTACATAACTTCTTTATCTGAAGTAGTTAACTTCATTTGATCAGCAACCTGTGGGACAGAGTCCCCAGCTACCAAAAACCTGGGAGGTCCTCATGGAAGGATATTCTGGAGCACTGCGGAGCCAAAGGCTACCCTACCTCTAGAGATCAGATCCAGCTTGTAATGAGAAATGAAGTTATGAGAAGAGGCCCAAGTAGCCGCTGAACAGATGTCATCTAAGGGAACTCTTGACCAAAATGCTGCAGAGGTAGCCATAGAACGGGTAGAGTGAGCATGAACCCCCAAGGGTTCTGGCCTACCGGAAGCTGAATAGGCTTGTAAGATGCAGTAGGATGATATCCATCTGGCTAAGGAAACTTTTTTAACTGGCTTGCCTAAGGACGGCTTAGCGAAAGACACGAAAAGCTGTTCTGCTTTGCGAGAAACAGCTGTCCTGTGCAAGTAAAATCGCAATTGTCTATGCACATCCAACAAATGCAGTTTATATTCCCCTTTGTTTTGAAAGTTGGGAAAGAAAAAGTACAGTTTTGTACCTACCATAAATGTAGATGTTCGAAGATCCACATTGCTGCAGTCCTAACACTAGGGTATAGTCCGCTGTCCAGTCGGCCCGAATACCAAAGTATAAGGCTGACGTCGGTCAAGGCGCATTTGTCTGACATCAGGACGTCAGGGTACAAATGCGCATGACCGACGTCATATCCTCAGTCTTTTCTTGCCCCAGATGTCAGAAGACCCTAAAAAGATAAGGCCCAAACCAAAAAACACCAAACACTCCTGTACCTAATATATGTACAATATATACAAATTTACAAAAATAGAACTCCACCCACACAACCACCCCAAAATACAGAGGGGAAGGAGGGAGGGTAAATTGGACTGCAGCAATGTGGATCTTCGAACATCTACATTTATGGTAGGTACAAAACTGTACTATGTTCTTCATCTCACATTGCTGCAGTCCTAACACTTGGGTAGAATCCCAAAGCAGAGGTAAGGGAGGATGGCTAAACTATAATGAAGCAGGAGCTGCCAAAATGCCCTGCAACACAGCAGTGGCAAAACCAGCCCTGGATTTAGAATAGAGAGGAAGGTGGTAATGCTTGGAAAAAGTATGCACTGAACTCCAAGTAGCTGCCTCCAAAATATCCTTAGTTGCCACCCCCCTTAGAAATGCTGTTGAAGTGGCAGTAGCCCTAGTGGAATGAGGCCTAATCCCAGCTGGAATCTCCTTGCCATGATGGGAGTAACAGAATGCAATGCAAAACCCAATCCACTTAGATATAGTTTGTTTTGACACAGGCTTGCCCTGAGAACTCAAAGCAAAAGAAACAAACAACTGCTGAGACTGCCTAAAATCTCTAGTCCTGCTTAAATAATAACGCAACTGCCTGTGTACATCTAAAGTGTGCAAAATTTTTTCCCCCCTATTTTGGGGATCTGCATAAAAAGTAGGCAAATGAATAGTTTGGTTTAAAGCCACACTAGAAACCACCTTAGGCATAAATGAAGGATTAGTACGTAATGATACCCTATCCTTATGAAAAATCAAAAAAGGCACAACCGCCATAAGGGCCTGCAATTCAGAAACCCTTCTTGCAGAAGTAATGGCCAACAAAAAAGCAGTCTTCCATGACAAGTATTTCAATTCAGCAGTAGCTGAGGCTCAAAAGGTTGTAGAGTAAGTTTCTCCAACACAAAATTGAGGTCCCAAGCAGGAGTAGGAGCTCTACGTGGGGGTCTTATATTCTTTGCCCCTCTAAGAAATTGCTTGAACAAAGGATGAGAAAACAATGGTGGGTCACAATCATAGTGAGCTGAAATTGCTGCAGCATGAATCTTAATGGAAGAGAAAGACAAACCTTTGTCCAATAACTCAGTAAGATATTGAAGAGACACACTCAAATTAGGCTCAGAAACATCCAAATCCTTTGCTGCACTCCAAAATAAAAATCTCTTCCATTTTTCTGCATACACTTTACGTGTACTAGGTCTTTTGGCTTCCATAATCACATTCAAAACTTGTTGAGGAAGTTGAGACCTGCCGTGGTTCAAAACAGAATATGCCAGGCTGTTAGATGAAGAGAGTGAAGCTTGACATTGAGTAGATGACCGTCCCTCTGAGACAAAAGGTGTGGAATTAAAGGTAAAGGCCATGGAGGCTTCCTTACCAGATTCCTCAGTAATGGGTACCAGTGTTGCCGAGGCCAATCTGGAGCTATCAAAATCATCCTTGGCTTGTCTTGTCTGACCTTTAGGAGTACCTTTGGGAGGAGAGGCAGAGGTGGAAAGGCATACACATGAAGATTTTCCCAACTGAACGAAAGAGCATCCACTTTCCAAGCTGTGTGATGAAACCTTCTCGTGCAAAACTTTGGCAGCTGGTGGTTTAGTGGAGAAGCGAACAGATCTATGTCTGGAGTTCCCCATGACACTGTCAATTGTCGAAATACATGAAGATCCAGTTTCCACTCGTGGGGATCCATGATTTGCCTGCTTAACACATCTGCTAAGGAGTTCTGTGCTCCTGGCAGAAACCTTGCCTGAAGAGTTAGCTGCAAGCTGAGCGCAGTCTCCCACAAAATCATTGCTTGCCTGCATAGAGGATAAGAATGTGTTCCCCCTTGCTTGTTGATGTACCACATGACAGTTGTGTTGTCTGTTAGAATCAACACCTGCCCTGGAAGAAGTAACTCCTTGAAAGCCATTAATGCAAACTGGACTGCTAACATCTCCTTCATGTTGATATGTAGATGCTGTAGTCTGGCAGGCCACTTGTCTTGTATCCACTTTCCATTCAGATGAGCTCCCCAAGCTATGTCTGAGGCATCTGTCGTTAGAATCTGACTCGCCTCTGGCCGGGTCACAGAGAGTCCCTTGTTTAGGTGACATTCCTGAGCCCACCACAAAAATTCCTTTTGAATGCAAGGTATTATTGGAATGACAGTGTCCAAATCCTGGCAGTGCTGTGTCCATACATTTTTTTAGATACCATTGCAGCTTCCTCATATGCAGTTTGGCATTGGGAAGCACCAGAATACAAGATGCCATGAACCCTAAGGCTTGAAGGACTGTCCTTGCAGTCAGCCCGGACTGAAGAGATAGTTGATGGAAGTAAAGGGAAAGATTCTTTTGTTTGTCCGGGGTTAAAAAGGCCATCTGGGCTGCTGTATTCAGTCTCACACACAGAAAGCACATGTCTTGAGAGGGTACTAGACTGGACTTTATTTCGTTCACAGAATACCCCAGGCATCTTAGCACTGCTATCACATATTCCAGATGCTGAAGAAGCTCGTCCTTTTCTTGAGCCAGAATCAGACAGTCGTCCAAGTAAGGACAGATTTGTATTCCTTTTAGCCTGAAGAATGCTACAACTGGAGCCAGAACTTTTGTGAATACTCTGGGCGCAGTAGATAAGCCAAAGGGCAATGCAGAGAACTGATAATGGGAATTTCCAGCTCGGAAACGCAGATACTTCCTGCAACTGAGACTGATAGGCACATGAAGGTAAGCCTCCTTGAGATCTAAAGTTACCATCCAGTGATCTTTGCCCAGCAGAGGTAAAAGCTGTTGTAACGTCAACATTTTGAACTTGGGAATGTCCAGATAAGTGTTGAGGATAGACAAATCCAAAATTGGTCTCCACGTGTTCCCCTTTGTGGTACTAGGAACAGGCGAGAATAAAATCCTAGGCCCCTTTCTGGCACAGGAACCGGCTGAATGGCCCCTATCTGGAGTAACAGAGAAATTTGCTTGTGAGCCTCTTTTCTTTGTATAGGAGGAATGTCTGGCATGCCTTTGAAAGGAGGCAAGGTATGGAAATAAAACCTGTAACCGTGGTGAACGATATCCAATACCCATCTGTCTTGGGTAATAACACTCCAATTTTCTTTGAAAAGTGTCAGCCTTCCTCCCAAAGGTGCTGCCAGACGAGAAGGCTCTGGCAGCTGAAAAGGCAAGTCATTGGGTCTGCTTACGAAAGGACTGACCCCTGCCCTCACCAGAAGACTGGGCAGGCGAACTGCCTGTTCTAGGCCTAAAAGAACCTTGAGCTCTGCCCCTACCACGTCTAGATCTACCCCTAGACTGAGAATCATAAGAAGGATAAGTCCACCCCTTAGTAGGCCAATTTCTACTAAACTTTGGAGGCTGAACCTGCAAAAAATCTTTAACGGTCTGCATAGACTTAGCCTTGTCCTCCATTTTCTTTAAAACTGCTTCCACAGGCGCACCAAATAACACATCAGATTGTAAAGGAGCATCTAAAATCCTTGTCTTTACATGTTCAGCTAAATTCTGATCCCTCAGCCAGGCGTGCCTGCGAAGAACAGAACCAGTGGCTGCCACCCTCGAAGAGGCCTGTACAGCATCAAAACCATATTGCAAGGAATGCTTACCCACCTGTTCAGAAACATGAACTAAATCCTGCAACTCTTTACACTCAATACCTTCCGCCAGAGCATCTACCTTAGACTTCAATTGTGAAAGGAGATAATTTTGGTATTTCAACATGTGAAACTGGCAATTCAAAGCCCTCATGGCTAAAGTGGAAGAAGTATACACCTTATTTCCCCATCTATCCAAAGCCCTTGCCTCTTTATCAGAAGGAACAGGATTTTTAACAACAGAAGCCTTAACACCCTTAGGGCCCTGAGAAACAGTTTCTGGGTCTGCCCTAGGACTCTTAAAAAGATACTTATGAGCGTCAGGCACCCTATAATACCTATCCGGTTTAACTGGGGCAGGAGGCAAAGAATCAGGGTTCAGGGAAGCCTCTGCAAAAACATCCTCTACCACATCCAGAACAGGAGGTATAGCTAAAGGCCTACGCTGGGGTAGAAACAAAAATTCCCTAAGCCTTTTCCTGGAATCAGAGAAATCTTGACCTTCCCATTTAAAATGCTCCCTCATGGAATGAAGAGTCTCTGAAAAGAAAAATCCTCAGGAGGAGAAGCCAAGGTGTAGAGTCATCTACATCAGAATCAGAATAAGGAGGATACTCCTGCAAGTCTTCAGCGGAAGACTCAGAAGCTTCCGAACACTGCTCAAAACTCTCAAGCTCAGGTTCCACCCTAGGCCTCTTATCAGGGGGGGGGGGCATAGAACCTCTAATCATAGTAATCAAATCTTCTGCCATTTTAAGCACATGTTTCTTAGGCAGAGACCCTGAAGCACTAGGGGAGACCCCCACTGAAGTTAACCCTGGCCTGCCTCTAGAAGAAGCCTTGGAAACAGAAGGGGAGGGCCTAACCACCTTAGGAAGGGAGGGGAGAACAGCTACCTGAGAAGCCCCTTCAGCCTGGCCTACCTCCGGAGAGGACACATATTGTAACAGTAAAGTCTCTCCCTGAGAATCCAAAGGAACTTCTGGTAGAACCACCGGCTCCACCGAGCCCTCTAAAGAACCGACGTCCGGGACAGACGGTTCTTCCACCCTAGGCTTCGCTGCTTTGTCCTTGCGCTGTTTAGACGAAGCGGCGCCGGAGCATCCGACGGCATGTTGTAATTACAACGCTTCCCAAAAACTAACCTGGCACAATCTAATCTTCTCTTAATAGTGCGTTTGTTAAATCTAGCACAAGAGCGACAGCCAACAACGTTGTGCTCAGGCCCTAAGCAAGGTATACACAAGGTATGGTAATCTCTATGAGGTATCTGTTTCCCACAAGAAATACAGTTATTCACTTTTTCTGACATCCGGTTAAATACTGAGGCAAGAAAAACCAAAATATTCCCAACGGGTACTTAGCCAACTTTGATTCGGTCTGAAACTCCGACTTCAGAAAATTTCAGAACGCCAACCTGCACTCGCAATACTGCTTCTGCATCGGACCATGCGGCAAAAAAGACTGAGGATATGACGTCGGTCATGCGCATTTGTACCCTGACGTCCTGATGTCAGACAAATGCGCCTTGACTGACGTCAGCCTTATACTTTGGTATTCGGGCCGACTGGACAGCGGACTATACCCTAGTGTTAGGACTGCAGCAATGTGAGATGAAGAACATCAGGCAAATTGATGATTTGATTGATATTGGCCTCGGAGGCCACTTTAGGCAAGATTGAAGGATTAGTCCTGAGAGATACTCTGTCCTTATGGAAAACCAGGTACGGGGGTTTCGTACAAAGGGCTTGAAGTTCAGATACCCTCCTAGCTGAAGTAATTGCAATCAAGAAGGCAGTCTTCCAGGATAAGAATTTTAAGTCAACGGAAGCTGCAGGTTCAAAGGGTGGACCCGTTACAGCCTGGAGAACTAAAGTAAGTCCCATGGGGGAACTGCATTCTTGACCGGCGGTCTTAAGAGAAAGATGCCTTTCAAAAAGGTCTTGCATATCTTAGCGGAGGCTAAGGGTTTAAGGTTGTCCCCGATGTGGAAATGAGAAATGGCAGCCATCTGAACCTTCACAGTATAAGAACTGGCCCCTTGATGGAAAATGTGGGACAGAAATTCAAGAACTGCTGGAATGGGAGCCGAGAAAGGATCCAAATCCCTATCCTTGGCCCAGATGGAAAAACGCTTCCATTTACTGTTACAGATTTTCCTGGTAGAGGGTTTATGTGCCGCTACTAGAATAGTTTTTACAGAAGATGAGATACCGGAGTCCTAGCCGTTAGTGGAACTGGATCAACCAAGTCGTGAGCTTGAGGTCGTCCAGGTTCGGAGTTTGCAATCCCGAAGGATGAGAGATCAGATCCGGAATGAGATCTAAGACCCAAGGAGGAGCTATGATGCAAGACCGCAGATACGGGAACCAGATCTTACGAGGCCAGAATGGGGCTATGAGGATTATTTTGCTCCCCAACAGACTAGCTTTCTGCAGAAATTTCGCCATTAGTGGAAGAGGAGCATAAAAGCATAAAGAAGACCGGGTGGCCAAGCATGAAGCAGAGCTTCTCTGGGATTCTCCCCCAGTGGGGGAATTAAAGCGAAAAATTTGCTGCATTTTGCATTTGAAGGAGACGCGAAGAGATCGCAGCAAGGCTGACCCCATCTGACGAAGATCTGTTTCTCTACTAAGGGGTTTAGAGACCACTCGTAAGGTGTGAGGATAGAACGACTCAGCTTGTCCGCTAGAATGTTGGACCGACCCGGAATGTGCGTTGCTATCAGAAAGCGGTTGGTGGAAATCGCCCATTCCCAAACTCTCATAGCCTCTCGACAAAGAGGGTAAGACCTGGTACCTCCCTGTTTGTTGATGTACCAGACTACAGCCATGTTGTCTGTCTGAATTGCAATAGTCCCTGGAGGAAGAAGGTCCTGAAGGGCTTGCAACGCTAAAAGCACCACCCTCATCTCCAGAACACTGATATGCAGACAGGTCTCTACAGGGGTTCACGTGCTTTGGACGGTTCTGCCCATGCAATGCCCCCCCACCCGAGACGAGAAGCATCCATGGTCAGCGTGGCTTGGGGTAGAGGCATCACGAACGGTCTTCCTTCCCGAAGCTCTCGGGAATGAAGCCACCAGAGAAGGGAGCTCCTGCAAACCTTGCTCAGGGGAATCTGTGAATCCAAAGGGTGTAGGAGGAGGGACCACTGGACCTGAAGGGTCCACTGAAGGACACTCATGTGCAGTCGAGCAAGAAGTGAAAGGCTGATGGCCACCGCCATGGATCCTAGGGCTCTCAGGACTAATTCTGCGGGTGGGGCCAGGGACTGAAGAAGTGCTATTACATGGAGTGACAAGGTGCGTAACCTGTCCGTTGTCAGAAAGGCCCTGGACTGGAGTGTGTTTATCCTGGCCCCTATGAAATCTAAAACTTGAACAGGACGAAGAGAAGACTTCTTGAAATTTATGGTAATGCCAAGGCAATGAACCGGTTCAAGGTTGACAGGTCGAGAATTGGCCTCAAGTCCCCCATCTTTTTTGGCACTAAAAAGAACCTGGAGTAATTGCCTAACCCGGATTGCTCTGGGGGGGGATGTGCTGGATGGCCCTTTTTTCTAGTAACTTCTTTATTTCTGAGGCCGCAGCCTCCCTCTGATTGGATGCGACATTGGGGAGGTGCCTCGCTAACGGGGGAAGATTCAGGAAGGGGATAGGGTAACCTCTGGATATTATTCGGAGCACCCAGCGATCTGTAGTAATGGACTCCCAACTTGCTAGATGCTCCGAAAAACGTCCACCCGACTGCCTCCAGAGAGAGACAGTAGGGCAACCCCTCAGGGCTGCTGCATGGGTCAGTCGGAGAAGGGTTCTCTCGACCCGAAATTCTTTGGCCCCCCTCTGCCTCTGGGCCGGCATCCACCTTGTCCTCCCCTGCCTCTGAAGGATGAAGGGTCCGGAGCGGGACTGCTGAGATTTCCGGAACCACATCTTCTTTTGCCCTCTCTGGTTCCCTTGAAAAGGACCTCTGAGGAGTAGAGAAGCGGATTCCGACGGCAGACAGCGTCTTCCCGTCTTTCTCGCTCTGGAGTAGCATGTCGCGGACGGTTTTGCCAAAAAGCGAAGAACCGTCAAAGGGAGCGTTAGCGAAGGATTCCGCAAAGTCGCAAAGATAGAGCCAGGCGTGGCGCTGCAGGGCGACCCCTGCTCCGCTGGCTCTAGCCACCCCCTCCGTGGCATGGGAGAGAAGTCGCATAGAAGTGTTTGATATTGACTTTAGAGTGGCCATGCGAGCCAAGAAAGTTTGTTTGTCCTCGGCCGCCATGGACTCTGGGGAGACCCAGCATACTTTATCAGATCCCGATGGAGCCTAATGACGTGTGCCAGATAATTCAGCACCCTTATTATAAAGGTGGCTGAAGCAAACATCCGCTTTCCAATGCGGTCCATCGTCTGAGACTCCTTATCAGGAGGATGGACTGAGGAACTTTCTTGTGCCAGTTCCTTCTTGGTGGCAGCCGCCACCACCATGGCATCTACCGGAGAACCTTTATTCCATGCAGGCTTGTCAGAAGGGGGACTAAGGATTTTGTCCGGTCTCTTGGGGATTGGCTCCACAGTGTCCGGCTCCTTCAAAGCCCTGGTACTAATCAAGTCTACCAAGAGGTCGGTCGGGGGAGACACCCAGGAGGTAGATGGGCCTGCGTCAAATGCCTCCAGAAACACAGATTCATTCGAGGAAGGCTTCTGGGCTGACTACCCCCCTCTTATGCACAGCATCTCCATAATGTCTCCAAAGGAGACGTCCTCCGGGGGTGACCTGGGGGAACCTTCCCCTTCCTCTAAGTCTGTGTCCTCTGTGAGGGACTCAGGGGAGTCAAAATGCCTGCTCTTGCACTTTCGTTTGTGAGGGACCTCCTCGGCGGGACTGTCCGAGGAGGGCTCACCAACGGGGTCCTTTTCCTCTACAGGAACTAACTGGGGTGCAGACGCAGGCTGTCCCCTGGGGCTGGACGATGGAAGACAAGCCCATATGCGAGGGAGTGAAGGGTGGATCCGTAGCACGGACCGGGGACTTCGAATTCCTCGACAGCACCCTCTCCACCACGTCGAATGCCGAAGGTGAACCACTCTCCCCTGGCTCAGACAGTAGTCCCCTCGGCTCCGTGAGGACCGGTGTTGGAGCCAATGCCATTGGACCCGAGAGGGAAGTGTGCTCCGACAACAACGGAGCCGAAGACACACTCACCCCTGCAGATCCGAAGCTCGGCTCTTGGCCCAGGGAGCTCGGATCCAAAAGATGACCCGATAAACTTGAGGGTAAAGCCGAAGTAGCAACTACTATCTGGAGCCGGAGAGTCGGCGCCGAAACCTGACAGTGGATCGGAGAAGGAGCAATTGGTGCAAAGAAAGGGGCCGAGCTCCCTCCCGGATGGGGGGGGGGGGGAAGGCAGGAGCACTCCCATCTGCATCTGGACCTGCAGGAATCGATGCATCATCCGGTCCATATCTGCGGACAAACTCCTGGTAGACCTCGAAGAAGTAGTCGAGGCAGGCCTGGAGGGCCACCTAGACGACCTCGAGGGTGACCTGGACCCCTCCTCCGGCTCCGGAGAGAAGCGTTGAGAACGGAGCCGAGAGGGGGGAAGACCTGGAAACCCTTGCAGGGGAACCAAACACTTTAGCCGGCGGAGCCGAAGGGGCTGATTCGGCCCGTCGCTTATGCCCATCTCTTTCCTTTTCTTTCTCTCTGTGCCCCCTGTCTTTCTTAGAAGTGGCCCCCTCTCCCTGGAACACAGCGGGAGGTTGAGTCCCAGCCAGGGGAGGGGAAGCTGAAGTCTGGACAGTCACAGCCGCGACTGGCGCCACTGAGGGAGAGGAGGAAGAAGAATCCGGGGGTAAGAGTCCTGCCAAGATTAACTTGTTCCTCCTGTCCCCCACAGCCTGGGGGTTGAAGGCCGCACAAATCTAGCAGCCCAATGTTAAGTAGGCTACCCCCAGGCAGAGAACGCACTGAGTGTGGCCATCCGCTGGGGACAGCTTATGACCACACTCAGCACATTTCGAAAAAATGGCCTTAGGGCTCTCGGCTATCACGCTCAAGCACACACCCTAACACACACAGTAAGGGGAAGGGAGAAACACTAATTTACCACTAAAAGTAAATAAAAAATGGTTTAACTAAACTATGGGTCTATAACACACACACACACTCAAATCTCTAGAATTTGAACAAGAAAACTCCTAAAATCCTCTCACCTAAAACGCCAAGAGCTCGTCCCTTATGCTTCAGAAGCCGTGGCAAACGAGATCTGAGGACTGGAGGGAGGTAGCAGGGCATTATGGATAAGGGGAAGGAGCTGAGAGCTCAGATCTTTAGCTTGAAAGCTGCCGGCTCAGATCCAGGTCGGATCAGATACCCACAAGCTGCTGATCAAATTAAGTTAACTACTTCAGATCTCTGAGCTTTCTTGCCACTATCATGTAAGATTGCAACATGCAATTATAACTCAAGTCATAGAAAAGGCAATAAGGTGGAAAATAAAAAAAAAAAAATTGGAAAGGACACCTCATCCTGAAGAAAGTGATGAGTAAAGGGGGATGGAGGAAGGCTATATGTACTGCAACAGGACCTATTCAAACATCTACAGTTATGGCAGTGTTACCTATGTAACTGTACTATGTTCTTCGTAAGATCAGTGTTGTGGCATTCCTCACAAATGAGACAATTCCCCAAACTTCTACAAGTATGGAAGCAGGAAGTTTTTTTTTTAAACACCTTTATTGAATGATCACTTGAGATGGGCAAGCTTACATGAATATAAAAGTAATTAAACGACAATAGGTTTAGATTTACAAACATTATATACGCTATGTATGACCTAAGCAACATTACGTAAATTATTCAGTTCCTGCCTTCTCAAACCTCATTCCTCCTCCACAACATTTTTCTGCATGTACTGTTCCTACAATTTCTATTTTTTCTGTGAAATTTACTCCTCCTATTGTAAAGATCCATCTTCCTGCTCTACTCACTACTTCAAGTATATTTGGTTTAGACTTCGATTTCCACTTTGTAGTAACTGCTTTTTGGCATCAGAATTAAACTTAACAAGGCCTGAGTCTATGCAATTCAAATCCTACATCCCAGCTTAAAAAAAAAATTCCTTACTTACACTCATTTTCTCATCCAGTATTCCTGACAGGGTACTGCAAGTCTGCCAACACATTACACTCCCAAAATATATGTTTCCTGTCACACTTGCTTTCCTATCATATCTCCAGCATTTGCCATATACCTGAGAAAAATTGTATGGAGTCTGCTTGGAGTATAAAAGTATCTATGCAAACACTTCTACGCAAAAAAACCTACATCTTCTAGACTTTGTTGCATATTTGGGAGCCAAACATATGTCTTCTTCTTGTTTCTTTGTGAAATGCATTGCTAATCTTCCCAATCTTTTCTGACCTCTTCTGATTCTATTCCTATAGTTATTGTACAATATTTTATATGCCCTACTAATTATCCCTTTAACAGCAGCTTCTGTTCCAGAGTTAATTAAAAACTCAACATGTACAGGTCTTTCATTTAGGATTCCACTATCTCTTTCTCTGTTTATATTACATTGCTAGAAGGCAATCGCTAGCCTACAACCCAAATATCTTCATGGCCTCTTCCCATTCTACTACTTTTCCTTGTCTATTTATTTGCTCACAATACCTTGATTCCTTTGACAGTTTTCTCCTGTAAATTCCAGCACCCTCTTGCCTATTTGTCTGTATCCCTAATTTCAGTCATCCTTATCAAAAGAATCTCCTTTCTCCAGTCCTGTGTTAGTTTAGTTCTTCAGGTAATCCTAAAAGTACAGATGTGTACCCTTACCATAAATGCAGATGTTAGAGTGTATTCATTGTTGCAGTCCTAACAAATGGGTTATCTGGCTCCCGGTAGCCCTCAGTCAGCCAGAATACCAAAGGCAAGTAAAAATGACGTTGGTTGCCATCGGTTGTAAAGGACGTCAGGGCGTTCAACACAAAAGGAGGCAGCCGACGTCACTTCCTCAGTCTTTCTTACCATAACAATCAGAAGCCCCCAGAAAAAAAGACTAAGCCAAATGCCAGTATGGCAAATAATATCCAATTCAGCCTGTACCTCAGGAAAAAAAAATAGGAGAGAATCAAAAATGGGGAAGGAGGGAGGGAAACCAGGACTGCATCAGTGAATACACTCAAACATCTACATTTATGGTAAGTGTACACAACTGTACTATGTTCATAGTGTTTCACTCTTGCAGTCCTAACAAATGGGTTGGTTACCAAAGCCCAGTGAAAAGGGAGGAGGAACTAAAAGAATCAAGGGTTGGAGATAATGCCCTGCAACACAGGACTGGCAAACCCTGCCCTGGCCCAGGAACACAGAGGCAAATTATAATGTTTTGTGAAAGTGTGAACAGAAGACCATGTGGCAGCCTCCAAAATATCATTAGTAGGGACACCCCTTAAAGAGGCTGCAGAAGTGGAATCTGCTCTAGTTGAGTGGGTCCTAACCCCTTAAGGAGGAACCTTGCCATGAAAGGAATAACAAAAGTTGATGCAATGTGCAATCCACTTGGAAAATGGTTTGCTTAGAAATAGCCCTGCCCTGAGCACCAGGGGCAAAACTGACCAATAACTGAGCTGATTTCCGAAGGTTTTTAGTCCTGTCCAGGTAAAACCTGAGCTGTCTGTGCACATCAAGAGAATGCAGGATCCTTTCACCTTTATTTCGAGGATTAGGAAAGAAGGTAGGAAGGTGTATGGACTGATTAAGAGTCAAGCTAGAAACCACCTTAGGCATAAAGGAGGGAATGGTTCTCAAGGAGACCCTGTCTGGATGGAAAATAATAAAAGGCTCAACAGCCATCAAAGCCTGCAGCTCCAAAACCCTCCTTGCCAAAGTTATAGCCAAGAGGAAGGCAGTCTTCCAAGAGAGAAACTTTAACTCTGCAGTGGCAGCTTTCTCAAAAGGAGGAAGAGTAAGTTTCTCTAGAACAAAATTAAGATCCCAGGCTGGAGTAGGTGCCCTTCAGGGAGGTTTTAAGTTGCAAGCACCTCTGAGAAACATTTTCATTAGGGGATGAAAGAAAATGGGTTGTTCCAAAGAACAAAGAGCAGAAATGGCTGAAGCATGGAGCTTGATAGAAGAAAAAGAAAGACCACCTTGAAGCAATTTAGCCAGGTATTCCCCGATCAGACGAAGAGTAGGCTGAGAAGAAGATTCCCCTATAGCCTGCATCCAAAGAGAGAATCTTTCCCATTTGCCAGCATAAGACTTCCTAGTGCTAGGCCTCCTGGCCTCCCTCAGCACATCAACCACCTGCTGGGAAAGGGAAGAAGATAAGGAAGGAGTCATACTACGAACCATGCTGCCAAATGAAGGGACTGAAGATGAGGATGCAGAATGATTCCCCCTTCCTGAACCAAAAGATCTGGCTTCAGAGGAAGATGCCAATGAGGAAATTGGGAGAGACTGCGAAGCAGTGGATACCAATGCTGTCTGGGCCAGTCCAGAGCTATGAGAATAGTCCTTGGTTATTCTTCCCTGATCTTCAACAACACTCTGGGTAGAAGAGGAAGAGGAGGGAAGGCGTAAATTGATAGCAACGTCCAAGGGAAGGACAGAGCATCCACTCTCCAGACTCTGCTGTGATGCTGTCTGGTGCAAAAGTGAGGCAGAAGATGATTGTCCGGGGAGGAAAAAATATCCACCTGAGGCATGCCCAAACATTGAACAATGCTGTAAAAAACTACTCTGTTCAGCTGCCACTCATGAGGATCCAGGGTTCACCTGCTCAACTGGTCTGCCAAAACACTGAGCCTTCCTGGAAGGAACTGAGCTAGTAGATGCAGGTCCAGGGATGCTGCCACGGACCAAAGATTCATGCTTTGTCTGCACAGGCGGTAATAGTGAGTCCCTCCCTGCTTGTTGATGTATCACATGACTGTGGTGTTGTCCGTTCTGACAAGTGAGGTCCCTGGAGAAAGAAGGTGCTTGAAGGCTAGTAAGGCCTGCTGAACTGCAATCAACTCCTTTAGATTTATGTGCAGGTGCATCTGCTGGGCGTTCCACCATACCAGTATGCATCTGCCATCCAGCTGTGCTCCCGAGGCGTAGTCCTTTGGGTCTGTAGTCAGAACTTGAGTGGCAGGAGGTGTCAAAAACGGCATGCCTTTGTTCTGTAGACAGGCTGTTGCCCACCATAGAAGCTCTGTCTGCAGAGATGGAAGCAGAGGGATCATCATATCAAGGTCGTGTGTGTGTTGACACCAAATGTTCTTGAGGTACCATTGCAATTTCCTCATATGCAGTCTTGCATATGGAATCATGAGAATACAAGATGCCATGAATCCCAGAGCTTGCAGGTATTTCCTTGCAAGGAAGCTGGGACAGGCTTGCCAAGTCCTTGAAGTAAACTGAAAGAGTTGTCTGCTTCTCCTGGGTGAGATGTATCATCTGGGCGACTGTGTTCAGACTCACTCCCAGGAATGTTATCTCCTTGGATGGTACCATTTTTGATTTTTCCTCGTTGAGAATGTAACCCAGGGAAGACCGAGGATATTTTACGAATTCCAGATCCTTTAGTAGCTGCTCCTGAGAACTTGCTTGAATCAGACAGTTGTCCAAGTATGGGAAAATCTGAATTTTCTTCTGCCTGCAAAAAGCAATGACAGGGTCCAGGCACTTTGTGAAGACTCTGGGAGCAGTAGATAAGCCAAAGGGCAGCGCAGAGAATTGATAATGTTGCTTGTCCACTCTGAAATGAAGATACTGCCTGTAACTTTGCCTGATAGGGATGTGCAGATAAGCCTCTGAGATCCAAGGTTACCAGCCAGGAATCCTTTTCTAGCATTGGTAGCAACTGATGCAGAGTGAGCATTTTGAACTTTGGAATCACTAGAAAAGAGTTCAGAATGGAAAGATCTAGGATAGGACGCCAGGTGCCTTCTTTTTTTGGAACTAGGAAAAGCCTGGAATAAAAGCCCTGGCCTACCTGCTGAGCAGGAACTGTTTGTATTGCTCCCAGATGAAACAAAGACATTTGTTTTTCTGCTTCTACCTTTTGGTATGAAGGAACATCTGGGAATCCCTTGGAAGCTGGAAAGGTGCAAAAAGAAAACTTGTGCCCCAGGGACACCGTTCTGAGCACCCATTTGTCGTTTGTGATAGAGGCCCAGACATCTGAAAAAAGGGCCAACCTTCCCCCTAAAGGACTCTCCAGGCAAGCAAGAACTGGCAGAAGTTGTAAAAGGTCATTGAGAGTGTTTTGATTGAGATGCAGGCTTGGAGCTTCCCACCTTAGAAGAGGAAGCCTGCCACCGCCTAGACTTTTGAGGGGTAGCTGTCTGCCCCCTAGAAGATTTGTAACCCCTAGTCCTGGAACGGTTCTGTCTGCTGGTATCAGGAAAGGTCCAACTCTTGGAAGGGTAATTCCTGCTAAAGCGAGGGGTTTGAACTTGCAGAAAATCTTTAACAGTTTGCATGGACTTGGCCTTATCCTCCATCTTCTTAAGCACCTCCTCAGCTTTGCTGCCAAAAAGACATTGTCTTTATGTAAAGGTACATCCAAAAGCTTAGCCATGACAGGTTCTGGAAGAGGCTGTTCTCCGAGCCAAGTGTGCCTTCTAATAACAGATCCAGTAGCCGTAGCCCTACTGGAGGCCTCAAGGATGTCAAAACCACAATGCAAGGAATACTTATTGACCAGAGTGGCTGAATTCAACAAATCCTGCATGTCTTTACTCTCTGCCAAAAGAGGTACACTTGCAAACTTAGACTTAATAGCCTCCAAGGTGTGCTGTTGGTACTTCAGCATATGAAAAAGGCAATTGGTAGCCCTAATAGTTAGGGTGGCAGAGGTATAAACTTTCTTGCCCCACCTATCAAGGTTCCTAGATTCCCTGTCCGAAGGAACAGGATTCCTGGTAACAGTAACCTTAACTCCTTTAGGGCCCTAAGAAATAACCTCTGGATCCGACAATGGGTTCCTGAAAAGAAACAGATGAGAATCAGGGACTCTGTAGTACCGGTCAGGTTTCCTGGGAGCAGAGGGGACTGAGTTTGGAGACCAGGAATTTTCCAGAAAAACATCAACAACTTCCAACACAGGGGGAATAGCCAGAGGTTTATGCTGAGGGAGATCCAGAAACTCCATAATCCATTTCTTAGATTGGGGATAATCCTGGCTTTCCCATTTAAAATGTTCCCTAAGGGTATTTAAAGTGTCACCAAAAGAGAAATCCTCTGGAGAAGAGGGCGAAGGGATGGACTCTTCTGCATCTGAATCCTCAAAGGGAGAAAAAGCCTGAGAAAATTCACCAGCAGAAATGCTGGAAGAATCCGATCCTGAACAGGACAAAACATCAGGAGAAACATCCCTAACTCCTTTTAAGAGGATGAGGCTGAGAACCCCTAATAAGAGTCAACAAATCATTAGCCATTTTAACCATTTGGGATTGAGGGGAACTAGAAGGAACTGGGGCCTGCCTTTTCACAGGCTTACAAATGGAAGGCTTACCTGCAAGCCTGAAGGACATGAGAGGCCTGGCAACCACCGAAGGAACAGCAGGAGTGGAAGAAAGAAGTTTGTTGTCGGAGTGTAAAGCTGAGGCCTCGGACCCCGGAGTCAGCTTAGCAGTACCGGCTCCAGCAGAAGAGGCAACCGGCGACAGGTCAGAAGACAAACTGGCGGCTGAAGGCCTAAGGGACTCTGACTCAATCAAGGCCTGCAGTTGTACATCTGCAGACTGCAGAGACTGCGAAAGCATCTCACTGCCTCGCACCCGACTGACGACCAACTTAACCTCATACGAGGGCTTCGTTTTCTGAGGCCTATCTCGGTCCTTGTCCTTATGCTTTTTCGGAATATCTAAGCATCTCACTGCCTCGCACCTGACTGACGACCAACTTAACCTCATACGAGGGCTTCGTTTTCTGAGGCCTATCTCGGTCCTTGTCCTTATGCTTTTTCGGAATATCTGAAGCCTGAAAACCGGCAGATGCCATAACACACTTAGGCCAAACTCCGAAATGCTTAGCCAAAATCTTAGCCCGACAACGGATAGTATGCGGATTAAAGGAGGCACAAAGATTACAATTGGGAACGTTGTGATCAAGGCCTAAACAGATAATGCAATAGGAATGAAAACCTCTATGGGGAATCTGCTTTCCACAGGTCAGGCAATTAACTTTTTCTGACATTCGTTAAGGCAAGAAAAGAGGATCCCCAATGGGGTACTTAGCTGTAGTAGACTTCAACTCTTTGTAGTTGGAAACCAACAAAGGTAAACTGCTGACTGGCACTCGTGCATGAAAAGCTTCTGCTTCAGGCTCCGCGGCAAGGAATACTGAGGAAGTGACATCGGCTGCCTCCTTTTGTATCGGACGCCCTGACGTCCTTTACAACAGACGGCAACCAATGTCATTTTTACTTACCTTTGGTATTCTGGCCAACTGAGGGCTACCAGGAGCAGGATAACCCATTTATTAGGACTGCAACAGTGAAACACGATGAACATCCTTCCCTGTTCTGTTGTATCTATTTATCCCACTTGACTCTTGCCCTCTTTCCCTCCCAAATAAAATCCTTCAACTCTATTACTGTCCACACCTTCTCCTTCTCTGGTTGATAAAAATATGTCTGACCTGAGTATAAAACTGAAGGGACTAAGAACATTTTACTACTTGTATCTTGCTATACATATCCATTGGCAAGAGCTTCCAGTTCCTCAGTTTATGAAATACTTTTTGTTTAGTCTTCACACATATTCATAGTTGCCGTAACCAAATCCCTTTTAATCCACACTCCTAAATACTTCATTTTATCATATCCCCATAAATATGGTTACTGGATCAGTTCATGTGTGGGTACATAATTTACAGCTATAGCCTTTGTTTTGTAATACATTTTTTACATGATTACATTCTCTGCTGGGGACAACAGCTTGCTTACCTACAAATTCTTTTTCTTCCTTTATTTCCCTCTACTAATTACCCGCGGTGGTGGTGCTGTGGTAGCGTTGTCGCCTCACAGTATGACGCTGTCCGGTTCGATTCTCAGCTAGAGCGTCTTCTGCATGGAGACATGCGTGAATGGGCGTATCTTCGTTGAAGGTTGTGAGTCAGGCCTGGCAAGCTGGTACGTAAAAATCAACTGCCAATCATTAGCGGACCGGAGTTCCGCTGTGGCGACCACTAACCAGGAAAAGCTGAAAGAGACAAACAATTTCCCTCTACTTATTAATAGAAGAATTTTGCTTAAAAAGGGAAGCCCTACGTGAATTTATTTTCTTTTCATCACCGGCATCATCCGGACTTCTTGCACTGAATAAAATTACATCCCCTATAATACTAGTGTTACCTGAACATTTATACTGAATAAAAATTATCGCAAGAGCTTCATCCTTGTCTTTCATAGTGCAGTTATTCTCACCATTATCCGGTCTGTCATTGCTGTTTCCCTGACTTTTATTTCTCCCACTTGGCTGTGCATAGTTCTCGTCAGTCGGGTCAGCCCCCCTTCTAGTTACCATAGCGATATACAACAATCAGACTGGTCCAACCCCCTACATAATATCTGGGACTACCTAAGCTTTTAAAAACCCTAGGCGCCATTTTTAATTTTTTCTTGCCGCCGTTTCATCCCCTGGTGTGCGTGCTCCTACACGTGTGTTATTTTTGCAGCAGTACCTCAACATCGCCATGTGTTTCTCTCTTCATTCCTGTTAAAGACTTAGTAAAACAGTACTGCTATAATGTTCAACTCGCTGAGAGTAACTTAATATGTGCGACTTATCCTGCCAATGTAATTTCATATTAAGTGCACAGGCACTCATCTCTGCTGTTAGAATTTGAATTAATGAGCTCAGGTTTTCAGTGAGTTAATTGATTATATTTTCTTGAGAGTAGTACTGTATAGTCTGTGCTAAAGCTCTGTTTTTCAATCAGTCAATACATGTATAGTCTGTTTTAAGCTCTAGACTATACCCCGAGCCATAGTGTGTACCAAGGCTCTGGATTTCACTCAGTTCTAATATTTTTGTAAAAATAGTTGTGCCTAAAATGTACTAAGCTGTTGGATGCCATACAGAGAATTGCTTTTAATATTATCCTACAGTACAGCAGTGTTCAGCAATGAACTAAGTTATCAGCTCTAGCCTGTTAATTGCTCACTGGCTGATCTTCCTAGTTACAGCCTGCATTAATAAAGTGCTTAAATCACTGTACTAAATGACAATAGATTGAATGCCTGTGTTAACTTATCATTTATGTGTCCATTTAATGTGACTCACCGACTCCTCTGCTCTATTCTGCTATTGACCCTCTTCCCCCTAATTTAGCTTTACTTTGCTACAAAGACCTGCCTGAAGGCCTGGCCTGCACCATCTCCCCCACTTCCCTGTGACCAAGACCACTACAGAAGTATACCAGACAAGTCTGTGTACATTAAATAAAAGAAACTAGACATTAACGAGCTCATGTAGAGGTCTCCGGGGATATTTCTGCCCACTATCCCCCATGAAAATAACTAAGGCTTTTTATTTCTCCCACCCATCAAATGCTTGTAATACATGATTACATCTAAACAAGCACTGTGCTAGGAACAACAGCTTGCTTACCTACAAACTCTTTCTTCCTTATTTTCCTCTATTATTTGACGAATTTCACCCAACAAAGGGAAGTCCTATGTGAATTTATTTTCTTTTTATCACCAGCGTCATCCAGACTTCTTGCACTGAATAAAATTACATCCCTTGTAATACTAGCATTGCCTGAACATTTATACTGAATAAAAACTATTGCAAACGCTTCACCCTTGTCTTTCATAGTGGAGTTATTCTCACCATTATTCAGTCTGCTATAGCTGTTTCCCCTCATTGTTTTATTCCTCCCACTCAGCTGTGCATAGTCCTGGTCAGTTGGATCAGCCCACTCTGTTTGCCCTCATTATGCTTGGACTTGCTCTGCTCCCCTACCCCCATTCCCACTCACCCCCACTTTAATTAATATACTCTACTCACAGCAACTACCCAGCCCACTATAATTCAATTATCCAATCATATCACCCCTACCTCCTCATAATATCCCTCCCATTTCCCTTTACCACCCCACTCACCAGACTGAGATAAGCAGATCAGCATAATTAGCTCTAAAACACTCCTAATTCCATACAAAATTATAGGTAAATTAAATTACCTTTATTCCTTCTCTAATCAATCTGATGCTATGTTTCAAAATTCTATCATACCATGGCTCTACATCTTACCCACTTTACTTCTCTACCTCTCATTCCTAACTTCCTACCATACTATCATTTCCAACCTCGGACTACCACTACACATTCTGTACGGCACAAGAACCCTCCTTCACCTTCCCAGCTATATTAAATATCGCCTATACCCAACTTCAAAAGCACAAAGTCTTTTATATATATATATATATATATATATTTATATACACACACACACACACACACACACACACACACACACACACACTAAACCAAAGTTCAAAACTTTGTCACTACCACTACCGTTCAAAACAACCCCCAATCTCTAACACACTTCTACTTGATGGGGACATCAACCCCAATCCAGGCCCCCCTCCCAAACAAATTCCTCCACCAACCTATCTGCCTCCAGCTAAAACTGTCTTCCTCACTCCCCAGTACCAAACACCTTGTTATATACTCAATTAATATACAATGCCTACCAAACAAAACCTCTGAACTACAATCCTGGATAACCTTTTACTCCCCACACATCCTAACCCTATCTGAAACTTGGTTAAAACCCCATATTTAAAACGGTGAAATCTTGCCACCCCACTACAACATCTACTGTCAAGACAATCACCAGAAAAGGTTGTGGAGTTCCAATCATGCACTCCAAGCACTTCAATTTATCCCTCCTACCCATAACCCACCCAAATTTCCACCCAGCTGAACTATCAAACTGCCACCTTAACCCCCAGAAAAAATGCCATAACTGCTATCTATATTCCACCAGGAAATAGCATTCCCACCCTCAAATCCATCCTCTCATGAATGTCACTCCATATTCCCTATGAAATCATCCTGTTAGAAGACGTAAATATTGACTGGCAAAAAATATCTACTACCAGTCTTTTGCTCAACATTAACCTTCATGGCTTTTATGAACCATTTACTACATCTACTCGCTTCAACAAAAATAATAGCTCCATCTTGGATTGGATTCTAACATCTGATCTTAACCTCCATCAAAACCCTACTATCCTACCTGCCTGCCTCCTTAAGTGACCACCTTCCTATCAGAAAACATAGACACTCAATTCAGGTACCCAAGTTCCATCTCTACAGAGAATGTTGCAACCTCTCTTCTTTTAATAAATTCAACAAGCAGCTCAATTCTATAAATTGGTCCATTCTGAAATGCAACTCCCTAAATGCAGTCCTATATTTCAATTGTACTTTCCTTGCCATCTTTGGCTCTCAGGCACGTTTTAGAAAAGTTAGAATCAAAACAACCCACACTCCATGGCTCTCAAAAGACACCCTCACTCTTGTTTTTTCCATGAGAGAGACAGAGAGAGAGCGAGTGAGCACCTGGAAACAATGGATTAAAACAAAATCTACTTCCCTTCACCAAAAATATAAAGAATTTTGGAACCTTACAAAAAAGCACCTTAACAAAGATAAGAAAAAATTCTATTATAATGCCCAATTCACCCATAACTCTAACCCTCAAAAAATTCTGGCACTGTTAAAATCCTACACCCAGGTAACCCTACCACCCCCAACCCTTACCCGGACAAAACTTCCCTTGAAACCGCCACTCTTCTTAACTCTTATTTCATAAAATCTATTCACAAACTAACCCTAAATGATCCAAATCATAATCTCACCCATACAGCGCCCAGTACTATCAGTAACACTTCTTTCACACTAAACCCCATCCCGACTTCTTACATAAAACCTCTTCTGCTTAAAATAAAACCATGCTCCTCCTCCACGGACAACCTTCCTCCCCTCTTTCTTAAATTTGCTCACTCAATAGCCTACCCTATCTCCAGTTTGATTAATAGATCTATACTGGAATCCACCATCCCTGACGTATGGAAATCTTTCTACACCACTCCACTACACAAAGGAGGCAACAGCAGTGAACCAGCCAAATACAGACCTATTCCCATCCTTTCACCACTATCTAAACTCCTTTAAAAATGCATACACAAACCGCTACTTAGATATGTGATAGATGAAAACCTCCTAGCCCCTACTCAACATGGATTCAAACTCCATCACAGTACATCCACTACCCTTCCGTCCTTTACTCAGACTGTCACTGAAACCAGAGACAAAAATCTACTTGTTTCTTTCGTCTTTCTTGACCTTTCAAAAGCTTTTGATACTGTCTCATTCTAAACTTCTTGCTAAACTATCCGATTTTAACCTATCCCCCTCTATTAAATGGTTCTTTAGCTATCTCACTAATAAACGTCTTCTCTTGATAACACCATTATTCAAACTGAACCACTTACAAAGCTCCTCGGCATTATAACTGATGACCAACTGAAATTTTGATATCCATATAGAGCATTGTATCAAAAAGACAAAACAGAAACTTGGCTTACTCTACAGACAAAAATACCTACCCTGGACTCAAAACAAACTCTAGTCAAGCTTTCCTTCTTCCTTGTCTACTATATGCCTCCATCTTTACTCATCTACAATCCACCCTTCTAGCTAAACTCCATCAGACTTATTACAGTGTTGCATGATTTACAAATCACATCATTGGCTTGCCTTAAAACAACTTCATTGGCTAGACTTCCCCCAACACCTGCTTCTGCCCCAGCTGCAACTCACACACACACTACTTTCTAAACCGGTAGCCTGTCCCTCTCTCCCTCTCCTCCCTAGTATCCCTTTACAGCCCCTCCCACACACACTGCAGCTCAGACCAGCACCTGCTTGACACCTACAAACCCAACAAAAATACTGGCAAACTTCTTTAAAAATACAGCGTGTCCCAGGCTTGGAACAAGCTCCCCCCTAACATCCGAGCCCTTACTAGCACAAATCTCTCTAAATCCTAACTCAAAAATTTCTTCCTAAATACAAGCACCTGCCTACGCCAAGATCATACCTAATCATCCCCCACTCCCACCACTTTTACCTCTGCTAGTTGTCATACTGCTACCTAAGCTGTCTTCAATGACTCCTTTCTGAAACTTATGACTCTCAAACCAATTCTTACTATAATTTCTTGCTCTCTGAATGACAGCAGCAATGTAGCACATTTGTCTCTCACCTACATACATCATCTTACATAATTCCAAGCTAATTGTAATGTGCAACTTCAATTGTGTATACTCATTTGTTGTTCTGCTTATAATTACTACAGAATGTCTTTATAAGCCTATAATTTTTACTTTATATTCTACTATGTCCAAAATTTGTATTTCCTGTAATGTATACTATTCTTTTGTAAAGTTTCACAAATTGTACTGTATTGTATGTTGGAGTTTTTCTCCTCGGATCTCCACTGAAAATAGGGCACTGGCTCAGTTGGACTAACCTGGTTAACAAAAGACAAATTTTAACTTCATTAACTTTATATACTCCTCAAAAACGGAACTGTTTCAGAATATTCCACAACACTGAAATGTCCCTTTCTGGTTGCATCAGACACAAAATATCTGCAAATAATGCCAACTTTTTTTGAACACTGTACCAATTATATGCTTGAATTTCAGAGTCCCTTATTTTCTTTGCCAGTGGTACTAAATATAACAAATAAAGGGGATAGAGGACACCTCCGCCTGGTTCCTTTATTCAGACAACTTATCAAGGAGGAACCCTACCAATCTGATTTTTGTCACTGATCCCTCATGTATCCTAATTCAACCTTATTACTCTGTCAGGAAATGCAAATGGTTCCATTGCCCTACTCATAAAATCTCAGCTTACTCTGTCAAATGCTTTCTCTATCAAGACCTACCAATAACAGTTGTATTTTCTTACATTCTAACAGTTGTATTTTCTTACATTCTGCTTCCTTCTGGATCATCATTGTACTGTTAATGTTGTCAAATGTTTGCCTCCCCTCCACAAAATCACACTGGCCCAAATCCATCAATCTGGGCATCACCTTCGTCATTCTTTCAGCCATTATAGGCATATACTTTACAATCATGGTTTAAAACTGAAATTGGTCTATATGAAGCTGGATCAGATGGGTCTTTACCGTCTTCAGTTATTACAGCCACCACAGCTTACTTCCAGAATGTTGTTGCCTCCCCACCTTTTAAAATAACTGTTAAACAAACCTTACAGATTATCACTTTTCCCTCATAATTTTCACACTTCCATAGGAATACCCGCTGTTCCAGGAGACTTTCCTGTAAATTGGTTATAAATCATTTGTATCATCTCCCCTATTGTCACCATTAGTTGTTGAGTCTCATCATTTTAGTCTTCCATAAATATTTCCATTTGTGTTTGTTCTCCATTTCCCCACTTCTCTGCTGGAAGAAGGGAGTTTAACCAGAATCAAGGATGGTCTTCAGAACAGCTTTGGCAAATCCAGTTCTGGCCCTGAGAAAACATCCAATTTAAAACATTGCAAAATGTGTGAACAGAAGACCAAGTAAGTTGCTTCTAAGGGAGGCTGTGTCTACAACTTTCACAAATGCCCCTCAGGTAGCAACTGCCTTAACAGAGCGAGTCTTTACATTTTTGGAAGATCCTTGTCATGACTAGAACAGAAATGAACAGAAAGTCGCCAGTCTAGAGTTTCTTTATAAACCATCTCGCCCCTTTTCTTCTCATCAGATAAAATCTGAATTGTCTGTGTATGTTAAGGCAGTGAAAAATTCCTTTTCTTTTATTTTGTGGATCACAATAAAAGACAGGGAGTCGAACACTTTAGTTAAGGGTAAATTCGGAACATTTGGCATAAAAGAAGGGTTTTTCTCAGAATCACACTGTTCTTGTGAAATACCAGAAAAGGCTGAATACACATTGGGCCAGCAATTCAGAAACCCTTCTAGCAAAAGTTAAGGCTACCAACAAAAACAGTCTTCTAGGTTAAGAATTTAAAAGAAGAAACTTGTAGACAGTAAATGTTGGAGGTGTGACGGGGAAGAAAGAGATAGCTGTGAATATATGTTTGGGAGTCTAATGAGTTGGCAGTATTTTAAAAATTCCATACAAAGTACCTATCAGAAATATCGACTGAGCAAGTGGCTGTAACTAATGAAACTATTCTCTTGAGCTGGGATACAGGATCTGAACTGCCTAGACATAAGTAAGGCGTTAAGTTAAATTCTGTTTGCTGCCAAAAAAAGCAATTACTAGGAAATGGAAATCAAAATCTAAACGAAGTATACTAAAGTATTGGATATTCTAAAAAAAAGAACTGTAAGAGGGATCTTTAGAAAATGGACGAAACAAATTACAAAAAATAAATGGAAATTGTGGGAAAAATACATGTAAGATAATGTTCAGGAGGAGGAGGAATGAGGTTTAAGGGAAGGCAGGAATTCAGCAATGTACGCACCGCTGAGCTGATAGTTACAAAGACAAAAAAAGACAAGTGATGCATAGTATATAAATGGAAAACATGTTACGATGGTTTGTTGTCTTTTCTGTTAATGTAGGTCTGCCTACGTCTTAAGCGATAATTTAATAAAAAGTGTTAAAAAAAATTAAAATAAAAACACAAGGGGAACAATCCTCCCACTTTGACTGAAAAATATAGACAGTTGCATAACCTGTTTTTAATACTACTTTATAAATTGTGCCTTTCAAAACATTTCATCAACCTTTTGGGGCTGAAAACTATGAAAGTATCCTTAAAAGTGTAATAAGGTGGATGGAGTGACTCCTTTGATCAAAAAGCCTCATCATCTTTATATCAATTTCTCCAGAAAACAGAGCTTGCCCATTGGCCAACTAAACACTTCTACATAAAAGTGTAGGTTTACATAAAAGAAACATCTTCTGGTGAACATGCTGAAGAGGAAGAACAGGAAGAGGAGGTGATGACTACGATGTAATGCCTCCTTAAAAAAATAACCCCTCATTCCATGTTATTTTAGTCAGTATTCCTATCCTCCAGTCCACACTCTCAGAATGGTATAGTAATCATACAGAAAACTGTGAGGCTGCGTTTGTTTCTTTCTGACCTAAACTATATTTAGGGGGTTGCTTCTGTGACCTGACTGAAGTCTATTTTTAACTTAACTACTTTAAAATAAATATAAAATAAACAGGTCATAAGGTCTTAAAAAGGTAACCATTTGAAATGTCGGGACCCACTAGAGAGAGAGTCCTGAAGTATGAACACTGAATGGTCGAAAGAACAGACTTGCATATACCAAGTCCAAGATGTAATTTCTTGAAATATTCCCTTTTCTCCAAGGTATGGCAATCTTGGAGCTGGTATATGTACATTTGTGGAATGCTTTGGGGGGGTGGCACTTGTCCCCGCGTGTGTGAGCAGAGGGTGCTTACCCCCCTTAAAAAAATTAAAAGAGCAATTTTTGAGATTCGTTCTTCTCCAGGTTTGTAGTCCCCACCCCAAACTTTTTGGCATTGAGCATTTCAAGTTCTGACATTTCAATAGGGAGTCCTTAAAAAGCTTTATTCCATCATGTAGTACAAGAACTCTAGCACCTCAGCTGACATGTTCAGCACTTTTAGTATTCCACATTTAAACTCCATTATAGACGACCGCAAATTCCTTCAGGGCTAGAAGTCCTTTTCATTTGCCTATTAAAATGCAAAACCATTACTCAATACTGGAAGAACAAGCTAAGGGAATAGAAGCCTGGTCACAGGACATGGAAATGACACAGAATAAAGATTGGAGGAAAAATGGAAGCTGTCAGGCACAACTCATCCACTTACATTTGAGTGGAAAAAGTCTACATGAAAGGATCTCACTGTCACTGCAGTGCTAAGCAGAAAAGCTCCACTTATACAAACACACAGTTTGACATAAGTGTGCACCAAGATCAAATGAAAAAATGTATTTACTGTAGCAGTACAGTGTATGTTGGGCTTTACTGAGTGGTCTGGTTGCAGTTTTGGAATGAACCTCTTCAGGGCTTTTGCACAGCTTTGCTGGCTGTTGCATCCAGCTGCTAAAGGTTCTGTCCAGGGTGTCTACTAAGAAAATACTGTATTTAGTGTACTGAACCTAGCAGCAGCTGGGTTAATACTACTACTCATGAAGATGTTTGGGATTAATGCTGTTCTTTTGCTTCTGGTTTGAGAAGGAACTAAGGACCATTGATTCCTAGATGCATGCATCTGTTCAAACCATCACCATTTCTACACACAAAACCCCCCATTAATAAACTCTAAACCTCAAAGGTGCTAGTCCTCCTCCAGCCCATTTGTAAGTACCTGAAACCATGGATGGTCACTTTCCAACAGTCTCTCTAGCCAGCTTGGTTAAAATAGGTATCCTGAGACAATGTACTAATTATCTCATGTTTACAGAGAGCCACTTACTACTTAAATTGACAGGGATATATGCAGTTATTTAATTTTACTGAATGCAAGACTGGCACATGAAGACATAACACAAGCTGTACCACACATCACACTACACCTACTGCACACAGATTGGAGCAGACAGACAGACCTACACATGCTGCAACTTTTAAAAGAAACTCACCTAAACTACAAAGGCCTCTTAAAAGTAACCCAAGAAACAGGCACACTTGGCAATCTCAAACACACAGGCAGCACACCCATGTGAAAATGTACACAAGAGTCACAGTTTCACAACTTATAAGGCAAACCTCAGCAGAATTCAATACCCAAGTCACAGGTGACTCCACTGAGACACACTGACGCATCACTCATCAGGCTGTGCAGGGACAGGGACGTGGTCAGCAGCCTATCTAATGCCAGGATTCACTATATCATGCAAGCACTCAAGTTTTTGCACCTCAAGTACACATGACACAGTCACAGTATATGTGGATGTAAATGACTTGAGATGTACCTTCCCGAAATATATTAAGAGACATGATGGAGCTCTCAGAATGTGTTCAGAGGCAGGTGAGAACCTAGCCTTGAGCAGCATTTTACCATCACCACTAATGATGCTGCAATATAAACAAAAGATGGACTTCGACAATTGTCTTAGCTTCTGATATCATTCAAAGGGGGTTCCAATATATAGCAATCTGGCAGGATATGGTAGATGGTCCTAGCTGTTTTGCCAGCAATAACTTGCTACTCTCCCCAAGGCTTTGTTATACTGTCTAAAACATTGTCTGTCCCCCACAGTGCCTTTTTAGACAAAGTCAGTTCCAAAAAGCTTCTACAATAATAAAACCAGATCTGGATAACAAAGGTATTGCTGCTCAACACTATGAAAATTGACAAAAAACACCACTCCCTACAAGCACTCTACCATAAAAATACTAATAAATATGCATTGCCACACAGACCTGGCTCAAGGTCATTGAGAACATCCCAACAGTGCATGGTATCAATGACTACAAGTTCAGGTCCACTAACTATAAGAAAGCTCTAAAGGTTGCTCTCCCCCAGATCTGTAAAAAAAAAATACTTCACCTCCAGACTAGTTAGACAAGATAATCTGAAACTCTTCCTTGTCCAACTTAACATTAACAGGATGCCTTATCACATCATGGCTAACTGTAGGACTTCCTCTATGCCCTCCTCAGCTCATAACTCCTACCTAACTAGTATGGAGTCCCTAAGCATTAAGATAAACACCATTCTCCTACTGGACTTCAACTCCACTAACTGAGACATATACACCTTGTAGCATGTATCCCTAGAGATTTCTGGACTTCATCAATACAAACTCTCTGGATCAGTTATTATTCCATATACCTACCAGGGGCAATAAAATCCTGGACTTGGTCCTCACCAACACGAGAGAGCTTTGCTCCCTTTCAAATGCAACTCCCTCCCTGGTCAAACAAGAAACAAAGTCACATTCATCTTACGAATGAATCCAGACATCCTCCAAAACTTGGTTTTCTGAGATTATGCCAAGTCTAATCTACTGAAATTGAGTGATGACCTAGCTAAAGTTAACATCTCCTTTCTATGTGACACCACTGGTTAGTGGAACCCTTTACTGCTACATTCTATGCTCATGTGAATAGCTGGATAGATGCATCTGTCCCCCTCCAGAGTAAATACAATACCAAATTCAGATATAAACCCCTGTGGTGGAACCCAAGTATAAGCAGGTTCTATACAATAGAGAAAGTAATTGCAAATAAAAATCAATGCAATTCAAGATGTTTAAAAGCTCTTGCTAAATTTAACAGGGACCTCCAGACCCTGATAAAACCAACCAAATCCCAGGCAAACAATCACCATGCAACCTTCTTCATCTAGGTTAGAAGCCTCAGAAACAATGCCCTGCACAGCACAAACCTAATAGTAAATGGCATCACATACTGAGACACAGAGGACATAGCCAATCTACTAGAAGATAAATTTAGCTACAACTTCACCCCCCCCTTCTCCATTCCCAGATCTCCTAACCACACCTACATCCCTTGCCTAAATCTCCTATCATCAAATTCTCAAGGCACTATTAGGAATCAAGGGAAGAGGAAAAAGGCATATAGTAGACCGGAAAGGGCCAAGCATGAACCAGAGCATCCCTGGAGGACTGTACCTGAGGAGGGATCAAGGCAAAATACTTGCTGCATTTGCTGTTGAGGAGGATGCAAAGAGGTTGCAGCAAGGAGAACCCCACTTCTGGAAGACTGCCTCTGCCATAATAGGTTCAGGGACCACTCTTGAGGCATCAGCAGAACTCTGCTGAGTCTGTCGGCTAGGATGTTGGATTCCCCCAAAATGTGTATTGCCACTAGAAAAAAGGATGGAAGAAATCGCTCATTGCTAAACCCTCATCACTTCTCGACAAAGTGAATAAAGACTTGGTCCCTCCCTGTTTGTTGAGGTACCAAATCACTGACGTGTTTTCTGTGTGGATTGATAAAGCCCTCTGAGGGAGAAAGCTGTTCTTGAAATGCTAGAAAAACCTCTCTCATCTCGAGGACACTGATATGCAAAAGTTGGTCTCTTGTGGCATCCATGTGCCTTGGATCATCTGGCCCAAACAATGCCCCCCCCACACACAAACTGGGAGGTGTCCATGGTCAATGTGGGGTAAGGGAGGGAAGAACAAAAGGTTGCCCTAGAGTCAACTCTGGTGACTGAATCCACCAAAGGAGAGAATCTCTGCACACACAGTTTTATGGGAAGATTCAAGGAATTTTTGAGAACACACCACTGCACTGCTAGGGTCCACTGCAAAATGCACATATGAAAACGAGCCACTGGGAGAAGGATTATAGTTGCTGCCATGCAGCTCAAAGCCTGGAGAACCAGAGAAGCCAGGGGTATCGCAGCAGTTAAGATCTGGATGACATGACCTCAGATTTAGTACGCTGTCCTGTGTAAGATAAACTTCAGCCTCCTTCGTGTCTAGACATGCCCCTATAAAGTCTACAGTCTGAACCAGATCTAGGCGAGACTTTTGCCAATTTACAGTTATGCCCAGGTTGGAAGCTAGGTTGAGGAAATAATCCCAGGCCTGAAGGAGAAGTCTGGTTGGGGCAGTTAGGAGCTAGTCATCCAGATATGGAAAGATCGGATACCCTTGCAGTCGGACATGAGCTGCTACTATGGCTAGATATTTGGTAAACACCCCGGGGGCTGTGGTGAGCCCAAATGGAAGCACCCGAACAGGTAATAAGTGGCTCCCAGCCTGAAACGTAGAAAAGACCCGGAGCATCTGTCCTTCTTGACATGGTAGTACACATCCTTGAGGTCTATAGAGCACATTCAAATGCACATCTTCAAGAGATGTAAGAGGGATTGAATCATGACTATCCTGAACTTGGTGCGTTTCACTGACTTTTTCAGGTATGTAAGATCCAATATTTGGCCATAGGTCCCCTGCCTTTTTGGGTACTAAAATGAATCTGGAGTAAATGCCTGATCCAACCACATGGGGGGACATCTTGGACGACTCACTTTTGTAGCAACTTTCTCATTTCCTGGGCAACGTCCTCCCTCTGATTGGGTGGAATATCGGTGAGGTGAAATTTGTGCTTGGGAATGTCGGAAAAGGGAATGGAGTATTCTCTGGATATGATCCTTGCCACCCATCTATCATGTGTGATGGCCTCCCAGGCTTCTGGGTGCAAGGAAAATTGTCCCCCGACTGCTTCTAGAGGAGAGCAGTTGGGCAACGCTTCAGGACTGCTGGAAAGGCTGGTCTGGGGCAAGATCACCCAATCCTTGTTTTTGCGGACCCCCTTGGCTTCGTGGGTGGTGTCTACCATTCTGACTATATCCCCATCTGTCTTTGGGGGAAAAGTCTCCACAAGTGTCCTGAAAAGGGCCCTGTGACTTCCAAAACCACGTTTTCTTACGGTCACACTGGTTCCTAGAAAAGGTCCGATGTGGAACACAAAAACAGATCCCGACAGCAGATAGTGTCTTATCGGCATTCTCACCCTGGGTCAAGGTGTCACTTATTGTAGGCCCAAACAAGGTGGAGCTATCAAAGGGGGCATTAATAAAGGACTGTTTGAAAGGTTCTGTAAAATTTCACAGCCTCATCCAGGCATGATGCCTAATGGCAATGTCTGAACTGGCCGCCCGTGAGGTACCCTCCGCAGTGTGAGAGAAGCCTCATAGATGCATTAGCCAGGGAATGTAGGGTGGTCAACCTAGAGTAAACAGACTCACGCTCCTTGGAAGGTACAGACCCTGGGAGTGCGCTAGAAAGTTTCCTTTTGTAGCCAAGTAAAGTGAGAGAGGTAGTTCAGTGCCCAAAGAGCAAAGGTGGATGAGGCCTAGACCCTCTAACCAAATCTGTCCAGGGCCCGGGATTCTCTATTCTGGGGGTGGACAGAGGAGCTTTCCTGAGTGAGTTCCTTCTTGGTGGTGGCCATCACAACCAAGGCATCTATCAGAATTCCTTTTGTCCAAACCTGTTTGTCAGCTGGGGTGAGTAAAAATTTTATCAGCACGCTTGGGAATGGGTTCTACTGTATCCGGTTCCTTCCAAGCCCTTGATGAAACCAGATGGATCAGCTAGTCGGCCGGGGTAGGGGAGGTCACCCAGGTGGTAGATGGGTCAGCCTAGAAAGCCTCCCACAGGGGAGGTTCGGTTGCAGTAAGTGGCGAGGGTCTCTTAAGAACAGGGAAAACCCTCTCCATCATCTCGAATGTGGAAGGACTCATAACTACCTGAGGCTGTCTCACCAGGGCCAAAAACACTGGGGCAAACATCTCCCTGAACGAATGGGCCTCCCTGTATGAGACCTTTGGAGTCTAAATCAACCACCCCAGAACCAACCTTGACTCTATGGCTCTGAGACACTCTCAGAACCAAAGCCACTGGAGCTGAGCAAGTCAGGGAGAATGTCAGAGGCAAAGAAGAAATCTCTATTGGCTCTGACACCTCAGCACCTGGACCCAATGGAACAGAGAACTCCAAAACAGAGAGGCAAATAGGAAAAGAGGCTACAGTCTGGAACAGGGAAAACCTCACGGATCTGGAAGTGGATGGGGAGGACAAAGCCCCATCTGGATCTGTGTCTCACAGAACTGTTTCATGAGCTTATCCATATCCCTAGAGGACAGGCTTCAGGAAGACCCTAGATGAAGCCAAGGCGGGAGGTCGGGGAGATCTCAGCAGGGAACAGGTCAGAGACCTTCCAGAAGGCACAGACAGAGAAGACCCTGGTGATGACACAGCTAGAGCAGACGCCAAGGAAATTCCACTTGGCACCATAGCCACGGAGGAGGAATGGGGTGGAGGAGGTAAGAGAGCTCTGAGACAAGCGGGTTGATTCTGAAGACTTTTGTTTCTTCCATAGTTCCGAGGATGACCGCATGGGAGATGGCCTCCTGGACATCTCTGGGCTTCATAGCTGGGGGTTGAGCCCCTGATGTGGAAGGAGCCCCCGCCCCCAAGGTGGCAGAAGGAGGAAGCAAGCAATTTAAAATGAGCTTACTTCTCCTATCCGCCAGAGCCCAAGGGTGAAAGGTCCTGCATATGTCACAAGGCACTTCCAAGTGGACAGGTCCCACACAGTAGATGCACTCCCCGTGGAGGTCAGATAAAGGAATCTTCCGCCCACAGAAGTGCACATTTTGAAACCCACAGGCTTCTGATCAGGCATAGGTTGTGGAAAAAAGGAAGAAAAGGGCATTAAAAAGAAAGAATAAACTTTTAACTACTAAAGCCTAGCAGATATAAATCTTTGTTTTTTGGTCTAGTGGATAGAAACCAGTCAGCCAGAAGGCAAAGGAGAAGACAGAAAAGGGTAGAAAGATTGAAAAATCAGAAAAAACTAACACTCGCTTAGGAGATGTTTAAGCGGAACTCACTGCGAACACCAAACACGGCAAACGAGATAGGATGTAAAGTGGGGGGGAACGGGGCATTGTGGGTAGGTAGGAGGATCTCAAGACTGGATTCTCAAGCTGTGAGAAGGTGGCCGGTTGGTTTCAATGGCCGGAACAGAGTCCCTCAGGTTACTGGAATGAGTTGCACAACATCAGATCAATGTTTATATATTTTATTTCTGTAGAAATTTGCATGCGCCAAGGTTATTGCCCAACAGCATCTTGACATTCATGTTCTCGACATTTTGGTCTTTCAAAAATAGTAATTCCACATACTTATGCATACATCTAGGAAAGAGATATCTATAGATAGCTACATTCACTAAGCATATATCTCAATATGCGAGATACATTCATAGCACTGAATTCTTCAAATATCAAAGCACACAAGGTCAACCACAAAGTCAAAACACATAACATTGCCACTATGTGCTGCTGTTTTTTTTTTTTTTTTTTTTTTTAGCAGCAGTAAATAGCGAGTAATACGTGCAAGTTCAACAGCATAGCAGAATGTTTTCACCCCTTTCCCCACTGTACTGTGATCTTGGAGTTGTTATACATCATTAGCAGGAGGTGTGGGGGCTTGTACCTCTGCAAAGATACTGACTGAAGTACAATCAATATTTTATGCTTTAACCTTCTGGGGTTTATCTTTAATGCTTTGATATTTGAAGCATCCAATGTTATGAATGCATTCCTAATACACATATACAAAATATATAAATATATTTTATGGTTTTTATTCCAAAAGAAATCTCTCTGTATTGTAATCCTCTGCAAACAACATGTACAGGTTCAGCACTTCTGGCACCTCCACCTCTTCAGTCAAGGCACTTTATTCATATATGACACTATTCACAGCACTATTTCTTCTGCTCTTTATCTTACACACTACCTGCCTGCACACTTCTCTAATATCCTTCTTGTAAATGTCTAGTGTGACTCTTCCACTTCGATCGACTGGTCATGAATATTTCTATCTCTGGATTCTATTATTTTTCTGACTTTATACAATTACTGTTGATTTTAATGTGAACTGTTATTGGTTATATTGTTTTTGTATTTATCCATGCTGAACATGAAAATGAACCAGATCATCAGTATTCTAACTCAATTAGCAAACTGAAAATAAAGAAAGAGGGTAGTGCACTGAAATGTTTACTTCAGGGAAATAGAATTCGTATTAAGAAACAAAATCACATCAGTATGTTAAACACAACATTTTGGGTTAGAACAAACAAAAATCTACTATTTACACTGTGGCAAAAATGCTAGACTTGTGTAGCGAATCAAGATAATTTTGGTTAGTCCGCAGGATCTGCCCAATGGCTCCCCTGACCTACACCCAAATGATATGTTCATTCCTCCACTGGGTAAGAACCTCCCATTTCATTTGTTCCCTGGTAGAAACAAGAGTTAGGTGTTAAAAAGTGGGTCAGTATGGCAGTCCTGAAGACAGTCTTAACCCCTCCCCCTTGGCAGCCTGCATGCTCCACAACCGCTGGTCTTTAGAGGAACACATGGCAGCAACCACCCATGCACAACCTCCCAGCTAAGCAGTTTGCTGCTATGAAATATGGGTCCTATAGAGCCCTTGTTGCAGGTGATGCACCCTCACTCGAGCAGGTGTTGCCAATGCAATGTGCCAAGCTGTCTTGTTCTCCTCCAGGATGGGTGAGCTGGCAATGGTTGCTCACTCACATCCCCCTCCCCCCACTGTCTCCCTCAAACACACAAGCTGTTAGTCAAACACAAGTCATTTGGGACTCGGTCAGAGTTTTATCCCTGTGTCCAATACATAGGATTATGAATGGATGGCTAATCACAACTGGCTTATTATGTGTTTGAGACATGGATGCTTTATTTAAATCCATCCCTATAATCTCTAACACTTATTTGTGCAAACTACTACATCTTTCACCCAAATTTTGTTTTATGCAATTAATTATGTCATCTACATATGTTAACAGAACTGGAATTCTTAACCCTTCAGGCGTTGTATGCCTCCTCCATGTTGTAATTTATTTCACATACTACCACATTCATAACTAATGCAAAAAGAGTATACAACTCATTGGGTATCCTTGTCTTTCACCACTCTTCATATGTACCTCTTGGCTTAACCAGCCATTTACAAGCATTTTTACTTTATTACTATAAGGTGACATACATGATTTCCTACTTATATTCTTTCATTATTACCCATGACATTTTAAGTCCATTTTTGTCAAATACATTAAGCATTATGATAGGAGACCTTGATACCTGTTCACAATATCAACCACAATTTGTCTATCATTAATAATTCCTGACAACCCTTATCCTTTATATCATATATACTATCTTCCATAACAATTTAGCTTCATATCTCTTTTGTACTGTTTTCATAGGAATCTTGTCATTTTTTCTTCATCTTTTAACTATTATTCAATACTACCACTCTAGTTTACTATCTTCCTTCCTTCTTTCATATGAAATTAAGTATTCCACTACACAATTCTTTATACATAAACACTTCATTTAACCATTCATTCAAAATCTTTAAAAAAAAAAAGTATTTTTTCCAGTCACTTAAATTTGTATATATTTTATACCCTATTCCATCTGGTCCTACAGATGAATCTATAGTTACTTATCCTAATACTTTATCTAGCTCACTTAAAGAAATCTCATTTCCCAACTCTTCATTGTCTTTTTTTTTTTTTTTTTTTAACTTTTTTGCTTTCCGTGCTTTACTACCTTTTTTTTTAAAAAAAAAAACATCTCTGCTACATACTTTACTACACTATTCACAATCTTTTAAAGTCTTCTACTTTTCCTTTTACTTCTCTCATTACACTACCACCTTCCTTTTCCTAATCTTAAGTAACTCAATACTACTACTATTTTTCCTTGTATAAAATTTTGTTGTTTATATAACAATTAATGTATTTCTTTAATTCTTTCATGCAATTCTTTTGTCAAAGTACTTTTTATCATTACGCTCTAGATCTTCCAATGCTCAGTTATGTTTTTTTAGATTTCTATCTCAACTTTTCTCACATCATATTGTCACTGTAAAAAAACTTATATTTTTTCCTTACTCGTTCACCATTCAGACCAATTTTTATAAAATGTCATAAAAATAACTATGATCCTTCCATAACTGTTTTAGTAATCTTTTCTTCTTCATTCCAAGCTCTCTCATTCATCCTTTTTTATTCCTTTGCCTATTTTGTATATTCATTTTCCTTCATTACTAGCCATATTTCAAAATCAGAAAATCCTGTTTCAATTACCTCCCCCTTCTCTTGTAACTAAACCTTCTGAAACTATAAAATCTATTTCAGTTGTGTGCATACCCCTTATGCAAATCCATACATTTTTGGACCAAAGTTTTAACTTCCCACATTTTATAACTTCTAACATTTTGCTTATATCATTTCTTTTTGCTCTTTTCTCTTAAATCACAGTCTTCCATTATAACAGTCATATTTATCACTATATAGTCTAAAATCTGATGAAACAAGCTTTCCCTTTTTTCACAATTAGTATAAGCATATAATGTTATAATTCTATATACTTGGCCAAATTCCAGATTAGCTTTCCTCTCCATAGCTTCTCTGTTTGCAAATCATTGTTAAAAATCTTGTGTCTAATATAATTATGCCTACCTCACGTGTATTACACCATTCCAAAATTCTTATTTTTTACTATATTCTTAATGCTATTCACATTACAGAATGTACTCAAATTTTCATTTTCCCTTTTCCTTAAATTTATGGTTTCCTAAGTTCATAGATAATTAGGCTAGCTTTCTTAACAGGCCATCCTAAGCATAGCCAATTTCCTTCTTTATGGCGAGTAACCAAATACTGTACCTTGTGTCTGTGAGTCAAACACCCTAATCATTGTATCAAAACCCAATCATTAGCTGCATATATTCTTTTTCATCCATTTCCTTTTTTCTTTTGTACTTACCAACAATTGTTTTTCCTTTTACTATCTCCCAATGTATGTCTTCGTAATCACTTATTTCAAAACTTTCTATGTCCTCCACTACTCATCTAATTTTTCTTACATTTCTACTAAAATTTTTTCTTTGTTCGTCTTTTCTTCTTCCTTTTTTTGCAATCCATCCAAAATGTCCAATTTTGTTATATTTATAACATTTCAAATCACATTTTCTGCATCATGTCCCATTTTCCATAAGTATAACATTTTCTTTTTAATTACTCAACAAATGTCCTTTACCACAAAAAAAGAAAAAAAATGTGTTTTGGGTTACCTGCAGTATTTTACAACACTCCTATTCCCCACCACATTTATCATGTTTGGTATATGTAATTTTCTCTTCTTTTCAACACACTACAATCCTAGCCACCAGTCCATAAACTCATTTTGTCATAAACATTTGTAATGCTCAGTACATAAAGTTTTCAAATGTCTTTTCAAAAGTCTCGCTTTTTACCTGTTTGAAATTGTACATGAATTTTCTTTTGTTTCCCTGTGAAATGCTTTTATCACAGATTCCATGGTTACAGTCTGTTTTTAATTGAAAATTTCCTTAGAGAATATTACACAAAATGTCTGTTAATAAATACTCTTACCTCATGTGTTTTTACACCCAAAGGAGCTATTAAGTTGTCGCACACTTCACACCTGTCCATTTCTTTGTCTTCTTTACTTTGAATCCTTACCATGTACTTTGTTTCATTTTACTCTGCCTTCTTTTCTGCTACTCCACTTTTGCCTTCTTTTACTTTCTGTGCATATGTTTTCCTTTCCATCTCAATACTATTCTTCAGAATAGTCTCTACAATATCCTTTTATATTTTCTCCATAATGGCTCCCCAGGAAATATCTCCATCTGGCTCACTCTGCACCCACAATTTCTTTAAGTAAATCATCCCCAAAATGTCCCGACTGGAGGGTTATAATTATACATCCATCATTTGCTAACTCATCTCTTTGAAACATTTCCTCAGAATCTAGCACACATTCTCCAGTCTTGATATTTGCTTTCTCATTCTATTTCTTTCAATGTTCGATCATCTTCATGCTTCATCTGCCTCCCTGTTTCTAAGGGCTGCCTCTGCACCCAGAATGTAAACAGGAAGTGTTTCTACAAAATGGGTCCCACTTGCAACAATGATGAGTAGTGGAAGTTTCCCAGTGCACTGGCCAAATTTCCTGTAGTTGGCACGAATACTATTCGCAGGTCTCTTCTGAAAAGAGGCCATTGGCCTAGGAGGACTAATCTGGTCAACAAAAAGTCTAAATAAAATAAACTTCACAAGGCAATTCAGATCCTGTGTCCCAGCTCAAAAGAACTGTTCTCTTAGTTACGACCATTTGCTCCTTCAACATTTCTGACAGAGTACTCTGAAGAGAATTTCTAAAATCTGCCAACTCATTACAGTCTCAACAACATGTTGCCAGTTACACCCCCCTCTCTTTTCCATCAGACCTCCAGCATTTGATGTTAACCTGAGAAAACAATCTCTGAAGTTTGTTTGGGGTATAAAAATACCTGTGCAAGCACTTTCAAGCAAAAATCTTAAAGCTTCTGCACTTTGCTGCATACTCAGGAGCCATACAGATGCACTCTCATGGTTATTTTGTAAATTACCTCTCCAGCCTCTCTCCACAAACTTTTCTAACCTCTTCTAATTGATTCTTATAGTGATCATGTCATATTTTATATGGCCTAAAAATTAATCCTTTAGCAATAGATTCTGCACTAGACTCAACTAAAAATTATACCAGTTCTGATCTTTCAGTGAGCACTCCCCAATTCCTCTCTCTTTACCTATACTCTTGATAATCTCTGGTAGGGAGGCTGTCTCTAACCTGCAGTCTAAACTTCTGCTTGGTCTCATCCCACTCTGTTACCTTTCCCTAACTATTTGCTTGCAATACGTGGTTCCTTTGACAATTTTCTCCAGTACATTTCAATCCACTTGTGCCTATTTTCTACATCCCTACAGGCAAAATCTCCCCTCTCCATTCCCATTCTGGCCTAAATCTTAGAATACCTTCTGGTACTTCATAAAAATATTCTGTATGGTGGTGGCTCTCCTTAAGGCTCTGCATTCAAAAGCCTACTCCCCTTACTTCTTAACCACACGTTTGTATCATCCTCTTCTTTTCTGATTTGATTTATAACCTTCTGCTTCATTTTAGTATATGAACATCACTTGTATATCTGTAAACTAACCATTCAAATCAGGTAATCCTAAACCATCTTGCTGGAAGGGAAATATCAGCTTATCCCACTTAACCCTTGTCCTCTTCCACTCCCAAATAAATGTATTCCATTCTATCAACCACAATTTCTCCTCTGGTTGATAAATATATCTGGCCAGTACATAAAAATAAAGAACGAAAACATTTTCCCTGCTTTGGTATCTTACTATACACATAGCATCCAGGTTCCCAGTTTTTGTATTAACTTTTGTTTACTCGCTTCCCAGATCTCCTAAGCTGCTGTAACAATCATTTTTAATAAGAAATACTTGACTCATACAGTGACCCAATAAATGTGTATTTTTGAACCAGTTCATGTGTGGGTACATAGTTTACTATTTATAGCATTTGTTTTATCATTAACTTCATATCCCAAAAAACTTTAAACCGTCTCATAATGCTCCACAGCATCAAAATCTATCTTTTTTTATATCCCTCCATCCCAGAAAATACTCATACTATTGTATGCTGTCTATACCCTTCCTACTATCGACCCTTCACACAACCCTGTTCTGCTTTAATTACCCACTTTCCACCTTTATATACTCCCATTCTACTTCTTATTCACTCTATACCAATCTCAAATTAACTTACTTCTATAATCAGCATTCCACTGATTGTTCACCTTGGCTGTTTCACTCACTTGCCTCCACCCGCTCCATTTGCCCTGCGGGCTCACTCCGCTCCCCTCCCTGCCCCCAATTCCCACCCACCCCCAGAGGTCCTACATTTATTCCTGTTTAACAACATCCCATCATACCTGCTCCAATCAATTGACACACCTTATTACTACTTCCCACCCTTCTTGACAAATCACCTCACCTGGCCATATTATACTTCCTCCCTACCTTTCTTGTAACAACTTCCTAACTGTTAATACTACCTACCCCCTTTTATTCCACATCTTATACTAAGGTAATGGCTAAAGTATACATTCCATATCAAACAAAATTTTTAATCCTGGCCTCTCTCTTACCTCCTCTATTACCCATCTATTAACCTCCTATGAACAACCATTACACCCCAACCTTCTCTTCCCCTCCAAATTCACTTCCACACCACTACTAGCCATCTCCCAAACCAGCATCATCACAACTAGTCCCTGCTACTTACAAGCCAAATATCATAGATTGGCCCATATAAAGTACATCAATCTACATATCAGAAAATCACGTTACTATTTCTGTAAATTTCACAACCCTATATATAGAATATACATCCAAGCCCTGCTAGATGGGGACATTCATCCTAACCCCGGCCCAAACAATACTCCAGCCACTGAACAAGGCAACTTTAACATTACTAGTACACAAGCCCCAATTAAACCTTCTAACTCACCTTTTATAGCACATCTTAACATACGAAGCATTAACAACAAAATTGCCCTCCTCCACGCCCTCTTAGATATCCCAACTATTTGACATCCTATGTTTATCTGAAACATGGCTAAAACCTACACTTAATGACAATGAAGTCACCCCACCTGGTTACAATATCCTCAGATTAGACCGTAAAAACAAAAAGGGAGGGGGGGGTAGCAGTCCATTATAAAACAGAGCTATAAGTTGCCACTGCAAACCTTAGTCCACCTGTATACAATAATGCAGAAATCCTCATTATCAAACTTCAGGTCAACACATGTAAAACCATAAACATTGCTTGTATCTACCTTCCCCCTGGAAATAACATTAATACCCTTGAAAATATTCTAAAATGGTTGTCTATTAATCTTCCACAAGAAACTTTAGTCCTTGGAGACTTTGATATCGACTGGAAGTCCTGTAGTACTCTACATCCTACCACCCATATTAACCCATATGGCTTCTCACAAGCCATCACCTCCTCAACCAGGATCAATAAAACAAATAAAGCAAGCACCTTAGATTGGATTCTTACCAACTCTCCTCTTCAAACATACAACATAGGAACCCTCCCTGATGATCTAAGTGACCACTCACTAACATATATCATCAGGCACAAAACCAACATAACTTACCCAAATACCTTTAGGACAATACGGACCAAAAAACATTTTAACTCAGAACTATTCCAATTAGAACTTAAACACTGCAACTGGTTACTGCTAAAATCCCTCCCACTAGACAAAACAGTGGAATACTTTAATTTCACATTCTTAGCCATCCTTGACCACCATGCCCCATCACGTTCCATTAGAAATAAGGCTAAACCTGCCCCATGGCTCACAACAGCTACTAGGCAAAAAATCCTCCTTAAATCCTGGGCTATATGGCACACTACTAAGAATTCTACAGACCACCAATACTTTAAACAACTTAGAACTACAACAAAAAAGCTATCTTCTTAGGTAAAAAAAAACTTTTACTTCCAGCTACAACAAACTCACCAAAAGAATCCATAAAAGTTTTGGTTTAGCATTAACAAACTACTACACCCAGGCCAGTCTATTACACCTAACCTCCAAGGCTCCAACCATGAGAATCCTACACAAACTGCCAATGCCTTCAATTCTTTTTTTTACAGATGCCATCCAAACTCTGGCTAGTCAATTATCTCCAAGTACCTCTAATCTAGCAACCTCAATTACTTGCCCACTTCCATCATTTTAGTTACAATCTGTTTCTACTTCCTTTATTTGCTCTCTTCTCCAAAAACTAAAACCTACCACCCCCTCTGCTGACCAACTGCCAGCAGAATACCTGCAAAAAGGAGCCAAAGCCATAGCCTTCCCCATTTCCATACTGATAAACAGAACCGTAAGAGAAGGAACTATCCCATCTATCTGGGAAATCTCACACATCATCCCTATACATAAAGGTGGGAACTCCAATGACTTTTCAAACTACTGTCCAATAGCTTTACTCTCCCCACTGGCAAAAATAATGGAAAAATGCATCCATAAGCAACTACTTAACCATCTTATCCAAAATAACTTACTCGCCAACTGTCAACATGGATTTAGACCATACCACAGTACCACCACTGCACTGCTATCCTTTACAGACTGCATAAATAAAAACCGTAACAACATTCTCTCCTCTTCAGTCTTTATAGATTTATCTAAAGCTTTTGACATGGTTAATCACCAGCTCCTTTATAGATATACTTAAATCCCTTTCTCTTGAACCTTTAGCCTTAAATTGGTTCAAATCTTACTTAAGACAACAGACAACAGGCTGTACTATGGGACAACAATCTACACACCTCCCCATTTCCCTTGGTGTTCCCCAGGGCTCCATATTAGGCCCACTGCTATTATCCATTTTTATTAATGACCTCACTTACAATTCCTCATGCAACCTGTATTCAATATGCAGATGACTCCACTATAATTTGTTTAGCTAATTCTCCTTCTGAGCTGCAGTCCCTTACCAAAAAAGCATTTAATACAGTAGAACAATGGTTTTTAAACCACTGCCTCCTAATGAACCCTAAAAAAACTAAACTTCTACTTTTTACTCCAACCCGTAAGTCAACCCCTGCTTACTTCACACTCAATATCTAAGAACGGCACTCTCACATCTCCTGACCCAACCACCAAACTTTTAGGAATAACTATAGATGGCAACCTTAACTTTGATACTCACATTAACAGTACAATAAAAACAGTCAAGAAATTGGGATCCCTCTATAGAATCAAACCCTTTCTTACTCCATTAGCCAGGACCACTATAGCCAGAACTATCTCCAACTCTACTCTATGCTTCACCTATATACACTAATCTTTCAAAAAACAACCTCAACAAACTGGCAATTTCCTATAATAATATTGCTAGATTTGCCACAGGCTCTCCTTTTGGAACTCATCATTGTAGCAACCTAAAACAATTAGGATGGCTAGAGTTCCAAAATCAGCTTCTATTTTACCAGCTTGCTATTGCCCATAAGAGCCTGTATCACCCCACCAATACACCTGTACTCACTACTTTCATTACCCCCTACAACAATCCTAAGAATCTACGCTCCTCTAATAAGCTACTTATAAGTGCTAGCAGATCAAACAACTTAGCAAGAGATTATTTGTTCTCCAATTCTGTAGGAAAACATTGGAACCTACTTCCCACTGAACTCCTATCACTGTCCTCAACACTTTTTAAACAGAAATTAAAACTATTTCTTAGTACTCATTGGTTATGCCCTTGTACTAACCCTGACTAACTTTCTTACTTTATACCTATGTATACTTTTCACCAAATATTAAACTGCACTAACTACTGACTTCTACTTAGCAATTCATATAAATCATGTTTTCCAATTTAATTCTATGTATATATGTATAAAGTAAACAACTTTTTGTATATTACCTTTACTATTTGTATTATGCTCACCATTAGTTTTGTACTTTTTTAATAACAGCTGCATCAAGCTTGTACTGCTACAACAGTATAGGACTTTTTTAATAACAGTTGCATTAAGCTTGAACTGTCACAACTTTTATAGTAAGTGTATTTCTGTTGGAGCTTTTCTCCCCAGACCTCTACTGAAAATGGATATGTTTCCAGTTAGACTAGCCCGGTCAACAAATGTAAAATAAATGAAATGTCCTTTTCTGGACTTATCAAGTATAAAACGCTACCATCTTCAAATAAAGCTAACTTTTCTTGATTACTGTACCACTTCTAGCCTAGAATTTGTATGTTCCCTAATTTCTTTGCCAACAGCTCTAAATAAAAGCAAATGAAGGGAAAGAGGCCACCCATGTCTGGTTCCCCTCTTCAAATACAGATCAAAGAGGAACCTCCCACCTTAATTCATGTCACTGACCTTTCGTATATCCTCCAAATTAATGTAAATGCTTCCTCTGCCCTAATCATAAAATCCTAGCTGACCAATGCTTTCTTTGCATCAAGACCAACCAACAATAGTGATACTTTCATATATTCGGCTTCCCTCTGGATCAATATTGCCCAATTAATGTAGTCCCCCTCCAGAGAACCACAATGACTCAAGTTCTATCAATTTCTGAATACCTTTGCCATTCTCTTAGCCAGTATAACCATGCTGCAATTGTAGTTTAAAATTCAAATTGGTCTACATGTCTGAAAGATCTCTACCACCTAAATACTGTGTGAAAAGTAATTCCTTGTGCAGTCTGGCAGAATGTTTGCATCTCTCTCTCCTTTATATACAACCGGACTTGCATCATCACAATTACCAGCAGCCATGCTCCAAACTCTAACCTGCTTCATTCCCAATTTTATTTTAAAATGGCATCAGGCAATCTTGTAATCAATCATCTACTGGAGGATTTCCAGGACTCAACAGTTCTGATGTGAAGCTCTAGCATCCCTGATATGACTTATCTGCAAAGAGAGCAAACATCTGTCATTAAGTTACTCCAACATAAGAATCCATCTATATTTAACACACAGGACAGCTGAATATGCCCGGGGACTTAACTATTCAACTGCTGACTGGAACCAACTTCCAGTTAATATACACTCACAACGGTTTACTGATGTTCTAATATTCAATGGTTATTATCAAATGGTTAATCATTAAACTATGGAGGGGCTCACAAATATTAGATCCTGCAGCTTGTAATGCTGAAAATTTAGTTTGTGGGATTAAACTTCATCCACCATTGGGTAAATCAGACCATAATTTTATCAACCCCAATTTTCTACACCAGTTTGGGGTATTGTGTCAACTGTCGTTATCTCTCGGTTCACTACCACTCTCCTACCTTCACAGACACTCATGTTTGACTGTTTAAGTCTTCTCTCACACAGTCAATCCACCTCTTTACTTCACACCCTCATTTCCTCTTGCCTTCTTCCAGTCTGTTCCAAATCTTCTTCACCGTACTGTCTTCTGTTCCAAATCGTCTTCACCCTACTGTCTACTGTTCCAAATCTTCTTCACCCTACTGTCTACTGTTCCAAATCTTCTTCACCCTACTGTCTACTGTTCCAAATCTTCTTCACCCTACTGTCTTCATCCATTATGCACATGTGCTGAACCAACTGTAATCTGTTCTCTTTGATGTTTTCTGCAGCTGAAGCTACTTTGGCTTCTGCAGTGATGTCCTCATTTCTTAATCTGTCTCACAGTGTGCACCCTACCAGTAGTCTTGGGCACTTCATTTCCATGATCTCTAGCTTCCTCAGCTGCCCATCCATGGTTCTTTAGAAAAAAAACTGTTGGCAGACTAAATGATGGCCTCTTCTAAGTCAGCGCTCATCTCTGCTAAAAGGGGGAACAAAAGAGCCTGAATGGCCACTGAGGGCAGCAGATGACTGTCAGCAGGCGGGTAGGGAGAGGCAAACAGAAAATTATGAAAATGATTGAACTGCCAACCTGTCAACAGGATTCATTATCCCTCCCTATACAAAAATTTGGGACAGGTCAGCAAACCAATGGAAGAAGGCTTGTCCAATAGAAATTTGCTTCTGGCAACTTGCCACTTCTCGAACAAAAGATTCTGAACAGTAAAGCATGACAAATGCAGTGAAGTGAGACATACATACCTTAGATCAGAAGAAAATGAAGTACTGTTATTTTTATGACCCAAACCTAGCATCATGTTTTCCTATGTCTATGTAGTTTTTGTTAAGCAGACATATTCAATCATTCCCTTTACTCTCCAATTTTTCCTGATATGAAGGCAAGACCTACAAGGGGTGGGGTGGGATGGGAGATCACTCAGGCAATGAAGTAGTATGTTATGGCCTAAACACCCTGTGATGCCCGTGCCCTGGCCCAGCAATCAAGGAGCCTCAATCCTCACCATTAACACCAGGGAGGGCATCTCATATATGAGGAAAGGATAACAAATACACACAGTAAACTGCAATTTCCCTTAAGAGCACACAGAGATCACAGTCCAGGGCTAGTTGCTCCCTTGCCCTCCAGGTCCCCAATAAAACTCCCCACTGGCATAGCTATAGGGTCCAGCTCTCAGCCTAGCTGGGCAAGCTAAAATCTCCAGCACCCCCTCTGTCCAACCAGTGCTTTGTTTCCCAAGTAGCTGACACACTAAGATAAGTTTATACAACCACACAGACACTACTGGGGAAGGTTGGCACAGGTTCTCCAGCTGTGCCCCCTTTTCCAGACTATACGGTAGTAATCACTTGCCATCACCAAGCTAATAATATCAGCTACCCAAAGGTCCTTAAAAGGGTGTCCAATTATTACTGTACAATATTATTCAATTGGTAGATGTGACCAAGCAGTCAAGGCTTATTAGAGTGACTTGGTACAGTAATCGCTATAAATATGCAATGTACTCCAGAGCTTAAATTATCTCTACACAAACCAGCCACAGTTAAAAGGTTTTAAAATATTTAATAATAAATAATTAAAACCACGAGACAATACTTTCTAATACACAGTCAGTGCTAATCAAGAGTTCAGAAATCACACAGAAATACTTAAAATAATTCAGTAGTACAGTTCTGACATCACAGAAAAACACTAATCTTTCTAGCTTCTAGCTACCACTAAAAGAAAACACAACTCTAAGATAACTTACATGTGAGCAAGAGGCAGATTGCTGCAAGTTGGATGATCAAGACAAAAATGCTTAATGCCTTCTGATTCTCTCTGTTTAAATTGAAACTGCAGTTCTGATAAACATTACACCATTTCGTTTACACTTTCCTGGTGTTCCCAGGCTACACATTAACTGCATTTGCATTCTTAACATCTCCCTTTTGTTATCTTGCAGCTGGTCAGGAACAGAGCAATAAAAATACATTTGCATGTTTAAATCTAGCAATTTAACTATTGGTTAAAACAATAGAAAATTTCTTCATCTGGACTTTTCGACACCACTGTCTACTTCAAAGGGTCACCACATGCTTTACTTTGGTCAGTAGAGTGCACTGTTGTCACATTTATTTCCAGTTCCACATGCAACAGTATTTCTTTACATTTAAGACAACAAGCCTGTAGCTTACATTCATATTTATAAATGATAGAATTATCTATAAAATTCTATCTGGCTAGGCTGGCAACCTTCACCCTTCTCTACCAGTCTTCACACACCCTGTAAAAGGAAGAAGGGAGATATTTGTCACCATGCAGGCTCACAATGCCTTCCTCACATGGGTGCACATTCCCACATACAGACTATGAGGGCTATAAGCCACTATGAGCTTGATGAGTACAGTGCTTAGGCCCAGGCCACATATTTACACCCCAAACACATGGAGTGCACCATTGTGTCTCTCTTATGCACCAAGATGCACATGGCCATCCTCCCCTCAGAGTATCATCAAGCTACACTAACGATGCTGACTAAACTCTACCTGCATACATTCCATAACCCTGAACAATTCCGAATATGATCAACCCTGACTTTGTCTTTTTTTTTTTTCTGCTTCATAATTCAAGTTATTTTACAAGGTACTTGCCACAATGGTCCCAGCTGTACTGCGGTCTTTCCAGGCATGCTATTCTGGCAATCACATGGAAGCTGATGATAAGGTTTTTCTAAAACAATAGGAAAAGGAGAGGAAAAAAGTCATTTTTTTCATTAAAATATAAATGCTAAAATTTAAACCATTAAGTTCGCACCACTACTACTTAAATCTTATTCAGTGTACTTCTACAGAAGCATTTAGAAACCATGAAGGCATGCAGTTTTCAAACAGAAATAGAAGGTTCTGAAGCCACTAATTTAGATCTGTGCTTTAGCTCAATGAAAAACAAACTTTTTCATATCATATTGCCTGCTTCAGAATCTAACAAGACAGCACAACTTGCATCACAAACTCTATTACATCAATGACTGAACATGACTTTTTAGAGGCAGTTTCAGTGAAATTCACTCTGACTAGCAAAAGCGTGATTTAGTAATCTGTGCTCTACCTCTTCAGATGATATACCAAGTTTTGTCCCAGCAGAATGTTTGAAATATTCTAAGAGATTTGACATTTATTAAGCAAAGGACCATATGTTTTACAGCCAATGACACACTACGCTATGCCACAACCTGGTTAGCAACAACTTTGCATATGTCAAGCACTCAAAAGCACAATTCAATGAGAACCACTTTTTTGGGGCATATAAAAATAGCTGCTGCAGTTTAACTCTACATTGCTTAACAGTCAGACACCCACAGCAATAACACACAACATAATATTGATTGATAAAACTGCAGTACCCTTGGGCTGTAGTGCAAGTAAAACAGCTATCAGAAAAACTAATTATGGTACATGTGATAACATTCTATAAAGTGCATCAGAAAAGTCAGAAACACTACATGGAGTCTAGCTTAAAGAGGCATTAAACCAAAAGAAAGGCGGGAAAAAAGTGGGGTGTACAGAATGTGGAGGCCAGCATTTATTTGGGGAGTTTAAAAACTATATGCTAAGTAGAACAGGAAATAATTAAAACAAAATCAATTTTGATGAGAGAGAGAGAGAGGTTGAGATTTACTTTAAGACATTCAGTAAACAGCTACTGCAAATGAAAAACTAAACCATTCAACCTAAAACAGAGTCAAAGCATAATAAAACCAAGGAGTGCTCACACTTGTGCGTGCAAGTTAAAATTACATGAAAAATACCACATCTTTACCCACTTTAACCAAAGTGCAACTCTCTTGGTTTTACTGCTTTACAAAGACCAAAGCTCTTTTCTTGGTTTAAGTTGGAAAACATTTTGTTGCTGACCATAGGATGTTGTGTGAAAAATTAATCACCATGACACTTTGCAATGAAGGTTGTGCGTCAGGGCTGGTAACTCGGCACATAAAAATCAACTACCAATCATTAGTGGACCGGAGTTCTGCTGTGGTGACCCCTAACCGGGAAAAGCCGAAAGACACAACAACTTTGCAATAATGTAACAATGTTAAGCAACTTAAGAGCAGTTACTAATAACTTATCTATATAACAGACGTGTACTATACGTTGCAGCCTTTACTGTGCAAGGTGTGCTTTTTGATACAGATGTAGATGAAAATTCTCCATTTACCTTGGAATAAACTGTTCCTACAAAATACCAGAACTAACAAAGTATCAGATCTAACAGCATTCAGTTTTACTGTCCTTTTATACACTTTTTTGTACCACTTGGATCCTGTTCATGAAAGCAATCATTTGAAGTTCATGCAGTCTGCTGATGAGGTAAATTATGTGGCAACCTTCAACACTTAGGGAGTTATCCTGGTCTCTGGTCTTCCTTGCAGCTGTACTAGTCAGGAATTAGGGAGTCATTCTTATCTGCAGTTCTCTTTGCAGCTGTACTAGTCAAGGAACAGTTATCACACACAGTATGAATAACATATACAGTAATAAACGACTTTTTCCCTTCTTTTCTGCTTATTTTCAGCTAAGAAGTTTTTAACCCTATATATTCTAACAAACAGAAATGTACATGCACAATTGTGTTTAAATGTATATATTCTAACACCGTGAATCTTCCCAATTTATATTAGATTTTACTGTCTGCATCTCTGCTCCAACTTACTCTGAAATAGGTTAAGCAGGCTCAGCTACATCCACCAACACTTCCCAATGACAAGATGACATAATCTGTCCAAATCTATGACTTGGAGAAGAATTCTGCACTTCAGCTACACCAGGTAAGGATAGAATTGTTTTAAATGGTGTACTGTTATAAACAGCTACAACAATTCTTTACATCTGTCAGCAGATATAAAAGTGTTCCTGTTCACCCATCAAAAGAATGAAATGCACACTTTCAGTACCTCTATTAGAGGAATTTTAATGTGATTAATTGCAAAAAAATTACTACCTTTATACAGTCATCTTCATTGCAGTAGTAAAATTTTAGTCACTTGTTCCAGTTTCAGTTTCCAAAACAGTGTTTATTTTATGAACGTTCTGTGCCATGCTAAATGCAAAACTGCAAAGGTGGGATTCATAAAGGCTAACCATAATGGGAAGGCCTTAGCATGGCAGTTTCTCCCATCACTCTAAGCCCTTCCAATTCTTATACTGCCCTACCACTAAGATTTTCGACTTGTGAGGCCTCAGCATGGAGGTGGTCTCACTGACCGTGCTGCATGATAAATCAGTAGTCAAGGGTAGTGCTAATTAGCCATGTGCTCTCCACCAGAAAAGTACAGTTGTGTACACTTACCATAAATGTAGATGTTCGAGTGTATTCACTGTTGCAGTCACTACACTTGGGTTATCCTGCTGGCAGGCTACTGAGGGTAGCCTGCCAGCAGGATAACCCAAGTGTAATGACTGCAACAGTGAAATACGAAGAACATTGCCCAGTTGCTTCTAATTTGCTCAACCAAGCAATTCTGTTGCTGCACAGCCTTGTAAAGGTTCACAGCTGTAGGGAAACCACCACCATAAAAATACAGCCGTCTCTCATTCACTCTTATTGGACTACCTATTCTGTAGAAACGTGTAGTTGGGGAGTCTGTATGTGTCTGTGTGGGTGAATTGGTACTTCTGAGACTGAGATCAACTACAGGTTGGGTCGTTTGATGATGACTGCGTGTGGTGGTGTGTGTATGTGTGTGTCTAGGTGAATTGGCAAGTATTCTGGTGACTGCGATCCACTGTGGATGAGGTCCTTTTGATGATGTTGTGTGCGCGTGTGTGTGTGTGTGGGGGGGGGGGGGTGCACGCGTGCATGTGAGCATGCGTGTGTGTATTCACTAGTGCATGTGGGTGAATGAATATTTCTGATTGTGATCAACTGTGGATGGGGTTCTTGTTTGATGATGGGGTGAATGTGTGCTTTTGCGTGCATGTGTGTGTGTTTCCGCGCACATATGGACAGGCACTTCTGCCAACATGACGCACGGACCACACTAGGGAGGACACTACTGCCATCAGTAGTATCAGTGGCAGTTTGCACTAGTTGCAGTTTAAAGAAATGCTAATAAGCCAATAATGAGGTCTTTCTAACTGCAGTCATAGCTGTCTATTAATCTCATTTTTTCATCACACTGTACGTACCTCTTAGAGCAAGAAATCTGGACAAAGCCATAAATAAAAGTGGGACAAAGGCCCAAAAATAGGGACAATTTTTAAATAAATACTGCTCTTAAAAACTTAGAAAGTTGATAGAATACCAGGTTTTGTATTAGCATGATTTTTTTGAAGGGTATGAAATCTGAAACTCAAATGTCTCATTATGTTCCAACTTCAATCTTTAATGATTTAACCACTAATTTGCCAGAAAACCACAACTTTATGAAAAATGGACCAAAAATATGAGGCCAAAATTTGGACATTCTGCAAAAATCTGTACAGTTGAAAGGTATGTCATTGTAACTGAAACTTGCAGCAGGCAACTACCGCAAGAGAGGAGTCTTCCGAATCCTAGGGCAAGTGTCAAACATTAATCAATAGGCCTGCTATGTCACCTAATTTTGCTGTCAGTTGAACTTCTTTGGCAGTGTCATGATGGGGGGGGGATCAGACAGCCAGAGTAGAGTAAGCAGCTCTATAAGACGGGGTAAATGTGCTTAAACTTTTCTTGTTACATGTAAATACATAAATGTGTGCGCAAGTCTACATGTGCATGTTTGTGTGTATATGCATACTTGCATGTAATATATCTATCTGCAGATCTGTCTCCATCAATCTCCAATGACTCAAAACACTAAGTCACCCAGTGACTGCCCTACTGGTGAGGTTTTCCACTTGTGCAGGGTCTCAGTGTGGAGGTGGTCTCACTGACAGACCTGCACCATAACACAATACATCAGTCTGGCTGGAGATGGATGCAGATATGTAGATGTAAATCACATAAACACGTGTTTACACACATGCAGACTTGTATACACATTTATATATTTATATATAACAGGAAAACTTTGTAAGTAGATACTTTCTCTGCCCTTAAAGATCCCCTTACTCTTCTAGGGCTGTCTAGTATGCTTTCATCTCCAACAACTAGATACTTCTTCAAACTTACTATGGACAGTATATACACGCTCATATACGTGAATATATTCTTGTGTACATATATAAATTACATGTGTATGCACAATTCTGCACATTTGTACACCCATAGACATGCACACATTATAAATATATACATACATATACATATCTGCACATGTATATTAAATATCAGTGATTATGCTTTTATGCCAAAATGTGACGCACTGAATATTTGGGCTGATTCACACTTCAGGCTGCTTTTGGTGCAGGCTTTTTCAACAATGATGATCAGATACTTTCTTCCTTTTCCCCACTGTTGTGTAATCTTGAAGATGGTGCAAGTAAAATGGGGTGTGGGGACACTGCCCCATATGGAGAGATGCAGAGAAGCTTATTCCTCTGGGAAAGTCATATCTTGCAGCCCTGTCAGTGTGTGTGTGTGTGTGTGTGTGGCGGCGGCATATATGTATATAATTATTAATCGTGAGCAGAAAATATTGCACTACATTTAATCTAAAAATAGCATTGAACTTGCATTTAACTGAAAACTGTATCAGATAAAATCAAAGGAAAAGGTAAACACTTTTTCCTTCTCTGATCAGTTAAAGAAAAACATTAGGAGACATGGAAAAATGTGTAGCATCCTAATTTTTTACTTTTTAAGTGACACTAAGATACAGATTGGAATAGAATACATAACCAATAGACTACAAGTACAAAAAGTGAGTACACCAAGTAAATTCATGAGAATATAGGAAATGAAACAGATAAAAGTAATTAGGAGAGGTATGTAGGACAAGGTCTACAGAGGATGAGCACAAAAACTGTGGCTGCAAAACAGTAGTGACACAGTTAGAGTAGTACAAATGGAGAGAGAGAGAGACACACACACAGAAAAACAGAGGGCAGAGAGAGAGGGGATGACAGACTAGGAGAAAGGAAGAGGATGGGAAGAGTAACAGCACGGAAAAGTTGGAAAACAAAAATAATTAGTGGAAAAGGGTGGGAGGTTGGCATAATGGTTAAAGTGTTCACCTTATAGGCACAAGGTGCAGGGTTTGATTCTCAAATGGGATAACTGCCTACACTTAAAATGGCCCACAAGTGCAGTTAGCCTAGTACTAACCTATGAACCTAAAAATTATTAAGGAATGAGATGGACACAGAGCCAAGAGCTGAGGAGGAATTCTCAATCATTTTTGAGCATATGACCATTAGGTATTGATATCCATTTTTGGCTATGCCCAATGGAGTTTCATTTGGGTAGAGATTTTGGTCAAAAGAGCAAAGAGGGCAGCTGGTATGGTAATGTTTGTGAATGGTACAAGTTGCAGGGCAGGATAAAGATGTATTTATCATGTTATGTGCAAAGTGAAGTGGACTGAGCATGATGTGGTCAGGCAACTAAAGACAGTTTAGTGATTTTAGGGCTAAGCAAGGATGCCAAAAAAAATGCATCAGTGTATCTTTGGAAAGTCATGGGAGCTACCACAATGACAACAATAAGGGTTGACCCAGTTGTTTGGATTTGGGAACATGTGTGGACAGTTATCTAACCTTTGACCAACATGTGTCTATTGTTGTAAGCAAGTCCTTCTATACTGCACAGCTTAAAACAATGGGGATAGAGTCTAGAGCAAGGGATGTGTGTCTCCATTTACTCAACCCTCATTAAGCCAATCACTACATATAATGCCCCATTTGGTATGTACCTGCCCAAACACATGCAATGGGAATGCCCACAAAGATTCCTTACTAAAAAGATACAAGGCCTAAACAACATGTCCTACATGGAGCACCACAAAGCCCCGTCAATATACTCTGTATCCTACAGACTACTAAGAGGTGACCTGTGTTTGCCATACAAGGCATGCTCCAACCCATTACTGATGGATTTACTGCACATCAGCAAGTCAAATGGCATCAGAAACATTCTGGCTAAGGATCTAAACCTCTTCTGCAACATCAACAGAATGGTTTGGATGGACTGTTATATTTTGCGGAGGATAATGCTGCTGTGGAACAGATTCCCCATCCACATAAAACAAAGTTCATCCCTAGCCATTTAAAGGAAACGTTATTACATGACTGCCCCCTGGTACTTCTAAAGGACAAAGGCAGCACCTAAATACTTTATTCGATGCATGAGTAACCTCATATTATCTACTGTATGACCCCAGTAATTCTTACTGGAGTAATAATTATCGACCATGGGATGGGTAAGGCCACTCTATAACCAAATGGAATAGGTTACTTCAAGTACAAAAAGGGAAACTGGCTAGGCTTAAAATGGCCCACAAGGGCAGCTAGCCTAATACTTACCTATGAACCTATTAGAGTTATGGCTGACTGGAAACAAGTCTGGCTAACTTGTTATAACAGCACAAGTTTTGCTCACATTGACATCTGTATAATGGTTAGAATGGGAGACACACAGAACAGAATACGAAGGAGGCAAGCACTGGCAAAAGACACTCTGGAGACATTAGTAAGGAACCTTTTAGATCTGTAAAGCATCCTGAATTGTTGACGTATTTTCATTTCTACAGCTGTGTATTAGCAGTTACAATAGTAACGGATTTAAAACTGGAACACCCAAGAGCGTGGTATGAAGTACAACTTCTATACTAATGCTGAGACAATATTGAGAAGGATGTTTTTAGGTGAGCTTGAGATTTTGGAAGTAATTTTTCTGGTTTTATGAGAAGTTGGTTTTCATTGAGCCAGATTTAAAATGAACTGAAGGCATTTTGAGTGATGGACTGTAAATGGGGAAGCCAATCTACTGAACAGATGATAGATGAGCACTTGGTGTAATACTATCAGGTAGTAGGAGAATTAGCTCAAATAGTAGAGCATTTGCTTTGCATGTGAGAGGTACAGGGATTGATACCCAAAATCTTCATGCTTTTTTTCATGGTGGGAGGTTGGCATAACATTTAAGGTGTTTACCTTGGACACAAGGTGCAGAATTTGGTTCTCACATGGAGTAATTGACTTAGGCTTAAAATGAAGCACAAAGGCAGTTAGCCTAGAACTAATCTATAAACCTACAGAATCACATGCACATTGTATGAGCGCAGATAGTAGGGAGGTTATACATAGGCTGTTAAAGATGTTGAAGAGGAGAGGACCAAGTATGGAGCTTTGAGAGACTCCAGTATGAATGAGAGGAAGGGAGATAAAGTAGAGAGCCATTTAACTGATTGATGAGGACTGGACAATTGGCTGGAGAACCAGTTCAGTGTAGTATTGGAAAGACCAAGAGCAGACATTTTAGAGAGATGACTTAACTGAGAAACTGTGTCAAAAGCTTTGGTGAGCTCCAGAAAGAGGGTGGATACTGTTATTTTTATCTCTGGCTTTAAATGACTTCAGCTCTGTTCGGGCAAAAGCCATTTTGGGTAGTAGCTGATAGATTTTTGCGGAGTAGATATTCTAG